>NC_081409.1:25702071-26408738 GCF_030272615.1 Cryptomeria japonica
AATGACAGGACTAACACTACCAGCAGTGCTAGGAGGAGTGATCAGTGGGTTCCTATGTCCAGACAGGGCGACACGAGGGTTGGTTGTGTAGCCATATGTATTTTGACATTATTGTATCATGACACTTATGATTTTGATATATATATGAAATGATTCATCTTTGCGGTAGCTATATGCATGTGTACCTATGTGATGTGATGCATGATTCTATGTGATGCTTATGGTATGGATGCAAATATGTACATGATTAAATGCAATATATTTGTTCTTTTATGTTTTTAATATGTTATGCATATGTGAATGTAAATGTATGAAATGCAGATAAATATGATAATGCAAAGAACTATTTACATTATGAAAATGTAAAATGTGCTAATATGTGTTGTGTGCAGGATGTGATGCAATTGTGATATCTATATGTATGTATGAAATGGTTAATATGTGGTAATGCAGGTGCAACTACATGAAATGCAAATATTTTTGGTGTGTCATTATACTCAGTCATGTGATAATGGGCTACACGGATTCAAGAAAGACGATAGAGGTCAATCAAGAAAGGGGGATGGAAGACAGAAGATATGAAAGTGAAAAGAGCTTCTTGTGCGTTATCATCATTGAGCTTTATTATGGCAAGTAGGTTATGACAATCGAGGCATATGTTCGACCCAGAAAGTCATTGCACCTGTTTGCATGGAGATAAGACAGTCACAAACAAGGAATGCCCCAGTTCATACTAGACTCTCAGTGTCCTCATATCCTTGGACAAGTCATAGCATTACTAAGAGACAATCCACAGACAGCAAAGAAAAATAGGTGACGATACCCCATCCTCACCTTTCTAGTCAAAGACATCCTGGAGATAGAATCTCAAGTCAAAGACATCCCGAAAAAGCTAAAAGACATGTCACCAAAAGATAAAATCAAAAAAGAAAAGCAAGACTCGACACTAACATCCACTGTAGTCCTCAAGCTTAGTGTCTCTTGTCACTTGTATAAGTCTTATTTGATTGTGGTCACAATGTTTACTTTCACAAAAAGGATAGATAGCACTGAACCATAATGTTGTCTAAGTCTATCAAAAGATTTGATTTGTTGAAGCCCATTGTTGTTGCTGTGTCTCATTTGAAACTGACTGAATCCATGAAATTGATACTTTATTGCGGAGAAAGACGTAACTTTATTACGGATTGGTGATGTAAGTGTTGCTTTATTGCGGATTGTGAGCGGATAGACTGAAGAAAACTGGAAGAAACTGTACTCCTCGAAATGTGTGATGCTCTCAGTTCCACACCCATTACTAGACATAGGATTTGCCTTAGCCACAGATAGGAGTTGATTTATTATGAATGGAAAGGGGTGAAAAGGAATGTTTACTATGAATGGCTAACCAATCTTGGGTAGATCAATAACAAGACATGATGGGAATGGGTAAGTTTATTGTGGATGAATAGGTTGTGCATGTGTGCAAAGTGAAGGGATGAGATAGAATCCTGAAGGAGGGAGGAGCAATGTCTCTACACATGGTGTCGGTGACCCACTTTTCACCATGGTACTTGCCCAGGGCGCCACCAAAGTGGTTTTCACCATTGGACGAAAATGTTTTTTTGTTTTTTCAATTTTTTTGTGTCACAAGGCGCCTGTTTGCCAGGTTTTCACCAAGTAACGATTTTTTATGTTTTTATGATTTTTTTGTATTTTTGAATTTTTTTTATTTTTTTTTGTATTTTTGAATTAGGATACTCTAAAGAGCTATGTGTAAAACCTGTGAAGGTGCATGTTGTTGATAGGATCCTCCAAAGGTTCACCCTCTGTGGTTGAGAGCTGATATGCACCACATCCATATGCTGTTGTGATGATGTAAGGACCAAGCCAGTTTAGTTCGAACTTTCCCTTCTTTTCTCTGTCTTGCTGATTTTTAGGATTTTCTTTGAGAACTAAGTCACCCACCTCAAATGTGCGAGGCTTTACCTTGTGATTGTAGCTGTAATGTTCCTTGACTGAATGATGTGTAGCTCAAGTGACTGTCTTCCTTGATAAAAGAACTGAGATAGAATTACTAATGTGTGGACTACGTTTGCCCATATGCATGTCACCTAAAGAAGTTTGGGCATCCCTGACAACAAATTCCTTCGAGGAAGCTCCATTAAAGGTCCATAATGTATCGCCAACAAGGGATGGATGTGTGGAACAAGTGGATGAGTGATGAAGGCTTATGATTGTGAAAAGAAGTGAAAGTAGGATAGCATGATGGAGACTTAGGATCAACAAGTGTGCTTTTTGACTTAAAATTTTAGAACTTTTGCCCCTAGTTATTTTGATATCAGGGGAGATCAACTCTTGTTCTTTTTGCTTCATAGGATTTTTATCCTTGACTTTGAATTTTTGCAGAGTCTAGTGGCTTTTGATTTTGATTTGAATTATCTTTATTTTTGACATTTAGATTTTTCTTTTCAAAGCTTTATTTGTGATCCCCAATGAGTAAGGGCTTTTGTAATTCTTGTTGATCCAAGTCTGGAAGTGGAGTGGAAATGGAATGAGTGGATGAAATGGTAAGGCTATGTTAGTTCTCAAGAGGGCTGGTGATATGCTCAATAGATTCTTTGTTGGAACCACTCTTAGGACTATTGATATCAAGAGCTGCTTGCACCACTAGAGGAGATTTGCATTAAGACTTAGTAGCCACAACACTAGGTGGTTCACACCCAATTCCTTGATATTGCAAATTATTTGTAGGTTGTTCTTGTTGACTGGATACCTTAGGAGATAGTGGGAGTTGATCAACATGAAAGATATACTCACCACATCCCATGTCTTTAAACTTGAACTTTTCTTTGAGCTCTTCTTGCTTTGATGTAGAAGGTTTCAAGGATTCTGGATCCACATATGTTGATGAAGGAATAGCTTCTCGATTGACTGGGATTGTTATTTCTGATAGAGGTTGCAGACTGTTGCAATATATGAATGGATTTGGATCAGCTTTGACGGTCACTTCAACTCCATTGTGTGGAAACTTGATATATAGATGATATGTAGATGGTACTGCGCTCATTTCATGAATCCATGGGTGTCCCAAGAGTATGTTGTATGTGAGATCAAGGTCAAGGACTTGACAAACCACATCTTTTGTAACTAGCCCAACCCTGAGAGGTAAGGTGACTGTTCCTTTGGATGAACGCTCTTCATCATCATATGCTTTGATGGTAATTTTGTTTGTAGAATTCACAGCTTTATTAGAATATCCCAATTGTTTAATGGTGCTCAATGTACAAATGTTTAGACCTGCTCCTCCACCTATCAGGACTCATTTTATTCAATATTTGTGTATGAAGGCTTCAATGTGTAATGGTGCATTATGTGGCTGACTTACGGAGGCGTCATCAGCTTCTGTGAATGTAAGGGTGTGTGGAATGGAAAGGTATCCTACCATGGCTTGAAACTGGTCCACGTTTAGATCAATAGGGATAGCAGTGTCCCTCAAGATTTTATCAAGAATGGCTTTATGTGTGGGGGATATACGTAAGAGCTCAAGGATTGAAATAAGCGCAGGTGTCTTCCCTAACTGTTCTACAAGATCGTACTCAGGCTTGGTCGATGAGGAAACTATGTTTTTGGTTGGAGCACCTTGCAAAGTGAATTTACCTCAACGGGTTGTAACATGACATTCAGAGGTAGGTTCAGAAGAAGATCCAATGCCTTTTAGGACAATCCTGGGTCTTTGGGTAGAATTCTCAGGAGTTTTGTCCTTGATGATAATGGTAGAGACATAATTGTCCATCGAAATGTGATTGACAGTTGAATCATAGTTATAAGATGCTCTGGTATAGCTGGTTTGGTCATCTGTGGCTTTAGCTTTTCCCTTGTCATGCTTTGGGAATGGTTCCTTAAACATCTCATGTTCTTGATTGGATGAGTGTCCTTCAATCTCAATGTCACCTCTATCAATAAGATCTTGTATGATGTTCTTCAGTCGATGGCAATTTCCTGTCTTGTGGCCCTTTCTCTTATGAAATTCACAATACTCATCATCATTCCACCAATTTGGTTTAACCTTTGGCTCATATGGAGGCAAATCTAGAATTGTTATTATCTTGTTTGCCACTAGCTTCTTGAAAATTGACTCAAGTGGTTCTCCCAATGGAGTGTACTTCCTTCATGACTTTGAAGTTGTTTGAGTATTCACTTGATTGTTTATAGAACTTGATCCAGAAAAAATGATTTTAGGTCGTACTGTATTGGCATCCATAACACCATCATTGACTGTGTTCTTGTTTTTATTCCAAAATCTTGGCTTGTCTTTTCCTTTAAAGTCATCTTTATTTTCCTTGAATATCTTAATGACTCCTTGTTGAATTAGGACCTTTTTTGTCGCTAAGCCTTTTTCAATGACGTCCTTGAAGGTGGACAAACAAGCTTTCCTTAGATCATAGCCAATGTCCTTGTTAACATTCTGGGTGAACATTTCTACCATTTGTTTTTGTGGAATTTCACAAGAGCATCTGCTGGCTAGGTTCCTCCATCTTTGTAAGAATGATGAAAAAGGCTCTCCATCTTTTTTCTTGGTGTTGCACAAAGTAGTGACTGATATGTCTGTCTCTATGTTGTATGAGAAGTGTTGAATAAATGCCTCTGCTAAATCACCCCATGACTTAATTCCAGGTGGAAGTTGGGAGAACCATTCCATAGCTTGATCACCTAAGCTTTGTGGGAATAATCTCATCAAATATGTCTCTTCTACTACTACCTCAATGCAAGCTGTGAAAAATTATCTTATGTGTGCCTTAGGATCCCCTTTTCCTCTATACTTATCAAACTTAGGTGTCACAAAGTGTGTAGGAAAAGGAGGCATTGGAATGCTCTTGTCAAATGGATAAGGAGATATGTCTCTCATTGTGTATGTTGGCTTCGGTGTATTTATGTCCTCCATTTTCTTTTGTAAGTCCCTGATTTGTTGCTCCAAATTGTTCCTAGGTGGAGATCGACTTCTTGGACCATACCCCATGCTTGAGGCACCAATTGGAGGAGGAGCATGTTGCAGATATGGATGATATTGATCATACACATGTTCATATGGAGGAGGTCTATAATGATGTTTCGTATATGAAGCACTTGGTATGGAGTCATGGTGAGGAATATAATATCTGTTTTGTCCATGTATACCATACTCTACAGGAATGTCATGAGTTTGTTCTAGTGTGTTGCCCCCAAATTTGATGCGGGGTTTCCTTGTGTCCAAATTTTGAGCATGCCTTTGGATATCTGATTGCTTTGGTGGTTCCTTAGCCTTGGTATGTGATTGAGCATATTTTTTTGCATAAGACTTCCATAATGGTCTGCGAAGGTGAGTATCATATGCTTGATCATGTGTGTATGGGACCTCTGATTTTTGAAACAAAGATGATGGTGATTCAGGCACCATATGTGGTCCTCTATTGCCTCCACTATTAGGCCTCCTTTGATCCATGTTGAGGTTAGTTTGTTGCAAAGGTCTATGTTCCATTATTTGAGACATGTCAAAATCATGAGGGATCTTGGTTCCACTTCGTGCCATCACTTGTAGAAAATATTGTCTATCTCTCCTCATTATTTCCTCAACCAGTCGATTGAAATGAGGATTCATAATGGTGTCTTCCACTTCTGCTGAATGTACTGAAAAGTTGTCCACATTTTCATGTGTGTATCATTGTTGTTTGTAGTGTCCATGTTCTCAATATTTGGAATGTTTCTATAGGCATCCATGTCAGGTAATGTAGTATGATCAGAATTGAAAAAGATATCATTGTCATATTCATAGGAACTCATGTTTGTGGACTCTTGAGCCTCTTTAGCTTCTCTCCTAGATTTTTGGGAATGAGTTTCAACCATGAACTAGGTATTGACCAAGATGTGTGAGACTAGATGAAAATGGAAAGAGTATGGAAGACTAAGAGTTGGATGGAATGTAAATGAATCTGAGGTTTACTTGTAATGTCCAAAGTGTAAGACCAAGTATGTATGTAGTAGAGTAGGTGTGGCTTCCAAAGAGATGATAGTTTCTCTTGATGAGGTAAGTTGACCTTGACTCTAAGTAAGAGCAAATGAGACCCAAAGGTGATAGACCTTGATGAGGGACCACTTAGCAAAATGTTGTTGTATGTAGTGTGTTGACAAAGTATGATGAGGACAAGCAAGTGACCTTTTGACTCAAGTTTAGACAAATGTGAATGTAATGTAAGGTGTAAAGCAATGATGGATTGTGTGAGACCCACAGATAGGTTGAATGCTAGATGAAACCCTGGAGAAATAGCTTAGGAAGCTCAAGAATGCTAAAACTAATTGCTCTTGTTTGTTGGACTGTAAATTTTCCAATTTGTGAAGTTGTTTTGTTGTGACCAAATCTGACTGTTTGACTATTTTTCGTGACAAGAGGACATAGTGTTGATGAGGACTCAATGTTTTGCAAGTGTTTAGACTCAAAAATGACTCAAAGAAAGTGTGTTTTTGATGTAAAATTTGTTTTGCATACACTTGAAGACACAAAAGACACAATGTTTTGTTGTTTGGTCTTGAATGTTTGATTGTTCAAAATAAGACAAGCACAATTCTTATGGCTAGCCAAGACAATAGTTGTTGATCCCACATGAGGTTTTACCCTTGAGGCTACGCTATTCAGAGTGGATACTTAGATGCTTGACCTCACTGGCTCCACCCTCGACACTCACTTCTCGGGTCAGCCAAGCATTAGTCCCCACGAAAACTCCCTGTGGCGAACTTTGTATCTCTACTAAGAACCGTATGTGTGTGGGTCGCTACCAGAGGTCCGACCTCCTGCCCCAACAACTAGAAGGATTTTGGCTTCTAAAACAAAAAGGTGCTAGTAAGGGCATCCGCTCGTGTGGCCATACATGCAGCACTTTTAGCTTTGTAAATACAGAAGGCTCCCAGCTAGTAGGGGTTACGCCCTACAACTGATCAAATAAATTTGATGAAACGGGTTTATGGCGAGACATAGTGTCGGTATGAACTAATCAACACACGTTATCCATAGTTTTCACCATGAATATAGTTGTTTATAGTGGTTCGAAAGAGGTGGGTTTTCCTCGCTACCACTTGGGTCGTTCTCTTCTCACTGGTAGTCCTAATGACCACACGGGAAGACAGACCCTCTAAAGATTAATTAGTGCACCAATTGAAGTGTTTGCTAGTCTATGAAAACAAGACACACAATAAGAATCCAAAAACCCTTGCCAAGGACTTGCAACAAAGATTTATTAGTAGTTTGAATTGTTTGAAATAATCACCCCTTCCTGCAAGCACACAAGTTAGGTAAATTTTAGATCCAAAAGACTTTATGAAATAGGGGCTTTCAACAATGCATTTTGTTGACCAATTGAAATATCTGATTCATCATAGAAAAATACCTCCTATAAAATTTCAAGAGATTTTCAAAAATGTAAGAAAATCCAAAAAATTTGCTAATTTGCTCCAAAAATTATTTTTTGATGAAAAATCATAAAAAATTCATATAAAATGCAAAATCAATCCAAAAAATATGAAACTTTTACTGGAGAGTCTTGATGGTCTTACAAACCTACATAAAAAAATTTCTGCAACAAATCCAAGTAGTTTGTGAGATATGAGTAAAATAATGCAAAACCCTAATTTTCAAATATCTAATTTTTGAGGAATGATTTTGCATCAAATTTAAAATCACAAACAACATATCCTGTGTATAATTCTAAGAGATTTCCAAAAATGTAAGAAAATCCAAAAAATTCGCTAATTTGCTCTCAAACTTAATTTTTTATGAAAACTCATCAAAAAATCATATAAAATGCAAATTTGATCCAAAAAATCTGAAATGTTTGTTGAATCCTTTTGATACTTTTCCTGACCTGCACAAAAAATTTGATGCCAAAATTCAATTCCGTTTGTGAGATCTGATCAAAATAAGGAAAAACCCTAATTTTTAAAGATCCAATTTTTAGGGAAATATTTTGCATCAAAATTAAAATCACAAAGAACAGATCCTATGTATAATTATGAGATATTTCCAAAAATGTAAGAAAATCCAAAAAATTCTCTCATTTGCTCTCAAAATTAATTTTTTATGAAAAATCATAAAAAATTCATAGAAAATGAAAATGTGCTCCAAAAATTCTGAATTTTGGATTGAGAGCTCCTGATACTTTCTTCAACCTGCAAAAAACAATTGGTACAAAATTTCCAAGCCGTTTGTGAGATATGATCAAATCTCTCCAAGATCTTGATTTTGTGTCCAAAACCCTAGCTGCACAAGGTTATTCTCCAAATTGTTTTACAAAACAGCAATATAAGGTTAGAAAAATTTGCAAAAAACATAGATCTAAAAAAAATCCATGTCCCACGGGGCATGCCAAAATGTATATGGTGAAAATGGAAACAACAATATTGAAAGGCTAAATGAATTCAACCACAAAACCCTAGCCTAACAACAACAAAGATCCACCATAACATATGAAGATTACTTAAGACAATGCAAATCAAATGAAATCACAAAGACTATACCATCACATGTCCAATAGGGTTTGGATCTCCATTCTTCCTATCTCCATTGATCTTGCTTGATATAGTTGCTCTCAGATTTTATGTGCACAAGAGCTCAACAAAGAATGGAATGTGGTTGCAAGTAGGATCGTATATGTTCAAAAGCGTAGTGTAGTCAAGTAGTCAACGAGGGTTCAGGGTTTGATAATGAAGGAAGAGTCTCCTTATATAGAAGACACTATAAGAAATGGAGGGATAAGATTGAGAGGTGTAAAAGAGGTCGACTATGATTAGAGGGTAGGTAAAGAAAATAATAAAATAATGAAAGGGGTAGGTAGTGTATGAATTAAGAGATGAATGACATGTGTCATGGGTAGAAAAGGCTAATGAATTAATTAAATAAATAAATATTTATTTAATTAATAGAAGAAGTGGGATCAATTAAATAAATAAGATATTTATTTAATTTAGGAAAAGGATAATTTAAATAAATAAATGTATTTATTTAAATAAGAAATAAGGCTAGAAGAGGATAAATGAATTAATTAAATAAATAAAGATTTATTTAATTAATAGAAGAATTAGGCTTAGATAATTAAATAAATAAAGTATTTATTTAATTAGACTGGACAATTTTAGGTGTCTACAACTTGATCGTGTTATGATGACAACACAATCTTTCTTCTCTTTTGGGGATTTTCAAGATCTCCTAGTTTTAACTCTCTCAGAGGTTACCCTATTAGACCACTGCCCCATCAAGTTCAACATTCAATGGCAAGTGAGTCGTGTTCAACCATCCAAGAGTCATTTTTATCTAAATACTTCCTTGTTGAGTCACTAGAGCACGTGGCCCACATTCAATAGGTTTGAAATTTAGTGTGTCGTCCTACTCAACAAGATAGGTGGATTGTTTGGTAGAATGATGCTATTTAGAGAACAACACATTTTCTCTAGATTTATGGTAAACAATTGGCCATGCATCATTGATGGTCATATGAGACTACCACCTTGGATCTTCACCATGCCATTGTGGTTCTTGCAAGCCCACCCTGCAAATTAGGGTTGCTTAGCTCTGCCATTAGAAGTAGATTGTTGATAGCCATGCTACTTTTGGAGCCCAAAAGAATGCTCGACTTTACTAGCTTAAGGTTGGGGATCGTGCCTCCAAGGAATTTGTTTTGGCTCTTCGTGCATGTCACTCCTTACCTGACATCAGGTAAATTAAGGAATGGAAAATGATGCTTTCAAAGCTATCGAACATTATCTAGGATTTTGTTTCCCATTATGAGAAGGTCTTCACTTATCAAGATGTTTCACCTAATCAAGATAGAGCTCTCCAAGAATGCCTCAATGTTGTTTCCTTTCATATTTATGAAGCTCAAAAGGTTTTGTGTGATAAATTACTCACTATTGAGGACCTCAAGGAAGTCGCCTTTTCCATGGCCAAAGACAACACCCCTAGATGCGATTGGTTTCCTTGTGAATTTTACAAATCTCTTTGGCCTTATGTGGGATCTGATTTGCATAGGGTCTATCTGGAAGCCTTTCATTCTCAATCTCTTGGTCTGTTAATTAATAAAGAAAACATTAAGTTCATACCTAAAGTGATTGATCTTGAAGACATTTGTAATTAGTTGCCTATAACCCGACTAAATGTTTCTTATAAGACCATTTTCAAAGCCCTGACATTGAAAATTCATCATCTTCTTCCGCAAATTGTCTATGCTAAACAAACTAGTTTCATTAAGTCTAGATTCATTCTGGACAACATCATTTTGGTGTGGGAAGGCATGGAGTGGGCTCGTTGATCTAATAAAAATCCCATGTTTGTCAAGATTGACTTTGTTAAAGCCTATGAGAGAGATGAATGGCCTTTCATTCTTTCCATATTGGGAGTTCTTGGCTTTGGCCCTCGGTTTATCTAGTCTGTGAAAAGTTTTTTGGGGGATGCTTTTGCTTTCATCAACATTAATGGTCGCCACTCCTCAGCTAAATTGGGTTATTCAAATCTATTCACCAAGGTTGCCCTTTGATTCCTTCCCTGTATGTGTTGGTCGCCAATTACCAAGGCATTTGGGTATTTTCTCGCCAATGCCATTTCTATTGGGTGGGTTAGGGGCATTTTTCTTCCTAAGTTTCCTTCTCAACTTGTTAATTACCATTTTTTAGATAATTCTTTTCTCAAACTCATTGAAGATGAACACAATGTCCAAGAGGTCTTGCAATGCTTAGACACTTTTTTTATTTCTAAGCCTCTGGGTCAACAATTCAATGACACAAAACCTAATGTTATTGGTAATCCTTCCTTTTGGCCCCTTCCTAGATTCTCTGGTATGCATGAAAGTGGATAGGTCATGGTGAAATATTTTGATTTTTGGGAATCCCCTTTTCTTTCCAGGGATCTCCTCTAGATCTATAGACCGTGGTCCTCACCAAAATAGAGAAGTTGACTCAGTGAATCACCAAACTGCTTTCTCTTGCTAGGAATTTTTAGTTTTTCTCAAAGATTTTAGCATTGACTCATGTTTACTATTCTTCTTGTTGGGCTCCCTTCAAATCCTCTTACCGTAAGCTTCAAATATTTTTAGAGACTTCTTATAGGCCTCATCTACGAACCACCATGGCTTTGTTAGAAACTTGAGTTACGATGTGTTGTCATTGATGCCAAACTTGTTTGACTTGTTTATTTGGATGAGGTTTGGACACAGACTAATACTGTGTTGGACAATAATTGATGAAATTTGTAGATGTTCAATAGTGTATATGGTTTGATTATGTCTATTCAGATGTTGTCATGTCGTTTGGAGAAGATGTTGGATGTTGTGCATACATAAGTGTTTTTCGGAAGTATTCAATAGAAGAAGTCTCAATATGCAAGAAATAGTATTTAATGTTCCAATGGAAGAATTATTTACATTATTTTAGATTATGAAGATCATGATGTGTGGATTTGGATATATTGTTTATGTTTTGTGAATTATGTACTATTAGGTGTTCAAGTGATTTGATTGCTTAGATGATAAGGTTAGTTGTTGTTGTTGTTTTCTGATAGTAAGGTTGTTTATCAAGTTGGTTCAAAAATTTCTTGGTGGCTTTCGCATATGTGGATCCAAGGGTTGTAGTTTGTATGACATGTTCATTTTGTTTGTGCAATATTCCAATTCAACTTTCAAGTGTTGGTTTTCACCCACAAGTTAGTTATGTTGGTATGTGCTCAACATGCTCTGTTGTGTTGAGTCTTAGTTGTTCTGATTGATCTATCTTGTTTGGATTATGCTCTTTTGATTTGGATATGTTTTGGAGAATGAGTTAGATTGTTGATATGGATCTCACTATGAGATGTGGTGATCCGTACTTAGTAATTTGCATTAGAAGATGTTTTTGGGCCAACCAATTGTTGTGTTTCATCATCTTTTTACATGTTTCATTTGATGTCAATCTTGGAGATTGTGGTAGCATCTATGGTTCACTGGAATCTAGTTGAATAAATGTCTTATGATGTGTTTGGGTCCCCTTTATCTCTTGGAGAGGACCAATGTGATTGTTTTAGGTGGTGATGATCTAATTTTTGTAATATCACTTATTTTGTCTTGGCCGACCTAATTTAGGGTTTTGATGAAGAAATTTGTATATAATAATGTATGGTTCTTTGTGTTGAGGTATGGAATGAGTGTGAATCATTGAAAAGTGGATGAGATTAATATTCAATTAGATTTTGTGTTGGTGATGTGTAAAAGTCAATTGAGAAGTGCCTTGATAGTTATGTATTCAGAGCGACAATGCTCAAAGACAATATTTGTGATCACATGTGATTGCCATGATATTGTTAGCTTGACACCTAGGTTCAAGGTTAATTTCATGATCAAGAGATCTTACTCATTTCAGTGTCAATTATTTCTCTTGTTTGGCATTGGATAGTGGGTCTGTTGGTAGACTTTTGTATCTTGCCTTGAGATAGTGATCTTAGTTCTACATGTCTCTTTTTATCTTGATTTAAGGTTGTGCATCTTAGCATTGCAAGTCCATCAGGTGCATATTTCTCCTTGGAAATCATTCCAAAACCTTGTTATCAATTTTATTATATTGTGGGTGTGATTCTCACCATGGCTTTTCACTTATAGAGTTTTCCACATAAATCTAGTGTTCGTGTGTTGAATGTGTTTGTTCTTTCAAACTTTGCAATTATAGTAGAATATTAATAGTTCTATAGATTTGAAAATAATTGAGCAGCAATTGATCTAGATTGATTCACCCCCCCTCTTAGTCTTGCGATGTGTTTATTAACTGGTATCAGAGTGAGTTTCCTTGCTTGAGGTAGATCCAAAATGGTGCAGGAGTCCAACTACAAAGCACCAAAGTTTGATGGCACAATCTACTCTCCTTGGAAGGAGAGGATGGAGTTCTTGTAGTGCCTCTCCCTGATTTACCTTTCCCTTTTGTGCATAGAAAAACTATTTTGGTATAGTATAGACTATTTTGTGGTGTTCTAGACAAATGTTTATGGTTTAACTCATGATTCAGATGCTTCATTATGGATGCTAAACATATTATATGTGCTTGTCATTAGGATTTTATGTGGGTGATGATACTTTGTCAGTTACTCTATTGGATGGATTATATGCATTGACATTCATATATGAATTATATGAGTTGTGATATTATGAGGATACTAACCCTATTTGGTAATTATGATTCTATGTTATGTTTGATGTTATTGTGTGTGACTGTCTTTGTGAGTAGAGACGATGTCATATCACTCAATTCAAGCATGATATGTTGTCGCGATTCTCTATCACTTGTATTATTATCATGATGTATATGCATTGTATATGTTGTGTTTAGTGTTTGATGCAGGTTTGCAGGTACCAGACATTGACTCCACCTGGCTTCACAAGTCTGAGCGTGTCTTTATCCTAATGGCAAGTTGATGGAGATAGTTTCCCTCACACACTCTAGGTCTAAGTTGTGTACCTTGTTGATTATGCCATGATGCAAGTTGAGGTTAGAGTCTTGTCTTGTGTTTTTCCCTTTGGCATAAGATGTTTAGAGTCTATATTTGTTTATTTGGAGATGTGGAATTATTTGATTATGTCATATTTATCTTTGATGGTTATTTAATTTGGTTAATTATTATTAATTGAGATTTAATTATCTAAGATTTTTTTTTGTTAGGTAATAGGCCGAAGCCGGAGAGATTATCTAATTTGCTTACATTAATTTAAACTTACCTGTCAAACCCGAATCACTCCTTCTTGTTATCTAAAATAATCAAGAACCTTCTAAGATAAACCGTAACAAATTAATTCTAGAATCTATAAATAAAATAACCTTTTGTTGAAAGATAAACTATTTTAATAACCCAGATCATGTAACTGTTATTTTGTTCTTATGCATATACGATTGAAATTAAATGCTAGTTTAACCATCCTAAAACAATCAGTATCCAACAACCTTCCCAATAATCATCAAAGCAATAGTATTCAATAGGAATAAGACCCATTTTCCAAACTCATTTACAAAGATAATGCTTCAATCAAACTTAAAATAATATACCCTGTCATGTCCATGAACATAAAATATCTTGTACAGTCACTAGTCATATCTTGTAAATAGTAATGACAATTTATCATTAAAATTCACATCTATTGAAGCCATCAGAAAAATAAATTTTGTGAACACAGTCTCCCAAAAGTTCAAATAAATAGATAGATAAATAGATAGATAATCAAATATGTAGTCAAGCCATCAACAAAGCAAGAATTTCATACTAAGAAATTTACCATTATATATCCATTATATATCATGTATGTCATATAGATAGCCTAAATATTACACAGTCATACTAAACCATATCCGAGTCCGAAAACCAACAAAACCTAGGCTATAATCTATTAGAACAATAGGATTTATCCTATTTCTTTTATATCATGAACAAACCCAAAAACTTTGATCCTATCTAGACCCTAACTATATGCCCATAGGCTAAAATTAGTCTTCCTCTAAAATTCTACGATCAACATAATTGCATTCCATAAACTCAACAGTAGAAGACGGTCCAGCCTCATTCGGTGAAGTGGTCCTTGCCTTTTTTACCCAGCCGACCTTGATAATAACAAGGGGAATGAATTGGATCCTTTCCACTTCCACTTCCCCAAAATCCTTTGGCAGTTGGAAACCCTCTGCAACCATATAATCCGACCACCACTTATTCCCTTTCGCCTCCTTCAAGCATAGCCATTTGAGCAGAAAGTCTATGTTCCTAATCACACTCTGTCTCCTTTGATAAAAAATCTCTTAATCCCTAATCTCAAGCAGCGAACCTCTCTTAGTCTTTGCACTCGCATTTTGATTTTGTTCCACACCATAGTCCTCCGAAAAGGGTATGGTGAGAAATTGTAGTCTACGCTATCCACAGCTAAATCTAAGTTGCCCAACAATTCTTCCTTAAACACATTCCTAGATAACAATTTAGCCTATTCCTTCGAAGTTCCTACATAAAGTAAGATAGCAACAAATATGGTGGAGATATCACAATTTGCCTGGTAAACTTGTTCATAGTTGAAGAAATCTTCTCCCATGATCTCCTAGACAACCCTGACCAACAAATTGTCCAATTCCAGTAAGATTCTATTCCATCTTTCCAATTTAATCGCTCCCCGAAAGGCCATAAGTGGGTTATCATTTGTAGAGACAAGTTTCAAATTTGACTCCATTTTTCTATGAGAAGAAAATGAAACCTATCCGGTCCTAAAAAGAAGGGCATGTATCTGGAAACTACCAAAAGAAATCATGAAACAAAACTTTAAAGGCGACGTGACATAGCTTACATACTTCAACATGAGTCGATACTCTCATTTAATGATTAATCACGTGAAGTCTATACATAATAATCATGCATTAATTCACATCCTAATGTTTGACAAGTGGGCCCCGCTATCTATTTTATGAAGGAAGCTATACCCGCCAAAGAAGGAATATTCCTATGAATTTCAAATTCAAAAAATGGCACGAGCTTCTACCCTGCCTCCGAGTTAACACCAATTTACTAATTTATAACCTTGATACAATTACCGTCTACTCCCAAATTGGCTGACTTGTCAGCATCCACATTTCCTTCCCTAAAAATATGATTAATTGTAACCTCATCAAAGAAATCTAAAAGTTATAATGCTCTTCCCAATTTGGAATTGAGTTTCCAATTTGGAGTTTGTCTAGTTCTCAAAGCATTAATGATGATCTGAGAATCACCCTCAATGGCCAATTTTTTGATATCTAAATTTATACCAAGAAGCAACCCTTCAATGATCGCATCCATTTCTATCATATTGTTTGTTGTTTTTTCTATTGGATTTGCCAACTTTTCAATAATAGACCCATCCCAACGATGTATAATACACCCTATACCTACTATACTAGGGTTGCCTCTAGAGACTCCATTGAAATTGAGTTTTTGCCAACCAAATTCTAGCCTCGACTATACACATTGCTCCCTAAGTTTTTTACTCTCTACCCCTCCTTTCCCATATTGGGGAAGGATTATAAGGCCATACCAACCTTTCCTAATCATCATATCCTAGTTAAAAAAAGTGTCCATCTTCTATCTTATCATATCTTAGTTTGTTGTTAGTGGTTTCTACTATGGTTGCTTCTATCTTATTGAAGAGATTAATGGCATCCATCTTCTTTCCTTGGAACAACCTTCTATTCCTTTCTTTCCATAACTCCCATACCATAATGGAGGGAGCTATTTTCCATAAGTCCTTATATAAGCTCTTCTTACAAATGTTAGGCTATCCCTTCATGACCTGTAATAAATCATTTGAGAATGTAGTTTCCCAGTTTAGCTTACCACATAGCCTATTCCAACATTCTGAAGAGTAAGAACAATTCAGAAGTAGATGGTTCACTATTTCCTCATTATGCTCACATGGGGGCATCTAGAAGGGCCTTCATATCTTAGTTTTTTGAACCATTCTGCAGTTAGAATCCTCTTTTGAAGTGTCTCCCAAAGAAATATTCATGTCTTTGGAAGACACTTTCTATCCCAACAAAGTATTAGAATCTCCGTTAATTCCCATTGTTGAGCTTTGATCAACTTTGAGTATCCTTCTTTCACTTTATACTCTCTTGTGTTTAAGCCTACCCAAATTAATTTATCCTCCCCATTCTTAAATGTAAGGTTTCAGTTGATTAAAATATTTCTTAGACCTTGTTGTTCTTCAGCAGTGAGAGGTGTATTAACCGTATCTTTCCATTTCCAACCTAAGGTTGGGTTCACATTAGGGAACTCAACATAATCCTTTAAATGCACCCCCCATAAATTCTCTAGTGTTTCTATAATTCTCGGGGATATATCAAGATTCTCCAAAGCTTCATATGCCCCCTACACGTCCTTCCAAAATAAAGCTTTGTTGCCATCCACTATATCCCAAGATAATTTATCCAAGATCAGAATTCTATAATCCAAGATAAAGTTCCATACCCTCGAACCTTGTGGTGGGTCTGCTAATCTGAATATATTACACGGATCTAAATTCTTGCCCATTTTTTGTGTGGTTCCTTATACACAGTCCAAACTAATTTAGCCTTAATAGATTATCTCTGCCAGCTTAGATTCCTAATCCCTATACTGCCTGAGCTTACTGGTCTACAAATATTATCCCAACTGATAAGTGCTAATTTCTTATCCCTAGAAACCCCTTGGCAATATAAGGTTATCATTTTCCTTTCCATTTTAGCTTTAGCCCCTTGGCTCAGAGGAAGCCAAGACATTTGAAAGGATGGTACTGCTGATAAGACCAATTTAAGTAATGTGGCTCTGCCAGCGTTTGTTAACCACCTACCTTTCCACGATTCCATTTTTTTCCGTTTTAGCTACAATTGGATCCCAAAGTTTATTAACCCTGCTACCCTTTTCTAAAGGTAACACAAGGTATCTACTGGGAAATTTTCCTTTGTTGAAGCCTAAGATGCGATATAGTGAATCCCCCTGTCACTGAGTTGTGTTAAAAAAGAAAATTTCTAACTTATTAGCATTGATTTCTTGACCTGATGATGTAGCATACTGCTCTAATATCTTCCTAAAAGTTACAGCCTCCATCTTGCTTCCCTCAGCGAAGAGAATTGTGTCATCAACAAATTGCTGATGAGTGATATTAGAAACTCCTTCACTAACTTTAATGCCTTTGATTTGTCCCAGAGAATGGGCCTTGCTAATACGTCTACCAAAGGCTTCTACCATAATAACGAAAAGAAATGGGGAGATAGGATACCCTTTCCTCAGACCTCTAGAGGATTAAAAGTACCCTTCAGGAGAGCCATTGATCATAATAGAGAATCTAGGGGAGGAGATACAACTAAAGATCAAACTGATTAGTTGCTTATCAAAACCAAATGCCTCCAAACATTTGCATAAAAATCTCCACTCTACTCTGTCATATGCTTTTTTAATATCTAGTTTGATTAACATGCTAGGGTTTTTATTATGCTGAATTGTATGGATTGCCTCTTGGGCTATAATGACACCATCTAGGATTGATCTCCCAGGTATGAAACCAGTTTGATCTTTTGATATAATAGAAGGCAAAATAAGCTTGATTTTGTTAGCTAATGCCTTAGACAAAACCTTATAAACTGTATTGCATAATGATATTGGTTGGAAGTCATCTAATGCATCTGCATTTTTCTTTTTTGGGATGAGTGCAATAAATGTATTGTTTATTTTTTTAAGAATTCTACCCGACTTCCTCATGTATTTGATAGCTTCCCACATATCCTTGCCTACAATATGCCAACATTTTTCAAAAAAGACTACAGGAAATCCATCTGACCCTGGAGCTTTATTCAGATGTAGTTGGTTGACAACTTCCTCTATTCAACAAATGATAAACTGTTGTTAAGCATTCTATTGTCCTTTGCAGAGATGATCTTGGGTACACAGTTGATAAGTTCTTGTTGAGATCTTAAATTTGAATTGTCCCAGTTATTGAGGGAGGATTTGAAATAGTTGACTATTTCCATAACATTATCTCTTGGGTCTTCTAGAATACCAATGCTCCCCCTAATCCTACTAATCCTATTGATATTCCTTCTGTACTTGACATTGTTGTGAAAGAACCTTGTGTTTTTGTCACCTGAACTTAACCAATTTTCACGATATTTATGCTTCCAGAATATCTCCTCTTTTGTTAATAAATCCTCATAATCATGTAGCACCTCTTTCTCTTTAAAATACTTGTTTTGATCCATATCCTCCTTGATGATACTTTCATTAATTTTGGCCAGATCTGCCTCAATTAATTCTTTCTCTTTAAAAAAGATTTTAAAATGCCCCTTATTCCACCTTAGCATGTCCAATTTAATCTTTTTGAGTTTGGATATGAAACAATACATTTTAGAACCCTAAAATTGTTCCTCGTTCCATGACTTATCAACCTTATCTATGAATTCCTTATCTTGAAACCACATATTTTCAAACTTAAAAGGGAATTTTTTAGGATTCCTTTCCATAGACAGCTCCATTTGGACAGGAAAATGATCAGAGCCTGACATAGTTAAGATGGTCGAGCTCATCGAGTGTTGGAATGCTGCAAGATCTCCCTTGAAAAAAAACTGATCCAATTTTTCTGCTATATAATTTGTGCCTATCCTCCTATTATTCCATGTAAAGGAGCCATTAGTCATCCTAATATCCAACATATTGTTATTATTAACCCATTCCCCAAACTCTATTTGTGCCTGTGATATATTCTGCAGACCCCCAATTTTTTTTGTAAGACTTAAAATAGTATTAAAATCTCCCCTAAGAATAATATTATTGTCCAAATTCTGTAACATAAAGGAATCTAATTCTGCCCATACATTTCTTTTGCCTATAGTGCTAATGAGCCCATATATATTCATGAGTAGGAAGCTAATTTAATTATGTAAATTGTTCACTCTACCACACAACCAATGCAGTTTATTGGTAACCGGTTCATACCTAATTCTTTTAGGGTCCCACAATACTACCAATCCTCCTGCAACCCCTGTAATCAGATTATTCTCCACTTTCCACAAGCCTAATTTCATTTTAAGGGAGTTCCAGTCCTCATCCCTTAACTTAGTTTCCTGAATCATCACTATATCAAATTGGAAGAGGGTTAAGCCACGCTTGAGAAATCGCTGCTTGTTAGGGGCATTCAATCCCCTAACATTCCATGTTGTAATCTTCATTTTTTCATTGGGAAGGCACTTCCCCTTCCCAGCTTGAAAAAGACCAGTGATCTTTTTTTAATCTTTTGCTTCCCCTACTTTTGACCTTAATTTTGTAAGGGATTTCCTTCCTTTCCTTTTAGGGGCTAACCCAAAATCTGGGGTCTCTTTATTTGGATAGGATAAAGCTATTCCTAATTTTACTGGATTATCCAAACTCACTTTATTAATCAAATTATTGACCTGGGGCTCACCATTAGATTCCATATCCTCCCTGGATTCTAACTCCAGGATTTTCAAAATGATTTCTTGCTTCTTTTTAGCAACTTCTGCACTATTCTCATCCTCCGATTCATAATCTGAATCAAATGCATTGTTTATACCTATGAGGTCATAAACCGCTTCCAAATTAGCAGGAATTTGTTCCTGGGCTTCCAGATCTAGGTTATCCTAATCCACCTCCCTGTCCTCTCTATGCATATGTATGACATCCCACTCATCCCTTGTTCCTCCAAACAACAAAGTATTTAGACCCATAGTTGTTTCTCTAGTATCTTCTTGAGGAGGTTGTGACACATCCGGGCTATGAAGATTCTCAAACACACCCCTAATCTTTGTTATTTCTCGGAGGCAACTGAGAGGGGGGGGGGGTGTGAATCAATTGTCCAATAAATACAAACCAAAACTAACTTGACCAAACTTAATGCTTAATACCGATAAACCAAACTTTATGCCGGTAGATAGTTTTATCAGTTAATTGCAGTAGCGGTAATGTTTAATGCATGAAATGGAAAGACAAATAACATACACAATACATAACACAGTTATTTGTACGTGTAAACCCTGTAAGGGGAAAAACCACGGTGGGAAACCTTACCCACACTCAGATGATACTACCGCAGATAGTATGTGTGTACAATATGGAGTCTGCACATGCAGAAAGGCCAACTGCCTAGAGCTCACTGCTCAATCACAAAATGGGAGTCACACTGACTACAATTGGATGATTAAATCCAATGATAATGTACTGCTCAAAATAACATCTTCATATGCTAAATTCAGTACCGGTTAAGATCTGATTACCTTCTTCAAACCTTCCTTGAATCTTCAAATGATGTCTACGTGTATAGCTCTGCTTATATTCACATATACCTTATTACAATCCTTTTCCACTTCTACCACACAATCTCATAAATGAGATCTTACATATATACCAAAACCTAAGACCAAATGTGTAGGTAGGATTACTAAGATATTACAATAAAATCAATTACAAATGAATCAATACGTGATGCATCATGTCAGCTTAATGCATTTACAATAATAATAAATCATCTTCATGACTTGTCGTGCTGATCTGGAATAGATATGCTTGTCGGTGCATATCCTAGACCTATTTGCCGGTAACAACAAATATGCAAACCCGATTAGATCAATGATCAAATCACCAAAACCAAGTGTCCAAACAATGTCTTCGACATAACCAAGTAATCTCTAGATGATAACAGATCATCCTTAGTGCCAGTGAACAATATAACCTGTCGGTGAACCAGATACCGGTGACTGTGCATAAGTCATTGATCATGCTGGTGAACATAACCAAAGATCTCCAAGTGTTTCTCAAGTGTTGACAAGTATTGACATCAATGAAAAAACCATATAAATATATCCAAAATACCAACAATCTCCCCCTTTGGCATTGATGGCAACACAAGATGGAAAAACCATCTAAGTGCCAAAGCAAAAATGCCAAAAACCAAAAACCAACAATCTCCTAAAGAGATCATCAAAATACAGATACAAAGAGTAACAATCTTTCCCCCAATGAATAATCTCTCCCCAAAAGATAATGTGTTTTTCTATAGATATCTCTCCCCCTTTGACATCAAATGCCAAAGCAATACAAAACCAAATACAATCTTGTTACAGATACCAATTGTTATAACCACATTTATTCAATCTACTCCCCCTGAGAAGTAGCTCTCCTCATCAAAGCCGGAAAAAAGATTTCTCTGTTAATTCTGCCAGTTCAGAGTCTATGATAGGAGGTTTACTGTATTTGACACAAACAAGACCTGATATTATGAATGCAGTATGTATTGTTTCAAGATTTCAGAGATCCTAAAGAAAATCATGAATCAGCAGTGAAAAGGATTTTCCGGTATCTACAAGGTACTACAAATCTTGGTTTATGGTATCCTAGAGATGAAAACTTTGATTTATGTGCATACACTGATGCAAATTGGGCAGGAGATATAGATGAGAGAAAAAGTACCACCGATGGAGCATTCTTTCTTGGCAGCAGATTAACTCTTGGTTGAGCAAGAAATAAAGTTGCACATCTTTATCAACATCAGAATTAGAATATGTTGCAGCAACAACTAACTGTACACAGGTATTATGGATTAAGAAAATGTTGAAGGACATAAAGGTAAAATGCAAGGAACCTATAATCATTTACTGTGATAATATGACAACAATTGATATATCAAAGAATCTGGTATTTCACTCAAAAACTAAACATGTTTCTATCAAATTCAATTTTCTGAAAGAGAATGTTGAAGCAAAAGAAGTTTAATTGGTTTATGTGAACACTAAAGAGAAGATTGCAGATATCTTTACTAAACCTTTGCCGAAGAAAACTTTTGAATATCTTAGGGAGCAGCTTGGAGTTATACCCCTCATTGGTAGAAACTTGGATAGTTGATGTTTGTCATCTATAGATTTCCTAGTTCCGAAATCATATTTAAAACCTCCTCTCTCAGTATCAAATTTAATATTGACTCCTGAGTCAATCAAGGGGGCCTTTATTGATGGATCCTTAACCAGATTTCCTAGTTCCCAAATCACATTGCCAAAAATGGTTCCCTCATAAAATTATGCTTTAATGTTGTAAGCCATTTTGGCAGTAATTAATTCCAAAGGTGTCGAGAGTTTATCATTACAGTCCATATCTATGAGTATTTTCACCTGCGTTGAACTCATAAAATTTTCCTCCATCCCTATAAAAGACCCTAACGCATTCTCTATTTCTACTAGGGCATCAAAATTAAGCAATTTTATAGGAAGATAAGGAATTTTAACCCATCTGGGGAATGTTTTAGGTTTGTAGTCCAATGTATTAAAATTCAAATGCCAATATATGAAGTGAAAACTATATCCTTTGAAAATAGAAGGCTTACCATACAACAGTTCATTCTTAAGCTTCTTACAATTACATTTTATAAAGATCAAATCATTTGCCAGGATAGAAATACTTACCCATTGATGGTATGCCCAATACCACCATTGCTCAATCTTGTCGATCGACTGTCCGCTACCACTCCATTTTGCAAATAATCCGAAGCTTTCACAACTTTCCCAACATGCACTCATGATTTTATTGTGAATCACAAAAGTATCTCCTCTTTTTGTTCCTTATGATTGCTCGTGGATTTTGATGAATTGGTTCTTTGCTGGAGCCGACTTTGGATTAGTCTGATTATTATTTTGCTTATGGATAGGAACCTTGTTAGGGTTAAACTTTTTCTGCTTGTTGTGTTGCTTAGAAGGTCCAATGCCAGGTTGTTTGGTGGGCATGACATTAGGGCCAGGATGTCTGTAGAAATTCCCATTGTTGCTTTTTTGATCCTTGTTGGACCAGACCGAATTCCGAAATCTAGACTGCAAAGGGAGGCATTGAGATAGTTTCTCCGCTTGCCTTATTTTCTTGGATTTAACAATTTGCCATTCGTTATTTTCCTTCTGATTCTGAGATTGCCAACATTTATCTACCCACTTGCCATTCTAAAATACCCATTGAGGCCTGTAATTATCTATTTTCCTCTTTAAATCAGGTTGCCCATCGTTGAACCTGCGCGGACACATTTCTGTTGTTTTGCTCGAATTCAGTCGCATCGCTATCTAAGGTTTATTTATTGATTTATGATTTATTATTTATTAAATATTGTTTGGTTATTTGATTATTGTTTATTTAATTTAATTTATTTGATTTATTGTTATTTATTTAATTGATATTGATTTGCTTTTATTTATTGAATTTTATTGAATTGGTATTTAATGGGAATTGTATTTATTTTAGTTTTATTTGTTGGCTTTTATAATAATATTTATTTATAATTATTTAATATGGGTAAGTATTGAATTATTATTTATCGGTTGGATAAATGATATTATCCTTGTTTATTGTGTTTCTTAGGATTATGATTTTTATATTTTATTTAATTTGATATATTATACCTATCCACCTATTTTATTGGTTAAATGTAATGGTAGGTAAATAATATATGTATTTTAATATTTGTCTTGAATTTTGTATAGGGTAGGTATAATGTATGGTTTATGAAATATTTTCATTGGTCGACTTGTATTATAGTTTTGAGTTTAATTTTTGTATTAATTCGGCTTCCTGTGCATTCACGAGGGTTGGAAAATTTTGAAACCTTTTGAAGATTTTGATTTGGAGAGTTTTGCTTTGGATTTGGATTTATTTATTGGAGGATTGTTGTTGGATTTTGGATTGCACCTTCAAATTTCTTCTTATTTCTTCATTTTCTAGGTTGGCTTCCTTTTCCAGCACTCAGCATTTGATTTGGAAAATATTGTATGCTGTTTTTTGAAAAGATTGCTTGGGGAATTTGGAATTGTAGTTGCTGAAACTTATTGCTATTTGATAAGGGATTGTTTGGGGGAAAATTGCTTTCCAAAGGTTTTGATTCTCTTAAAATGGATTATCTGAAGCTTATCACTAAATTATTTGTGTATAAATGTGATTTTTAGCTATTGTATTTGATTGATTATGGTTTGAAATCGGATTGGTTTATCCCTTGGTTGATTGCTTGAGTCTCCCTTCATCCTGAGCTTATTTTGATGTTTTAACCTTTGTATGGTTGCTAAGAGTTCTCTGTGACTCTCTAAGATTGTACAATTGAGTGTGTAGACACTTCCAAGCATATGAAATGGTTACAATTGAACATTGAAAGACTTTCTTAGGTCTCCTAAAGTGGATTGCAACTTTGCTTTCTTTCTCCCTTGTTATTTTAGTCTTCTATGTCTCAGATTTGTCATTGTGGGAGATGATTTTCCTCATGCAACTTTCAGCAGTGATTATGTTTATGATGTTTTTGATTTTACTTGATGGTAATTAGATCTTCTAGACCCTATGGTTGCAGTATGTGGGTCATTTTTGACCCCTTAGTCTACTTATGCCAGTTGATAAGCCATGCATCCCTGTTTGGTGTGTTTTTCTACACTTTCTCCAAAAACGCTACAAGATCAACCATGGGAAATGAGGTACATATCATGGGTTCTATTATTCACCCTAGGGGTTCCATGATATGTACCGAGGGCACTGAGAGACATGCCAAGGGTGTAGAAGCCCTAAAACTACATTTTCAAGCCTTTTTCCCCAAAACGCTTTTTGGGAGACTAGAAATGCTACCATATGGACCGAAAATGCCACCATACATACCAAAAATGCCATACTACATACCAAGGGCACCGCTATACATACCAGGGGCGATGAAGTGCTTTTCGGGAGCTCCAAACTGCTCTGGAGGCCCTAAAAAGTCAGTTTTTGGTCATGCGAGAGTCTTGTCAGCGTTTGTTTATTCTCCAGAGGCATGTGTGATTTGTGTTGAGCTTATTTGAATTGTATTTGATTTATTTTTATCTTTCATGAGGTCCTTTTTTCTCTAGTGAGAGGATTTGAGCCCCACCTTTGAGATGTTTCTTTTGCATTATGTTGCTCCGACAAGAGGGAGAATTCCTTATTGTTGAGGGATGATCTTATGAATCCAGTGGGATGTGTTATGCCTCTTTGTTGAGGATCTGGATTCACCTTTGAGTTATGTTCATGATTGTCTCTTTGATTGTTATGCATTGGTGAAGGCTATTGTCATGTATGAGGCCTTGGGTATCCTACTATGTGCAATATGTTCTTTATGGTACCATGGGTACTTTTATATCTCTTGTGAGCCTTCATTATTATGGTTATGATGCTATTTTTATGTGTGTTCCACCTTAAGGTCTAGGTGCATGTAATGGGGAGTGGACTTCCAAATGAGTGACTGGGGTCTCGAGGATTAGATACCTAGGTCATCCGGGGGTCTAGACTACCATAATACCTCATGGGAGTTTTTCTTTGTAATCAAGTGATAACATAATTAAATCTATGATGGTTGAGTAGTGATAGGTTCTCACATTAAAAAGAATAAAATTGGTTTTGTGGCTTCAAATCACATCCCTGGTATGGTCATATGGATTTGGGAATGGTTGGGAAGACCTTGGTGACCCAGGTAAGCTGAACTCCCTAGATATCCTCATAGTTTGAGATGGATCTGCATGAGTATCACGGATGTCGAGAATAGGTTCCCATGATGACTTCATGTGATGACACTCCTATCCCTACATGTAGGTCCTATCTCCTTATGCTTTTCTTGTTATTGCGCCTCTAGAGGTCTCTATTCTTTATGTTGTGGTCATGTGATTCGTTGTTGTATTCATGTTGGTGTTATGTGATGTCATGTCGATTCCTTTAGTTGTTAGGTGTTAGCCTACATCTAGAGTGTGAGTTGGAACCTCATGTCATCTCCTATCACGGGGGGTGGTTCCTATTTGGTTCCACATGGTTGGGTGGTTTGATGCCTTCTACCATTAGGATATTCCTCTTCGTGGATGCTAGCGTGCATGGATTGGATTTTGAATTCTTCATGTGATTATTCTTCAGAGCTGATTTCTATGTACATGGAAAAGAAGACATTGTATCATGATGATTTGTGAATGTAAGAGAAATTATGTATCTTTGTATCAAGCAACTTTATGTAATTGAAAAGCAAATTGTAATAGGTTTTGATATGGTGAGTAGGAGAAATGTTCCTTAATTATTCCTTGATGTAATGGATATTCTTTATGTAAGAGAAGTTGTGAATTCTATGTGAGAAAGAAATGAGATATCCTATATGTATTTGTGTTGCATTTATATTGACAAGATGAAATTATGCAATGCTAATCTATGGAATGAATGATAAAAAGGTTAGAATAGTTGCTTTGATCTTATTGAGTAATTAGGTGTTAACTAGATGAAATGGTTTAATGGATTTAAGATCTTTTATTGGTGAATGTTATGTTATGCTAGTTAAATGGATAAGTGTTATGTTAGATGATGTCAAGTAGTGACGTTAAGATACCCTAGGGAATGGATGTGTTTGCAAGAGTATAATTGAGTTAGGTTGATGTGTTTAAATGTTTTAATTCCGCTTGCGTAATGTAGTTTCATGATTATGTACATTGTGGTATATGATATCTTGTGAAAAGTTGATGTTGCATTATTGTATGATAGTGCTAACTTAGACTAATGAATCTTAAAAAACAAATATTTCCTTTTTGTTAGTAGATCATAGGTTATTTCTCTAGGGTATTTTGGCAGGCATTACAGTTCTATTTGAAAACTTTACCAATTGGAATCTATGAAATTGTCATACTGACTATACCATACCAAAGAATGGTCCTTAGACTCGGGATGAGGTTAAGAATTATGAGACCAATGTGAAGTATAGAGCTACAATTATTAGTTATATAAGTGACAGAGTATCTGCTAAGGTTACAAGATTTTCCAAATATGTTTGGGAAAAACTAAGTTATGCATATGAAGGAGATCCAAAGACAAATCAAGCCAAGCTAATGAACCTGAAGCACAAGTTTGAGAGCATGGGAATGTTTGATGATGATAATATTGAAGACTATACACACATAGTGAATGAAATAGTAAATGCTATTAAGGGTGCCAATGGAAAAATGGAAGAAAGTGATGTCATGAGAAAGGTGTTGCTGACTCTACCAAAACCCCGGAAACCCAAGAAATGTGCAAGAAAAGTCATGATTTAGATGAGTACACAATGGACCAGCTCCTTGGTTTACTATTTGCCTATGAGATTGTTGAAATAAATGATATCAAAAGGGAAAGGAAAGAGGCTACATTCAATGTGTTAAGGAATCCTGAAGATAAGGATGAGATTGAAGAAAAATTTCCAAGGAGACTAAAGAGAGGTATTGGAAGGTAAAAAGGTAATTTTCCCTTGAAATTATTTAATTGTGGTAAAATTGGTCATTATGATGCTAGGTGTATGTATAAGGAAGATTACAAAAAATATGATGAAGATGAAAGGAAGGATAGACATATAAGAAATGACAGGAAAAAGAGATTTTACTCAATGGAGGCTCACTCATTTGAGGATGAAGATGGTGATGATTCAAATAAAGAATCCTTATTTTTTTCTATAGAAGAGAAAGATAAGGGAAGGATTGGAAGACCGAAAGATATGAAGAAATGTGAAAAACTAGCAAATGAGAAGACTACCTTGCATGCTAAAGTTGAACCACAGGATTGGATCATTGACTTTGGATGCTCAAACCATATGATAGGTGATAAAGGGAAGTTCATTAACCTTGAGAAGTATGATGATGGATCAGATAAATTTGTAAGAGAAGAGGCAACACCTATTTGCCAAAAAGGAAGCATTACAATTGATGATAAACATAAAATTGATAATGTTTGTTATATAAAAGGTTTGCAACATGACTTGTTGAGTGTGAGTTAGATATGCAATAGAGGTTATGAACTTACATTTAAAGGGTCCGGATGTGTGATTAGAAAAGGAAATTTAGGAAGATTGGTTGCAGAAGGTGTTAGAACAAATGGAAATGTCTACTATGTGAAAGATAAGAGTGGAAGTAGTCGTATGATGGCACAAAGTAGTGATTGTTAGTTGTGGCACAAAAGAATGGGACATATCAATTTTGATAATATGGTAAAAATCATTACTACTAATGCTACGAGTGATCTATCGAGGATCATCAAGCCTATTGATACTATGTGCAGGGAATGTCAATTGGGAAAATAGACGAAGACAAGGTTTAAGAAAGGAATACTCTACTTCAAAACCCCTGGAATTGATTCACCCATATCTTTGCAGACCTACTAGGACAAGAGGACCCAATGGAGAGAGGTAATTTATGTTGCTTATTGGTGATTACTCTATGATGACATGGGTTACATTCTTAAAAGAAAAATATAAGGCTTTATAAAGATTTATAGTGTTTAAATCAATGGTTGAGAACTAAGTAGATGCTAAAATCAAGTGTTTGAGATATGATAGAGGAGGTGAATTTATTTCAAATGAATTTGTCAAATTTTGTGAAAAACATGGAATGAGATGGCATTTTTGTGCTCTAAAGAATACTCAATAAAATGAAGCTATAGAAAGAAAGAATAAAACTGTAATTGAGATGGCTAAAACTATGTTGAAGGATGCTAACCTAACTAATATGCATTGGAAAGAAGACGTGCATAGTATTATTTACATTCTTAACAGGATACAAGTGGGAGTGAATAATATCAAGACACCTTACGAGCCTTGGAATGAGAGAAACCCTACTGTGAAGCATTTCAAAACATTTGGAAGTAAGTTTTATATCAAGAGAGATGAAGAAAATCTAAGAAAGTTTGATGCCAAAGCAGATGAAGGCATATTTTTGGGGTATGCTACAAATAGAAAGACTTACTAGTGTTAGAAAAAGAAGATGAATAAGATGGTGGAAATTACAAATGTAAAAGTGTGTGAAGAATGGAGTCAGATTGCTCCTGAACTTGAACCTAAGACTAAAATATAGTTTATCCTAGTTATTACAAAAGAAAGGGTTAATTCAAAAGATGGAGATGGAAAAGAGACAAGTACAAGAGAAGAAGACGAATCCAAGAAAGTTCCCAAGACTCTAGATAAGTATGTGTGAAATAACCACTTAGAAGATCAGATCATTGGAGACAAAATAAAGGTGTTCAAACAAGAAGAAAAGTTGTAGAAACTAGCAAGCAAAAAAGATTTTGTTTCTTATCTCAAGTGATACCGAAGTATTATGAGGAAGCAAGCAAGTATGAAAGTTTGATGAAGGAAATGGAAGAAGAGCCAAGAATCAAATAGATAAGAATCAAACATGGGAAGTAGTACCTAGACTAGTGGACAAGAATGTGATAGGAATTGAGTGGGTGTTTAAGAAGAAGCTAAATGAAGATGGACAAGTCACAAGGAATAAGACAAGACTGGTATGTAAAGTTTATTCACAAGTAGAAGGTATAGGTTTCAAGGAGACATTTTCTCTAGTAGCTAGGATGGAGGCTATAAGGATGTTTCTTTACATATTATGCTTTTAATAACTTTAAGGTATATTAGATGGATGCTAAGTTAGCCTTTCTGAATGGAGATCTTAAAGAAGAAGTTTATATTTGATAACTAGATTGGTTTAAGTTATTAGAAGATTTGAATATGGTGTGCAAATTGAAAAAGGCATTTTATGGACTCAAACAAGTACCCAAGGTTTGGTATGATAGATTGGATAGTTGCTTGGTACAACAGAACTTCAGAAAAGGCACTGTGGACATCAATATTTATTTCAAAATTGAAGATGATAAGTTGCTGATTGTTTTTGTATATGTTGATGATATTTTATTTGGAGGAGATGATGATTTATGTAAAAAGTTTGCAGAAGAAATGCATAAAGAATTTGAAATATTCGTGATTGGCGAGTTGTCATTTATTGGTCTGCAAGTCACATAGTCAGAAGATGGAATATTCATTTCTCAAGCCAAGTATGTCCTAGAGATGTTAAAGAAGTTTGGGATGAAAAATAGTAAACCATTTGCAACTCCCTTGGCTACTAAATGTAAGTTAAGCAAGGATGACAAATCTTTAGATGTTGATAAGAAGTAAAGATCTATGATTGGAGGACCATTGTATTTGATTTCCTCTTGATTGAATATTATGTAGGTTGTCTGTTTGGTTGCAAGATTTTAGGCTAACTTGAAGCAAACTCATGACCAAGTACAGTAAATAGAATTTTTAGATATTTCAAAGACAGTCTAAACTTTAGTCTATGGTATAAGAAGAATGATGGTTTCATGTTAAGGCATATACTGATGCTAATTGGGTCGAATGTGTTGATGACAAGAAAAGTACAAGCGGAGGTGCATTTTTCTTGGGGGACAAATTGATCTCATGGTTAAGTAAGAAGTAAGATTCAATGTCATTATCTACTATAGAAGAAAAATACATTGCAACAACATCTTGTTGTACTTAGATCATGAATATGACGAGGCAACACCTATTATGTGTGATAATAAAAGTATTGTAAACATCTAAAAGAATCTTGTAATTCACTCAAGAAATAAACACATTTTAATTTGGTATCGTTTTTTGAGAGAGAGGGTTGCAAAAAAAGAAGTCAGATTGGACTATGTACCTACAAAGGAACATATTGCAGATATATTTACTAAAGCCTTGTGTGGGGGAAAAAGCGAGACTAGGTTATCATGCCCTAATCCTACCTCTTGTCACACACTACGGAATACGAAAGAGCCTAGAGGTATCGCACAATTGGCTACTTCTTTTTGTGAAAGAGAGAGCCACGGGATACCTATTAGGGTTTCTATTCCTTTGTTGTAATTGAAAGGTAAGATTATGCAAGTTCAATTCCTAACCCTAAAATGCAAGTATGAGCTAACAACAAGATTACAGAATTGAACTTAAACAATGGAAAGCTGTAAATACAAGGATGAAATAAGAATGCAGATGTGTACCCGAAGTCAAAATCGGACTGAAAATGTGCGGGATGGGGGCGCGGGCGCCACTGTCCTGAAAACTGCACCGGAAACTGTCGTTCTGCACTCTGAAACACTGTCGGGAAGCTGTCTGTCCGGAGGACCAGGGTGCCCAGCGCCTCTGTCCCAGGGACCAGGGTGCCCAGCGCCCCTATCCTGGCAGGACCAGGGCGCCCAGCGCCCCTGTCCCAGTCTTCTGCTCTGCAATTTGATACAGAGTGCTATCTCGACCTGTTCTCTCCGGATCTGTATCCTGCGACGTCGTCTGAGTCCCGAAACCTGCACTTATATCTGAAAAAGGGGGTATGGGCAGCTATATAGGGTTTTGCCTTAGTCAAACCCCCGCTTTGGTGATTTCCACCTCCACGAATAGCCAAGTTGTTTTGTAAAATATATTGTGTGTGCAGACCTAGTGTGTGTGCAAGGTCCTAAAATGCAAGAAAGCAAACTAGAGCAACCTAGAAAGTAAACCCTAATTGCTTGTAAATGATAATGTAAATGCTCTAAATCAAGATGCAAAGTGATCTAAAGCATGAATGAAGGATATATTGAAGCTTTATGCAAAGACATGAAAACAACATGAAATCATACCCAACCCTCAAGGGAGAGGTACAAGCCAATCTTCAGTCGGTAATCTCCTATTGTTCTTCAATGTCTTCCAAGCCCTAAATGGATGAATGGAATTGATAAATGCTTGATAGAGGGATGTTGTAAGATGTTGAAGTCTTCAAAGATCTGCTCTTTCGCTGCATATGAGGTCCCTGGAAACAAAAATCTGATCCTTTCAAATGAAGAAAGAGAGCTCTTATGTATGAAACCCTAGGTCGCAATTTCGTCTTTTGGCCGACCTAGAGATTGAATATCCCGCCAATTTCTTGGGGTTAAGCTTTATTTTATGATTGGATCGCGCTCCTAAAATTTCGGGAAAAATGTCCGGGACCGTGTGCACTCCGGGCGCCACGGTCCCAACAACTTTTCACCAAATTTTCAGGGCCGTCAGATATGATGATTTTAGAGAGAATCCCGAAGTTACAGGTGATTTCGAGATGTTTTGACCCCCGAAATCAAGCCCCCAAGCTCAGAATAGGGCCTAATTAGGGTTTTTGATTAAGTGATGTATTGGAGGAATAAAATGAAAGGGGCACACTTTAATGAAAGGGCCCGACTTTGTGATGTGGAAGATGATGAAATAGAACCTTTAGACCTAATTAATTTGATTAATTAAGTGCTAAAGGGGAAATGCAATGCAAAATGCAACTGCGCCAAGGCGGGTGCTAAACTAGGTGTTAAATTGTACTGCTTTAGCAAGTGCGTACAATTTATGACGTTACATTTAACCCCCACTTTAGCGGTCATATGAGTACTACGTGCATATGCAAGCTAAAGTACAGAAAAGTAAACATTATTTGAAAAAAGGATATATCCATAAGTTGTCGGACGAAGCCCCCAGCGGTATCTGCAGTACACAGTTAGGAACCGCACCCTACAAAACACACGTTAGATCACAAAAATCACCTAATGCTTACTAAGGAAAGTGATGAAATTTGTGAGTAGCTGTATGCCCCCCCCTGTTTCAACTTGCTTATTAGGGAGGTGAAACAGGCTAGCATGTTTACTTACGACAAATTGTGTAAGAGAGTATTGATGAGGGATGTTCACTGAAAAGGCTTCATCAGAGCACTTTTTGGAACATCCCAAGAGTAGGGGAATGAAAATATGATTCCTACGCAACAAACAGTTCGAAAATCGCATCTCCCAAACTCAAGTTATGATGAAATGAGTGAAAGAGGAAAATTAGGGTTTTGAAAGTAAAGGTAAAGGAATGAACGTATATACCTTGAAAGAGACATTTGCATTTGTCACTTTGTTGATTCTGAGTACTGTTCATTGCAGCGGAGCCCACATAGCCATCATCATGCCTTCACGATGACTGAAGCGTCCCACGAGGGTTGAGATCCTGCGCCAGGCCATGATTGACGACGAGCCACTGGACGAGGTGAGTTGACTAAACTTTGACTTTTGATTTTCTGCATTTTGACTTTTCTGTGATCGTTTGCAGGCCCTGAAGGCTGACCCAGGCCCCACCCAGGGCGCCATGGTCCCTGTGGGGCGCCCTGGTCCCCCTAGGGCGCCATGGTCCCTGACAAGGCGCCATGGTCCCCTCAGGGCGCCATGGTCCCTGACAGGGCTTGGCATACGATGTTCGACAGCTTGCATGAGTGATTTTGATGATCGAGTACTGATTACGGTTATGTTTTTGTGTTGCAGGGCCTTCCGTACATGAGAGAGCATATAGCGGGACATATTCTTCGCAGTTTGCGAGATCAGATTCCGCGGCTTACTCAGGAAGAGAGAGACACATTGTCGATAGTAGGATTATGGTATGTGATCCTCATGCCAGCCATTCGGTTCCATCCTGCAATGCTGATGGCATTGATGGAGCGATGGGATCCTGACACATGCACATTTCATCTTCCAGTAGGGGAGCTGACGGTTACACTCGAGGATGTGTACCGTATACTTCGTCTTCCTATCAGAGGAGCGACTGTTACATATGTGACCGATCGGTCAGCGGAGGATCATCAGAGGGAGCAGGTATATTGCATAGGGAGAGTCATGCCGAGCGAGACGAGAGGTCGCATCACGGTCAGCTGGCTCTTACATCCTATAGGGGAGGTACCCCTTCTGAGACGCCTTATGATCGCCATCATAGCACTAGCCATCTGCCCTAATGGGCGAGGCACGCACATGCATGGGGGTCTCACATGGTGCATCAGAGCGATGGAGAGACACAGGAGAGTGTATGCTTGGGGTCGGAGTATGCTTGCACATCTCTATCACGACCTTAAGGAGTATGTTTTCGGACAGGGTTGCAGCTTGATGACATGCACACTTCTGCAGGTGTGGATTTTAGAGCACTTCACATGCACCAGGCCTGTTGGCTTTCTGCTGAGTACGGCTAGCGAGCGACCTAGGGTGTTTGCTTATCCACTTACCAGCGAGTGGAGGTTTGGAGATTTGTTGTATTGGAGAGTGATTTTTGATAGACTGACAGCCGAGGTGACAGTGTGGAGACCTTACCTGCGGATGCACAGATGGGATGGGATGGAGAGACAGTTAGCATGCTTACAGAGGAACCGCCTACTGCAGGGACGATATTCACACATCTTAGTCCCTTTCTACTTTGACCGAGTACGGAGGCAGTTCGGGCTAGAGCAGTGTGTTCCAGCCGATGTGCCCATCTATACTCGACACTCACGGGTCCTTCCTAGACCTAGAGCAGTAGCGAGACCGACGATAGATGACATTGAGACTACAGATATAGAGGGATCTGATCAGGATGTAGTCACTGATTATTCTGCAGAGCCTGGAGCACAGCGCAGGTATGTCTCATGGTTTATGAGATCATATCCAGGTCCTATCTTTCCACCAGATCACCCGACAGGCCATCCAGGCCCATGGAGACATGGAGACCGAGATGAGGACCAGGGATCCAGGTCAGAGGAGCCAGAGGAGGGAGAGGGTCATGAGGAGGTGGGAGATCCTGATCCACCTACAGGCGATCAGCCCAGCGCCGAGGAGGAGGAGGACACAGATGGAGATGAGGACGAGGAGGAGAGAACTGATGATGAGGAGGAGTCAGATGAAGATGAGGATGAGGATGCTGATGAGGATAGAGATGATGAGGAGGAGTCAGATGCAGCTCCTCACCATTCAGGGGATGATACCATAGCTCTGGATCCTCCTCTTATTCCCCAACAGGGGGAACATGAGGCGATACGGAGACCTGTTCCTAGTACCACCCAACCTACACCCATCATGCATAGATTAGTCGAGCGAGGGGAGCCTAGTAGATCCCAATCACAGATGCTACCGTATCATGATCCCTACTGGCGCGAGGGAGAGCCAGGTATAGTAGGTTTAAATTGATTATTAATGTTTTGATGATATAGAATGGTACTAATACAAAAATCTATTCTACTGCCACAGCTAATGTGCAGGAGTGGTGTTCCCTGATTCAGCAGGCAGTGACAGACATTTCCACGATAGCACAGATCCCTAGTTCCTCACAGATTGCCTATAGGCCTCAGGGGAACGCGGGTCGGCACGAGGACTTGTTTTCCCCATTCCGAGTTCAGGTAGACATATGGAGGGAGAGAGAGAGTCCTATCAGAGGACCTTTAGCAGGTGCGGCGAGATCTAGCAACAACTCAGGCCGAGGCTACCACCTATCGCGTGATCCTTATGGATAGGGATCGTAGGAGTTCCTCTCGGAGTCACTCACGGTCTGTATCTCGCTACACACCCATGGGTCCACCTTCACGGCTAGATCAGGAGGGAGCATCCAGTCGACACTCTCCAGCCACTAGTCCTAGGGATAGGAGGTGATTTTATGATGTAGGAGAGGTCACATTTTGGATGTATAGTGACCTATATTTGTATACGATCCACATATATATATGTATATACACATGCTTCTCTTTTGTCTCAAATGTGTTATCTTTAATGCTTAAAACAATGTATGTTTTTCTTTGATTAAATCTAATACATTTGGTAAATGTACATGTATGTTCAGAATTTAATTTCCATATGATTGATTTCTCAATGCACTATGATTAAATTGATACATGTGTGACTTAATTAAATATTTAATCAAGTACTACATTGATGATAGGGAAGAAATATGCATTAAGTCTAAGAATCATATAACTAACGTGATTTAATTTTGAACTTAAACACAACATGATACGATTCTACTTAACACATAGAGACACTGTATAATATGCTAGCATAATGGAAATGTAAATCTTATACAATTTACATAAATGAATTCAAGACAAACCATGAAGTAAGGAAACACGCTTGTCAAGAACGAAGCAATATATTTAATTCTATTTTGCTCTAATTAGGAGATACTAACATATTACCCAATGTTGAAGAACTGAAAAGAAGATAAATAAGGAATGAAGAATTAAGCATAATATCTATGCAAGTGCATAGCATTTATAGGTTCTTTAAGAGGCGTACCATCTACATCCGCTATTTTGTAAGCACCTGATCCATAATCCTCAATAACGATGTATGGTCCAAGCCAATTAGGACTGAATTTTCCCTTTTCTGCAGGTAAGGCATTCACATTGCGCTGATTCTCATAGAGGACTAAGTCACCTACTGAGAAGGAACGTTGAATAACCTTATCATTATAGCTTCGTTGTAGAGTTTTGTGATACGCTTGAATATGCTCAAGAGCGTTTATACGCTGTTCATCAAGCATCTCAAGCTGTTGAAGTCGTTGTTCTCTATAAGAGTCATCATCTACTATACCTTTGAGAGAAACCCTAAGTGATGGAATCTCTAACTCTAAAGGCATAATAGCGTCAGCACCATAAACAAGATTATAAGGAGTAGTTCCTGTGGCAATTCGTACACTCGTTTGGTAGGCCCAAAGAGCATAGATTAGCTGGTTACTCCAATCCTTACCATGCTTATTCACGGTTTTGCGAAGAATTTGTTCAATTATCTTATTGGATGATTCGGCTTGACCATTTGACTGAGGATAGTATGGTGTAGAAAATCGATGTTTGATATGATACTTCTCAAGGAATTTCTTCACGTCCTTGTTCTTAAATGATGTCCCATTATCTGAGATTATAGTAGAAGGTATCCTGAATCGAGAAATGATGTTCTCTAGAAGAAATTGACAAATCACTTCAGCAGTGGTAGAGCGAAGGGGAATAGCTTCTACCCACTTCGTAAAGTAATCTGTTGCGGTTATAATGAAGGTGTGTCCTTGAGATGAAGGAGGAGAGATTTTACCAATAAGATCCAAACCCCATGCGGAAAAAGGCCAAGAAGCTACTTGAGAACGGAGTTCTTGGGCAGGAGCATGAATCAGATTATTATGTTGTTGACATTGATGACATTTCTTAACAAATGAAAAGGAATCCTTCTGCATAGTTTGCCAATAGTATCCCATACGAAGCAATCTATGAACCAAGGATTTGCCTCCAAAATGCCCCCCACAGGCACCTGAATGCGCTTCTTCAAGAGCAACAGGGATTTCTGATTTGTTAAGACAGTGAAGGAGAAGACCATCATAACCCCTTCGGTAAAGGACATTAGAAAGAATGATATATATAGCAGACAACTTGCGGATTCTAGCCCTAGTGTTTCTATTAGCAGAATCAAGAAAGGTACCATCAGTCAAATATCTTACGATATGCGAGTACCATTCATCTGAGTCTATAAAGTCACAACATGTTACCAGAGTAGGATCGTCTACAATAGCTGGAGAAATAAGGTTGTGAATAACAAATTTAAGATCAACCACAGGGTCCTCTAAAGATACAAGAGAAGCCACACATGCCATTGCATCCGCATGTCGATTATCTTTTCGAGGAACAGGTTCCATGGTATAAGAATCAAATTTTTGTAATAAAGAGATGGCAAGATCTTTATATTGTGATAATTTGTCTTGTTTTGCTTGATATATTCCTGTTACTTGTCTTATAATCAATTGCGAATCTCCATAGATATGTATGTGTTTTATGTTCAGAGCTAAGGCTGCTTTTATTCCCGCTATAAGAGCCTCATACTCAGCAATGTTATTGGTACACAGGAAATTTAGACGATAGGATAAGGGAATGGGTTTCTTTGTAGGAGAAATCAGAACAACACCTGCCCCCGATCCCGTACGACACTTAGAGCCATCGAAGTATAACTCCCAAGTTTCATCTTTCTCTATAGAAAGAATGAAGTCGTCAGGAAAAGACTCAGGGTTAGGGAAGGAGAAAGGTGAAGGGGCCTCAGCTAGGTGATCGGTCAGCGCTTGCCCTTTAATTGCTCTTTGTGAAACAATTTTAAGGTCAAATTCAGTTAACATCATAACCCACTTAGCTAGGCGTCCTGATAAATCAGTTTTAGAGAAAAGATGCTTCAACGGATCAAACTTTACCATGACGTGGACTTTTGAATTTAAGAGATAATGTCTCAATTTCTGAGTCGCAAACACCAAGGCCAAGCATTGTTTTTCTATCGCAGAATATCGGGTCTCATAATTGAGTAAGGTACGACTTATGTAATAAACCGGACATTCTTTACCATCTTTATCATGTTGTGCCAATAATGCTGCAAGAGCATGAGAGGACGCAGTCGTATAAAGAAGGAAGGGTTTAGAAGGTTCAACCGGTCGAAGGATAGGAGGATTAGTTAAATACATTTTTAAATCTTCAAATGCTTGCTGACAATCCTCATTCCATTGAAAAGTGATATTCTTTTTGAGAAGTTGAGTGAAAGGAAAAGTACGATCCGCAAGTTGAGATACAAACCTACGAATAGCTTGAATCTTTCCTTGTAAGCTTTTAAGTTGAGACACATTTCTAGGAGGTGGCATGTTGACAATAGCATCTATTTTCTTAGTGTCCACCTCAATCCCACGATGCGAAACTATGAATCCTAATAGTTTTCCACTATCCACACCAAAAACACATTTTTGGGGATTCAAGCACATGTGATATTTACGAATCCTTTCAAAGATTTGACAAAGGATTTTAATATGATCCATGCGAAGAAAGGATTTGGCTAAAATGTCATCAACATAATCCTCTAAAATCTTATGCATATAATCATGAAAGATAAGGGTCATCGCTCGTTGATAAGTTGCACCGGCATTTTTAAGTCCAAAAGGCATCATTATCCAACAAAACGTACCCCAAGGAGTAGTGAAAGCGGTTTTGAATTGATCTTGAGGGTTAATAAAAATTTGATTGTATCCTAAAAAACCATCCATGAAGGATAACAAGGCATGTCCTGCCGTAGAATCAACTATCATGTCAATGTTTGGAAGAGGAAAATCATCTTTTAAAGAAGCCTTATTTAGATCCCGAAAGTCGGTACACATTCTTATTTTGTTATCTGGTTTAGCCACAGCGACAATATTTGAAATCCATGGGGAATAGTCAATAGGGCGGATAAATCCAGCCTCTAATAACTTTTCAATCTCAACCTTAACAAGCAAAGCTACCTTAGGATTCATTTTTTGAATCTTTTGTTTCACGGGCTTAGCATCAGGAACTAAGACAATGTTATGAGTAACAATCTTAGGATCTATACCAAGCATGTCAGAGTATGTCCAAGCAAAGATCTCGGGGAATTCATGCAATAAATCTTCATATTGTTTTTGTTCCTCTCCCTCCAAACATTTTCCAATTTTAATAACTTTCTCTTCATTGCAAAGATCCATCTTAACATTAGTGGTCTCACTTATGAGAAGATTACTTTGTTGAGGAGTATCCTTTAGCTGAGGGAATTCTTTCACAATCTCATCATTATCCGTCTCTTTTCCAAAGTAGGCTTCAGTGTTCAAACAATAAGGGAGTCCCCTATTGTGATGATAACGAGGAAGAGTGTCATATGCTCCTAAAAATTCAGCTAAAGCATCATCGGTAGGGAAAACATCAAAAGCACAAGCACACGAAGGATCCCCATCAATGTACTCGGGGTGTTGTATCGATAGAGAGGTAGAAATAACATTAACACTAATGCATGGTCTTTTAGAAGCTTTAGTGCGCTTGCAGGGATTATAGCCAAGTCCAAAGGCATAACTGTGAAAATTAGTCTCTAGAGGAACTTTTATCCCTTGTTCATGAGCACCGCAACCATTTCCATGATACCCATGCTTAGCAAAAATGTGAAAACCACAACCATAACGATCAGCCATTTCAGGAAGAGAAGGTGGTTTTTCATAAGACAAAGAATCAAACTCTTCATAATTAGAGGTGTGAGGAGAAGACGTTTGAGAAGCGGCCACAAAATTATTACTCATAGGTTTGGGTAAGATTGATTGATTTTTAGCTTCTTCCTTCTTTTCAATTTTAAGCTCTCTAGAAGGAACCTTATATTCACCCACAAAGGTAGGATTAAAATCAAGTGATCCCCAATCGTCGTCTGCGAGAACCTTCTCAGGATCAAAATCCTTCTTATGTGTAGTTTCAAGTCGAGAAGAGTCTTCTTCAGGAGCTCCAGACTCATCTAAAGAATTTTGATCATCAGAGATTGAGGATTCACCGATAGGTTTCTTGTTTAAAGAGTCACCACTAGACGAGGGCGGCTTAGAGGCACCCCCTTTGGAAGTAGATGTTTGCAAACAAGCTTGAAAATTGGTATCACCTATCAAGGTATATGTCTTATTGTTATAAATAAATTTAACTTGTCTATGCAATGTAGAAGGGACAGCTTGCATACTATGAATCCAAGGTCTCCCCAGTAGCAAGTTGTACGTTAGATTTCCCGACATAACATGGATAGGTGTAGGCAAAGTAACAGGCCCCACTGTGATGGGTAAGGTGATAGTACCTAATGAAGTTTTAGCCACATTATCAAAGCCTCGAATAGGACGAGAATCTGGTTCAATTAAGGATGTATCCACATTCATCTTATGCAAAAGATTAATGCTACACACATTAAGACCAGAGCCATTATCTACTAGTGTTCGCCTTATAGCAGTGTCTTTCATGATAACCACAATCATCAAGGGATCATATTGATGTTTAATTTCACTAGTAGGCAACTCATCTTGGGTAAACACAATTTGAGCTTTAGGATTCATCACAGAGTTAACCAAAGATGCTATATTACTAGATGTATTCGGTGGAGGAACATTCAAATCTTTCAAGGCATCTTGTAACATTCCATGATGAGCGGAAGAAGTTTGAATCAAATCCCAAAGGGATATCTTAGCAGGGGTAGCTTTAAGTTGTTCTATGAGATCATATTCCTTACTAAGAACTTGCGAAATACGGGGAGCTTGTGGAAGAATCGGTTGAGGATTCGGAAGAGAAACTGCGATAACAGGAGGAGGACTAGGTTGCCTATTATTTCTGGTGTGATAAGTATGGGCAACCGCATGATAACTCTCTCTAGTTATTTGCTTGGCATAATTATAAGGAATTATAGGTTTTCTTCCTTGCACAGTGATGATTGGTTTATTCGGAGTACGAAAGGAATCATGATCATACCCTCCTTGGATAGTAAGGAGAGGTGTTTTAGGACTTTGAAAGGTGGGAGAAGGATAAGCCCCTTGGACTTCAAAGAGAGGCTTTTTATGCTCATTCAAGTTTATCATGTTAACCAATTTAGAAGTCTTGTTCTTGTTTAAAGATTTCGATAAAGCCACAAAGTCATCAAGAGCATCATCCAACAAAGCATGATCATATCTATTAAAAGGTTTATCTTTTGATTCAAAAGGAGACATCTCCTCATAGAGGGGATTATTGAAAACAACCATGTTACTAGATTTAGTGGAAGAGTTGATAGGAATGTACCCTTGAGAGGACTCATTCAACTTATCCTTCTCCTCACAACGAAATGGCATAGTAACAAGGTTTATGAGTTTTTGGTAAAATGAAGGTTTGGCATCTTTAGGGTTCAAAAACTCATCTAAAGCTTCATCTAATTCATCTTGGCTATACTCATAATAATCATCATAAGCATGAACATTTTGCAAATAAAAGTCTGACATTTTGAAATAGAAAGTGCATGAAATTTAAACATACAATGCAAAGAAACACACTCTCTCTTTTTTTTTTTTTTTTTAATGAAAATGAAAACACGCTAAATCTAGATCTAGATCTAATAGATGCAATGCAAGAAGAAGCAATGATAGTTTCACGTCGGGTTCACCAAAATGTGTGGGGGAAAAAACGAGACTAGGTTATCATGCCCTAATCCTACCTCTTGTCACACACTACGGAATACTAAAGAGCCTAGAGGTATCGCACAATTGGCTACTTCTTTTTGTGAAAGAGAGAGCCACGGGCTACCTATTAGGGTTTCTATTCCTTTGTTGTAATTGAAAGGTAAGATTATGCAAGTTCAATTCCTAACCCTAAAATGCAAGTATGAGCTAACAACAAGATTACAGAATTGAACTTAAACAATGGAAAGCTGTAAATACAAGGATGAAATAAGAATGCAGATGTGTACCCGGAGTCAAAATCGGACTGAAAATGTGCGGGACGGGGGCGCGGGCGCCACTGTCCTGAAAACTGCACTGGAAACTGTCATTCTGCACTCTGAAACACTGTCGGGAAGCTGTCTGTCTGGAGGACCAGGGTGCCCAGCGCCTCTGTCCCAGGGACCAGGGTGCCCAGCGCCCCTGTCCTGGCAGGACCAGGGCGCCCAGCGCCCTGTCCCAGTCTTCTTCTCTGCAATTTGATACAGAGTGCTATCTCGACCTGTTCTCTCCGGATCTGTATCCTGCGGCGTCGTCTGAGTCCCGAAACCTGCACTTATATCTGAAAAAGGGGGTATGGGCAGCTATATAGGGTTTTGCCTTAGTCAAACCCCCGCTTTGGTGATTTCCACCTCCACGAATAGCCAAGTTGTTTTGTAAAATATATTGTGTGTGCAGACCTAGTGTGTGTGCAAGGTCCTAAAATGCAAGAAAGCAAACTAGAGCAACCTAGAAAGTAAACCCTAATTGCTTGTAAATGATAATGTAAATGCTCTAAATCAAGATGCAAAGTGATCTAAAGCATGAATGAAGGATATATTGAAGCTTTATGCAAAGACATGAAAACAACATGAAATCATACCCAACCCTCAAGGGAGAGGTACAAGCCAATCTTCAGTCGGTAATCTCCTATTGTTCTTCAATGTCTTCCAAGCCCTAAATGGATGAATGGAATTGATAAATGCTTGATAGAGGGATGTTGTAAGATGTTGAAGTCTTCAAAGATCTGCTCTTTCGCTGCATATGAGGTCCCTGGAAACAAAAATCCGATCCTTTCAAATGAAGAAAGAGAGCTCTTATGTATGAAACCCTAGGTCGCAATTTCGTCTTTTGGCCGACCTAGAGATTGAATATCCCGCCAATTTCTTGGGGTTAAGCTTTATTTTATGATTGGATCGCGCTCCTAAAATTTCGGGAAAAATGTCCGGGACCGTGTGCACTCCGGGCGCCACGGTCCCAACAACTTTTCACCAAATTTTCAGGGCCGTCAGATATGATGATTTTAGAGAGAATCCCGAAGTTACAGGTGATTTCGAGATGTTTTGACCCCCGAAATCAAGCCCCCAAGCTCAGAATAGGGCCTAATTAGGGTTTTTGATTAAGTGATGTATTGGAGGAATAAAATGAAAGGGGCACACTTTAATGAAAGGGCCCGACTTTGTGATGTGGAAGATGATGAAATAGAACCTTTAGACCTAATTAATTTGATTAATTAAGTGCTAAAGGGGAAATGCAATGCAAAATGCAACTGCGCCAAGGCGGGTGCTAAACTAGGTGTTAAATTGTACTGCTTTAGCAAGTGCGTACAATTTATGACGTTACAAGCCTTAACAAAAAATAGCTTTGTATACCTAAGATAGAAGTTAGGGGTTATTACCCCTCCCTTTTCTAACTAAATTAAATAAGGTGGTGCATCTTTCGAGGGGGAGATTGAAGGTTTATCTTTTGTCTCTTAGACCAACATAATGGTTGCTCTCAGGAGGAGCAGTAATGGATGAATTTTTTTTTTCTTTTTCTTTTTTGGTATTACAATTGTCTCTAATAGGGGGAGTGTTGCTAAGACGAGAAGTTAGAAATTGCTCCTTGACCTTGATGTCAAATGGGGAGAGATTTCTGGTATTGGTGGTTGACAAAGGGGGATATTGTTTGAAACTTGAGTTATGATGTGTTGTCATTGGTGCCAAACTTGTGTGAGTTGTTTGTTTGGATGAGGCCCGAACATGATCTAGTACTGTGTTGGACAACAGTTGATGAAAGTTGTAGATATTCAATAGAATATATGGTCTGGTGATGTGTGTTTAGATGTTGTCGTGTTGTTTGGAGAAGATGTTGTGCATACATATGTCTTTTTTTTAAGGTTTCAATAGAAGAATTATCCATATGTAGGAAAGATTATTTAATGCTCCAATGGAAGAATGATCTACATTCTTATAGATTATGAAGATCATGATGTGCGAATTTGGATAGAATGATGTACTATCAGGTGTGCAGGTCCGCTAATTGCTTAGATGATGAGGTTAGTTGTTGTTGTTTTTTGACAGTAAGACTGCTTGTTAGTTTGGTCCAAAAATTGAACGGTGGCTTTCAAATAAGTGGATCCAAGGGTTGCAGTTTGGAGGACATGTTCATTTGGTTTGTGCAATATTCTAGTTCAACTTTCAAGTGTTGGTTTTGATCCACAAGTTAGTTATGTTGGTATGTGCTTTACATGATCTGCTATGTTGAGTCTTAGTTGTTCTGGTTGATCTATCTTGTTCGGATTATGCTCTTTTGGTTCAAATATTGGTTCAAATATGCTTTGGAGGATGAGTTAGATAGTTGATATGGATCTCATCATGGCATATGGTGATCCACACTTATTAATTTTCATTATGTCACATCTTGATCCTATGCTTACATTATTATTAGTATAATTGATAGACTATTAAACACAATTCATGTTGTTTAGAATTTTAACATGATTGTGATTGGTAAAATTAGATGGTTAAATTCAAATGCATGGAAATAAAATTGAAATTAATTATGATTATGAGCTTAATATATTACACATGCTTTGAATATGGTTTATGGTATTGATCCGTTGATGCAAATTTGAGTGCAAGTTAGTGCAGGTACATGTTGAAGACAAGAACTTGGTTGAGGTAGAAGTGCCCTAGCCACTTGGTAAGATTATGCATGATGGAACTCGATGTTCTTGCACACACTCACGTAGTATATTCATAATTGCATTTGGAATGCTTTTAAGTTTTGCATTCATGGCAGTTTGCATTCTTGGTAATCTTGATGTGTAGTTTGAATGTAGAATGCAAATGATATTTATGAAGATGCTTTCTTTACATTATGTTTTGTTTTGAAATGATATGGTAGAAAAAATTAAATTGCCACCTTTAGAATACATCATAATTTCACATGATTACAAAATTGTTACTTTTATGCATTAATTTTATTGTTATGTATGAAATCAAATACTTATAATCTTAAAATTCTCCATAAAGTTGGAAAATTGAAATAAAAAATGTGTATATATTTACTTTTACTTATTGAAAATATATATTAAATATTAGATGAAACAAATTTTATTATTTTATAATAAGATTCTTTGTTTAAAAGTATATTTTAAATACACTCTTTTCATTTAAGAATATATTATAAAGCACTTATAAAATGATTTTTATTTATTATTAAAAAAAAAATTTTTTTTACTAAATAAATATTTTATTATAAAAATAATAATTTTCATTTTAATAAACTAAACTTAATATATATAATAGCTTGTAATTTCTTATAAAATTAAAGGTATATTTTAAAAGCAAGCTATAAAGATAATAAAAAAGGTAAAAGGAAGGCTTAAGGACGGCTATTTTTTAGTAGAATATTATATTTCCTTGATAAGTAAAGGATACTCTTTTTTCTTTTAGATTGAGAATAGATGTTTTAAGTTTAGTTTGGTTAATAAGTCAATATGAATTGACTTCGAAAAGTATTGGTTATTTTATATATATATATATAAAGTTCGTTGATACAAAAGATTTAAGCAGTTTTTTCTTAAAAATGAATGAATGTTCATTGAATGCAAGTTATTTTTTTAATATGGCATCATATGAAAGTTTTAGGCTTTTTGGTTGGTGCATGAACACCATTTTAAGTATGAGGAAATAATTTTTTTAAGTTTGAGCAAGAGTTAAAGTGTGAAGAGAAGTATTTTAAGTGTGAGCAACAATTAAAGTGCGAAGAGAACTATTTTAAGTGCGAGAGAACAACATTTTAAGTGTGAGAAGCACTTAAGGTGTGAAAAAGAAAAAGAATCAACACTTTCTTTATGAGAGATCAACTCCCATGCATGCATCCAACCAATATTTCATTTGGGGGTTTACTATCAGTGTCTCATATGTTTTTAAACTAGAGAAGGAGAGTAGATTTTGGGCATGACAATATATAAAATAATCAAATTTCTTTTACATAGCAAAACCACTATTTTAGATAGAGTTTTTTTATTGGGTTTAGAAGGATAGATTGAGAATTTTACATCAGTGTTATATCTAAGATTTCCAACACTCTCTAGAGTTTATTTACATTAGATAGTTAAGCATTCTTGAAGGGTTTTTATTTGGATTATTAGTTTTCAGCTTTGGGGATTTATTTTCTAGTTGTTTGGGGGTTTATAGAGGAGTTGAAACATCATTTCCAAGCACTCTTAGAGCAAATATTAAATCAGTAAGAGTTAATTTCCCCCTTGTTTCTTATTATTTTCTTGAATTTATTTCATTTTGGAGTGGAAATATGGTTTGAAATATGAAAACTAAAATTATGGGTAGATATTCGTTAGTTTTTATTTTTCTCAAATTTATGTATATACATATGTATATACAAGAGTATATACAAATGTGTGCATAAATGAAACCAAGAACCTTTGATGCTTCAAGCATCATGAAGGATAATGCAATACACGATTCTTTATAAATTTACAATTATATACAATGAATGGAAAAATAATCTCGTAGACTTTTATTTTCAGATTTATGTGACTATATTTTATAAACCAAGCTTACTTGAAAAAATGGATTATTTATTGTAGATAAGAGCATAAAGAGACGTGGAATACTTTCTCTTCTTTTATTTTAGGTGAAATATATACACGTAACCATAAATATGTATATGAACACATGTTGTTTGACACATACTAGTTTTGTTGCTTTATAGTTGAATTTTTTTTCAATAGGTATAAAAATTAACATGCATGTATTAATGAGATTGATTGACATATGTATATAGGGATGGATAAATTAAGCTATTCTTATAGATGATTAAATGCATACAACCATGCAGATGCCTTAAAAGCATGAAAGATGGATAGTTGAGTTTATCCTCTTGTGCATGAAAAGAGGTGTTCATTTTAAGAATATTGGTATTTTGGATATGTTGATATGGTTTTGTCATTGATGTCACACCTGTCATCACTTGTCAACACTTATCAGTACTTGGAGATTTGGTTATGTTCACTGGAAAGCAAGTGACTTATGCACAGTCACCTGTATTTGGTTCATCGATAGGATATATTGTTCACCGACACTTGGAATCACTTGAAGACTACTTGGTTATGTCGAAGACATCGTTTGGACACTTTGTCTTGGTGATTTGTTCATTGGTACATTCAGGTTTGCATATTTGTTGTTACCGACAAATAGGTCCAGGATATGCACTGGCAGGCATATCTATTCCAGATCAGCACGACACGTTATGGAGATGATTTGTTATTATTATAAATGCATTTGAGCCGACATCATGCATCGGATATTGATTATTTGTAATTGATTTTATTGTAATATCTTTTAGTGAGCCGACCTATTCAATTGGTCTTAGGTTATGGTATAAATGTAAGATCTCATTTGTGAGATTGATATGCGATTGGGAAAAGGAATTGTAATAAGGTATATGCGAAAATAAGCAGAGCTATACACGCAGACATCATTTGAAGGTTGAAGGAAGGTTTTTGTGAAGGCAATCAGAACTAAACCGGTACTGAATCCAACATATGAAGATGCTATTTTATGCAATACATTGTCATTGGATTTAACCATCCAATTGTAATCAGTGTGACTCTCATTTTGTGATTGAGTAGTGAGCTCTAGGTAGCTAGCCTTTCTACATGTGCAGAATCCATATTGTACACACATACTATCTGTAGTAGTATCATTTGATTGTGGGTAAGGCTTCCCACCATGGTTTTTCCCCTTACAGGGTTTCCACGTACAAATATTTGTGTTATGTGTTGTGGGTGTTGTTGTCTTTCTGTTTCATGCATTAATCTTTACCGGTACTACAATTAACTAATAAAACTGTCTACCAGCATAAAGTTTGGATTATCGGTATTAAGCATTAAGTTTTGGTTAAGTTAATTTTGGTTGAATTTATTGGACAATTGATTCACCCCCCCACTCTCAGTTGTCTCCGGGACCTAACAGAGAAATTGTGCATGATTCACAATGGGAAAAAGGATGCATGTAGATTTATAATCCCATCAAAAGGATAGATAACTCTCTATCACATGCATGTTTTTTAATTGTATCATTATTGAACAAATGAATATATTCAAAATACATGTTTTCTTGAGTGTTCCCTTTAAGGAGATAAGATTTCTTTTTCTTTGTGAGTTACGAGTTTATGCTTCTGGGCATGGGTGCCAAATATGGAATTTAACAAAGAAGGCCAATCCTCTTTTCAAGATCATGCTCAAAATATTAAAGCACTTTGGCCAAAGTCATTTATTCATTGAAATAGATGAATTCGCCTAGAAAAATTGATTAATGTATATTTCTCTATCATATCTTGATAGTAGGACTTTGCATTTCATACAAACAAATGCATGTAGGAATATCAAGTTGCATCGGGTTTCCCTCCTGCCTATTGTTTCCAGGTAGCTAGGCATTTCATGTAGGGATGGGTTTCTTTCATGTTATGAAATATTTCAGGGAAGCGTAAGCTTCATGGTTGGGCAAAAAAGCGCCCAAGCCATGTTCTCATCTCTCGAGCTACGAATGACAAATGCGATCGATGGTACTCAGAGGCATATAATTACTTTTCATATTTTTTATTATTCTCCGTACATGCTTGTACATTGTATAATGTTCTCGTATTGAGTTATCTCTTGGGCACGAGGGCCTATGGTGTAATTATTATTCATCTTATACATGTGCTTGCACCTAGATTAAGCACTACTTAATTGAGATGTATTGACATTAATTGTGTACATTGAGATATTATCTTTCATTTTTATATTTTTGTAATTATGAGTAATTATTTAATTTTGAGATTTAGTTTAAGGATTGTGTTCCTTACACGTTGAAAGATGTTTTTGGGCCAATTGGTCGATGTGTTTTTTCATCTTTCTACATGTTTCATTTGGCACCGATCTTGGAGATTATGGTAGTGTGTGTGGTTCATTATAATATTCTTGAATGAATGTTTTATGATGTATTTGGGTCCCCTATATCTCTTGGAGATGACCAATGTGATTGTTTTAGGTTCAAATGATCTAATTTTTGTAATATTGCTTATTCTATCTTGGTCGACCTAATTGAGGGTTTTGATGAAGAACTTTGTATAGAAGAATGTATGGTTGTATGTGTTGAGGTATGGAATGAGTGTGAATCATTGTGAAGTGGATGAAAAAAATATTCAAATAAATTTTGTGTTGGTGATGTTCGAAAGTCAGTTGAGAATCGCCTTGATAGTTATATCTTTATAGTGATAGTGATCAAAGACAATATTTGTGATCAGATGTGCTTGCCATGATATTGTTTTCTTGACACCTACATTCAAGGTCAATTTCATGATTAGGAGATCTTACTCATTTCAGTTTTATCTATTTCTCTTGTTTGTCGGTGGATAGTGGGTCTATTAGTAGACTTATGTATCTTGCTCTAAGATATCGCATCTTAGTTTTGGAAGTCTCTTTGTATCTTTCCCTAAGGTTGTGCACCTTAGTATTGCAAATCCATCAGGTGCATATTGCTCCTTGGCAGTGAGCATAAAACCTTGTAATCACTTTTATTATATTGTGAATGTGATTCTCACTTTGGTTTTTCCCTTATAGGGTTTTCTACATGAATCTGGTTTTCATGTGTTGAATGTGCTTTGTGCTTTCATTCTTTGCAATTATGGTAGAAGATTGAGAGTTTTATAGTTTTGAAAAGAATTAAGAAGGAATCAATGAGGACTAATTCACCTCCCCTCTCAATCCCGTGGTGTGTTCAATGGGCTTTCATAAAGAGGCCTAGGAGTTTTGTTGCCTCCCTTGGGAGTTCGATGGTCTTGGGCTTCTTTCTACTCATAGATAAGGTCTTGCTCTATGTCTCAAATGGATTGTACATGCCATCTCTAGCAATGAAGCTTGGAAGATTCTTCTCTTGCATTGCATTTCTTCAGGGTTCCCTACCAACAAACCTTTTTGGAAGAGGATTGGTTTTCAAGTTCCCTTCTCACAATGAAGGATGTTGTTAAGATAATAGGTAATTTTGTGGCTAAAAGCATTTGGCATGCTTGGGAAGCCGTCAAACCTTGGTTTTTTGGGGATGGATATGGTTTTAGAGATGGTCTCACATTCAACAAACACAACATTTGGTGGTCTTCACTCATTCAAATTTAGGGGCTCCCCTTGGCCTGGGTGCTTGGAGTTTGTGCTCTACACTTTCATAAGTGTGGCATTTGTACTCCTTGAGACTTTTATTCTAGAGCTACTATGAGTCTTTGATCATGGGAGGATATGTGAAATCAGTTCTAGCTTGGCTGACTAGATCAACAGACATTTGATTCCATCATCTCTTCTTTGCCTTTGAATATGCTACACAAGTTGGGTATTTATTCTATGAAACCTTGGTGGAAAGATTGGCTTTGTTTTCCCAATACTACCTTTTGTAGTTACAAACCCCAGATGGGCTACTGTTGGCTCTCTCCGCACTTGCCTATGGTGCCAATTTTGAATCTTTGATGGCATTTATAGTCTTCCCAGATGATCTGAAGTCACAAATTCCATAATATTTGGTTTGCTATCCTTGAACCCAAGCTTGCTCATTTTTCTTGGTGTATTCTTTTCCAAGGCTTGGCTCTGGGTTCTCGTTTGGGGCATATGGGTATCCTAGAGTTGTGTTGCTCTTTTTGTTGTTAGCCTAAAACCTTCTTTCACCTCTTTTGGTTTTGTCACCATGCTCAGAACTTGTGAATTTGGATTCATGACTTCTTTCAACCCTTTCAACCAAACCCCTTTTCTTGGCATATGGTCCTTTTGGGGGATTTGCCTTGCATCCCTTTCAAATTTTCCCAAATTTGGCATACTTTCAAGTTGGAAATCCTCTTCACAATTTGAAAAGATAGGAATGTTGTCTTGTTTTCTCACAACTCTATTGATACTCGTGTTTTACTTTCTACTAAAGCCTGTATATGTAACAATGCCATGCTTTAGATTCAATTGCAAGCTAAGAAAGTTGTGTTGGAGGTGGTCCACCTTCAGACCCTTTTGGATCATTGGGGAAATTCCCCATGTATAGTTGCCAGAGTGCCTCTAGATCTTTCCACTAGTAAATTTGCTGGGCCTTCAGCCTCTTGTGATTGGTCTTCGCCCTGTGGTTACTGACGTGCACATAGCTCCTTCGCTTGCCATTCTCAGAGCCTGCAATCTCACGCTCCTCACTGCCAGTTTTTGTGATGGTAGTGCTTTCAACAGGTAGCGCTCCGCCTCTGCACTATGTGGGGGTTTTTCTTCCAGGTGGGGTTCGGGGGGGTGTAGACCTGATCAATGGTGGTGCTAGTGGGTGGCTAGCTTTAGGTGGTGCAGTGGTTGGCCAAATTCTGGTGGTGACAACAGATGGCCTAGTTCTTCTAAATGCTTTCCGTGTTTGGTTTTGGCAATCTTGACCTCTTGGGCAAATCAGTACAAGGAAAAAGAGGAGGCTGGTACTGAAGAAGGTGGGTCCCTTCCGGATGATAACCTTGACCCCTTTGATATATGGGGTCTTAAGGATGACAAATATCCACTTCCATCGACCACTGCTTTAGTCGCTTAAGCGATTATTTTATGTGTTTTTTTCTTCGAGCTCAGCTCGTGGTATTATGTTTTTTGCTTATTCGGGCGTTGCTTGAGGGGTGATCTTGTATCCCCCTACCTTTTTTTGTGAACAATGTACTTTATCTTTATTAATAGAAATGATTGCTATTAATCAAAAAAAATTTACACTTATTTTAGGTATCTAATTTTTCTTCATAGATTTTAAAATTATTTATGAAATACACTTGTAAAACTAATAAAATTATACATAAATTTTTAAATACAATTAAAGATTGTAATTTAAAAAAATTAATATTAATAATATTATATATATTTTTAAAATTTTACAATTATTTACTTTTCTAATTATTTTGATTTAACATTTTAAATATTATAATTATTAGAATTAAGAATACTCAAAATATATTTTACTATTCATTTAACCATTACACCTAATTTTAATGTAAATACAAGTTAATATATAATTTTTTTCAATGCTTGCTATGGCCATAACCATTAAACCTAATTTTAGTGTAAGTGCTAGTTAATATATAAACTTTTCAAATGCAATTCCAACATAATATATAAACTTTTCAAATGCAATTCCAACATCAGCAGCTGCTTTAGTTAAAGGCCAATTAAATTATACCTTTTAAAATATATAAATAATATAATATATCTACATCGACGTCAAATCACTAATAAATGCTAAAAGGATAACAAAACACCAACGTAGAAAACGTTCTAAAAAACAGAAAACCAGGACAGGCACCTAGAAAACTCTAAAATAAGATAAAAGGATCAGAGACACCAAAATATAAAACTTAAAAGAAGAATCTGCAAAAATTGTGTTGAAGCGTGAATGAAAAGAAAAAATGGAGATAGGCAGTCTGGCATATCCTCAAAACTGCCTATTCCATTGAATGTGTATTGGCGGTAGAAGTACACAGCAACAAAACGCGACTACAACAATAACACGAAGGAGGCAGAAAACATCATAGAGAAAATGAAGAGAAGCAGCAGCATATGCTACATTAGTGGCCTAATGAGTTTTGGAATTTTGGCAATGGTATTTGTATTGGCTGCAGTTTCGCTGTTTTTGGAAAAGAATAATCAATATCATCAATATCAGTATAAACAGCAATACCCACCTGCAAACAATGCTACTTCATCAACACCCACAAATAAATCCGTATCCTCTTCCTTCAATCTACAAGGCTTTGAGGTCATGTATGCAAATATGGTGCTAAATTCCTACAACTTTACTAAAATGCGTTCTGATTGGGACATGCTGTACGCCAACTTGCATAGAAAGTTGTACAGTAAAGGCCTGAGGGGCCCCTCAGAGATGCACTGCTTTTTGTGGCTTGCGGACTGCTACAACCTTGCGCAACATCCCATTTTTGCGAAGGTAAGTGAGTACTTATGTATCTAGAAGTTGTGAAATCAAAAAGTCATCTCATTGCCAATTATTTTTTCTCACCATATTATACCCTGTTTTTTTGGGGGTCCTTTTGGGTCATGAGGCCAATGGTTGATTGAATGTTATTTTTGGACCTGTTTGTGTGCAGAGCTTGATACCAATCCTTGGACCCGATATCATTCTGCATGGTATCAAGCTGTGGAGATTGGCCAATGGGACCGCAAGAAACCTGCATTTGGATAACGAGTCAGGAGACTGCGATGAAGTTGTAAATGTGATTATTGGAAGCAAGGTCAGAATATTGAAAGGTTCACAAATGTATGAAGGTAGATGGAGACATACACTCCTAAAAAATATTGCTGCATTGAATGCCCATCAAAATCATGCCAACATAGAAGATGTGAGTTTCTCTTCGGTTGCAATTTAATTTTTCCTTTTTAACAATGATTCCAACTCCGTTTTCTTTTGTGGGTGTAAACTGTAATGTCATCTCTATACTTCTTTCTGTTCTTGATTGTATATCACTTGTTTATATTTTCTTATGCTATCTAGTTTTGCCAATGTTCTTTTCGAATCATATTCTGTTTATTAAATTTCATCCTGTCATAATCCCAAACTTAGCTTATCCTGTTCTTGTGACATTGTCCAGGCATGTTGGTTTTGCCTGTTATACCCAGTTCGTTGTTTCTGTTGCAGACATACACACAGACAACTTCTGTACTATTCTCTGCTACGAAGTGGAAGTGGTAAAACAAAATGAGCACAAAAAATGACAAAATTGAAAAAATTGCATCAATTATTTGAAGAAATTAATGTACGTTGGATGCACTCGATATGTGTCATTCTGATGAACTGACCAGTAGCCTCACATCAATGACTTTCACTAGCCAGACCTAGTTCCTTTCAAGAAAATAAATAAAGAATTCACATGGCGGTACCCATCCAATCACCACTAAAGGCCCTTTGTTGTTCTAGTGCCTACAGGCCCTTTCATTGGACGAGTCGCTACCGGGAAGTTCCTCTTCCTCTGGTTTAACTTTCTGAGTGTGTCAGTGAAACAGAAGCGATAGCTTAGGACCACTGTCTTAGATCTTAGTACCATGCCTAATTTATAAAATATCAAAATATGAACTCCAAAGTATAATCTAGATTCTTGGGTATGAATGTCACACTAATCATAACAGAAGCCCAAGCAATGTTATTTTCTTTTCAAATCCATTTTCCTCTCCTCATAGCTATGCACCTTATTAAATTACCGTATAGTTTTCAGCGGAGCTTGAAAGCCCCACTTTGCTCTTCTTTTCCTCTGGGGAACACAATCTTCTTTTAATTTACTCACACAAGGCATAATATGAATGTTTTTGCTAAAACATTTTTTGGAGTTGATGGATGTTCATCTTCCATCCTTGTTAACATTGCTTAATGGCTATATGTGGTAACTGAATGTCGTTGTTTTTAGTATTATATTGGTGGGCTACCATCTAGCGTGTCTGGACTCTGCATCAAATTATAGCATGTTCTTTTCTCTATCAGAATGTTGAAACTTGGAATCACTGCTCTGTTGAAACTGAACTGAAATCATTTTTCCTGTGAAGTTGAAACACAGTTGATGTCAAATTTCTTCTTTGTCTGTTCGTGTAAACACACTTTACGTTTATCAAATTATACTACCATTGTAGCTTGTTTTTCCTGCCAAGTTGCCAACATGTATATTGTCTATCCAGATTATCATTGGAACTGTACGGAAAGGAATAATTAGAAGGCAAGGAAACCCAATGGATGATATCAGCTTCATCACCATAGAACCAGGAGAAGGAAATATAGTTATACTTCATGGCAATGTTGTATATGGAATTGAGGCTGCCTCTATTGGGGAAGAGACAGCGATTCTGCAGTTTGCTTCTGCCAAATGCAAGATCAGAGACAATAAGCAGGCACTCAACAATGTCTTTTTACCTCCAGTCCTGCTTATTTCAGGTACCTATGATGTGTTATCAAGTCCAAATGATGTTAGGAATGTTATGGTAAGCAACGAAGGTTTCATATTTGTGCCTAAAACCACCGATATTTTGAACCCATTTGCTCCTGCAGAAAGGAATTTGAGCTTGTTCAGTTGGAAAAGTCTTTCTATTAAGTGCAAAACAAAGCATGGTTGTAGGACTTTCAGGTATGGATCAGCTTCCACTGCTGTCCTATCAAAGGTGAGTTTTGAGTACTCTGATTTCAAAGCTGAGGGAGCTCACTTCAAAGAATTTACAAGTGACGACGAGGAGAAAATTGTGATTGTTTTGAGTGGTTCTCTGTTATACTTTTGTGCTGATATGGAAGTGCAAGGATATAGAGAAATGGGCATACTGGAAATTCACGGTTCAATGTATATTCCTGTTGGTGGCTGGCATGCACTTGTTCCTGCTTCTCCTTACAGAAATGCATTTGTTTCAGTCCGTTGGAAAAGAAGAACGATGGTAACAGGACAAAGGTGGCTTGGATCCAGGGGATTTTTTGGGTTCCGGACGATTATACTGCAAAGTGGTCAGGCATACGATCCTTCCAATGAAAATAACTGTGATGTAATCTTGGTGATGCTTTATGGGAAATCTTTGCAAATGCTTCCTTCAGAAATATCTCTCGAGGAGTCCCACACATTGCTGATTTCAGGAGGTGACCCATGTCTTCTGTGGAACATTGGAAAAGCTTCAGTTGCTTTTGTTGCGATACACGTTTGTGGTTATGATGAGCAAATTGAGCACCTATTTAATGGGGACCCCAGGGCCTCATCATATTTTAGTGGTGGAGGTAGAATCATGAGAAAAATCTGAGTTCTTAAGTGAGTGTTTTTTCCATCAAAAGCAACAGATTTGAGAGTATATTTCACTCATTTTGAGCCCTGTTTATGTTATGATTAGGAGTCTTCTCATTTGTTTCCAAGAATCAAGCCAGCAGTGCAAATGCCTGTTGAGAAACAAGTTCAGCAGCTCCACATTCATGCGTTTCTCAAAAGAAAATTGTGCATGACCGCATTTGAATATTGAATTTCTGGGAACGTTATGGTGTGGTTATCAATCTGGGAAATACAACTGTTCAGAAATTTTTTGACCCTATAATTCTCCACACAAAATTATACTCATCCACTCGTATGTAAATAACTCTCAAAAAAATGTGCAAATCACAGTTCTGAGTTTTGAGTTCTTTCATATAAAACAACTTGGTTCTTTTAGTTAGAGAGTTACACAAAAACTAACTAGATCATAGTCTTCATCAAGCTATTAGAATTCTGAGTTTTGATCCAGTATCTTTCTGGCCAAGTGGGCTTCTCTTTATATAGCTTTGTCAGATTTGAGATGAGGGCCTCCTCAAGATGACTGTGTAGTAAAACCTCAGGAGCACTGATTTTCATATTGCTACTTTTGCTACGGCTGGCAGCTATTTACTACTGAAAAAAATCAATACAACTATAGCAGATGAATTGCGTACAGATTCTTTTTAACCCTGTTTCCTCCAGTGTAAATCATTTTGAGATTTGTTTCTTCTTTTCTGGCGTTAGCTGCTGCCTCTTAAAGGAACTGATTTGCTTCTATATTTTTAGAGGTTTGACTACTGCAAAATTTCTTATTTGCTTTTATTTTATGGCATATTACACATGATTTAAAGCATTTTGAGTGTAGAAACTGCTGCATAATTTATGGCTTTTTGTGGTGTTTCTATTTGTCAGCTAGGTCATCTCTTCAATTCTCATAGAAGCTGCACTAGATTGTTTGTTTTGAGCTGCTAGATTAGTGCTTTCATTTACTTTGAACTTTCTTTTACTTGATGAAAAAGCATACATTCCTTGATTACTATCCCATTCCATTGTTGTGGATTAAAATAAACAATATTTACGAAGACTTAACTTATTATGTTTGTAATGGGTAATAGGATTGCTACAAGTATGTATATGTTTGACTTTCTTGATTAGCTAATCTGGTTCTAGATTTGGGTATCTTCAATTTTAATATTTCACCTTGAGTAATTAATAGTCTTTGCAACATGTAATTTACAATATCTTCTAGTCCATTCCAGTATGACATTTCATATGCCATATAAACAGAGTCCTATTCAAGGTTGATTCAAATTCTTGGTTAGTAAACTGCAGAATACTACGCTTTTCATATAGGTGGATCTTATAGGTAGCTAAAGTTAGATAAGATCATTTTCACAAAGGTCTTGAATAGCTTAGCACTATATCTTTTAGTCCTTTCCACAATGACATCTCATATGCCATACACACAGTCACATTTAAGGTTGATTCTAAATTCTTGGTGAGTAAGCTGTAGAATACCATTTTTTCCAAATAGGTGGATCTGATAGGTAACTGAAGATAGATAAAATCTTTTTTATATAGGTCTCCAATAATTATGTATTAAGATCTAAGAAACAATCTATGGCAACTTAGGTTTTATTTTCCAGTAAAAATATGAAATTGTAACTACCATGATAAGGTCTTATTAAAGTAATCTAACATAATATGCCAATGGACGTTGTATTGGGTAGAGAGTGTAATTCAAGCATCCTAGAGAATAGATGCTAATTACTCAATTTACCTTTTGCCTAATTTATCTATTCCAAATTCGAATAGGGATAAGTTCTGGGCTTCATCTGCAGTCAGGAATCAATGTACAAATAGATGACATTGGTTATGTTTTAATTTCAAAATTCATTGCAAGATGACATTAGGGAGTTCCCTCCGACATAACTTCGAGGCCAGAAGATTTTTCTTAATGCTCTGGATTTTGATTGGATTTAATAAAAGCTTCCAACTAAGATTGATTCCAGAAGTTCTAAGTAACTTCAAGTGGATAGTCGGTAGGGGAGGATTGTATGGTGCTCACAAAAATAGTCTTGTTTTCACAATTTGATATTAAAAAGATACTGACAGTGGAAATTCTTTAATAAATCCATTTGCAACTGTTAGTGACTCTGATTCACAACAGGGATCAGATTAGCATTGGGAAACATATTGATCGTAGAAGCAGAAATCTTCATTAACTTGCACAGAATTGTTTCTTGGTACAGTGGGAAGTTTTTTATCTGAAAAATGCATTCTTTTTTTTTTATTACCAGAAAATCGGTCATAGACTCATAATGATACCCAAAAATCATTTTCTGGGTTAGGTTTTTTCCTCTGATTTTTGCAGTGATTTTTCCCCTAACCCCTATTGTGACCTGATTTTCTCCCAATTAATATTGAATACTTTTTTATCTTTTGGTTTGCCAATTTATTCCCAAGAACAATTTTGGCTGCTATGATCTTGATAGTTATTACTTATTTGTAGAGAGTTTGATGGGTACGAACACAAACTATTTCTAATTCAGATATATTACAACAAAAGCTATATCTATATAATTGCACTGCCTTTAGCAGTGCGAGGATGCAATAGGATAATAATATCTGATAGCTAGGGTTTATATCAGAGGAACATTATAAAATAACTTTGGATGCTATGAGTAATATTTGAAAAGATAGAACATACAGAAATCCACTGCTTGTCTACTTATATATGATAGCATTGTTTAAAAAATTTGCATGTTCCAAAAACCAAACAAAACATAAAGTTCATTCATTTGTTGTGAAACTAGAACCATAATTGAAAATAAATGCCAGAAATAAAACGTTGGGAAATGTAATGTCCCTCTGTGTTGAAGTCAGAAAAATAATAAAAATGCATCTTTCCTACTGCTATATCTCTTTTGGGCTCTTTTCAAAATGGAACCAACAAAGAAGGAAGGTTGAAATTGACTGTATTGAGAGTCTGGCAATATTATCTTTTTATTGTATGCGTGCCTCTCATTGCATGCATTGTGTAAGTAGTCTCCCAATCAGCATTTTGTTGTGACTCAATCTCTGCATTTTATTAATAGTATTCCAATATCCTATTGTTGTTGTTCTAGACTATTTAGCAAGAAAGTCATCTCGATTTTTCATTGAAGATATATTGTTGCTATTTAATTAGTGGTTATATTTTTAATATTTTAGTCATACATCTTCTGAATCTAGATTTGCAGTTTCTGCCATTATTACTAGATTTACTCTAGAGTTCGCTTGCTAGAAGCTTTAGGTTTTGATGGAACCCAAACTAGAGATGGCACCACATTCTATCTTCAACTATTCAAGTAGTCGATGGAACTTTAACAACAGGTTGTAATGGATTCAATTAGCATCACATGTCAATGGTCAGAATGTGAAACTTCATAGTTTAATTGTGGAAATGTATTCAGGCTTTAGTGTAGTTGATGTTAATAACTTTAATTAAGAGTAGTCAGCAGTCTGAGATTATCATGAACTACTTGACTTTGAATTACAATTCTTTTTTGTAAGTGTGCCACTTTTGATAAACAACAAATAAGATGTACAATGCACCACAAAAGCGATCAACTGTTCCATCAAGATAATCAATATTTGTCACAGGTTCACACATTTTTCTGTGAACTAAGTGTCTATAATTAGAAAGGTTTGATGTGAAAAATAACAATAGGATGGATGGACAGGGCAAAACATCTCCTTCCTGTCCCCAAATTGGATGAATGTAAGGGGAACGTCCTCACTTTTCAAAGCTTTCTGGGGATGCCTTGTTGGCATTGTTGCATCTTGACAGTCTCTCTGATGTCAAGATGACCCTATGGTTGTCAAGTTAAAGACAACAACAAACAAAAAATTAAAAGTTAGCACCTGCAAATGAAAACCTTGATCTCTGGAAGTCAATCTGAATGCAATGCACTGTGAGTGTTTATTACTGGGAAAAAGGAAAAGTTTTGCGCAAAATCTTGTTTACCTCACTGGGTAAACAGGAAGAATACAGAAATCGAACAGCAATGTACAATGCAAATATAAAAGAAGTACCAGAATAAGCTTTCCATTAATGTCAAAGGATGTTCATATTATATCCGTCGTCAACATTACATTACATGTTCTACAACACCCGGAGGTGGTACAATATATGACAGCCGAAGGGGTGCGACACAACCGTCGCGACTCCAACTACCTACCCGTCGGCTAACTAACTGACCGCCGTAACTCATTATTACCGACGACAACATAAACATAACATAACATAACAACATAACATAATGATTATTCCCGACAACATCATCCCCCCCAAGAAAAGAAGTCGACTCCGACGACTTAATACAAATTAGAGAGGAACGGCAGGAACTACTGACGCTAGTCGGGCCCAGATCTTATACACTTGCTGCGTCCTCGCCTGAAAACCCCTTTCTACCATCCGATGCTCAAGTGCGGATTTCACCAATATGGCTTCCTTAGCCATCACAGTCCTCCTGTGCCTAACCCAAACTTGTCTGCAAAACACGTTTTTCAGTCTCAGCTTCCACCAACTGCTACTCAAATGATACTGTCTCCCTAGCCAATTTGTCCTCGATAGCCACCCATGTTGCTCTCCTGGGTACGCTGAACTAAGTCTCACGCGACTATTGCCTCCAACCTGGTGGTCAGCTCCTCCCGAGCCCTCTGTGCATCCACCACGGCAATCTCACGTCCAACCGAGACATCCTCCGAGTTCCTCAAAGCGTACCAGTCATGCCTGGAGGTGGCCACAATCCACTGGCACAAATGCTAGGAGACACCTCAAATCCTCCATCACACTCCCCAAAGGCTAAAAACTGAATTGAATAACTCCCTGGTGTCATACAACTGTGCGGACCTGCAATGCCTTCCCTCAAACTCTATTTGTTCCCAACCTCCAAATCCGTCTCCCTCTACGGCTTATGGCTTCCCCGCCAATGCTTAGCTACAGGCTTCTTTCTCACAAGATGGACAACCACAACACTTCCCGTGGTCTTATGTAGCTCAAAATAAACTGGGGGTCTGGGGGCAACGCCCCCAGCGGGGTCGAGGGGCAGCGCCCCTCGCGGGGTCTGGGGCAGCGCCCCAGCGGGGTCGAGGGGCAGCGCCCCCGCGGGGTCCTGGGGCAGCGCCCCAGGTGCCAACACCAATTTACAACCTTCAGAACCCCACGAAAGTCCATGGCGCGCATCATTTCTGTGATATTTTATGATGTCAAAACCCTTCTTCTACACTCCAATATTTTCAGTGTCTAGGCTCCAGACTTCAGCAAATCATTTTAAATCTGGCCGTCGTCGTTTTTTTTTTAATTTTTATTTTTGGCACTGTAATGTCCCCGATGGCACCCCGGCCATACAACCTCCCTATACGGTCTACCTGTGGCGGTCGGCCCGTGCTTTACCCTTCGCATCACGTGGTGGCGTGGTGGTGCGGTGTTCGGTGTCTTCTTCCCTTTACCCCTCGCTGTGCGGTGATGGCGGTGTGCGGGGTTGTTTTGTTCTTCGTCGCGGTGGTGTTGTGCGGCGTCTTTGATGTTTGGCGGCGTTTTATTCTTCCGCGGGCTGCTTGGTGACCGCCTTCGGTGGCTCCCACCGCACGGTGGTGCCACCGTCGGTTCTTCCACCGCACGGTGGTGCACCGTCCACCGCACGGTGGTTCCACCGTCGGTGATGCCACCGCACGGTGGTGCACCGTCCACCGCACGGTGGTGTCACCTTGTCACCTTGGTCCCACCGTACGGTGGCCATTTTCCCCTTTTTCTTTTTTTTTGACCGTATGGTCGCTGTCGTACGACCGTGCGATTTTATTTTTTCAAATTTTTTTTTTAAAGTTGTCTAGAGAGTCTTCGGCTCGAGTCCCCTTTCTCTGGGATCACCCTTCATCCTTCTCGGTTTTTCTCGCCCAAAAGTCTCCTGCTTTTGTCCCATGCCTCTCGAGTTGCTTGCCCGGCCTCTTAGGTCCCCTTCCATCCTCTCGGGTCCCCCTTCGGGCTCTCGGGTGTCCGTCCGGCCTCTCGGGTCCCCTGCGCGCTTCGCGTGGTAGGGTTTCAATTTGGGCCCGTTGGTGGCAAGTCTATTTTCAATGGCCATTGGAAGACCTGGAACCACAAATTCTATAGGGACCACGACCTCCTTCCCGTACATAAGAAGAAGGAGGATAATAAAGATTTTGAAGACTGCGGTCTTCCATACAGGATTCCAATCGTTGCTGACACTCTTCGGATTATTTATGCCTCTAGGGTTTGGGGCGTCTCCCTTCCAATATTCTCTGTATTCCGGCAGGTACACCTCTGTTGGTTGCTCTGGTTCCTCTACTTCGAGCCTGTAGCTTTGGAACATTTCGTAATCCTCCATTTGCCAGTGGAAGAGCCCGTTAGTCGAGCATACCTCATCTTCAGAACATCCCTCCAATTCTAGCACCCCTTCACTGTTCGGCTCCATCGCGTTCTTGCCCTTGCTTTCATCGGGACCCCCTTCCCTTTTATTAGAGTCCTCTGAGTCTGAGTCGGAAGGGGCGAGCTCTTCGCCAACATCTTGGGTGTGTAGGTCAATGGTATATTTCCGCCCTCCCTTCTCCATGGAAAGTGTATTTTTCTTCCAGTTGTGGTTTACCCTTGCGTTGATCAACCACGCTCTCCCCAGGATTGCGTCATAGCCTTTCTTCTTCGAGGGAATAACCACGAAATCTAACAAGAATGGTTGCGTACCAATCGTCACTTGTTGGGCCATCAACAGGCCGAGTGGCTTAATGCCGTGTTGGTCCGCTCCCACCAGGTTGAATGTGGGTGGCCACAGGGTGGGCTTCCCCAGCAGCTTCCATGTTTCTTCTGGTAGTACATTCACCCCAGATCCACCATCCACAATGGTGTCCTTCAGAATGGTCCCACGGATACCCATTTCTACCACAGCTGGGTGTCTACCACTGCTCACGGCTAGTAACATCGGGTCAGTCGAAGGGCTGACGGAAACCTCCACCTGTGGTGTACTCTTCGTAGCGGTGGCGGGAACCCCTACCTGTAGTGCACTCGACGATGCGGTGGCGGGAACCCCTACCTGTGGTGCACTCGACGCTACGGTGCTTTGCACATTGGTGAGGATGGCAGTCCTCAATTGTGGCATAGAGTCTAGAAGGTCTTTTACCTTTATCGGCACCTCCATCTGCAAGATTTGCCCAATGATGTTATTTTCCGCTTCCGTACGGGATGATGTACTCGCCACCTCGTTGTCCCGTCGTTCGGTCGTCATCTCACGTTCAATATTGGCCTTTGCCTCCCGTAATCTCTCCTTCTCCGTACGGGGGTCGGGATAAGTGGCTTTTTTCGTCTGGGCGTGGGTGATCGCCAGTACTTCTTGCTCACCAGTCTTCTCAGCCTTCTCAATGTTGAGGAGATTAACCCCTGCCTGCGGGCAATTTGCGTCCTCATGGTCGCCTGGCCCACACCAACGGCAGAGGTGCTGAGGGGTGGCTTCCTTCGTGCAATCACGGGCGAAGTGCCCCCACTGATTACAGGCCCTACATTGGATAATTGGCCGGCCCTTAGCGTCATACTGGATACGGCTTCCGTTATTGGTATTGTTGCTATTCCTTCCACCGCCGCATCTGTTGTCCCGGTATCCTCCAGATGATGCATTATTGTTTGCCTCCGATGTGGATGGCTGCTCCTGCGCAAAGAGCACTTGCTGGTTACGTGCCTTCAGATTCTATGGACATTCCTTCGTAGAATGCCCCATAATCTGGCAGATGTCGCAGAATGCCTTCTTGGGATAGGCACCTTTCGTGTGGCCGCTCTCCTTACACTCCGTGCACCATAGTTCATCGTCCTTACTTGTAGTCCCCTTCATTGTCTTAAATTCTTTTAACATCCTTTCCATATCTTTTTGAAGGGCTGTGACTTTCTTCCTCGGCTTCTCGTCACTACTACTCTCTTCTTCCGATGTGTCATCATCTTCAGATGATGATGAAGATCTATTCTTCTTCTTTTTGGCCATCTTATTTTCACTTTCCAGGTCCATGGCCCGGTTGTATGCGTCGTCGTAGGATGTTGGAGGCACAATTTTCATCTTCCGTCGTAGCTTAGGGTTCAAACCCTCGACAAACCACCTCTTCTTCAAGCCATCGGCCGGTTGGCTTTCCATTTTCCCGACTAACTCTTTTAGTCGGCGCCCGTACGCCCGTACGGTCTCCTTCTTTCCTTGCTTTGTTCCGTAGATTTCGGAAACTATCTCGTTATCATCCCGGAGAAGCCGGAATTCCTTCTCGAATGCCTTCTTCAATTCATCCCACATAGTTACACTGGTTTTATCCAAGTCTGCATACCAGTCAATAGCCACTCCTCTCAGTGTGGCGGGGAACTGCTTCATCCATTCATTCTGGTCAGTCACCTCGTTGGCTGTCCAGATGGTTTCGCATGTACGGCAATGCCGTGCGGGATCATCTTTGCTATCCCCGTTGAATTTGGGTAACTTCTGTTTGGTCGCCATTGATGGAAATCGTCTACTTGGAGGTGGTTGTGGCTGTGTCTGCCCTCCGGTGCTGCTCCCTCCGATGCCGCTGATGTCTCCTGTGGTGGTGACCGAAGGTACGGTGTTCTGCCTTATACCTACCGTGCGGTTAACTTCCCCTTCGTCGTCACCCGTGCCAGGCTCCCTTCAGTGATCCTCCCTTTGTGGCGTGAGAGATAAGTTTTTGAACCGATCTCGAGTCTCTTCAACTAGTTCTCTCTGTAACCTAGTTTCCTCCAGAAACTCTTCAAGGCTTCTCGCTCTACCGTAGTCTAGCGACGCGTAGAAATTCCCCTCAGCTTCTGCACCTTCCGTGACACCTCCTTGGTTCCCTTCGGGCAACCCTTCGGTAGGTCGTCCTTCGGCAAGTTGCCTCAGCCTCCGTCTACGTTCTACACGTTGTTCCAGAATCAAAGCCTTCTGCGCAGCCTCCCACTCGTCGGTTTCTAATTTCTTATTTCTGTCTTTATTCAGTAAATTGGGCATTAATTGTGGTACAATTTCATGTTTCTCAACACATAAATCAAAACACAACACGTCTTTATTAATTCATTCTTTTGTATACAATCAACATAATTCTTCTGCTTCTAACAGTGTTCTTTATTTCTCTCCTTTCACAATTTAAGGATTATTTGTCCTTCGTCGGTCTTCCCTACGTCCGTCATCCTGGCGCTCATGAAATTCTCGTAAAATTTGCTGTCGTCGGTTCTCCGGGTTTACTTCACCAACGGGTAGGCCCATTGTGTCTGTGCGCCATCCGTGTCTTCCATTCCTGAGTTCGTCTAGGCAACGGCGCCAAATGTTCACCTCACTGGGTAAACAGGAAGAATATAGAAATCGAACAGCAATGTACAATGCAAATATAAAAGAAGTACCAGAATAAGCTTTCCATTAATGTCAAAGGATGTTCATATTATATCCATCGTCAACATTACATTACATGTTCTACAACACCCGGAGGTGGTACAATATATGACAGCCGAAGGGGTGCGACACAACCGTCGCGACTCCAACTACCTACCCGTCGGCTAACTAACTGACCGCCGTAACTCATTATTACCAACGACAACATAAACATAACATAACATAACAACATAACATAATGATTATTCCCGACAACAAATCTTACGTCTCCACAATTTGGTTCAATGTAAATCTACGCATATATATGCCTCATCAATATTGTGCTATAGTGTTGATGTGTGTTTTATGCACATAACATTTTAGAATAAAATACCAAAGTAATTTATCCTCTCTTGAACAAAATCACCTCAGATGCTAAGGGTAAGATCAACTAAAATGATTCCAAGGTTTCTACATGTCAGGTCTTGACGAGTGGGTAACTCAATGGTCGATATAAATTGCTGTGTTCACTTGAGGACTTACACAAATGTTCGTATTATCTTCTTTGATCATGAAATATGGAATAGGTGTGCTAACAACTTAGGATTTAGCAATGTAGTTTCAAACTTAATTCTTACTAAAAAATGGGCAAAAAGAATAGGGTTCAAGAAATCTATTCTAAGCCTAGGAATGTAGGAAATGATGAACAAATTTAGTGGAATCAAACTAGGCAAGGTCTCACAAACAGGTATTGACACAAACTTAGTGCAATTGTCTAAGGTATATTTATGGATTTTCAGACTATTACCATCAAAAGGTGACACCATCCAAGTTTATGTTTGTCAAGGGACGCGTAATAGTTGAAGTTAAGCTTACTCAAATTTCCAGTTGACCACACAAGGCGCACTTACCAACAACAAGAGGCTAGTGGTATGGATTAAGGATTCCACACAAATATATTCAACAAATCTTTCACTCAATCTAATAAACATGAAAACAAATTCTAATCTAAAATTCTAATTTAAGTTGGAGGAATTGAGAACCATGAATGCAAAGACAACATTTGAAGAGCAAAATCACCAACAATTGAACAATGATTTAGATTCAAATAGCTGCAACATATACAAACAATTCTACAAAAACTCTCTCTTACAAATGAGAGACAATGAGGTATATATAGAGTCTCATACAAAATGGATGGCCAAGATTAAAACTAAATCAAGGGCCAAGATCATGCCAGCAAAACCCTAGAATTGCCCTAATTAGGGTTTACATAAAAAATGGTGCCACCAACATATGGCACAATAGAAAGATACCTAGTCATCAAATAGGGAGTCTTCTAGAAGATTCCTCCCTGCATCTCTCTCTCTCCTAGCATACTCCAAGAATCTAGCCAATACAGAATCTAACTCCTCCATGGAAATGCTAGGTAAGGTATCTTGCTATAAATCAATCACGTCCAATGCATCCGAGCAAGCATCCAAAGTGTTCTCCCAATCTGGCATGGGATTCTGCGAACTATGAACATGAATCAACAAAGAGACCAAATCATCCATCTGATTCTTCTTCAAAGAGTCCAACTGACAAAAATACATAAGTTTCATCTTGTCTCTTAATTCGGCTAAGTGTAAACCACTAGCATCACTAACATCAACACCCAATAGTTCCTCAATTGAGGTAAGGATCTTCAACTGAATATCTTGGATCAATCCTTCCATCTCTGTACAACTCAGCTGGGTGTTCTCATAAGTTGATTTCTTCATGGCCAATGAACAATACCAGCCATGGAAATTGTATCTGTCTCCATCATGCACAATGTTCTCGCTGATCAAGGTGTACTTGGGAATCTTCTTCAAAGCTCCGAGGCGTGGAATAGTCCTCTCTAGGATAGGCCAAAATTCTTCCCAAACTCCCTCCAAATACTGGATTCTAAACACAATCCCTGTTGTCCTATCATATGCCTGGACAAACTGAGTAAGGAAATCATCCGCCTGTTTTCTTGCACTTTCAATCCATTTCTCCACCTTCGAGAGTGTATCTCTCGCTGCCTCATAGTGTGAATGTAGTCCATGATCAACCGCAATAGGGGAAATAAGGGTGGGATTCTCACGCCTTATCCTCGCAATATACTCTCTAAGTCTGATATTCTCTTCTCTATACTTCTCCTTCTATTCAATCTCTCTATCCAACCTTGTGCTGATCGCCCTAAGGTTATCACCAACCTCCTGAAATTCTTGCTCTCTTGTAGTACGGCCGAGGGCAACTAAAGTAATCTGGAAATCCATAGGAGTAGCAATGTCCGTCGTCACACCTCCAATAGGAACAACCACCCGTGCAATCCGCATTCCTGTCTCATCTCTAGCTATGTGTGACAAGATCTCAGCTCTCTTAGGTTCTTTCTCCTTATTACTCCTAGCTAAGTAGTCATCAATGTTATCAATAGGCTGTACCTCTATCATCTTCTTGCTCTTTTCCATACTCTTCATCAGCCAATCAGGAATAGCGGATATCTCCATACCATCATCGAGACACATATCTCAATCAAGTCCTCTCAATGCCGAGATAACATTATCATCATCATCAGGATTGCTCCTGGTCAAATCATATACCTCATTTCCCAAACTAACCTCCAAAAAGATGCTAGGGGATCCCAACTGATCATCATTCTCATTTGGTGGAGTAGATGTCGCCGTGGCATGTAAATCCTGAATATTCTCTTGTAGTATCACTATGTTGGAACATTGCCGGGTCTCCTTATTCTGTTCTGTTATTTCAACTTCCTTAATTGATGAGACACTGAGAGGGGCTGAAGGAATGATAGGTGAAGGAATGATGGTCTTTTGCTTCTTCTTTTTGACCTCCTCAATCTTCTTCCCTTTGGCCTTGACTCCTCCTGGCGTGTTTTTCCTTCTCTTGGGAGCTTGACTCTCTTCATCCGCATGAATCTTGACATCACTAATAGTCCTTTGATCATCCTCGGAAGTGGATTCTTTTGGCTTCATCTTTTCATAAGTAAAGGAAACACCCATATCAACTAACTTATTCATTTGAATATCCACCCATGCACGGGAGAAACTCAAGACCTCTCTCATCAATATCTTCAAATCTATCTCTTCTGATTCTGACCAATTAGGCAATAAGATCGCCTTCTTCATTTCATTTTCATACTATGGATGCGTATGATCCCTGTCATCTAACACCTGATGAGGAATGAGGAAAAGTCCACACTTCCTCATGAAATCCACTGACATTCTGGACCACATTCGTCTCTTCATTGCTTGCTCGTCCATCAGGTTGGCCCAATAATCTTCTATGTCTTCCTTGTGGATGAACTTCTCTCTCCCGATCCTTCAACTTTCTTATCAGGATCAAATCTTTCTCTTTTCTTGAAGGTTGCAAATCGATAGAATGCAAACTCCTCACTCGTAGTGTTGGTGGCTAAGGCAGACTGACAAACCTCCAACATTTTCCCAACTAAAATAGGGAATGTCATGCTTGTCCTATGCTTCTCTTTCTGAATGGAGTCAAACTCTAGAAGCTGTCTCACCACTTCCAACGAGATCATTTTGTCGGAAGGATACCTAGGAAGCCTGCAGGGTTCGGATTGAAACCCATGAATCCTAAGGTATGTGAAAGTGGGAAACTGTATATACCACGATCCATATTTCTCTATCAACTCTGTTGCCTCCTTGGACAACCTCCTGTAGATTCCGCCTTGTAGCATCCACGTGATGTACATTGTGAATACATCATTCACTCTCTTATAATCTTCAATTCTATACATGTTCAGCTGGGGATAGCACTCATAACTCTTGAATTGTCCTTGTCCATTCCCAACTTCACCTCTGCATATCAATCCTTTGTATGTAACAAACTGTGCAAGCAGGTACACCAAATAGGAAGTCATGGCGAATGACTTGGACCGCTCTACATTCCTCAACTGAAAGTCTAAATTGTCACTTATGATTCTAGACCAATTTATCAACGTCCCTCTAAGACAATCCTGGATGAAATAGAACATCCATCCATCGTATATTGCACCCTGCGGCATCCCCGTCACTCGGTTAAGCAAGAATACTAAGTCACTATATTCCTCTTTGAAGTCTGTACACATGAGTGTCTTGGGAGCCTTGGAATGATGAAGCCTAGGCTCAATCATCCACTCTTTATTCATCACGTTTTTACACGCATCCATCTTCTTCATGTATCAATCTTCATATTCTTCTTTAGTTACCTCCTTCATGTTTGCTCCACGTGGAATTCCAAACACTTCAGCAATCGCATCCTTAGCAAGGTAGGCAATGACAATGCCCTTAGGAGTCTTGATCATTCGCGAGCGAGGATCATAACATCGTGCACACTCTAGGATAAACTTACTGCACTGTATGGATTGTGGAAATCCAACGGCTTGAAAAATACCACTCTTCATAATGTTTACATACGTTGGGGAAGGAATCCAACTTCCAACTCCGAACATCTGCTGTCGCATCAGGTTTAGGTTCAGGAAATGCATGTTTGTATTCGTAATCTCCTTCCATCTGGATGACATCTTGGATTCTGGATAGAATCCAGTTTCCAGTATCTTTTGTTGTTCTCTCCTTTCCTTAAGTCGGGACTTTGATATCGCACCTGTACGAAGCTTGAAGTTAGAACTTAGGAAAAAATACAATATTCTCAATAAAATTCTTGACTTCTTAATGATTTAGACTAATTAGGGTATGGAAATCAGGAAAATAATCCACACTCTAGCTAGATTTCAACAATTTAAATATGAAATGTGACAAGGTTAGGGTATGAAACCCTCATGAAATCAACACCTTAGAAATTTTGTGCAAATTAAAGTGCAAAGGAGTGTACCGGATCAAGAGTGACTAAGGAAAGGCGTGAAAGATTGTGTTTTCACACAAAACTATGTCTGAGGACACCTTCCGAAGTCAACAATGGAGGTCAACAAATCTGAAGACAACCTGCAACTAATGAATTAACCTTTCAAAACAAGTTGCAATCACCCAAATGTGCATAAATTTGATGGAAAACAACTTAGACAATGAAAGGAAATCAAATCTGGGAAAAATAGTATGGCTGGTAAGAGTTAAATTTTCTGAGGACAAGCAGCCATGGCGAAGTTGCAGACCTGTAACAGCCTTGAAATGGTCAAGTGATTGACTGAAAATGACTTGAAAATTCTCCCAAAGGTAAATCGTTAAGTTTAGAGTTGACTGGCAATGAAAATTTAAGTCTGAAAATAGATGGACAGCCAACAATGGAGGTCACCCCTGCTGCAACAATGGCGCCAAAGTTCATATCTGAGGAATGACAGCAAGTAAGGAGCAATGGGAGTATCAAGCATGCATGGAATCCACCCAAATATGCCCCAAAACATTTGCCAAAATAAAAATCGTATTTTCCCAACTATGGCGTCACCTTCAAATCTGGAAAATGTCATCAATATGCACACAATCTGCCAACAATGATCTGAGAACAGCAAGTGAGCAAGGCGATATCAAGGAAAATCATCAAGGTTTGGAGTTGAAAACCCAACACAACAAATCACCCCTTCACCAAAATCGTGGATTTCTCCAAAATGGCGGACTTTGATCAAAATCGTGGCATGAGGGGTCTTCAATGGCAGCCAAATCAGTCTGATAACAGCATGTAAGAATGGCGGACCTGAAGGAAAATCGCCAACTTAGAGGTAAGAGTCCTCTAAAATCATCAAAGTTGCCAAAGTCGCCAACCTAGGAAGAAATCGCTATCTCCCAAAAAATCGAAAATCTGAAAACAATGGAGTCAAGGAACTTCAATGGCAGCAATGGAGGAAAAAGATAAGTCTTCAATCAACCTCTTCACCAAAACACTTCATCAAAAATTGCCAATAAGAGAGAAAATCGCCCTTGCATGGAGACACCTGGCAAACTTAACAATAAAATAATGCTGGACTTCTCTCTTTAAACTTGCTTTCACCACCAACTTTCACCACACAAGCAATGTGGGATAAAACACTTGTTCTTATACTTGCTTGGTGAAACCAATTTGCTTCTAGAAGGTTGAAAACATTAAATGCTTATTGCAAATCATTTAATTGTTTTTAAACTTTATTAAATAATCGCTGCGTTTATTAAAAAACAATTAAAACAAGGCTCACTTTATTAAAATATTGCAATTTAAATCAAAATTTGAGCTATTTAGGAAAATTGATCCAAGTAGGGATTAAAAATCCCATCAAAATCATTTAAAACATCAAAATATTCCCTATAAGGGAAAATCGATCTAAGTATGGAAAAAATTTCCCAACAAAATTCATCAAAATGCACACAAAATGGGGGTAGGGGAAAATCGACCTAGGTTTGGATGAAAATCCGGACTCAAAATTCACTTCATTCATTCAAACTACCCCTTGGTGGAAAATCGACCTCATTCTGGATAAAAATCTGGACTAAAAATCATTAAAATTGCTCTCAGTGGAAAATCGCCTTTAGTCTAGATTGAGAGTCTGCACAAAAATTCTCAAAACTTGTCACAAAAGAACCCGGTGGAAAATTGACCCAGGTGTGGAATCAAGACAAATGTCATCCGCAATCCTATCCATACTCCCTGGTGGGAAAACGTGGGTAGTCAGGATAAACCCTGATACTTAGTCAAAATTTAATGCTTCCATGGGAAAAACGACCTCCATATGGATTCACAGTGGTGGAAAAATGAGGTAGATATGGATTTCGAGGGAAATCCATGTCCAGTTTGGATTTTGAGTGGAGAAAACCATGAGTAGTCATAAATATGAGGGGAAAAACACCTCTAGTATGAAATTTTGACCTTTTAACCCTTAGAATATGGATTTTCATCCAGAATATGATGATTTTTCCACTCAAAACTACTAGGAACTTCAAAAGTCAATAAAACTCATCTGGACTTGGGCAAATTCATCAAAAATTGGAGTGTGACATAAGGAAACCTATCGGGATAAAGTGCGAAATCAACTTGAATAACTCTCTAGGAGCAAGAAAACAACTCCAAAAAGTCTAAAAACATCCTAGCACTTAAAATCACCGACGAGGACGTTCAAAAACACGCTAACGCTCCAAAGGGTCTACACTTAGACAAAACTAGGATCATTAAAATCTTAATTTTCATGCACTTGATCCTATAACTTCAAAAACCCAAAACGACATGGGCATGATCAAAACTCCGAGACTCGGGCACAGGAAACACAAAATTGCCCACTAAGTTGCCAAAATCCTAACCTAACAACACAGAAAGAAGGAAAAGAGGGGGTCCCCGTTAGCAATGGGGTGATGTGTGAAAAGGTCACAACATATAGTTTGATACAATATGTCTGCGAATGTAATCTGGTTTTCCTATCGATTTTTTGGATCATACTTAGTGATCCATCATTAGAGAGAGGAAAATGTAAATTTGGAGTGCAGATATAGCCTTAAAAAGAGGGTGAGGGAAGATGAGATGAGAGAAAAAAAAATAGAAGATCTAAATATAAAAATGTGAAAATATATATATTTGATTAAATACAATAGATATGTAAAGGTATAGATATCCATGTGTATGGAAAGCGATCTGTTTGTTGAGAACAAATGTTTACCAATATAGTTAAGAACAGATATAAATTTGAGAAAATATATAGGTAAGGATAAGTTTTGTTATGCTTATATAGATGAGAATATATATATATAGTTAAGTACACAAAGAGATATGTAGGTAAGATCATGATATTTTATATTTATGTGTATGGATAAACAACTTAAAGGTCTAAATGTAAGGAAGTTTGAAGTATGCGTAAGAATTTGTGAGTTAAGTTATGAATATCGCATAGCATCATATAAACAACAAAACTACCATAAACTTAAATGTCATTCAAAACATGAATGATAGATAGTATAAAATATTCATTGTTCAAACTTCAAGTTCAATATTAAAGTAGTAATATCAAGTTCAACAATTAGTTCTAATCATCAAATTGATTTTCTAAATATCATCATTGACATCAGATAATGTAAGAATATTAGATAAATCATAAGTAGTGTTAGTGCTAGTGCCACTTGCACTAAAAGTGGGACTCCTCAAATGCAAAATGTTAGGGAGTGGATGTATCCAAGTTAGTTTGCTCTGGCTGTTGGAAATATTGTCATTGATGTCAAAGAGGCTTGGACAAATTTGTCATTGATGTCAATGGAGAAATCTAAGGACAACATGTTGCTGCAGGAGGATTGAATCAGATGTCTTATGCAGAAGTTTTATGAACAGAAGCATTAAATATAAAGGGAAATATTTATTTCAAGTTAGAAATTTATCCTCAAATTGGGCCGACCCATCTTGCCCTATTTTGGCACCTCTATGCTAATCCTATTTGGTAGACAGATAAAGATTATTTTTGGGCCGACCTCCTTGAGGCTAGTGCCCAAATTAGGCAAGCAAACAAAATAAATAAAAATCCATTGCTGCTGGTAGCTCTCCTATTTTTGGTGTCTATCTTCGAGGAGTTTAAATAAAATAAAATGTATTAAATGCTGATTGGGCTAACCTCTTTGGAGAGGTGTATCTTTTGGGTGAAGAGGTGCATTTGTTGATATAAATAAGAGATCATTTGGAGCTTATTATCAAGTTTTTCATTGAATATTATCATCAGATATAGAGCACAAAAAGGAAGAGTTAAAGTAGAAAACGCGAAGAGTGTTTCAGATTTATATTGAAGAAATTTGGAGAAGAATCATGAAGGTAATGTAAATGAAGACTGTGAAGAAATATTTGCAGGTTTAAGGGCAGATTTTTGAGTGTTTCAATGCAGATTTTTGAGTGTTGCGGGGCAGATTTAAGAGCAGATTTCTGAGTGTTGCAGGGCAGATTTAAGAGCAGATTTGTAAGTGAAATTAGAGTAGAACTTAATGCAGAAATACTTGTGGAAGCAATGTATTCTTGTGATCAGGATTGTGAGTGCATAACATTATTCAATTCAGATCTGTGAAAGAAGTCAGATTTGTGAAGGAAAGACTTACATCATCCAAAGTTAGATTTGTGATCAGAATTGTGAGGGAAAGTATATTCATATTCAGATCTTGTAAAGACATATCATCCATTGAAAAAGTTGTGGGTTGGTGCTCACAAAGTTTATAAGAGGAGATTGGTATCTCTAGTGGGTTGGCGCTCTCAAAGTTTATAACAGGGGATCAATGTCTCTATCGGGTTGGTGCTCGTGAAGTTTATAAGTGGGGATTGGTGTCTCCCGTAGGTTGGTGCCTACAAAGATTGTAAGAGATTTTGTATATCAAACAATATTTTGCCGTGGTTTTCTTGGGTTTCTACGTAAATTGTGTGTTCTACTTATGTTGTGTGATTGTTGCATCTTATGTGAATGATATTGAGCAATTGATATGTTTATGGTTTTAACTTTGAAAAAGTAAAGAATTGTACTACATTGATTCACCCCTTTCTCTTAGTATAATCATGTGCTCATCACTAGCTTTATATCCTACAACTTTCTGTCCCCTTCCTTGTAGCCATGTTGTTCGTGTGAAAGGAGATGTAAGTTGGAATAAACATATACTAAGTTCTCTGCTATTTTTGAATGTAATCTATTGCACTTTACTAAGTGGATGAAATATTACGTGTTTCAATTCCTCTTAGATGCAAATGAACTAGTAACTTATGAAGACAAAGTAAAGAGATAGAATTATACATTCATTTTAATTTAAGAAAAAAATTTAAAAAATATAAATTTTGATTGTGAGGGGTTTTGGATGTTGGAATTGTTGGCCATGGGAGCACCACCAATTCTGACCATCCTTAAACTTCTTTTGAAGAGCCTCAATACTTTGACAATTTGAGTGTACAAAATCAATAAACTCACTTGTGACTACATCATGCAAATTAGGATTAGGCAAGAGTCTACAAAATGCTACTTTTAACTCTTTAGCAACTTCAAAATCTCTACATGGAGCAACCTTTGTTGGCAGTTGACACAAAAAAAATCTCAACATTATAGTATTTTGGACTCAATGCAAAGGCAAGAAGATGTAGTGGGGTGGTCACTGTTTTCCATTTTTATTCAATAATTGTGTGCACTTGTTTGAAGAAAGTTTAGGGTTTTTCTCTTTCATATTTATGATGCTTTTCATCTTTTCAATCATTGAGTCAATGACATCATATATCTCTTCCAAGCAAGGCTTGTCCATGTAAGTATAACAAATCATGCTCAAAATAGGCTTAGTGAAAGTAAGGAGATACTCCACACCATTCCACCAAAAGTCATCTATGATTATTTGTTTAATATTTGTTGCTCTCTTATTGTTGCTTTTCTTTTATATGGGCCAATGTTGGCTAATCACCATGCTACAAAGTGTCTCTTGAACTTTCACAAGTCGTTTCAAGATGATTGTGTTAGAGGTGAAATGGGTGTTAACAACCTATTCAAATATTAAAAAAAAAATTAAAAACAAAATTTAAAAAATAATTAGAATATTGACGCAGCCATGATCCGGAGGGTCCTCAAGGAGAACAATCCAGATCATGCAACAAGAGTAACGCAACGGAAGCAACAACACAACACAGAGAAAATGCAAGATCATACATCTGCAATATCATAGATTCATCATAAACGAGCCGACAATATCCAGTATACATATAGAATTACAGGCCTAGACCGGCTTACATTCCATATTACAATCCACCCGGACCTCCAAGAGGTATCCAAATTACATAACATGAAATCATTCTCATACAAACTCTCGCTGTCCCTCGAAGGATCAATTACAACAATATAAATAGCATCCGGAACACATCTAGGTCGGCCACAAAAGATTGCATTCTCCAAGGACAGGAAAATGAAATGTGTAAGATAGGTCAGACCCAAAACGTGAAGATCACCTCTGCCAAAGGCAATAATGAAGTGTGGACCACCAAGGAATGTCGGCCAAAGGCCTAGGAACATCGTATGTGGTGCCAATTAGATCCGCAAGTCGAGAAATCGCTCCGTAAGAGAAGAAATCTCCAACTAGCTGTTAAGCTCAAAACTGCTCCGGGAACCAAGAAACAACCCATCCGGAAGCAATAAATTGCCAAAAAAAAGTCCAGATGAATTGGAAATCTAGAACAAGGAATAAGAGCACGTCTGGAAGCCAAGAATCTCATCCGCAATGAAAAAGGAACAACCACTGGAGAATTCCAGAAGTAGCACAGAAACTGCAACATAGAACAAGAACAACTAAAAATAAAATATATTTTTTGTTGATGCAAGATTGCTCATCGACTGGGAATGCTCCTGCATCAAATACACAATCAAATTATGAAAATGTAAAATTTTATATTACTTCACTTACCTTAAGTAGCTTCTATTTTGAAAATGATTTAAAAATGCCTTGCAATGTGTAGTAGTTGGTGATGAACAATAGGATGTCCTCAACCTCTACATACAACTCTTTGATCCAATTAATTTTATTCTTAATCTTTTGTGGCATAAGATTGAGAAGGAGGACTGCATAAGGTGTCCAAAAGATGTGTGAATAATGTTCCTCAACCAGCAATCCGGTAGCTCTACAATTTTTTGCACAATGATATTGTTATGACTTGAACAAAATTATGGAATCCCTCTTCCTCAATAACTATGATGAGAATATCTGCAATAAATTAGCCATCTTTCACCTGCCCTTCACGATTCCATGGCTCTCAAAAACATGTCCCCTTAGGGGACTCTGCTAACATTGATCAAGGGTTGCTTTTTACCATCTTTCCACCCATTGAAAACAATGGATACCTTTGTCTCAACCCATGAATCACTTATAGGATTCAATGAATCTTCTACAATCTTGACCTCTTTTTTCAAAAAGGTGCTACACACCTTCTCAAAACTTGGACCAGGTTGTACCATTTTGTTGTCTCATCAAAGCCAACCCATTTGCATAAATCCATCTTGCTATGTGTTGATTGATAATGTCTCGAGTCTCATTTTGAAACACAATTTCTAAATGTACCTTCGATCTTTTGTTTGTAGTGCGTTCTTCACCTTTAGGAGTGGCCAAAAATGGGTGGTTCTCTACCACAACATTGGGATTAGGTGGGGGCATTGGGGGCTTTGTTCCCTTTAATTTTCTTTTTTCTAAGGGGTGATTTGATTTATGACATGCTAGTTCATTTGCTTGCTCGTTCCATAATTTATGCTATCACTTGCTCCAATGACATGGGTACATCATTCTTTCTAGAGCAAGCTTGATGCCTTGTCTTGGTAATCCACACAAATGAGCTTTCACCTAACTATATGAACTTGAATATTTAATATCACATTCTTGACAAATCCAAATATAACCCCCACCACCTAGAATTGGTTGTACCATATGAAAATACTTTCATAGAGGGGAACTAAGATTTGTTTCGAATTTAAGTCAAACTATGGAGCTAGAACTAGTTGCGATTGTGATTCCTATGGCAAGAAATTTTATAAACAATGCATTCAAAACAAAATAAAATGCTAAAAATAAAAAATAGATATATAAAACCTAGCTCTTTTGATACATTCATAGAAGAATAAAAGAAACAAAGTTTAGAGTTCGTTTCATGTTTGCAAAATGAAAATGGAGGAAAAAAATTGAAGAACTTACTCCTTTACAAAATAATTCTTTTATGATTTTCTTGGCAGCCAATGGACACTTGTAAATACGTAGGAATGACAATGTAATTGTTGTAGAATTTTTAAACAGCTACCGTTGTTGATTCAACAAGCAAAAATGAATGTTTAACCTCTTGGAATGATATTTGTTTCTTGCAATAGAAATGAGCTAAAATGAACTTGTTTTGCTGTTTGATATTTTTGTTTCCAAGTCAAAGTCAAAAGAAATTTAAAAAAAATAAAATAAAATTGTGCAGAGGATAGATGGGTTTGCCCAGTTCCCCCAAATTCATTGATGCAGACGAATCCTTAGATCTTGCAAATTAACAAACACATCTTCTGTATAACAGAGGAAATAAGCACCATAGAACAGAACAAACAAGAACACAGGGCTTCATACCCCTTGAGTCTCTTTCCTTTATTCATTATTCTCAACAAGAAAATTACATTTCCAAAAACTATCCTTTTCCTACGATTCCAGCTCCCCCTTTATTTAGCAACAAACTCCTTAATTATCTCCTTAACAGAGACTATAGTCCCAAATGATCTCCTACGAAGACTATCAGCAACAGCAGCCCAGATGGAAGTGTGACACAAAACTATATGTTTATATGGATGCATATGCTTTTACGTAGTGGAATTAATGAAGTGTTATGAATGTGAATGAACCAACAAGGGATATGAGAAGAGCAAAGGGGGTTGGAGAGAGGGTAGGGAGAATGAGGAAATTAAGGTTAAAGATAAGTGGGAGAGGGTGCAAAAGATTAGAAGGTGATGTATGCAAATGCAAACACAGACAAAATTGAACGAGAATAATAAAAAGGAATGTGAGTAAAGAGAGTAATTGCAAAGTCAATGAAAATGAAACTAGGACCAAGAAATCAAGAGCAGGTGAGGGAGGGTAGGTATATAAGGTGGGAGGAAGAAAGGAGCACACCCAAAGAACGCAGGGGTTGGCTTTGGAGACAAGACTAGAGCTGGGGGGCACCACTAAGGAACTTATTGAGGGAGGAAGGGTTAGGGAGAGACAAATTAAACTAAGCCGGAGGAGGCAAATCAGAGAAGAAAGATTGAGAGATAGAGGAGGGGGCAAAGACAAAGGGCCCTAGATAAGGGTGGAGGAGAAAGGGGAGAGGGAGGAGAGAGAATATGGGTTCTATTTAAAATTATGGCTTTTATGTCTGCTGCTTATATACTCTGCAATGTCTGGGATTACTATGATTCTAGGATGGTTATCACTGCAAACTTATTGACACTAATGGTTTTTTCATCTTTACATTGAAACATGCGGCATTTCAATTCCTCTTTGATAGTGGGCAGATGAATATAAGTTAATAATTAGATTCTCTTTCTGCAACAAGAAGCTTCAATTTTCCTTTACTAGGTGATGGATGCATTTGAGGTATGCTTTTCTAAAGAAAATTCAGCCTCCTTTAGTTTGTTTAAATTATTATTTTTATTGATTCAATGTTGGAAAAGATTTAAGGTTTATGTTGTAATAAAGTCACTTTAGTGACCTCCTTTGTCTCCAGAACTGAGAGAAACACTGATTACCAATAAAAACCTATAGAAGTATCTCTGGTTTGTGTTTATACTTCCATGATTATGTCTCGTTTCTTTGCAAATCAGGCTAATGATAAATTCATATACAGATTGTATTATTAATATTTATGCCAACTTTTGTCTGGGAAATTTTGACGAAGGTAAGAAACAGTAATTCCTAGTATTTGAACTGAACTTTATTTGTAATTTAAAGTGTCAAGTAATTACAAAGGATGAATTTACTTAAAGGTTGAAACATACCAGATCCCATATAGGTTTTTACATAAACCACCATGAATTGGTTTATGCTTTAAAACTTAAAAGTGATCTATAAAACATTCAATTTAATCCCATAGAGATGAAACCAACCTTGAACAATCTGAAGTCTGGACTGACTGTTTTTGAAAGTACCTCAAAAACATCTTTGTTATCACAGAAATGGTGAAAAAAGATATTAGCATGTAAATGGCTAGGAACTTCATTTCATCCATGAATTTGGATAAGCGTGAAAAAAGTGGGGTATAGGCACATTTTATGACTTATTGCAGATGTATGTGTGTGTACGTATGTTGAACTTTAATCTTGTTGATTAGTTCGTCATGACATTGTCCCAAGAAATCAGGCCTATCTCTGGACGACAGAGCTCTTATTGTTGGTATAAAAATAAAGCAAAGCTGGTAACCAGACAATAACAAGCCAATTTTCTTGGCAACATTTTGTAAAATGGTTCTCTTCCTCCGGACAGCAGGTTCTAACGCTAACCAACCTGATTGTTGATGCCATTCAACTAGCATAAGGTGATAATGAAATCAATCCTTATTCCAGAAACAAAACATTAATTCTGTACAAATCAATAATCATCTCAAAACATATTTAATAGTTGAGGGAGATACTAACATTTAAAATCTACATAGGTTTAATAATTGAGGGAAATTTTGACGAGGGTAAGAAACAGTAATTCCTAGTAATTGAACTGAACTTTATTTGTAATGTATTAAGTGCCAAGGAATTATGAAAGATGAATTTACTTAAGGTTGAAAACTTGAAACATACCAGATCCCATATAGGTTTTTACATAAACCACTATGAATTGGTTTATACTTAAAAACTTAAAAGTGATCTATAAAACATTCAATTTAAGTCTATAGAGGTGAAACCAACCTTGAACAATCTGAAGCCTGGACTGACCGTTTTTGGAAATTCCTCAAAACCATCTTTATTATCACAGAAATGGTGAAGAAAAATACTAGCATGTAAATGGCTAGGAACTTCATTTCATCCATGAATTTGGAAAAGCCTGAAAAAGTGGGGTGCAGGCACATTTTATGACTTGTTGCAGATTTATGTGTGTGTATGTATATTGAACTTATAATCTTGTTGATTTGCTTGTCATGACATTTTTCCAAGAAATCAGGCCCATCTCTGGTTGACAGAGCTCTGATCGTTGGTATAAAAATAAAGTAAAGCTGATAAAGCAAAAAATAAATAAAGATTCTTTTATAGTCCATGGCAACCAGACAATACCAAGCCAATTTTCTTGGCAACATTTTGTAAAATGGTTCTCTTATTCCTGACAGCAGTTTCTAACTCCAACTAAACTCAATGTGGATGCCATCTAACTAGCATAAGGTGATAATGAAATCAATTCCTCTTCTAGAAACAAAACATTAATTCTGTACGCATCATCTCAATAAATATTTAATAATTGAGGGAGATACTAACATTTGAAATCTACATAGGTTTATTTGTACCATGCGTATTTGTCATATTTCTCTCTGCCACAAAAAAAATGCATAACTCCCAAGTATAATTGGGTCATGGGGATCTTTTTGCAGTGCTGCATCGAACAATTCGTCTGCTTTCTCTTCATTGCCCATCAACACCCAAGAAAATACTGCATACTCTACCAACAATCGAGGATTCCAAGGCTCCATTGCAAGGGCTCGTTCATAATATTTCTCTGCCAAATCCTTCTGCATCCAAACCTTGCTCAGGTACCGTGCGAAATCCCTATCAAAATGCCTATCAGGATCCAATTCCATGCCCCTATATTTTTCAATCCTTGCATTCAGAATTCTCGTAGCTTGTTCATAAGGTAGCCAACCATAAGGCAGTGTTGCAGAGGACAAGTCATCTGAAAGCACAGGCCGATAACCAAGATTTGTATATTCAACTCTTGCTGTAGGCAAAATGTCATCAGATGGACCGCCTATGAAAAACGGCTGATCGGATTCTTTTAACTTAGGTTCCTGGTTATTGCCTTTAAAATGGTCTTCCTGCTCGTGATCATGACCTAAATTACCAAGCATAAGCCTTGGCATAGGCCATGATTTCCTCTGTATGACATTTTCATACAACTTTTTTTGTGTACTCTTTACTCGATCATTTACATGAAATGACACATTCCTAGAGACCACTGGTGCCCAAATCCGTACAATTGCCATTCCTTCCAAGCCCTTAATTCTTCAGCACAATTTATTTAGATTGATCAAACCTGCTGTGGAAAAATGATGCCAAAGCCGAATACCAACGTGCATGGATCAATATCTTCTGTAAAACTCAAGGCTGGTAAACTAAAACAGAAGTGCCCTGCCTCCAGGAACAAGAAAGTATTCTACAACATTTGAGACTGGTTAAGAACAACAATTTAAATACTCAAATCCCCTGAACATCAAAATGTTATCTCTTAAACAGAGCATTTACTGCAAGCTTCATGTTGGAAAATTCCCTCAATGAATTTAGAGAGCAGGAACATCAGATTTCTTGCCAATAAGAAAGAAAAAAGAATCTATCGTATCTTATTCCCGGCATTGGTTGTATTAAGTTATTCCAGAGACACCAAGAACTCAAGGAGTTGTTCTGCCTCGATTGTTTTCGATTCTTTGCTTCCTACTGTTACATTAGAGAGGCTGAAACATTTGAGACTGGTTAAGAACATCAATTGAATACCCAATCCACCTGAACATCAAATTTTTCTCTCTTAAATAGACATTTTACTGCAACCTTCATGCTGTAGCATTCTCTCGATGAAATTAGAAAACAGAAACATCAGATTTCTTGCCTACGTGAAAGAAAAAGAATCTAAATTATCTTGTTCTTGGCACTGATTGTATTAAGTTATTCCGGAAACCCCAAGAACTCAGAGTTGTTCGGCCTTTTCTTTTCGATTCTTTGCTTCCTACTGTTCTCCCTTTTGGAAAATGCTTTCTGGCCTTGTTGCGTATGACGGGCCATATTATTTGAAATTTTCAGAGCATGTTGCAAGTATGCTTGGAAAGAATGTTCTCTTTTTAAGTCATTTCTTGCCACAAAAAGTGTGTTGTGTTTGGGAATATCAAGCACTTGATATTCAAGGTAAATTGATTTTTGCGGGCATCTTTTACAACGTTCCTTTTTCAACGATTTAAGGTAATTGATTTTGAGGATATCTTTTTTTTCTTTTATTTACTATTAATAAAAATAATCAAGAATTTATTTATTAAAAAAAATTCAAGCACTTTTTATTGCTATTCAAGGGTACTGAATATTTACTATTTTATCGAAGATTTTGAGGGAAACATTTTGTATACTTTACTAGAGATTTTAAGGCTCTCACAATATAAGATAATTGACAAAGATATTTTTAAAAAATACGAGAGATTTATTTATATGAATGTTTTAGAATACATTTAGTATTTATTTAGGGGATCATTAATTATTTATTTTATATAATTTGTGTTGATAGATTTTTTAAATTAATATTGTAAAGATCAAAAGTGTATATCTGTACATTTTATACTATTTTGTGTGGGTATTTTGGGTATATTGTCTAAGCACATAATTTCAAGGGATTCAATATTTTGATTAATTCGAAATTCAATTTGACATTTAAAAATATATTTGAACTCATTTTAGAAACTTTTCACATTCTAGAATATAGTTCTTTGCCAAGTTCAAGATTGTAGGTATGACCTCGACCTAATTCAAGGTTGAATATATGAGATTTACCTACTTTTTTTAAATTAAATTTTTATAATGGGCCCAAACCAATTTAGTTCTAAATTGTTGTTGTACTCACTAACCTTTGTGCCAAAACTTTTTAAATTGTATGCCTAGGACATGCATAAAGGACATTACCTCTTCTTATTTCAAGAAAGCAAGGGGATCCATCATCAAGACAACCCTCTTGCATTAATTTGTCACAAGGATTACTCAACACTTTACAACAAATCCATTTGTATTAGTCACATAAGCAACACCATCCCTTGCATTAACAAATATCAAAAGACTAGCTCCTGCACTAGGTCACTCCAACATCTATCACATCATGCCACATTGCATCAAGTCTCAAAAGCCTTAGTACACTAGGTCACTCCAACATCTATCACATCGTGTCACATTGCATCAAGTCTCAAAAGCCTTAGCATCATCATAGCTACATTAGTAGCTTCTTGTTTTCCAACTTCATTAAAATAGTTGAATCAATCAATGGGGCTTGGTTGCTATCGAGGAAGTGATTCATATCAATCCCTTAAACCCACAAATTAATTTCCAAAAGAAAATGCCATGTTTTATATTACTTCATGCTTGCAAACATTGTTAAATGGCAAATAACTAAATAGTCGAGTGATGCAAACAAAAATACACTATATTATTTATATGCTATTTACATACTTAGAAACCATTAAAAGGCAATACAATAGGACTTTGATTCCTAGTTTGAATAATATTTGGCCCTTGGTTGTGCATTTCTTTCTTCCATTCTCCATCGTATTCTACAACTAAAACTCTCCATAATAATTAACTCCCTAACTACCTATCTCTTTGAACCCTAAATGCCATAATAGTTATTCAATCGTAACTTTATTCTTCAAGCTAAAAAGAGAAAGGCATGACAATCATTAATTAAAGGTTTGAAAACATCAAAACTATCAAACAACTAACTAAAATTAGTAAAAACAAATTCCTTATAAATATTTAGCCAACTCAATTGACAAGATGTGAGAATCAATAGGTTAAGGAAGATACTCTGCATCATCCTCCCCTCTCAAAAAATTGATTTTTCGTGGTTTTGGTCCAAAAGGTGGAGTTGTTTGGTTATGCTTAAGTAAATCAACTTCTATGATCCATGAGTTATAAGACTTTGGTAGCACTTCCCATCTAACAAAATACAAGTTATAAGAATTGGATTGTGTAGCAATCAATTTAGTATCCAACCATTGTTCTACTTGCTCTCTACTCTTCTTTAGCAAGTTATTGGTTCAACAATCACTTTTCTTCTCGTTTAACTCATCTTTCACCTGATCATCATTTGCTCCAATAGAATATGAATATAGGCTAGCAACATTAAATATAGGACTCATATCCAAGTCTTTAGACAAATCAATTTGGTAGGCACTGAGTGATGCCATAATATTGGCTTACACTTTTTGGCCAAACTTGACATTGAAATCGACATTTTGCACTAGATCTTCACTTTCTAACACTTATAGTAGTTAAACTATTAAAAATTTGAAGATCAAGTAAACTATTGAATTGTCCATATTTTTACATAACATTTATTAACTTAATATTTACAACAATCATCCTTTTTTAGGAGTGACATTTAATGTGTAGTGCATGATATTTTTTATGGCAAGAATAAAGTTATAAATTTTAAGATATAGATTTGTCACACCAAATTTAGTGGATGGATATTTTTGCATAATTTTTTGTTGCATATATATTTTTAGTTATTTTTTGAGGAAAGTAATTGTAATTTGGATACAGGTGTATTCTATAATGCATAGCTTTTTTGTATGCATTTGAATTAACTTCTTTTCATGTTGAAATGAGGATATATTAAAAAAGTATATTTTTTAGAAAACTTATAATAAAGACTACATACTTACAAAACAAAACTTCTAAATGAATTCATTTGACCCTCCAAAAGCTAATGCAAAAGTGTTTTTTTGTCAGCATTTTGATAGGTGCAAAGGAGACTCCATTGTAGGTATGATTTAAGAGTAGAGGTTCTATCCAAGGGAGTTTGATCTCAGAGGCTTTGATCTAATTCTCTTCAAAGTAATTACTTCAAATGGGACCTCTCAAGGCTTAACTTATTATATTTTCTAAAAAATGTGTGATTTCAACAAAATCAGGATGTACCAAAAAGTGTAACCTAATATTCTAGGATCATCCCATTCTCATTTACCTTCATAATTTTGCATGGTCCTCTTCTTGGGCTTTAACTTGTTATAGGAACCTTGGGTATCCCTTTCCTTGTGTAGATGTACCATGACCGTTTCTCCTTGAAATAATTTTCTTCTCCTATGCAAATCAACACTCTTCTTATACTATTCATTCACACATTACGATTTAAGCTTAACTTGTTGATGTATTTCTCAAATATTTTTTACAAAATCAATACTTTCTTGATTATGTGGGTTTACTAGAAGATCAACCAATTCTATAATTCCTTTAGTATTTGTATTAAAAAAAAATTGAAATTCAAACTTATTTATGCTGGAATTATAGGCGAACTCAACTTGGGGTAGCACCAAACCCCATTGACCAGGATTGTCACCAATTAAAGAGTTCAACAGATTGCCTAGACTCCTATTTACCACCTTATTTTTGGCCATCTGTTTGGGGGTGGTAATATGATGAATTGAAATGCAACATATTTTTCAAAATTTTCCACAAAACTCTCCAAAAGTGGTGTAAGAATTTAACTCACTGGTTATAGTTTTTGGGATGCCATGCAACCTCACAAATTTCCCTAAAGAACAAATGTGTCATTTTACTTGCATCATTTTTCATTTTATAAGGTATTAAATGAGCCATTTAGAAAAGCGATTCACCACCACAACCACTAAACCATGATCTCTTTGGGTTTGAGGTAGCCCCAAGACAAAATCCATTGAAATATCAGTCCATGGTTCTCTTAGCATAGGTAGGGGTATACATAGACCCGTATCTTGTTGTCCTCCTTTTTCTATTTGGCGTGCACCTTGCATGCAACGAAAACCTTGCTTACACCTCTCATGTTAGACCAAAAGAATTTCCCACTCACTAATCCAAAAGTCTTATCTCTTCTGAAGTGTCCACCCAACCCATTTGAGTGCGTCTCTCTCACAAGCTTCTCTTTCCTTAGTCCAAAGGGAATGAAAAATTTTTAACCTTAAAAAGAAGCCATCAAATAATAAGAATTTTTCAAACGAATACATACTTGTATGGTCTTGACTATTGAGAATTGTATAGACATTGCCAAAATTTGGATAATTTTCATATTCATCCTCTAGTTCGTCAAAGCCAACCAACCCATGGCTCATTACAACCAATAAATGATGTCTTCTATCTAAAGCATCAACCACTACATTGGTTTTTACACTCCTATGTTGCACAACAAAGGTGTAAGCCTACAAGAATGGAGCCCTTTTGGCATGTTTGTGAGATACTTTACCTCGTGAAGTCATGCATTTCAAGGCTTGATTGTTAGTCATCAAAATGAACTCTCTATGTAGAAGATAATTGTTAGGAAATAATGCATCAATACCTAGTTCATTTAATCCATTTCCTACATAAACCATGAGAGAAAAGCATGCATACAAGATTTTCAAAACAACCATTATGCACATATCAAATAGACAAGCTACAAGATAACACAAGATATACCTTGGGAAAACCCTTAAGACAGAAAAACCCAACCTCCAAAATCAACCATGCTCAATGTATTATTCAACAATAAAACATTACAATACACTTATAGAGCCTCCGTGAACACCTCTAAAACATCAAGCCTGATGCAGGTGCATCATGCATCATTTTAATGTGTAGTTTTATAATTGTTTGTCCCAGATGTTTCTATACTTATAGTAAGGAGTTTGTTTATTATAACCTCTTTATAATCTTTTGAATATGTTTGTTTGGCTAAAACATAGGAAGTTATAGGAATTCTGAGAATTGTTATTTAGTTTTCCTAAATAAGGGGATCTTGATCATATTAGTTTAGGCTTGAATTAGCATATTTTTGTGTATAAAAGGTAGTCAATGTTTTAGCCTCAAGTCAAGGGGAGAGTTTTGTACCAAATGAAAAGTGTATAAAACTCCCACTAATTGAAAATATAAGAATCTATATTTGTGAGGTTTATGTTGGCATTTGGCATAACTGATACAGATGAGGTGATGCAGTTGAAGATGGATGACTGCATCGGTAAATGATACAAGTCTATTTGTGATGAAGAGATTGAGATTCTATGATTAGATGACATGATCAATTATTTGTGTTGTCATTGATGACAACTGATGTTCTTGATGTTTTGTTTTGTCATCTAAGTGGTTTGGTTTACTAGAAGACAGGGTTTACTGACAGTGGACTAAAGTCTATGAAATAGGACTTTAACTGGTAAAGCAAAGTTGCTTTGATTGGATTGGTCGATCGTCGATGTTTGGTGATTTGTGGTTTGGATGGTGAACTTGTATCATGGAAAGGTGTATATGACCGGAACTAGAACTTGTGGAGATTACCGAAAGGTGTGTTTCACATTTCTGATGAAGTTTGCTAAGGTTTTAGTAGGGTTTAAGGATCGGTGAAGAAATCATCAAACCGGTAATGATTTTTGTTATGGCGGTGATCGACGACGAGTCTACATGAAGTTGATAACATGACACAATCTGCATGAAAGATTTAATTGTTGTTTTGGCACGATTCAAGTAAGATTTTCTTGGGAATCAACAAAACGCTTAGTAGAGTATTTTGAGGATACAAATCAAATTTCCATGATGGGTTACGATTAACCAACAGTTGATAGTGGATTGTAATTTTTTGTAATGATCTCTTATGATTTGAATTGTAAATTCAAGATGTAATTAGGATTTTGTGGCCAACCTAGTTGAGATGGCTATTTAGGTTGACACAGTTGATGTTTATGGTGTTGGTGGTCTTAGAGAGTGTGTTAAGCCATCCAAGTGAAGTGTGAGATCTGTCTGAGAGTTGCAGAGTGTTGTGTATAACTGGATCTGATCAAGCAAGCAGAGAAGTGAAAGTAACAGATCATTTTCTTACTGTTGTTCCCTAACAGTTGCAACACGTTAAATCCCTTATCCGGGTAGGTCTTAATAGGCCTTAAATATTTAAGTCTCCTAATAGGGCAACTCTCAAAAGAGTGTTTAACCCTCTCACGAAGTTGATCCTAACATATCATCAAGCTCCTAACCGGGCTGCAAGGCAAATCCCCTAACCGGGTGACTCCTAACATGGTCTACTCCTAACTAGGCGTATTGTAAGCTCCTAACATGGTGAGCTTCAAAAGAGTACAAATACTTGTGGGTACCAACTCCCACCGTGTTTTCCACCGTGTTTTTTCCCAATTTGGGTTTCCACGTCAAAAACTTATGGTGTTCATGTGTGGAATGTTTTTCATATGATGTTCTTGTTTATTTCATGCATTATTTCTGAGACACTGGTTATGATGTTTTATCGGAAGTTTATCAGAGGTTACTGGTACTGATAAGAAGTTGTTTGAGAAAGTTTTTGATCTTATTGATAAGGTTAATGAGTTGGTAAATGATCAAGATTATATGATTGCTTTGGTGGTGAAAGTATTGATAGTTGTGGTAAATGATTTGATTAATGTGTTAAGGAAATCTGATAAAGAGGGTATTATATTTGATTAAAAAAGTTGAGATATTTCAGATCTGAGATAAATTTGTTTTTGAGTTAAAGTTTCAATTAGTCTTAATACCGATTCACCCCCCCTCTCAGTATTAACCGGATCCTCATAGGATTAACAATTGGTATCAGAGCTTTGGTCTTTAGTGTCTAGAAAGTCTTTTCGCTCGAGGAAAAGATTCTAAGGAATTCAAGATGATGAAGAAAGAGGGTCCCAAGTTCAACAAGGATAACTACAAGATCTGGAAAGACAGAATGAAGATCTACATCAAAGGTCTTGGTGCACAATATTGGAAGCAAGTTGAAACAACATATGTTGCTCCTACCACTACTCCCTTGACACCGGATGAACTCAGAGAGCAGTAAGATAACATGCAAGCCCTAGAAGCTATTGTAAGTACCTTATCTGATTCAGAATATATTGATGTTCAAGGATTGGAAATTGCAGGTGAGGTTTGGGCAAAGTTAGAGACAATCTATGGAGGAGATGATTATGTTCAAAGAGCCAAAGAAGAAAGCTTGAGAGGAAAGTTCGATGACATGAGAATGCTTGAAGGAGAGAATATTGGACAGTATGGTCAGAGAATCAAAGAAGTTGTTAACGACATAAAGAGTGCTGGAGGCAAAATAGAAGATGATACAATAGTAAGTAAAATTCTCAGAACTCTTCAACCTTAGTATGCTATAAGAGTATCAACAATCCAAGAACTTAGATCTATTTCAAAGGATAAGGTAACTGTTGATTCATTGATTGGTAAGCTTACAACTTTTGAGTTAAATAGTTTTGACAATAGTGTGACAAAATCTACCGAATATGCCTTTAAAGCTTCTGTTATTGGTTCATCTGCTAGAAAAGGAAAAGATATATGTCAAAATCATAAGTGCAGGATAAGTCATGGAAGTAACCAGAGAAATGAAGACAATCAAGATCAAGTGATGGAACTCGAGACATTGTTAGGAAAGAGATTTCCAAGAGGCACTGGTAAGTATAAAGGAAAGCTACCTTTGAAGTGTTTCTCTTGTAATAAAATTGCTCATATTGCTGCAACTGCCCTAACACCAATAAGAAATAAAAGCTTAGAAGATTCAAAGGAAAGGGCAAGAAACATTGTTATGTTGCAGTAGATGAAGGTGTGACTGATGAGGAGTCAGAAGAAGAAGATGACAATGAAGAAATTGTGTTTGTAGCTGTGAAGGAGGAATTGCCAGATGAAAAGGCACTAGTATCTAATATGGAGAATAGTGATGAATAAATTATAGATAGTGGCTGTTCACACCACATGACCAGAGATAAAAGTAAGTTCATAACCCTTAATGAATTTGATGGAGGTGTTGTTAGATTTGGAAATAACTCTCCCTGCATGGTAAAAGGTAAAGGTTCAATATCTCTAAATGGAAAGAGTAATGCTGATGATGTATTTTGGGCTGATGGTCTTAAGAATAATCTTTTAAGTGTTGGTCAGCTCAATGATAAAGGTTATTTGCTTGAGTTTAAGAGTGGAGTCTACAAAATTCTTGGAGGTAATGGTGAATTGATTGCTACCAGTAAGCAAACAAGAGGTAACTTATTCCATTTGAATAGTAATGTTAATAATTGTCTTGTTGCAAGAATGGAAGACAATTGGTTATGGCATAAAAGATGTTGTCATGTTAATTTTGATAATTTGGTTAAGATAAGCAAGTCAAGTGTTGTAAGAGGATTAACCCAACTTGTCAAACCGGATAGTGTGATATGAAAAGACTGCCAAATTGGTAAGATGACTTGTATTTCTTTCAAGAGCAAGAATTGTATTTCTGAGAATGTTTTAGATTTGGTACATATTGATCTTTGTGGCCCTATGGGAACAAAGAGTTATTACGGTGATAGGTATTTCATGATCTTCATCAATGACTATTCTAAAATGATGTGGGTGACATTTTTGAGAGAGAAATCAGAAGCATTTAATAAATCTAAATCATTTAAAGCTTTTGTTGAGAAGGAAACCGGTAAGAACTTGAAGTGTTTAAGATCAGGCCGAGGAGGTGATTTCACATCTCATTAATTTGTTAAGTATTGTGATGAACAAGGTATAAAGAGACATATGTCTGCTCTGAGGACACCACAATAGAATGACATAGCAGAAAGGACGAACAAAACAATAGTTGAAGGTGTAAGAACCATGTTATTGACGTGTAATGTATCTAAAATGTTTTGGAGAGAAGCGGTCAATACTGCTGTATACACTTTAAATCGGGTACTGGTAAAAAGAGGTAAGAATAAGACACCCTATGAGCCGTGGTATGGAAAAAATCCTTGTGTTAGTTATTTTAAAATCTTTGGAAGTTAATGTTTTATTAAGAGAGATAACTACATTAAGAAATTTGATGTTCTAGTGTCATAAAATTGCAACCCTAGCAATTTACGATTGCATTAGAGTCCTCATGCATGCGAACTCGAATCCTTTAGCATGATCAGAGATCGAATATTTCTCGGCTTGCGAAAACAGCTTCTTCCTTGGCCTCTGCATCACCCCGTTTGCATTCTGCCCTGGAGAAAGGGGTAGGACAGGGGCACGGTGCCCCTGTCCTTGCCCTATTTTAGGGCAAGACCCTTCCTAGAGCATGCTTTGTGGGTTGTGCCTCGGGCGAGAAACCTCCCTGATGTCAGCCCGTGAAGAAAATCAAATCCACCAAACATGTATTTAAGGGGGCATTCGCTCTCTCATTTGCATAAGTTCAATAGGTGGAAGTTGGACAAGATTGGAGTATGTACAAGTGATCAAGCATTCAAGAGAATTCAAACATTCTTTTCTAGCATTGAACATTCTCAAGTCTCCCTTCAAGGCTAGGTGTTGCATTCAAGTCAAGGATTCAACCATTGAAGAGGAGATTGATTTCAACATTCAATTGGACACAAGAATTTCTATCAACATTTCTACTACAACCTCCCTTGAGGTGATTTACAATTCAGTCTTTCATTTACATCTACTTGCAAGTACTTTCTTTCATTACTAGTTAATTCCAAAACTGGGTTTGACCTAAAGGCAAACCCCCAATCCCAACCCATTTTCCTTTCTTTTCCATGTGTAGGTTGCAGGTGCGCAGGTGTAGTTTCGGATCTGGGCTTCAATTGCATAGGCGGAAAAACCCTTTTTCGTTTCGCAGATTTTCCAGAGGACCGTGTATATTCTCGCCATGGTCCGGGCAACTTTTCCTCAAATTCGCAGGTTGACTTCGTTTCGACATTTCATTGCCAGATCCAGGCGCACAACTTCATCCCATATTCCGATCTCAAGTTATAATCGATTCTTTGTCACTTTTGCATTACATAATTCAGTCAATTTCCTTTCCATTTCAAACAAGGAAAAGGGGGATCATCCTAACATTGTCAATTCATTCAGAATTCAATCTACCATATTTGTGTGGAGAGATTGAATCTAGTGAATTATCTCATCCCCTTCTTCCTAATGTAATGGTGAAAAGTGCTTGAAGGATAATCAATAGTGAAACTCTCATCTCTCTTTGAGGGAAAGGGTAGATTTCCTCTTGATCTATCACTCATCATTTTCCCACCATTACAGATGCAAAATCCGATGAGGGATTTTTTCTTGGTTACTCTTCTAAGAGTAAGGCATATAAATGTTACAATAAGAGAACTAAGAAAATTGTTGAAAGTGTTAATGTAAAAGTTAATGACGTATCTGATAAGTTTGAAGGTTCAAGCATACCTGAACTTGAAAAGGATGATAATGAGGAAACGTTTGTGATCATTGAACCAGAAGCAAAGAATAATGAAGAACTGACAAATGCAGAACTAGGTACTCAACTGGTAAGTGATGAAAGTGAGGAAGAAGATGAAGAACCTAATGAAGATGCAAAACTGATACATGCAATACCTAGATATGTCAGATTGAATCATTCACAAGAGCAGATAATTGGTGATAAGAATGCAGATGTGCAAACCAGGAGAAAGATCCGAAAGAACTCATGTTTGATATCTGCAATTGAACCCAAGACAATTAAGGAAGCACTAAAGGATGATGATTGGGTTAATACAATGAATGAGGAATTATATCAAATTGAGAAGAATCAGACATTGTCACTTGTTCCTAGACCGAAGGATAAGAATGTAATTGGAACAAAATGGGTCTTCAGGAATAAATTGGATGAAGAAGGAAGAATTGTAAGTAACAAGGCAAGGTTAGTCTGCAAAGGGTATGCTCAAGAGGAAGGTGAGGATTATGGTGAAACATTTGCACTTGTTGCTAGATTAGAAAGAGTAAGGATGCTGCTGGCATTTGCTGCATATAAGGGATTCAAAGTCTACCAAATGGATGTCAAGTCAGCCTTTCTAAATTGGATTCTAGAAGAAGTATACATTGAACAACCAGATGGATTTTCTTTGACTGATGATAAAGACATGGTGTGTAAATTGCATAAAGCTTTATATGGTCTTAAGAAGGCACCGAGAGCATGGTATGAGAGATTACATGCACATTTGATTAAGATTGGATTCCAACGTACCAGTGAGGACAACGACATTTATTTGAAGACTGATGGAGACAAGATGCTGATAGAAGAAGTGTTTGTTGATGACATAATTTTTGGTGGAAATGATGACATGTGTATGGACTTTGTTGATATAATGAAAAAGGAATTTGAAATGTCTCTAATCGGTGAAATTAAGTTCTTTATTGGCTAACAGGTTCAACAACTAGATGGTGGTATCTTTATTTCTCAGGCCAAGTATATCAAAGAGGTGTTGAAGACTTTCGGCATGGAAGACTACAAACTGGTAGGAACACCAATAGTGACTGGTTGCAAGTTGTCAAAGGAAGATGATTCCCCTGCTATTAGTGAAAAAGAGTACATATCTATGATTGGCAAGCTACACTATGTTGTCCATAGCAGACCAGACATTGCTCATGCTGTAGGATTAGTGGCCAGATTTCAAAAAGAGCCTAAAGAGAGTCACATGGTGGCTGTAAAGAAAATTTTTCGGTATCTTAAAGGCACAATAGACTATGGTTTATGGTATCCCTATAAAGGAGATTTTACTTTGGATGTCTTTATTGATGCTGATTGGGCAGGGAATGTGGATGATCAGAAAAGTACAACCGGTGGAGATTTTCTACTTGGAGGAAGATTAGTGGCATGAATGAGCAAGAAGAAAACTTGTGTTTCTCAATCTACAACTAAAGATGAGTATGTAGCTGCATCCATGAATTGCATGCAAACAATATGGATGAGAAATGTGCTAGAAGGATTCAAGATAGATATGTCAGATCCGGTGACTATCTATTGTGATAATACAAGTGCAATCAACATTTCTAAGAATCCTGTACTTCATGCTAGAATGAAGCACATTGAATTGAAGTATCACTTCCTAAGGGAAATAGTTCAAGAAAATGAGGTGAAGATGGAACATGTGAGTAAAGATCAGTTAGCTGATATCTTTACTAAGCCCTTATTGAAGGCTACCTTTGAGTTTCTTAGAGGTAAACTAGGGGTTAGATCCCTACACCGGAAGAACTAGAATGATGGAGATCCATCAATCCTGTGGATTTCATGTTTATTTTTCACTAAGGATTGATGAAGGTGCAGGCTACTCCTTTAGGGGAGCGAGTCTGATGTAAAGTTCCAATTTAATGCTCTATTATAATTTTTCTGATTTGGGTAGTAGAGATGATGGAAGAGGCAGAAACATAATTAAAGACAAGTGATGCATTTACATCTTTGGCATTGTTATCAAAGTGGGAGAAGAAAATAATAAAAATCAGATATGATAGATATGGGAGAAGTTGAAGATCAAAATATCAGATCAGAGAAGCATTGGTTAAGGGGGAGTTGGCAAAAGGAGGAGAACCGACAGAGATGTGGTACCGGCAAGCAAGTCACAAATGATGATGTTACTCTGATTGTATATCTGATTAGTGTTGCCATCAATGCCAAAGGGGGATATTGTTGGCATTTGGCATAATTGATACAGATGAGGTGATGCAGTTGAAGATGGATGACTGCACCGGTAAAGGATAGAAGTCTATTTGTGATGAAGAGATTGAGATTCTATGATTAGATGACATGATCAGTTATTTGTGTTGTCATTGATGACAACTGATGTCAACTGATGTTCCCGATGTTTTATTTTCTCATCTAAGTGATTTGGTTTACTGGAAGACAGGGTTTACTGATAGTGAACTAAAATTTGTGAAATAGGACTTTAACTCGTAAAGTAGAGTTGTTTTGATTGGATCGGTCGATCGGCAATGTTTGGTGATTTGCGGTTTGGATGGTGAACTTGTATCATGGAAAGGTGTATATGACCAAAACCAGAACTTGTGGAGATTATCGGAAGGTGTGTTTCAAATTTCTGATGAAGTTTTGCTAAGGTTTTAGTAGGGTTTAAGGACCGGTGAAGAAATCATCAAATCGGTAATGATTTTTGTTATGGCGGTGATCGGCGATGAGTCTACATGAAGTTGGTAAAACGACACAACCCGCGTGAAAGATTTAATTGTTGTTTTGGCGTGATTCAAGGAATATTTTTTTGGGAATCAACAAAACGCTTATTAGAGTGTTTTGAGGATATAGATCAGATTTTCGTGATGGGTTACGATTAACCAATGATTGATATTGCATTGTAATTTGTTGTAATGATCTGTATAACGATCTATGATGATCTCTTATGATTTGAATTGTAAATTCAAGATGTAATTAGGGTTTTGTGGCCGACCTAGTTGAGATGTCTATTTAGGTTGACACAGTTGATGTTTATGGTGTCGATGGACCATCCAAGTGAAGTGTGAGATCTGCCTGAGAGTTGTAGAGTGTTGTGTATAACTTGATCTAATCAAGCAAGCATAGAAGTGCAAGTAACAAATCATTTTCTTACTGTTGTTCTCTAACAGTTGCAACAAGTTAAATCCTTTAGCCGACTAGGTCCTAACATGCCTTAAACATTTAAGTCTCCTAACAGGGAAACTCTCAAAAGAGTGTTAAATCCTCTCACAAGATTAATGTAGAGACGTAAATCATGCTAACTTTAATAATAGCCGAAATATTCTTTATTCTTAAATAAACTCATAAATCAGTTAATAAGTCTATTTCATTCCACTTTTCCATTCATAGCTTCAATTGATCATTCCATTTAGATCATAATAAACACGAATTTCTATAAAAGATAAAGATTCTTCTTTCAATAAATCGATAAAAGTAATATCTCAATCATACAATACTTAGGCATTTCAAGTTGCCGTAAGTTCAATAACAAAATAATACAAAGTAAAGGGTGAGATGCGTCTGTTGATCTGCAACCCAAGCTATCGTTAATGCAATCTTTAGCATGAAGATGAGAACAAGATTCAGGCGCTTTTTCCGCCCAACCTTGAAGTTTACACTTCCCTAGAATTCTTAGTCAATCAAGAATACCTGACCCTACACGAATTGCTTAGCAAAAGAATTCGAAAGATAAGATGGAATCTGGTGCATGCCTAGATTATACATGCATTTCATTTTTCTAATTCCATTAAGAAACATGCAAGATCAATCAAGGATGTGGTAGAGAGCATAAATAAAAGAATTCCATCTATTTCAATGGATAATTCAATTCATTACTCGGCCGAGTATAATGCCATGCATAGCAAAAATAGATAGTTGGAAAAAACAACTATTCTCTCTATAATCCACATTTGACACCCATTCTGGAAGGTAACTTTCCACAAACACAAGCCTATCTAGCTTTGCTCACATAAATCTTAGAATAAATATATACAGAAGACAATCTTTCACCTTTCAATTCTAGCTTCCTATTTCTTGCAAGATAAAATACAATGCTAAAGAAGACAATCTTTCATTAAATAGAAATAGAGAGAACCAATCTTTTATTACAACCAATCCTATCTGACATGAAGCAATCTTTCATGGATAAACAATTATACATCTGAAAGAAAACAATCTTTCCCTTCTATCTTTCAAGCAATTTAAAGACAAGAATTAAATATTAAGAAAGTGTAACACATGTATGTATCTTTACATAGAAATTGAATAAAATGAGTACACATACTTTTATTCAATTATCAAAATTTAAATAGCATAATCATTAACATGCATTCCATTTCTTATGATTTATAATTCTAAGTTTATATCGTCTAAGCTCTCTATCTTTCCACGTGTCTTGGTTCATTTACCTCTTTTCTCGAACAACATATTTAGTTTAATACTAATATGTGACTTTCCATGATTTAATAACTCAACTCACTGATTTTACTAATTTTCCATAACAACAATCTAACATGATGAAAATTCATAAAACGCCTATCTATATGGCCTTTCAAATGAGACACCTACTAACCATCTTTACTTTTCATGCAAGGATCAAATTCGAAAGTGTAAGTCTTTTCTACACAAATTCAAAATAAACTTCAATTCTTAATAATTCGTTATCCTAGTATCTCATCTTCTTTTTTTATTCAAATATACAAGTTTTATACACACATTCACTCTATCCTCTTACTCTGTTTCTAGAGGATTTGGCGGTCTAATTTATATGAATTTCACTTATTTTTTTCAACAATCATTTCGAATATCTTCCTTAAACATTTATGTATAGAATATAATTTTGTAATAAACGTATTTTGATGTTATTCAACAAAATTCTCATAACCATAAATCTAAAAACTATGATTCTAATTCTGTCTAAGTCTATTCAAAATAGAACATTTCTCTTTAAATTTCTACAACAAACTTTGTTAAAATAGAGCCTACCTCTGACTGATTCTACTTGATGCATTATTATCTTCTTTCTATCTCACCAAGTTCTCAAGAAGGTCATTGTTCCTTTGGCGTGTCTGCCACTCTTCCTTGTTCTGGTATTCAACTCTTTCCTCTGAACCCGACTCTTTCCTATGAACTACGACTCCAAATCTGTGATGATCATTACCGATCTTTTACGACTTGGTCGTAAACACATCTAAATCTCCACTACTGTTTTCTTCTATACTCCATTCTCCAATCCTTTCCTAATCTTTTCTCTCTGTTCTTTCTAATCTTTTCTCTCTATATTTTCTTATCTTCTCTTGTCGTTCTTCTCCCTTTTTCTTCCCTCGAGCTTTCATTATTATTCATACTGTCCTCATTGTAAATTGGTTTCTATAATCTTGGCCATAACAATGACACCACTGATAATCATAAAACTCTCTTTTAGTTATAATTGATTTACAACTCTAATGGTTGCATACCTGTCGACAAAGCTTGTATCTATGGTTGACAGATCTGCTTACCTATGCTCCACGTCTTCACCACTTCTTGACTTAGCTAGAGTTTTAATTAACAACAAGAACACGATAAACAGTTGGTTCACCTACCTCGTGGGTTATCTGCCCTTGTCGACACGTGTCCCTATCCTTTGGCCATTGTCTGTTGTTCTTTGCAGTCGTGGAGTGCTTAAGTCGGCCACCTCCAACAATGGATTATGGGAGAGTTAAGTTGATTGTCGAATTTTCTACTACACCGAGGATACTACGTGCCAAGTTGACCAATGACTCAACTATCGGCTTCTAACAATCGATATCAATTCGTCACCTTTTTACTATTAACTCGTTGTTTTCTCTGAGTTGCCATTAATATCGATTCTCTTGCAAGGTGTTTAGCTGCGTGAATAGTAATTTTCTAGGTCTTAGTAGTTGCTACATGTATGAAACGTGGTTAAATAAGGGGGGTAGTCAGTGGTGTGTTGACCCCCTCCATTACTATGCTTGCCTAAGATCATCCAACTACACATTAACCTGCCAACTACCATAAACTTCCAGTGGCTGCACGTGGTCTATGTTAATAAGAAGGGGAGTATTACACATCGGTTTTTTTATGGAAGAGGAGGAGTGGTCGGTGGTAATACCGACCCCTCCATATGAATATGGGGAGTGGTCGATATTACTATCAACCTCCCTCTTATAACATTCTTTAAAAAAAAAAAAATTCAACCACCACTGCCATCCTTCGGTCTTTAATTTAAATGATTTGTTATTTATATTATTTTATTTTATTATTTGACTTTTCTTTTAAAACAATAATTATTTAATTTCAACCATTGATTTACATATATAGTAATTACGTATTAATAGGTATATGATCAAATTGTCATTCGAACTCATATACGTATATATATGTATATATATAATCTTGAATGATTATATATAGGTAAAAACAAAATTCATGAATTAAGGTAATTAGATTCCATGATAATTGAATATAATAACTATATAGTTATATATGTATATGATTGAATCAATTTCTCATATACATATATATGTTATACTATTATCCAGCTACAAAAGTAAACTCATAAGTACGATATTTCATACATTTATACATATCTGAACAATAAAGAACATATAAACATAGGGTCAATATTCGTTTTTAAATCATTAACACATTACATCTCTTTTAACAATAAAGCATAATATTCCACAATCACTCATGCAACTTAGATTTAATTCAATCACCACTCAAGTCATGCAACAATTGCTCATGTATAAATATTTAAATCAATCTTCTACTCATTCCAAATTCATCATTTCAATTTAAACAAACATTCAATTAAGGTCATTTAAATCATTCATCATTACAAGATGCAAATTATAAATCCTAATGTGGTGTGTGAGAGATTCCATCTATTCTAATGAAATACAAGAGCTAAGACAACTCTACCTGAACCATGTTCTTGCCTTCATCTACATTCACCAGCTCCTGCATTCACTTGCACTCAGTTGCTCATTAGCAATGACGATCCCAATTTTTGCAATAAAAATTATTTATGATCATTCAATTGTATATAAATCATTTAGGTGCATTCGACCTCCTATCTTATTTCATTGATAATTCCAATTTCATTTCATTTCCATTTCATTAGCGAAAAATAAACATTATTTTCCTAATTAAATAATTATGGAAAAATAGGGTTCGTGACAATTAATCCTAACAGATCATCAAGCTCCTAATCGGGCTGCAAGGCAAATTCCCTAACCAGGTGACTCCTAACATGGTTTGCTCCTAACCTGGCGTATTGTAAGCTCCTAACAGGGCTAAGCTCCTAACAGAGCGTACTTTGAAAGAGTACAAATACTTGTGGGTACCAACTCCCACCATGGTTTTTTCCTATTTGGGTTTTCAGGTCAAAAACTTATGGTGTTCATGTGTGGAATGTTTTTGATGTGATGTTGTTTTTTATTTCATGCATTATTTCTGAGACATCGGTTATGATGTTTTATCAGAAGTTTATCAAAGGTTACTGGTACTGATAAAAAGTTGTTTGAGAAAGTTTTTGATCTTATTGATAAGGTTAATGAGTTGGTAAATGATCAAGTTTATATGATTGCTTTGGTGGTGAAAGTATTGATAGTTTTGGTAAATGATCTGATTAATGTGTTAAGTAAATCTGATAAAGAGGGTATCAGATCTGATTAAAGAAGTTGAGATATTTCAGATATGAGATAAGTTTGTTTTTGAGTAAAAGTTTCAATTGGTCTTAATACTGATTCACCCCCCGCCTCTTAGTATTAACCGGATCCTCATAGGATTAACAATTTATTGATTGATTATTTTCTGCTATTGTTGCATTCAATTGAAAGACATGTGTTGATGTTTCATCATGTTTGGTATCAGAGCCATGAAAGTGGAACTCTACTTCCATATCGAGTAATGTCATTTGAGCTGCAATGTGATCATATTGTAATAGATTCAACTCCACATGGAGCATTGAGCTATTCACTCCAGTGTGTCCAACATGTTCATATCTTGTAGGTTGGGAGAATTTGTTGTTGTTAAGAGCATGCAAGAGATACAAAAGCACATTTTCATTCCCTATGGCCATGGATTTAAAAATGCTTTCCACGAAAGTAAGATTGAGATCGTTATTTCGAAAGAAGAAAAAGAAAAAATAAAGCCATTCTGAAGCTGCCAAAAGAGGTTCAAATAATTGTTGATCTCAAAAAGATACCGTTGAAATAAGGAAAAGATTGATATGTAAAAGACGAGGAAAATGTAGATCTGGTTGGAAGTGGAATGGTTATTGCATTCTCAAGAAAATGATTTTTCAACTATTTGATGCACTTGCTCATTCTATTCAATGTCATTTATGGTGCACTCGCTCTCATTCTCTTTGAGCTTACACACTTAATTAGTTGGTATTATTTTTGTATAATCTATCAAGGCTTCAATTGCATGCAATTGATATTGTTTCATATGTTATCTCCACGAGTTCAATCATGCTACTATCATCTGCAATGCATTTTCAGTAGTTGGAGAATCAATACTTGTAAAGTGGTCCTTATTTAACTCCTCTTGCCATTGCTCTTTGATCCTTTTCATCTTGGCTATATGTTGTGATATTATTGGAATCTCATGAATGATCATCGTGAAGAAGTCCCTCTAACTCAGATTTACAAAGGAATTTAGATTTGTAAGGTTTTGGAGAGTCCTGGTCTGCTATGAAAAGAAGGTTATTAACTATTGTAGCTTCTACTTACAATAGTTGGTTTTTTGATTAAAAGTATCAATTATTTTTCTTCTCCCGTACAAAATGGATCATAGAGAAGACACGTGAGAGTCTTGCGTTCCTTTCGAAGGAAAATTCCCTTCCTTAAGAAGATTCCGCGTGGATAGGCCACGTGTTAGCACCGCATGAAATTAAGATTGGTTGAAGAAACATAGTAAAAGGAGCTTTGCTAGTATGCCACGTGCTGAAATCTTGGAGTACTTAGTAACTACCAAACAAAGGTCTCGAGAGCTTCTTCGCACTCTTGACGCATGTCCTTGTGTGCCCCACCTTACTTAGGCAATTGCGAAGTATGACTTGAGGGTCAAAACATCATGTGGTGGTTATGTAGAAGATTCCAAGTGATTCTAGTTTGCAAAATTACACACGTGATGATGGTTGGATCAAAACAAGGAAAAAAGAACAATCATGCAAGTGGAACTGGGTGTTTTATTCCCTTGAATTATGGTAAAAAGGTGATGAAGATATAGATGGTAATCATGTCGATGATCAAGAGAAGATCAATGGTAGTGCAAAAATGGTTATCGTTACCATCATGATTCTGACACCAAACATATATTCGTTGTAACTGAATGGAGATGTTGAGAAGACAGAAGAATATATATAAAAGGCGGGGAAGACATGAAAAGGGAGGAGATTTTTTTCTGCTTCTGAATAGTAGGATTTTATAGCCCTTTTGCTCATTTTGTTTGAAAGGAATTATATCTTGGTTCTTTGTTCAAGCCTCAACATGTTTGTCCTTAATAAAATGTTGAATTATGCCTTAGTCGCCTCTCTTGTATTTAATATGGGAAATGCTCTATGCTTCTGCATTAAATGCTTTGGACAATTTTTTTGTTTGAGTTTTTTGGTTGTTATATCTTTGACGATGAATGGATCATGCAAGGAATTTTACTCTTCCATTCTCCATAAGGGATAAACACCAAATTATACTATTTAATGCAAAATTAACAAGATAGTGAACCATTGTGGAAACTCAAAGGATTTGTTTAATTTTGTTTGGCCTTTACATGTACTCTTTGTAGCAGAATTATAAATATTTCATCTTATGCTTTTATTACTTTTATGACCTATTCTCCCCTTTTACGAAGAGTCTCTAGTGTACTATGTTTGTTTATCAAAATAAATGAATCTTAGATGTCTCAATTTCATAAGGATTAAAGTTTTGTAAGAGCTCTGTATTTCATTACAGGCTTGCACACTGTTAAAGTAATTTTCTAGCTTTAAGCATTTTGAATTGACCCTTTCCTTTTTCCCCTCTTTTGAATTATGAAGAGCGTGAGCCTTCTTAGGGACCAACAATATTTTCTAGCACACCTAGTGGGACCCAAAGAAGTTTTTAGAGGATTGGTGCGCTCTTTGGAGTTCCCACTTTTTAGAAGTTTTCACTAGCATCTAGTAGTTCCTAGTTAGAGGGTTTCTAGAAATCATAATGAATGACGTTTTTTACAACTCCTCATCCCCGTCGAAGTTTCATTCATGTCATTGGCTTTTAAGGAGTATAATTACTTGAAAGTTGGGGATATATTATTTGATTTCTAGAAGTAGCTGGAGGCCATTAAGATCAAAAAAATGCAATATTAGCATTTGCTTGAAGATCATACCCTTATGCAACAACAGAGGGAGGAGAGACAAAGAGGTAAAGAAAATCTAGTTTCATCTTCTGAAGCGACAATACCTCCTCAAAATGATAAGGAACTAAGCCACACATCTAAGTAGCTTGATTTTATTGAGGGGGATTGATCATCTCTTCCTTTCTTAGAAAAGATGTTTTCATTTCATGAGTTTCCCCTTGATAAAATTTCACTATTCAAAAGAGAACTGGTGATTTGGATTTCAAACTTGTCTCATAAACAAATAAGAGGGATTCCACAATCAGATATCATTTCGAGGGTCCTTGTTGCAAAGTCTCTTCCAAATGTGGCTAAAGATGAACTGAAAATGGAGCTTAATTTGTTGGAATAAAAAAAGTTTATCCCTGTAAAACAAAGAATCATTATTCAAGGATGGTGAAGGTCATTAATAAACAAGGGGTGATGCATGTATTCTGAGTCATGAAGCATACCAAGCAGATGAAGCTTCATTTTGGGATAAATAAATTTTTTTCCTGCTTAACACTTAAAAGTTAGTAGATGCTTGAGAAACAAGATAGTGCTCTAGTTTATGAAGAAATCTCTGTTACAACATATCTTAGAGAACCCTTAAGCCCAACACATGAGATAAGATTGAATGGTGGAAGATTCAACCCCTACTATGGACCTGGTACGCAAATTTTCACATGTTCCCGTGGGCGCCCAATTAGATATCATGCACAACAAGAGGTCAGTATATCATTTCAATTCATTCATCTACTCGAGCATAAAGAAGGCTCTTTAGAGGTAGGAGCATCAACCTTTTCTTTAGGAATTAGTCCTTTCATGCGTGTCTATGTTATAATTCCTGACGTGCATGTGAAAAATGATCGAAAGCAATGCGTGAAACTCTTTTCCAAGCTTTAGGCTAGTGGAAAGACAAGAAATTGGGGTGGAAGGGGAGTTACTTCCAAAAACCAGTTGATGGATGTTTTTAGTTTGTTGTTGTCATAGGGTAGGGTTAGGTAGGTAGGATGGTTATTTATTTTCCAAAAGTGCTACCGTGTATCCGTTGATTATCTTTAGGTCAGTATGTACAATTTCCATTTCCCTAAGTGCGTTGTGCACGTGTTTTACCATTCACCAAGTGGTGAACAGTGAATGCCATATGTTTGTGATTATATTGATTTAAGTTTTAGTAAAGGTGAATATCATTTGAGGTGGTGGATATATTATTCTCACCTTAGTGCAACACTTTTTTAAAGAGAAAAAATGCTGAGATTGGAATCTGAATTATGTAGGATTTAATCATCTCCCAACTAGGACAAGTGTCAGGTACTCTCTTCCCTTCATTGGTTGCTGTATATAGTGAATGGTGGCCATCATTATACTTATAGATGTTTTTAAAAAAACAAAAAATGATGACAACAGTACCCATTTGTTCTGTGTTCTTTCTAGAAATTTAACAAAGCCTTTTATGTTTACATCCATCATAAATAGTTGAAGCATGCATCAAAAGAAAGAAGCAGAAATGGACAAACTTTTGATAAAAGGTATATGTATATATTCATTATCATAGGTAGATATTTGCAATATACATGTACACTTCACATTCAAAATATTTTAAACAAAAAGTTGTGTTATATGTAGGTCATCACAATATAAAAAGAAGGAAGGGTCAGCAAGCAAGAATAGTCCTGAGGTTCCCGAAGTTATCAAGAATTCAATGCAAACATGCTTCCTCATGATAGCAAAGACAATACAAAGGAATTATATGTCTAGGATGGAGTGAAAATAAATGTATTTAACACCATCTTTTATAGAATAAGATTTCTTTGGATTTTGTTAAGGCTCTCAATTTTATAATTAAAAGAATTGCATGCTTTGAAATATTTTGTCATATATAGGTGGAGTTGTCATGAGTTTCAACAAAAAAATCACATCTTAAATGCTTCCCATAACAATGAGATGGCAAAGACTTGGGGTTTAAGTGAAAAATCTTAAGGCCACTTCTGCTACCACTCCAGATGCCAACTTGATGACATGACTTTGTTGTTAGTAGCAAAAAAGAAACAAAATAAATGATCTCTTAAAAAAAGGAAGAGGGTAATTAATTAGGTGTTGTTGGTAACTCCATCAGGTTATAGATGCCCAACTGGCAGTGGAGCTATGCCATGCAACAACCAGAGCAATAACCTTGTCGGGGCTATGGACGCTTTTTTGGTAGCAAGGCTTTGTCCGGTCGGCTATGGCAGGTTAGGCTCAACTACATAGCTTAATCCAAGGATGCACTTTTCTGCTTATTCTACTCATAGGAAGAAAGAAAATGATCAAATGCACACACATTTGGATTCTTAGTCTTCAACCTGAATAAGGCTGCATGTTGAGTATGGAAGTCTTCTGGTTATAAAATCAAGAGACTCAAAATAAAACCCTTAAATCTTATATAACAAGATATGGTATTTAATTCTAACAATTTTCTTCCTTTTCTTAGGTAGGTTTCCTTATGTATTGTTTTTCTATTAGAGCTTCGAGTGCTTCTCCATTGAACAATTGCTGCTAAAGGACCGTTGTCTTATTTTTGAAGCGTTATTTTTAGTCTTGCTCCAAACTGTAATTCATTAAGAGCATCCCAATTGTTAAGAAGCTGCTTACTTTTTGTAAAGGAAAGATTTATTTTGTTATACGCTCTTTAATAACCCTTTGACACTCAAACCTTTTGTGGTTGCAAGAAGGATAGAGGTGTAACAATGTGCAAGCAAAAATACCCAAAGGCCTATTTTCATGCTTTAAATTTGTTAAGTTAAACAAAGCTAATTAGACTAAAAGGATGAATCACAAAATCCTTAACTAATTTAGCAACCTTAAACATAAATCAATGAAATAAATGCAAAACAAGAGAATAAACAATCAAACTAATTGAAAACTCCCTTCAAAAGCATTATGGCTTCCATTGCTCTTCTCCATAATTGTTGGTTGATTGGCTCTCAGGTGTTGCACTAAAATTTCCTACATAAGATAGACAATTATTTTGAAGACTGTGATTCTAGATTGATTTGATGAAATGATCTTGTATTTATAGATTTTCAAGATAGATGGGGTGAGAATTTGAACTGAAGTGTTGATTGATAGAAGACTGATTTAGATTGATTAGTGAACTCATTTTGATTGATCTGTTAACTCAATAGATTAATCTATTAAATAAATAGATTGGATAGTGGACTGAATACATTAGCTAGTTGACTAAGTTGATTGATTAGTCAAAAAAGGTGATTTGGAGTGAAAAAGGGGAGATTGGAGAGTTAACTGAGTTAATTGATTTGATCAATCAATTATGATTTTCAACATGTCTTGTAGGAGATTGAATTTGAAATTTAATTTCAATGTTATTTGGATTTGAATTTTGATTTTCAAATACTGAAATGCACATGAAATTTTATTGAAATTCATTGAAATTAAGATTTGGTGAATTGTGAATTTGGGAGAAATGAAATTAGATGGAATGAGTTGAAATTTGAATTTGGGAAAAGTGGAGGAATAAAATTAATTAATTAAATAATTTAAATGAAATTATTTAATCATTAGAAATAATATTAATTAAATAATAAAGAGTATTTAATGAAGGGAATTAATCATAATTAATTAATTAAATAAATAATATTTAATTAATATTTGGAAGAGGGTTAAGGGTTAAATGATTAATTGATTAATAGAAAGAAATTGAATGATTAATAGTGTTGAAGGGTGATGATTTAGTTAATTCAAAAGAATAATTAGCTTAATTAAATAATTAAATAATTACTTAATTTATTAGGATGAATAATTAGTGTGTGGTTAAAGAGTCTTTTTTAGGTGTCTACATTTGCCCCTCTTTGATACAATGTCGAAACAATATTGTTTCAAAGAAAACGAAAAATTTCTGCCCCAGTATGCCTCGGTGATGTTTATAGTGAAAAATATGCCCCCTCGGGAAAAGTGGTAAAAAAATTATGGAATGGAGACCGTTTTTCCGATACAATGCTAGTGAGCAATCATGTCAAGTTTCGTGTGATTTCGAGTCCGTTTGATCTGCCTACAAGTTCGTTGAAGTTCAAGGGGACTGTTGGGACTTCAAAAATTTTGTCTAATTTTGAAGACCCAGGCTCAAAATTTTGTAGATTGCATTCAAAATCGCCTTTTTGAGCAGGCCTTTGTAGCTCATTTGGTGAATTCATATCTTTGCACCGGAGAATTGTCAAGAGAAATCCTCTTAGAAGGTGGTCATACACCTTATAGACATGCCATGTGCCCATTTGCAGCTTCCTCAGATAAATTATGATGCGTTTGCAAAGTTTCCTTCAGAGGTCCTGAGGTTAGGTCTGCATTTTGCACATGTTCGCATTTTTTTTGAGCAACCCTGTTTGAGGCATTATATCATCTTTGTGCCTATTGATCGTCAAAGAAAACATAGAGTTGTCCATGATTCTCTACAATTTTTTGAAGCTTCATGCCAAGTGAATAAGTCCCATCAGTCCGTTTGACAAGTTTTCAAAGCCAAATCTATTTGCAAAAGGTTCAATTCTACACCTGAACATTGTCAAGCAGGAGTCAGGAGCCGACTTTGAAAATTTATAATTTGCATCCACTTGACTTTCACTTCAAATCAGTTGTTCCTTGTGATTCTCTGTAGAATTATCTGCCATGCCCCAGATTTGTAGCCCCCCAGCTCATCATTTGACTAGTTTTTGAAGCCCATTCCATTTCAAACTTTTTCAGAGTTCAACATCAGCAATGCTCAAAATTTTTAGAGGAGCCAACTTTGAGGGTTAATAAATTTCACATGTGACCTAATAAGGTCAAACCCTCTTGCACACTCATTCAGTGTATATTCATCTACCAGTGTGTCAAGTGGCAGCTCATGAAGTTGTGATTTGGTATTTTTTCAAATCAGGTTTTAAGTGCCACTCAGGTTGATTCAATAGTTTCAGTTTCAAAACCGCTTGAGTAGGCAACTTTGACAACGAATACATTTTGACTCGGATATCAAATCGACGATCCATGAGATGCCTTGAAATCTTTGTATTATAGTCTATTAGTGTGCTAGCTCCCAGGCCTTGTTCAGGTGCTTTTATCAGTTTTTTTAAAGCCAGTTCTGTGGGCTACTCAGGTGTTTTCAATCAAGTGTCAAGGTTGCAAAAATGATCAAAATAAAGATTCTGATCTCAATTTCTCAAATCCCAGACACTTCAGGTCAGTGAATCAGTGCCTTCTCGCTCGGTCAGTGTTTTAGAAACAATTTTTATTTTCGCTGAGCCCACTTTTGGGCCCGACTAGGGTTGGTACACAGTATGACTATCAAGGCTTAAATGTTTAAATATTTATTATTTTTTATCATACTGATTAAGATAATATTATGTTTAAATAAGAGGGGGATTAACAGATTTAATCATTTTGATGATTTAATAAGGATACCAAGATTCATCATTGTGGGCAATATTTAAATTATTTTGATGATTTAACCAAGATACCAAGTTTCAATATTTAATGCAGTTTGTGAGAATGCAAAAATCAAGGCTTCACAGTAATGCTTGAAGGGGACACATTTTTGAAGGGCCCACCTGCCTTTGAAATTTTTAGATCATTTTATACTAGAGGCAAAATATCTTAAATCACTTTTTAAGTGATTTGGTAGTACCTTTTCCCTCCCAAGAAATTGGTGGACCCGTGAGTTATTTTTCCTTCCTAAAAGATTTTAATGACACTATGATTTAATCTCTCTTGGAGAAAAACATCGGGCAAGAAACAAATTATATGTGTTATCCCGCGCTCTCAGAAATGGATGGCTGGATGAACGCGAGATAAGAGATGGCCAAGGAAGGAAACAAAAGACTTATCCCACATGAGGAAAGGGCACAACTAGAAATGTCGCGGGGCAAGGAATGGGGCAGGCATGAAGATAAAGTCGTATCCCACGCGTGATTGATGCAACCCAAGAATGGGCGCGGGCTAACCAAAGCATTATAGAAGAGAGCCATTGTTATCCTGCAGCCTTAGGCCAGAGACCAAGATCCACTGCGGGATAATGAAATACATGCTGAGTGAGAGGAAAGTGAATCATCTGCGCACGCAGTAAATGAAAAAGGTGAAGACCAAAGTGATTCAGGGGAAAACGCAGCCCATGCGAAAGAAAAATTAGGGTTGTAGAGCAAAGACAACACCGAGAGATGAATTTAATGCATACACTCGGATGCATTTTAGGGTTTTGTAGGATGTAAACCGAGGTATTCACTCTTGATGGGCACATAAATTCACTCAGTTTTGGCCCGCGATTTTCATTATTCTTACCACTTGCTTGTTTGCAAGGATCTACAATGAAGCTTGGCAATGTGTTCACTATGCCAAATGTGCGATATGTGAAGCCAAGGATCAGGTAGCTCCAAACGATCTATTAACATCCACTAGAACATTAAGGGTACCGTTGGCATATCGACAAGAACCATAAAAACAAATTTGGCATGTTGGAGCACAATGAAGCTGTGAAAGGAGCCCGAGTTAGAAATTATATGTGTGTGGCGATCAACCCTAGTGTATGCATGATCCCATACCATCTCATGAAGTGTTGATTACGGTATACGCACATAGTGGGTTTGATAAGGGCGACACTTGAATGTTTTTGAGCAAATGGCAATGCTTGAATGACAAACCCAATGTGGGATGCAATGGGATGCAGCGATGGGGTGTATGCTCGGCACAACCACAATGTGCAGGAACCAGTGAACGCCAAGAAAGGAATCGATGGTAATTTAAGGTTTCTTGTGTTACAAGGGTACGAATCGATTTGCAAAAGGCTCGCCACAGATGCTACATTGATGTGCCCTTATCAATGGGTGTCTTGTATCTAATAATTGCATAGATAGGTGCAATGTTGATAAAAGGATTTTGGATTTTCCTAGTTAAGAGTACAAAATTTGCATGATGATGTTGCTATTTAATAGGGAAGCGTAGATCTTGATGTGTGGAGATAAAATGAATTCTCGAATGCAACAATCCTTCCAACAAATATATGAGCTCCTTGCAGTTCTAGCTTGCATCAATGATAGTTGAGCAATGGATTTTGGCTCTTGTTTTGTGATTTTATAGGCATATTTCATTTTTCTCAGGGGCGCGACATTCTGTTAACTGCAAATCTTCTAAAACTGAAATGGGAAGGATAAGGAAACCCGTCTCAATAGCATACTCCCAGTTTGGTGTTTTGAAGGAAAGTTGTTACTATGTACTGATGCAGGAATTGCAAGTGCATATTAGCTGCGTGGACATGTCGAATATGGTGAGGATTCCATAATTGCGCTTCCTGTTGATTTATGATTCACACAATCCCAACATTCTTTTAGTGATGGAAATGGAGAAGGAAGAGAGAAATCATTCTTAGTAGTGATAAATGGAGCAAATAGGATTGCAAACATGCATACTTGAATTAAAATCTTAAAGATGCAATGTGTAAGGAGGATGGTGCAAATAAGCAAATTGATGCAATGCATGATTTGTGTATTTGTTTATTATATTCCTATGATAAGATTGTGTTGGATAGATGAAAGGAACGTTGCAAAAGAAAATGATATTAACAGAGCATCTTCTCAGTCAAAAGGGGTATTTTTATTTTTGAAATATGAGAATAGAGATATTTCAAAATTATGAGTCACATGTTGATTTCAGCAGAGGAGGCTTATTTTTCTATTTTTAATCAGTGAAGAATGTGCAGACTAAAAGTCATTATTGAATTTCATTAAATAAGATATTTTCTCATTTTTCCTTGAGTAGGATATTTTCAGTTTCAAAAGCAGAGAGGGAAAAGGAATCAGAGATGTGTAGCGACCAAAAGAGGAAATATTGGCAAAGGTCTAGACTCAGATTTGACAGGTGCAACCAAAGAGATGTTTTTCAGTTTTCTGATCACTGAGGTAAAAGTGCAGAAATTAGAAGTGACAGTTGCTTGTAAAGGACATATTTTTCAGATTTTGACATCATCTAGCAAGGTGCAAATTTTGAACTGAGCAAGCAACTTGAGGAAGATTTTGTTTAGATTTTCAAAGGTTTCAGCTGGTTCGAGGAAGAGAGGACAACCAGTAAAAGTGCAGTGCAAATTTCAAGATGGAGGACAAGTCTTTTTTAGAGTTTCCTTTAGGGTTTCTTTAGGTTTTTTCCTCTTTGAAATATATCTTTCTCTTCTCTTTTTAGTTAGAGGATTTTGAGGGCAACTTTTGTAAGTGCTGGAAGCAAGACTTCCATGCACAGTTCTAAGTTAGAGTAGTTTAGAGTTTTTATTCTCAGCATGTAAATATTTTGTTTTCAAATAGATATAGTCAGTATACAAGCAAAGTTAATGAGTTTTTCTCAAGCTACCTCCTTCATGTATGGTTCTCATTTTATGAAATATATGATCAAGGATCATTTTATTTTGTCCCAAGAAGTTTGGTGTCATTTTGTCTTTTAGGTTCTCTTCAAGCAAGGGATTAAAGTGTTTAAGGTATAATGAGCGAGGGTATTTTGTATAAGTAGGATTGTCAAGTATAGTTGCATGAAAGATTCAATGGAGAGTGTTGATCTCAAGCATTAATACTCAAAACTAGCTGGTTATGTTCTTTCTATTTGGATTCATTTGTTGCTTGTTGTAGTGATGCAGAGGTGGGGGTAACATCAATCAACATACAAGTTATACTTAAATGAATTCAAGGTACATTCCAATTACACAACTTGGATACATTACTTCTTTGGTCTATTTCACACATGTCATCTAAAATTCATCAAGGAGATATAATATTGGCCTGATCATGGCATCTCACTATGGATTTTGATGGCACACAAGTCATCATTACGTCAAACAACTCAACAATGCATTATTTTATTAAACCCTCATGACAACATTTACTATGAGAAGTCACACAAAAACATCCATATCTTTCCCAAATGATCAAATAACCCAAATTACTTTGTAGGAGCCTTGTACAGAAATATAAAGAAGAATCTCATAAAGTTTTATCCTTTTGGGATGATGCACTACAAAGATATAGTTTTCTTAATGCTTGCTGGAAACCCTAGTTTTATCATAGACCTACTCTCACCAAATATGTCATAACTCATTCAAAACTTAATAAACTTTGATTAGATCAAAAGGAAATGAAAATAGACTCATTTTTCCACCTTTTCCCATTGGTTTCACACCGTTATTGTATCTTACCAATCCATACCATACGTTTCTTTCAGACTCTTACAGAAAAATTAGTCATTCAGAACAACCTGTACCAAAAATGGCATATCTTACACAAAACCCAATAAAATTTGATGAGACAAAATATTTGGAAACTAGAAACAAATATATTTCCATCCATATATTATATTACTCAACATGAGGCCATCAAAAGGCCGTAAAATGGCATGTTTTAGACTGCAAATTCTGAAAACTTCAAGAGCAATGTAAGGATGCTACACAAATAAGTTCTTTCTTTATTCCATCCTTCTCCAACCCTCCCCAACCTCCAAATTTGAGTTTGTGAATAAAGTTTATACAATTTTCATTATATTAAACTACCCAACTAACCTACAACTACCCATAAACAACTTTTAACAAACTCTTAAAAAGTCATCAAGTTGCAAAAGTTGTCATGACAATTTTGACAACTTTGGAGCAACTTTTAATTTTTTAATCCAAATGACTCAAAACTTGACATAATGATCCAAAATGATCATGAATGGTCACAAATGACCTTAAAAACATTAAACAATACAAAACAAAGGAAAAATTTAAGGAAAAATATAAATTTTTCCTCTTGTAGGCATATTAGGTCCTAAGGGTGTTCCTGCACCATGTAGGTTGACTCTGCTGCCCTAATAAGGCACTGTTCATGGGGCTTGTACCCAATTTTCAGAATCATCCTTTATATCAAAATCACTTCATTTTTCCTTTCCCTTTCAGCATTAGGAGTAGGATTAGTGTAGAAAACCCCCCTCCTCAATGAGTGCTTAGATGCTTAGATGATTGATCTCCTTATTTGATTTTAAAATTCTTCTCTCATTTGGTATGCCTTTCCAATGCACTAGGTACTGGAAACATGCAGCATCTCTTGAAGTTGCACCATCACTATGCTTCATATTCACCTTTGGTCTCCCTGTCTTCTTACTAAAGCATATGAACCTGTCAAGAAATTTTTTGCACCTTTTCCAACTTATTCTTCTTGATTCCTGCATAAAAATGAGCATAACAAAATATTCATGAACAAAAATCAATGTATTAGTATCAAAATCATGCGTGAAATAATATTCTCCTTCTCAATCCTTCTTGGTAACTCGTTCCATCTACCATCAACCTCTTCAAACACCTGATTACTCTCTTCCTTTTGTTCATCTGCAACTTTACTGTCACCAACACAATCACCATACACATATACTTCTTCTACTATCATCATCGCCTGTACAAGTTCAACTCCACCTTTACATTTCCATTCTTCCTCAATGGCTGCATACTTTTCCCACAAATCAGGTTCCTCCTCATTGACTGCCGCAAATACATCTGTTGGCAATTGACACTCTATTGGTTGGTTTCACTATGTTGTCATTGATGACAACATGATTTTGTGTTCCAACTTCATGTTTTGATTCTATGGTATACTGATAGGGACTTCACTGATTCTACATCGACACTGATACCAACAGGTTAGAAAGATTTCTTTGGTCACCGACAATGCAGACCGACATGGTATAGCAAAGGTTATCGGTATTGAAGGCCGACATATCTTGGATCCGGCATCAACAATTTGTTTTAATGTTCATACATCTATGTTATCTAGTTGACATGTAATTTGATATTGTGTATATCTTTGTAAGCCGACACAAAGCATAAAAATTGTACAGGGTATATAGGTCAGTTAAGATTAGATCATTTTGAGATATGGACATGGTGAAGGAAATGTGAATGTAATATGATGTGAAATTATTCAGAGAGATTATCTATGTGAGGAAATTATTGTAAGGATTATTCCGGTAAGGATTTCAGACTAGAACAGAGAGAGCTTAAACCAGAACTATATTCTAGGATAGATGATGCTATCCTAGAAGTTCACACTTCTCCGAATTGTTGTCTAGATTTATATGTAGTCAGTGAGGCTCCTATTGTGATTGAGCAGTGTGCTCTAAGCTGTAAGCCTTCCTACAAGTGCAGGCCCCTCATATTATGTAATATCTCTTTCAATTTTGTATGTACCGGTATACCTCTTGGTGTATGAATGTTTTAATAAGGCTAAAATCTACTATTCCGATATAACACTGATTCACCCCCCCTCCCAGTGTTATTAGTTTCCAACAATTGGTATCAGAGCCTTGTGCCTCGGAGGAAGTTTAACAACTTGAGGAAGATCCTGAAACCAAAATCCATGAATATGGCTTTGGAGAAGCAACTTGAGATGACACTTGAAGATTATGATGCTGAAAGATTAAAGAACTTAAAGCTACAAGATGAATTGAATTTTGCTAAAGAATTCATTCTTGTCCTACAAGAGAGGCTATCATCTGTTCAAGCTAGAAGGAAGGAACTTTTGCAAAATCAGGATGATGAAGAGAAAGATGCACTTAAGGAACAATGTAAAAAATCGAGTCAAGAAAATATGGTTATGCAGAATGAAATGCAACTTATAACTATGAGGATGTCTAAGGAGATTGAGGATAGAAAGAAAAAGGAAGAAAACCTTGTTGTATCCCTGAAGAATAAACATGAAGAATGTGGTAGGTTGGTTCATGAAAATAATATGTTGAGAACTGATTTGGTACAATCCCAGAGTAATGAGAAAGAGCTTGAGAGACAAATGACAATACTAAGAGAAGATTTAACTATTGCAAGTGAATACAAAGAAAAATTCAAGATCGGCTCAACACAACTTGATAAGTTATTGAAGACACAGAGGCAGATTGGAGATTACAGTGGACTTGGATTTGAGCAAGGACAAAGTTCTAGTACTGCTAAAAAAGATCAAAACCATAAGGCACCAGTAAGACAATTCAATGCTTGTAAATTAAATGGTAGATGTTTTGTTTGCAATAGATTTGGTCACATGGCTAGGCAATGTAGAAACAGAGCAAATCAGAACCCTAATTCTATTCCCGACAAATGTTCTAAATGTAATAAGTTTGGTCATAAGATAAAAGATTACAGAATGAATGTAAAATGTTATGCTTGTGGAAAATATGAACATATGGCTAATCAATGCTGATCAAGCAATTTCATCAGTTTTAGCAAAGCAATTCAGAAGAACAATATTACATGTTATGCATGTAATGATGTTGGACATGTTGCTAAATTCTGTAGAAGCAAAAATCCACTGGTTAGTAATGAAGAATCAAGTTAAAAAGAAAAAGAGAAGGTTAGTGAAATCCAACAAGATCATACTAAGAGATGAGTTAGGAATACTGAAGGACAATCATTAGATGGAAATGTCTTGGCTACTTATCCAACAAAAGAGGCTTCTCCTACACCGGCAATAATCTCATTCAATATCTAAGGTAGATGCCTTTAGGGTAGGCAAAATTCATGAAGATGCTGCATATGCCCTGGGAAGAGGTTCTGGAAGATGTTCCAGATATTGGAGAGGATTATTTGGCTTGGATATGTTCTAAGCGAGATCCGATATCATTCATTGACAGTCATTTATGTCAATGAAAGATTAGGGTTTTTTCTTGAAGGTTAAAAGGTTGAGTACAATTCATTGTTAATCACCCTACATTCAGAGCAATTTCAGAGTGACTAAGTATGATCAAAGGCTATTTGGAGGCAATTAGATTTCTTGAGCGATTTCATTGGTGCTAGGAAGAATTTGTTGAAGGTTTTAACCGAGAGTAATCAAAAGGTATTTATCTTTAAACATGGAAGCGTGATCATCTTCTATTCCTATTTTTGTTGCAAACCCAACTGTCGTAGAGGTCAAGGACTGCCCCAGGCCAATTTTTAAGTAGTATCCACATGTGGTTACCTTGGAAGATTCGGTTGGAGCATTTTCTTGTGTTCCGGAGGGAGTTGTGTATGTAGAGGATGTTAGGGTATATATTCATTGTCATATCGAGGACTTGGGAACTTCAAAAATCAAGGGAATGTATATGGGTGAGCTAATGGGAGAATCTGGAAAGATCAAACCGACATACAAACATATTAAAGACCTAGGGTTCACAGACATTCTGGACATTCTAGAGTTTGAGGTTGAGATAATCAGATATGTACTAAGTAGAGTACATGGGGAATTTATATGATTGAACAAACCTTACAAAATCACCGAGGAATCCATCTGGGCAATTAGTGGTTTGCCATCGATAGGGTAACACCCATACAAGAAAGTTTCAAATGATCTCGTAAGGAAGATCACCGACGCTACATCTGACAAAAGATCCATGAAGGTAAGCACTATCACCGACATAAACATCAAATTTGGTACCATGATTATCATATGTAAGGTAACTCAGTCAAACTGACTGAATTTTGAATGATACACTGGGTTTTGGCAAGAGACAATGGGCTTTTGACATTGTGGTAGGAAGACAATTGAAATAGTCAATTGCTGCATTAGGAAGCCAGAGAGATGACAAGGTATGGGGGTATTTTAAGGCATTTCAAAAATCTATCAGGTCTAGAGTAAGGGTACCTGAGCATATTGTAGAAAAGTACTCTACCGACATATGTTTTATGGTAAAGAAGGATGAGACTCTTATGGAAGCAGTTAAGCCTCAAAATATCTGGATTGAGGAAATGGGATATGAGGTAGAGGCACTGATTCTTGATGCCTATGCAAAAATACTAATTGATGTAGAAATTGACAAGGCAGAGAAGCCCTATGGTACTACACAACAAAAAACTCAAGAGGTTGAAACAAAGTTCAACCAGAAGAAAAGAGAGAAGTAGGAAGGAAAAGCAAGTAAATTTGTGCAGAAGGTCTCAAAGGATATTCAGACACTAATTGATGCTGTTCTAGAGAAAGGTAGAAAGAGGAAGGATCCAGAAGTTCATATTGAGCCTGTTATTGTAGAATCTGAATCAAAGGATGACATATCGTTAGCATTTAAGAGGGTTGTTAGGAAGAAACCAGAGGAAACAAAGGCATAAGGAAAGAAGCAATCGGTTAGGAAGGTCACAATCAAGCTACCGACACAGAAGAAAGCACCTAAAGCTACACCTACAACTGCATCCAGTATTGCCAAGAGGAAGAAGAAGGATGACACTAATTCTGGTAAGGATTCACCTAAAACTTGTGCAAAATTGGTAGATGAAATCACTAAAGATGGAATGTAGAAGAAAGTTCAATTTTATTATAAAAACTTAGAGGATGATAAACAGAGAGAGGTAGAGGAAGCAGTTCTATTATACTTGGATATTTATAAGAAAACTTTAATAGAGATAGAAAATAAAATATCAGCTGAGTTATATAACATATTGGATGCTAGAAGATTATCAACTATGCAAGAAGATAAACACATTAAAGTTCAAGAACTATTATCTATCTGTTTTACTATAGCCCCAGATGAAATGGAAAAGACACTTGAGGCAGCAGGCAAAAAAGTTTTCAATAGCAAACATAGGATAACTAGTTTGATGCTAGGGAGCTCTGTAAATGAAGTAATAAAGGAAACTCAAAAAGCATGGATTCCATTTTTGGGAGAAAACAGAGGATTCTTTACTTCACTGGAAATCAAGAAAGAAACTGCAGATACTCCGGTTGAAGGAAAAGGAAAGGGGATTATGGGTACTTCACCCTCAGTTTTGAAAAATATTAAGATAGTGGAAATTGAGCCACCGGTAAATACAAATGTATTGACAAATACTAAGATACCGATTAATACTGAGAATGAACAAGTTAACATTGTACAAGATACTAATATTGAGGACAATTGTCCTCCGGATACAAATGTACAGGTTGAGGTTACTGTTCCTACAGAGGAATCGACAGTTACACTGACTGCACCAAGTGGCGAAGCCACCGATGCAAGTGAGGAGGTTATAAAGGATAAAATATCAGAGGAGAAAAAAAGGGAATCCAACAGAGAACAGACTGTTGGTCCATCATTATTGTCAATTAACACTTCTTAGGTAGAAAAGAAAACCATCACAAAAATGAGTCCCACTGAACTGATGATGATGGCTACACAAAAACTGATGAAGGAGGGATCCACAGACAAAGGGATTATAGATCAATCAATCACTGTTCTACATAGATTGGTCCCAAAGTGTAAGATTGAAAATGAAGCGAGCCTATCCGACAAGCTTAAGATAATCACTGAGAACATATCAAAAGACTTTCAATCCTTACAACAAATCTCAAACCAACAAGCACTAGAAAAAATTACTCAGGCTAAGAAAGTTGCTTTTGATCAGAGAATCTAGACAGAGAAGAAAAAGATTGGAGAGAAGCTAATCCTAATAAAAATTATTTGAAATAATGTACAAATATATATAGGGTATGTTGTAACATTGAAATACTTACAACAAATGTAGATAAAAAGATAAAAGAGATTCGGGAGAAAATTGCAAGTGCCAACTCTTTTGATGGATTAATTTCATTGACTACATCAATTGATGGTCAAATTTTGACTTTGGAGAACCAAATTTCTGCTCTTGAAAAGGAAAGAGACAAACTAATTAGAAGAGATAGAAGTCTGAGAGTCTTGGTGAGTCCCTGATTGGATTCACTCTATGTACACAAGAAAGAATGCATGGATATGGTGGGAAAACCCACACCGGAAAAGGTAAATGAGAAAAATATTTTGCACATTTATTGACTGGACTTGTATCTATTTTCGACACATTCAAAACTAGTTGGGATACTTATGTAGAGTTACTGGAGAAGTCTTAACTAGAAATTTTGAAGTTGGTCAAGCTTCGGTAAGATATTTTTGGGGATATTCATTGTACAGTTCTTATTCTTTGATATTCTATTTTAAAATTCTTAATGGCATTGATGTCAAAGGGGGAGTAGTAAGGATGTGAAAAAATATATAAGAGTTACATACAGTAGGGGGAGTTATAGAGTTTTGGAGTTTTTGGAAGTATGGAGTATTTTGCATATTCAACTCGGGGGAGCAGGGTAGGATGAAACCGATAGATGAAACCTTGAAATTTTTTTTCACATGAGTGTTGCCATCAATGCCAAAGGGGGAGATTATTGGCAATTGACACTCTATTGGTTGGTTTCACTATGTTGTCATTGATGACAACATGATTTTGTGTTCTGACTTCATGTTTTGATTCTATGGTATACTGACAGGCACTTCACTGATTCTACACCAACACTAGCACTAGCAGGTCAGAAATATTTCTTTGGTCATTGACAATGCAGACCGACATGGTATAGTAAAGGTTATCAGTATTGGAGGCCGACATATCTTGGATTCGGCATTGATAATTTGTTTTAATGTTGATACATTTATGTTATCTGGCCGACATGTAATTTGATATTGTATATATCTTTGTAAGACGACATAAGGCAAAAAAATTGTACATGGTTCATAGGCCAGTTAAGATTAGATCATTTTGATATATGGACATGGCGAAGGAAATGTGAATATAATATGATGAGAAATTATTCAGAGAGATTATGTATGTGAGGAAATTATTGTAAGGGTTATTCCGGTAAGGGTTTCAGACCAAAACAGACAGAGCTTAAACCATAACTGTATTCAGGCATAGATGATGCTATCCTAGCAGTTCACACTTCTCCAGATTGTTGTCTAGATTTATATGTAGTCAGTGAGACTCCTATTGTGATTGAGCAGTGTGCTCTAGGCTGTAAGCCTTCCTGCAAGTGTAGGCCCCTCATATTATGTAATATCTCTTCATATGGCTAGTGGATTGATATTGTGGGTCACAAATCCCACCGTGGTTTTTCCTCTTTGAGGATTTCCACCTATAAATCTGTGTGTTATGATTCTCATTTGTGTTTTTGGCTTATTGGTTGCTTTATTTCTTTCAATTCTGTATGTATCGATATACCGGTTGGTGTATGAATGTTTTAATAAGGCTAAAATCTACTATTCTGGTATAACACTAATTCACCCCCCCCTCTCAGTGTTATTGGTTTCCAACAACATCCTCATCTTTTCATTTCTCTGTTTGTTCATTACCCTTTTCCCTCAGGGTTTCTATTACCTTCACCTCTGGTTCCAATTCCTTTACTTGTTTTCTTTTCCGAATCAACCTTTGAATAGGCCATACCATCTTCTTCTTAATTTTTAGGTGCCAACTGAGTTCCTTCTTAATCCTTTTTTTTACTTCCTTCATGTCTTCTTCCAATCTATCCATAGCTTGCTTGATCTCTGTTATCTCTTTGTCAAACTCTAACTGCCACATCTCTTCTTTTTTCCTCTTTCTCTCTTCTTCTCTCTTCTTCCTCTCTTCCTGTTTCTTCTTCCATGAACCCTCACCTCTCAAGTATTCCCTCAATGCACTCACCAACTCTCTATCTTCTGGACTCATTTTGTCCTCACCTCACCTAGGTGCCTCCTCTCTGCCCTCCTACTCTTTTGGCAACCACTCACCAATTTATCCTCTCAACCCGAACCAACACACAACTGCCAACCACACAAAATCTTCTCTACCTGGATCTTCTGGGCTTTGATAACAATTTGATGCAGAACATCTATCACAAACCATAAAACCTTCAAGGGTATTACTAACTCAAAAGTAATACAAGACCTTAAACTTGAATCAAGAGGCATGTAACAATATCAACCACTCTTCTCAACTCCAAAACTCACAATCTGATTATTAAGTGACAATACAAATGATATTCATCCATTCTACAAGGCAATCACAACATAATCTTTACACAAGGACTGTCTATCAATTACTTCCACCATATTGCACCAATCGACCCAAAACCACTTTCAAAGGTTAGATTCCATCCCTATAGACCTTCATTCAATATTTTAGATCATAAAATTCACCACAACATGAGAGAACAAATTGTTTATTGCCATGGAATACCCTAGTTCAAGGTTTCATCCTTTAAAAATAGTTTTCAAAAAAATAATCACAAATTCTTCAATTCTTAACCAAATTAAGTCAGAAAAAAAGAACAAGAAAGAGGATTTAGAGACCTTTCTAGAACATATATCCTTTCTTCATTATGATTCCTCATGTGACCATACCAAATGCTGCAACAAGACTCTTTCTGCCATCACCAATCCGCTTTTCACTATGAACTGTAGCAAACAGTCATTAATAACTTTTTAAATACTAGTCATAGAGAAAATAGGTCTAGTCAAAATTTATATTGCCTAGTTACAAAACTTCTCTTTAATTTATAGCCAGATCCAACAGTTAAATCAAAAGTTATGAGGATTTTGCCAAAACGGGTAACTCTTGGTAGGGTTTTGATAATTTTTGAAAAAGCAAACATATCTTGCCAAATACTCCAAAAAAATGAATAAGAAAGGATTCATCTGAAATATATTTCATAAATATATCATTAAAAAATATCTACATATAAAAATTACACCAAATTTGATCCTCCATGGATCTATGCTAGTCACAGATTCCTTAAAACCTTATGACAATTTGAGGGTTTGATGGATTATCTTTTTCAAATCCCCTCCAAACTGCTCAACACCCTTGATCTCGACCAAACATTGTTTTATAAACCATTTCCAACTCCTCCTAACTACTCTAACCACCTCATGACTAATGGATTGCATTCTTACACTTTTGTTGCACTTTTTGGCAATGTTGCAACTTTGCAATTTTTACAATTTTGACAAATTACCACTACATTTGACCCTAGCCTTCATGGACACCCCTAACATGTTATAATGGATTAAATTTGACCAATTACAACATTTCAAACTTTTTTTGGATGTTCTTCACCCTTTGAACACAGTTGACCCTATCAGGACCTTTTAGGTCTCTTGATACAAAATGACTCATCAAGCCTTCCAAAATGAATTGTTTTGATACAAATGGTCTTTTGTGACCTTACAATCATTAATGCAACATTAAAAATAAAGAAAAATATGATTTGTCTTCATGATACATCTCCATGTCTAGGTTCCCCTGCACCATACAACTGGACTAGAAAATTTTCCAAGTCCCTTGGAAACATAGAACAACAACTTGCAATAAATCTTTTGCCTTGGAGTGGTCCTGTCTTTGAAAATTTTGTTAACCTTGCCTTGGTGTCATTCTCTGCCTTCAAATTTGCCTCTTACCATTCCTCTTTCTCTTGTCATCACGTTCACATTCAAAAGGACATAGGACTATCCTTGCATCTACCTTCTTTATTACTCCCATTGATGGAGTACTTCAATGGCTGCAAATTTAAGCGCTTTACTAGTTAGATGTCCATCTCTCTCACTGCTTCACCACACCAACTTTAAAAACCATCCATCTTACCCAACAACAGATCCTGGAAGATTCCTCTCTCTCTCTTTTCCTTGCACCTTCTGCCCAGCTTAATCTCTATTGGAGGATGGTAATGACAAATCTCCTCTTGTCTGCCCACACACACTTCTCAGAAACCTTCTTCCTGCAGCTTAGATGGAACAAGCACCTGCAGCTAAATTAACAACTAACAACACAAATCCCATATCTTTTAGCTCTGATACCAATTTGATGCAGAGGTGGGGGTAACATCAATCAACATACAAGTTATACTTAAATGAATTCAAGGTGCATTCCAATTACACCACTTGTATACATTACTTCTTTGGTATATTTCACACATTTCATCTAAAATTCATCAAGGAGATATAATATTGGCCTAATCATGGCCTCTCACTATGGATTTTGATGGCACACAAGTCATCATTACATCAAACAACTCAACAATGTATTTTTTTATTAAACCCTCATGACAACATTTACTATGAGAAGTCACACAAAAACATCCATATCTTTCCCAAATGATCAAATAACCCAAATTACTTTGTAGGAGCCTTGTACAAAAATCTAAAGAAGAATCTCATAAAGTTTTAGCCTTTTGGGATGATGCACTACAAAGATATAGTTTTCTTAATGCTTGCCGGAAACCCTAGTTTTATCACAGCCCTGCTCTCACCAAAAATGTCATAACTTATTCAAAACTTAATTAACTTTGATCAGATCAAAAGGAAATGAAAATAGACTCATTTTACCACCTTTTCCCATTGTTTTCACACTATTCTTGTATCTTACCAATCCATACCATAGTTTTCTTTGAAACTGTTACAAAAAAATTAGTCATTTAGTATAGCCTGTACCAAAAATGGCATATCTTACACAAAACTCAATAAAATTTGATGAGAAGAAAATATTTAGAAACTAGAAACAAATATATTTCCATCCATATATTATAGTACCCAACATGAGGCCATCAAAAGGCTGTAAAATGACATGTTTCAGACTGCAAATTCTGAAAACTTCAAGAGAAATGTTAGGATGCTACAAAAATAAGTTCTTTCTTTATTCCATCATTCTCCAACGCTCTCAAACCTCCAAATTAGAGTTTGTGAATAAATTTTATATAATTTTCATCATATTAAACTACCCAAATAACCTACAACTACCCATAAACAACTTTTAACAAACTCTTAAAAAGTCATCAAGTTGCAAAAGTTGTCATGACAATTTTGACAACTTTGGAGCAACTTTTACAATTTTTATCCAAATGACTCAAAACTTGACATAATGATCCAAAATGATCACGGATGGTCACAAATGACCTTAAAAACATTAAAAAACACAAAACAAAGGAAAAATATAAAATTTTCTTCTTGTAGGCATATTAGGTCCTAAGGGTGTTCCTGCACCATGTAGGTTGACTTTGCTGCCCTGATAAGGCACTGTTCATGGGGCTTGCACCCAGTTTTTAGAATCATCCTTTATATCAAAATCATTTCATTTTTTGTGTTCCTTTCAGAATTAGGAGTAGGATTAGTGTAGAAACCCCCCCTCCTTAATGAGTTCTTAGATGCTTACAAACTAAGGTTAAAGCCATAACCAGGAGTTTATCCATCTTCCTTCGTATCTTTCATTGGGATGATCTGCTGTAATATGTAATGTCAAGGGTGATTTGAAGCTGAAAGTTATAGGACATTGCATAGGTTCACCCACCTTGGTCTCACAGAGCCAAAAGAGTAGGAGATCTCAGTCTTGTGACTGAATCTCGTTTGTTGGCCAAACCCTTCCCCGAGTTTGTCGATGAGTTAGTGACAATTCCTCTAGGACTCGGGGACTGTTGGTTTGGGAACCAACAGAATGGCGACTCTACTAGGGAGATTCTTAAAAGAAAAGCTTGTTAAAGCTTAGTTGGTTTCCCATGATTCTGGTTGCATTGTTTTCAACTTGGAAGGTGTCTTGTAGCAACTTGTGTGAAGAAAAAAATCAAATGACTTTGCTGATGGAGAAGACCTAGAGTGATAAAATATTTTGAACAAATCTCTGCTATTCAAAGTCTGTTCCTCTGTAAGGAGGCGATGACTATGTCCTCAAAATAACCTGATAATGAAGTAGGAAGAGATCCAGCTGTGAAGGAGTTCTCAGTTTAAAGCAAGAGCGAAGCTACTGCAAGTTCTCCAAGTATTCTTCTTTTGAAGAAATTTTGAAAACCATTAAAAATTTAAAGTTTTTAAAGAGCTCCCTATTCAGTGTTGCAACGCTAAGTAAAAAGGGAAAAAGTTCATTTTTCAGATTTGCATACTTCTTGGTTTTACATTTCAGTCATACGCTTATATTAGAAGAGGTATGCAATCTTTGTAATAGGTTCATTCAAAAGGTCTTAAGTTTGATTTTTAGTCTTATGTATGTATTTCTTTTACTTAAGACCTTGTTGTAAAAGAATCAAGACATGTGTAATTGTGAAATTTGTATGAGAAGCTTGTAAAGACGAGCAAGATGAATGGTCATTATGTTGTCCCAGGCATAATGAGTGATCAACAACTTCAAGGTCCGCCTATAAGGGTGTTCATCTCTGAGAGGTATATGCCTTTAAGTTTCAGCAACATTGAAGGGTACCCACTTCCCTTCCCCATTGAGTTTAAGGATCAAGTGCCTTTGTTTCATGCACGTGAATATGAATCTGGTGCAGGAGCACCTAGGACTTAGACTTTTTAGTTTTCTCAATTTTGGCTTGTACTAACCCTAGCCAAGTCAGTAGTGAATAAGGACTCTAGGAGGGTCCAAGAGTTAGTGTTTTGAGTCAATGTAGGCCTAAGTTGAGTTCATTCTTCTTAGGTTTGCATTTTTGTGTAAATAGTGGGTTTGAGTAGGTAATTGACCTTCTTGATGGTCAAAAATGTCAAAACTTGGTATAGGAATTAGGGAGGGTTAAATTAGTCTTAGACATGTTTTAAAAGTCATGTGTGATGACTTAGAATAGGTCTCATAGGCTGGAAAGACCAAAAAGTGCAAAGTTGTAAGAAGTTGTCATGACAACTTTTGTCCTGAATTGGTTAGCGATGGAGTTAGGAATTGTCCAATGCCCTAGCATGAATCCACATGTGGGAAAAGCTATAAGTATCCTCTCTTGCATGGTTACCAAGGTTGGAGAATGTGTTATGTAAGCTCAACAATCTGAAACTACTCATTTTCAGACTAGTTGGCAGCATTTTGGCTTCAATTTCAAGTTTTGTAGATAGTTTTCATTAGAGTTTTATTGCTTTAGTTTGCAAACAGCCAGTTTTGACTTGTATATAGCAGTTTTATGTGAAAATGGTTACCCCATGAACTCCACACGTTCTGCCATCACGGATTGTTGGGAAATGAAGGGAAACCACCTATATAGTGTACATATGTAGGGGCAGATTTTGGAGAAGAGTTTCAATATGACTATCACCTTGTTCTAGGCGAGTTTAGGAGCAACCCGGTTAGAGGAAATAAGGTGAAAATGTGGTGCAAAGTGTAGGGGTGAATACCAAATCACTATCCAATATTTTGGAGGGATACATGGAGTTGGGATAGATTTTCCAATGAAAGGAGAAGCCTTGAAAAGGTCATTTAATTCTCAAACCCCAACTTGACCATTAACTGCCGGTTAGAGGCCTAAAAAACCCTTCTAAACCCTCATTTTGGGGTTAGCATATTGAATGGTGGAATAAGAAGCCAAAAACATAAAAATATCTTGAGGTTAGATGAACCATTGAAGGAAAACCAAACTTTCTAGGGGGTCTTTTGGACCGTTTTAACTCAAGCCATAAAAAAACGGTTTTAGGAGGCCTAATTGGGCTAATTCCTTGTAGCCCTTTTCTAGGCAAGATTTTGAAATCGGTAAGAAACCTAATGATAGCAAACCTCAAATGGACCCTAAATACATTAAAAAAATAAAAGAAGACACCTCCACACCTCTACATCATCTCACAATGGTAGGAGGTCAATTTGACAACTTGAAGCCAAGAAGCCTTAATTGAGCACATGGGAAGCACTGTGAATTGGTAGGGTTCCTAGCCAAAACACTTGAAGAAAACACCTTGGGAAGGTAAAGAGTCAAGCCCTAGAAGAGACTGAGAAGGACTTGGAGGTTTGGAGAGCAACTCGGCTTGGTGAGTTGGTGGAATTGAGCAACACCAACTAGGTGAACCCCATCAAATTGGTATCAGAGCCTATAAGATTTGGGCTAGGTGAGTAGATGTCCTCAGTGGAATCTGTAGGAGAAAACAACATGGTGACCAATGCAGAGTTGGTAAAGAAAGTGGATGATCAAGAGGAAGAGAATAGACTCCTGAAGGAGAAGTTGCTAGAATTGGAGAGTAAGCTTGGTGAGGTAGAAACCAAGGCAGATGAAGTGTTGGTAAAGGTAGACGGAGCAGAAGGGAAGGGTAAAGAAGTGTAAGAGATAGAAAAAATACCTGAACCTGATCCTATACTAGAGCAAGAACCTTTCCTGAAGGCATTGAAGGCCTTGAGTGGAAAATCACTGGAAGGATTGCCATTGTTCACTGGTCAGATGGAGGCGAAAGTAGTTCTAGAATGGATAGAAGGCATGGAGAACCATTTTGAATGTGAATGGGTGAATTTTACCATTGGGAGGTATAAGGACAAGGTGTTATGTGATGTCCTACCCATGGATGCATGCCATCTTCTATTAGGAAGACCATGGCAATTTTATAGACAAGTCATCCATGATGGAGCCAAGAATGCATACTCATTCAAGAAAGATGGAGTCACATTCAAGATTCAGTCTATCCTTGAAGAAGGTGAAAAGAGGACAACAGGTCCTAATGTTCTTTTGATGAGTAAAAAATAGTTCTTAAAGACACATGAGGAAGGTGAAGGTACAGGGTTTGCACTAGTAATGAAGCCCAAAGAGGAAGACAAGAAAGAGTAGGCAGATTTGCCAATAGAGGTGCAAGATTTGTTGAAGAAATTCAAAGGCATAGTAAGTGAAAGACAACCAACCACCTTACCTCCTAAGAGAACCATAAGCCATCAAAGAGACTTCATTCCCAGAGCATCCTTGCCTAATAAGGTAGCTTATAAAATGACTCCCCAACAAAATGTAGAGATTGCCAAGCAAATCCAAGAGCTTATAGACTAAGGCCTAATTAGGAAAAGCATTAGCCCTTGTGCTGTCCCTACCGTGTTAGCACCAAAGAAAGGTGGTACTTGGAGATTGTGTAATGATTCTAGAGCCATAAATAGGATCACCATCAGATATAGGTTCCCTATTTCTAGAATAGAAGACCTAATGGATTGTTTAGGGGAAGCCAAGTACTTTACCAAGATTGACCTTAAAAGTGGATATCACCAAATTAGGATTAAGGAGGGTGATGAATGGAAAACTGCATTTAAGATTACTGAGGGTCTTTATGAGTGGCTTGTAATGGCATTTGGATTATCCAGTGCTCTAAGCACCTTCATGAGACTCATGAATGAGGTGATGAAGGAATTCATAGGTAAATCTAGATGATATTCTCATTTTCAGTAAAGATAGGACAAATCATATCAATCATTTGCAAGATGTATTACAAAGATTGTATGATGAAAAGCTAACCATGAACTTGGATAAATGTGAGTTTGTTAAGAAGGAGTTGGTTTACCTTGGGTTTGTGTTGTCTCAAGGAAACCTCAAGATGGATCCCAGCAAGGTTGAAGCCATTGTAAATTGGCCCACTCCTAAGTCAGCAACAGAGGTGAGAAGCTTCCATGGACTAGCTCAGTACTATAAGAAGTTCATTAGGCAATTCAGTGCTATATGTGCACCAATGCTAGACACCATTAGAGGTGGAATAAAGGAAAAGTTTCAATGGGGTGAATAAGCAAACAAAGGTTTTGAAACCTTGAAGGAGAAGATAGCTACTCAACCGGTGGTAGTGTTGCCTAGTTTTGAGAAACTTTTTATAGTAGAATGTGATGCAAGCAATGTTGCAGTAGGTGCTGTCCTAAGCCAAGAAGAAAAACAAGTAGCTTTCCATAGTGAGAATATAAGTGATGCCAAGAGGAAATAATCCTCTTATGATCTTGAGTTGTATGCTTTAGTGCAGGCTTTGAGGAAGTGGAGACACTATCTCCTCCCTAAAGAATTTGTAGTCTATACGGACAACCAAGCATTGAGTTTTCTAAACTCATAAGACAAACTCAGTCATAAACACATGAAATATGTGGAGTATATGTAGGCCTATACATTCACCATTAAGCAAAAGAAATGGCAGTTAAACCAGGTAGCTGATGCATTAAGTAGGAGACTTTTGATAGTCCAAGAAATCCAATTGAGAAGCATAGGTATGGACAATTTTAAAGACTTGTACCCAGAGGATGAGGAATTTTCAAATGCCTACAAGGTGTGTAAGGAGTATCAAAATCACTTCCATAGTGAGTATTCTGATTTTACTTTGCAAAATGGGCTATTGTTTAAAGGTGGGCAGCTTTGTGTGCCTAGAGGCTCAATGAGAGAAAACCTTAGACAAGAGAAGCATAATGACAACCTTAGTAGACATTTTGGAGTCAATAAGACTCAAGAGTTGGTTCAAAGGTATTACTATTGGCCAAGAATGAATCAAGATGTGAAGAAGTATGTGGAGACTTGCATAGTTTTCCAAAAGGCCAAGGGTACTTCTACAAATGTCGATTTATACCAACCTATTCCCATACCAAATAGACCTTGGGAATGCATTAGTATGGACTTTGTAGTAGGTTTACCAAGGACAAAATAGGGATATGACAACATTTATGTCATTATGGATAGATTTAGAAAAAAGGCTCACTTTGTGCCTTGCAAGACTACTCATGATGCATGCCAAATAGCTCATTTGTTCTTCAAAGAGGTAGTGAGGATACATGGTTTACCCATGACCATTGTTTTAGATAGGGACTCAAAGTTCATGAGTCATTTTTGGAAGACACTAAGGCAAAAGCTTGGCACTAGCCTCTCTTTTGGATCAGCCTACCATCCTCAAACAGATGGGTAGACCGAAGTGGTGAATAGAAGCTTGGGAAACTTATTAAGGTGCCTTACTAAGGAATATGGTCAGACATGGGATCAAGTGCTCTCACAAGCTAAATATGCATATAATGACACCATGAATAGGACTACTGGCAAGAGCCCTTTTGAAGTGGTCTATGGTGTGCACCCAAGAGGCATTTTGGAGTTGAGAGACTTAGGAAGTGCAGTAGCAAGAAGTGGATATGAAGAGGAATTTTCTCAATCAATGAAGGAGGTCCATGAATCAGTCAGGCAAGCATTGATGGAGAATACAAGAAAACTCAAACAAAAAGTTGATGAAAGAAGGAAGAACCTACAATTTCAAGTAGGAGATCTTGTCATGGTGTACCTAAACAAAGCAAGGCTACAACAAGGAGTGCCAAACAAGTTGCAAATGAGAAGGATAGGTCCATGTGCCATTCTAGCCAAGTATGGAGAAAATGCATACAAGGTGGATCTACCTAGTGACATAGGATTGTCACCGGTTTTCAACATAGAAGACTTAGTTGCATACAAGAGACCAATTCAAGGTTTAGATTGCAGTCACTCAGAGGTATCATATGATGCGAACAACCTTCAGTTACCAACCGAACCAAATCCAATGGCTGAGAAGGTGTTGAGTTCAAGGATTGCCAAGAAAATAAGGCATCAAGTCTATTGGGAGCACCTATTCAAATGGTAGGGTATGGATGATGCTGAAGCTACATGGGTACTTGAGACAAAGTTTAAGGAGCTTGTAATTGATCAGAATATGATTCCCAAGGAGGTGACATGATCTTCTTTTGTTTGAGAGAATGGTGCGGGAGCACCTAGGACTTAGACTTTTTAGTTTTCTCAATTTTGGCTTGTACTGACCCTAGCCAAGTTAGTAGTGAATAAGGGATCCAGGAGGGTCCAATAGTTAGTGTTTTGAGTAAATGTAGGCCTAAGTTGAGTTCATTGTTCTTAGGGTTTCTTTTTTGTGTAAATAATGGGTTTGAGTAGGTAATTGACCTTCTTGATGGTCAAAAATGTCAAAACTTGGTATAGGAATTAGGGAGGGTTAAATTAGTCTTAGAAATGTTTTAAAATTCATGTGTGATGACTTAGAATAGGTCTCATAGGTTGGAAAAACCAAAAAGTGCAAAGTTGCAAAAAGTTGTCATGACAACTTTTGTCCTGAATTGGTTAGCGATGGAGTTAGGGATTGTCGAACGCCCTAGGATGAATCCACACATGGGAAAATATATAAGTACCCTCTCTTTCATGGTTACCAAGGTTGGAGAATATGTTATGTAAGTTCAACAATTTGAAACTACTCATTTTCAGACTAGTTGGCAACATTTTGGCTTGATTTCACTCATTTTTTAATTGAAAATGGATTGAATCCATTGATCCAGCAATGGATTGAGTTTCTCTAGTGTGTTACAGTGTTGTTGGTTCAATTTCAAGTTTTGTAGATAGTTTTAATTAGAGTTTTCTTGCTTTAGTTTGCAAACAACCTTTTCTGGCTTGTATATAGCAGTTTTATATGAAAATGGTTGCCCCATGAACTCCACACGTGCTACCATCACGGCTTGTTGGGACATGAAGGGAAACCATCTGTACAGTGTACATATGCAGGGGAAGATGCTCAAAAAGAGTTTCAATATGACTATCACCTAGAACTACGCAGAGACCATTTTGTTTTTATGGGTTGGTCTGGTCTATTGCTTTTTCCTTGTTCTTATTTGAGTCCAGGAGCAACCCGGTTAGAGGAAATAAGGTGAAAATGTGGTGCAAAGTGTAGGGGTGAATACCAAATCACTATCCAAGATTTTGGAGGGGTCCAAGGAGTTGGGATAGAGTTTCCAATGCAAGGAGAAGCCTTGACAAGGTCATTTAATGTTCAAACCCCAACTTGACCATTCACTACCGGCTAGATGCCTAGAAAACCCTTCAAAACCCTCATTTTGGGGTTAGCATATTGAATGGTGGAATAATAATCAAAAACCACAAAAATCTCTTGAGGTTAGATGAACCATTGAAGGAAAACCAAACTTGCTAGGGGGTCTTTTGGACCGTTTTCACTTAAGCCCTAAAAAACCGGTTTTAGGAGGCCTAATTGGGCTAATTCCTTGTAGCCCTTTTCTAGGCAAGATTTTGAAATCGGTAAGAAACCTAATGATAGAAAATCTCAAATGGACCCTAAATAAATTCAAAACATAAAAGAAGACACCTCCACACCTCTGCATCATCTCATAATGGTAGGAGGTCAATTTGACAACTTGAAGCCAAGAAGCCTTGCCAAAACACTTGAAGCAAACACATTGGAAAGGTAAAGAGTCAAGCCCTAGAAGAGAATGAGAAGGACTTGGAGGTCTGGAGAGAAGCTAGGCCTGGTGAGTTGGTGGAATTGAGCAACACCAACTAGGTGAAGTGTTAAGCAAACTAGGTGAACCCCATAAGAATCAACAGTCTACCATATTAAGTCATTCGACGAGTTTGTTGAAGACTTTCAGTTTTCTAATGAAGATATAGTCATGAAGTTATTTGTGAGATCATTGAAGGATGGTGCAAAGGACTGGTATGAAAGTTTAGCAACAAAAAGTGTGTCCTCATGGGACTGCTTCAGGAGGTTGTTTTTGTAAAGGTTCAGCTATGATACAGTCAATTATGAACAACCTCCTAGTCCTTAGAATTCTCCAGTGTATGGGGATGTAATGCATGTGTATAAGAAACATGTGTCAAGTGCTGAATGTACATTTCAAGACATGCATGTCCTTGCTATCCTTGCTTATAATTTTTAGCAGTATGAGCGATTTTATCAGCCCCAAATAGCACAAGAACAAGGCTTCTATGTTGAGAACCCAATGATGTATGTTAGTGCTCAGCTGGACATGAAGAAACAAGTGGGTGAGAAACCTTATGTGCTACTATCCAGATTCTTGGAAGCACTTTGGAGTGTCTCAATGAGCTTTGTGCTTCAAGAATCTGAATGGGTAGACTTATTTTTGCAAGTCTACGAACCTAATGCTGTTCATTGGCCAAGGAGTTCAAACCAACTAGTATGGATCAGATTGTCACATGGATTGACATGTTTGAGGATTTTAAGTCTAGGATGCAGCTTGGTACTGAAAGCTTGCATGTTGATAATGACAAGGTTGAGCAAGAGTGTGATGAGAATGCACAAGTTAATAACAATGCTCCTTGCATTATTGAAACTCAGTCACATGATCAACATGAAAAAGACAATGTGTGTGAACAACAATCAGATGAAAAACATGAAATTGGAAATGAATGCCATGACATCCTAAATAAAGTTGAAGAACATCTACAGGGTCAACATTCTTTTCCAGATGGTGACTATGATTTTGAGAAGGTTGTTGGAGATGCAATCTCCCATAACATGATAGATTCATGCTCTTGTGAATCCAGTGAGTTTTCAGTTGAAAAGGAAAATGGTAGGGGGCACATGAGTGAGCAAGATGATACATGGTCTATCAATAGTGAAGACATTTAAGACTTGCTAGCATCGGAGTACCTGAGATATGCACATGAAAAAAAATGAAATTTTTTTGCACCCTGCTGATTTGATTTTTGACAGTTGTGGTACTCACAGCCTATGGGAACCCACAGTCGTGGTACTCACGGCCTATGGTACTCACGACCTATGGGAGCCCACAGTCGTGGTACTCACGCCTATGGGAACCACAGACCGTGATACTCACGGCTCTGGGAACCCACAGTTCATGGCATACATACATACATACATACATACATATTATATGTATATATGTATATATATGTATATATGTATATATATGTATATATGTATATATATGTATATATGTATATATATATATACACATACATACATATACATACATACATATATACATACATATACATATGTATATATACACACACACACATATATATATATGTATGTATATATACATATATATGTATATGTATGTATATATACATATATATGTATATGTATGTATATATGTGTGTGTATGTATGTATGTATGTATGTATATATGTATACATACATACATACATACATACATATATATACATATAGATACATATACATATATACATACATACATACATATATGTATATGTATGTATGTATATATATATACATACATACATACATAAATGTATATGTATGTATGTATGTATATATATATACATACATACATACATACATACATACATGTATATGTATGTATGTATATGTATATATATGTGTATGTATATGTATGTATGTATATATATATATACATGTATGTAAGTATGTATGTATGTATGTATGTATGTATGTACATACATAAATATATACATATATGTATGTATGTATGTATGTATATATACATACATACATACATACATACATACATACACACATACACACATATATATACATACATATACATACATATGTATATATACATACACATATATGTGTGTGTATATATACATATGTATATGTATGTATGTATATACATACATACATACATACATACATACATATGTATGTATGTATGTATGTACATAAATACATACATACATATATACATATATACATACACACACACATATATATGTATGTATGTACATACATACATACATACATACATATATATGTATTAATGTATGTATATATATGTATGTATGTATTGTATGTATGTATTTATATATATATATATACATATACATATACATACATATAGGATATGTATACATATATATGTATATATATATGTATATGTATATATGCATGTATATATACATATACATACATACATGTATATATATACCTATGTGTGTGAATATATACATATATATGTATATGTATGTATATACATACATACATACATACATACATACATACATACATACATACATATATATACATACATGTATGCATATATATGCATACATGTATATATGTATGTATGTATATATGTACATATACATACATACATACATACATACATACATATATACATACATCTATATATATCTATATATATACATACATATATATATATATATAGATATGTATATACATACATACATACATACATACATACATACATACATATATGCATATATATGCATACATGTATATATGTACATATAGATACATACATACATATATATACATACATATACATATATACATACATACATAAATACACACGCACACACATATATGTATATATGTATGTATGTATGTATGTATATATATACACATACATATATATATATATACGTATATATAGATATGTATATGTATGTATATGTATATGTATGTATATGTATATGTATGTATATACATATACATATACATATATGTATATATATATATATATATATATGTATATATCCATATATACATATATCTATATATCGATATATGTATACATATATACACATATATACATACATATACATACATATACATATATATGTGTGTGTATATATATATATATATATATATATATATATATATATCTGAGAGGATCCGGTTAATATTGAGAGGGGGGAGGGGGGTGAATCAGTATTAAGAACAATTTCAAACTTAAACTTAAACTGATAAAACTTCACCAAATCATTCACAAACCAGCAATAAACTATTTACCATTACCTGTATTCACTGATATCCATATGATAATCTGATTTAACAAAAAATCTCATTAAGTGTTCATCAACATGCATAAATTGAAAGTGAATCAAATCAACACATCAGAAACATTCACCACATGAACACCAAATTTTTCACGTGGAAACCCAAATAGGGAAAAACCACGGTGGAAATTGGTACCCACAAAAATTGTGCACTCTTTTGTAATGCGCCCTATTAGGAGCCTAGCCCAGTTAGAAGCTTACAATGATGCCCTGTTAGGAGCAGACCCTATTAGGATTCACCCGGTTAAGGGATTGCTATGATGAGAACTGTTAGGAGATTTGCCCAGTTAGAAGCAGCCTCACAAGAGGATTTGAGACTCAGATACTGTGCTACCCGGTTAAGGGATTTACAATTTAAGGTCTGTTAGAACCTACCCGGTTAAGGGATTTTGATTGCTGCAACTGTTAGGGAACAACAGATGAATGATCTATAAATAACACTAATTTATTTCTTATTTAGATCCAATTTAGCCGCACTCTGCTATACTTTTGTAGACACACTACATTGGTTTGGCTTCACACTCTCTACTCAATTCACCAACACAACAAACATCAACTCTATTGGCCTAAATAACCTTTACAACTTAGTCAGTTACAAAACCCTAAGACTTACAACATAGATCATCATAGATCTTTACATCTCATTACAGATCATCATATGGATCATTACAATCAATTACAAATCAATTACAACCGTTGAATGATCACTGCACCTCGATTTGATACACTTTCAAACCCTTAGCTCATTCCACTAAGCACTTTGCACATTCCCAAGAAATTTGCTCTTTGATTGCGCCAAAACATTATTCAAACACTTCACGCAGTTTCAGGCACATCATCACCAACTTACAAGCATAATGTAATACACCGCTGAACTCAAAATCATCACCGGTTATAAGAATTGAACACCGGTTCTTAAACCCTTCTTAAACTTGACAAAAAATACAACATAAATCATAATCATGATTTCCGGTAATCAAAAAATGAGGCGGTTTCGATCAAAGATACATTACAATGATACAAATACATGTTCCAAACCTCAACACTTGACTCATCACCAATCTCTAGAACCAATCAAAACATTTCCACATTTATCAGTTAAGGTCTTGATTCCCAGTTCACTGTCTTCATTACCAGAAAGACATTTCTGGTAGACCAAAAGGACTTAGATGACAAAATAGACATGAAAAACGTAGTTGCCACTGTTTTCCATCAATTACAACATAAATAACCGATCAAAGTCATTAAGCTAATAATCTCAATCTCTTCATCACTATATCATTACCAACAGTCCTTTACCGGTTCATCAACATTCTCCATCAACATCAGTTATGCCAATCATGCCAACAATGTCCCCCTTTGGCATTGATGGCAACACCAACATATTTAACTGTCAACTATGAACTTCTCTATTGCCTTCACTCGCTCTTCTTCTGCTACACTTCATCTGCCGGTTGTACTCTTCACCTTCTCTAATTATTCTTCTCCGGATTATATTACTTCTCCCCCTTTTTATTACAGTTCTTCTCCTTTCTCTTATAGTTCTTCTCCCCCTTTGACAACAATGCCAAATATGCAAATGCATCTCTGGTCTTCATTCCCGCTACTGCTGTCTCCAACATCTCTGCAAATCTCATCTAAGATTCCCCCCTTGCAGAGTAGGCGACATTTCATCAATCCACAGTGAAAAATATTCATTAAGTCCAATGGATTGATGCATCTCCTGCATCTTAGTTGTTCTTATGTAGGGGTATGACCCCTAATTTACCTCTGAGGTACTCAAAGGTTGTCTTCGGTAAAGGTTTAGTGAAGATGTCCGCTAACTGCTCTTTGCTTGTCACATATTCCATTCCGACTTGCTTCTCTTGTACTCTCTCCCTCAGAAAGTGATATTTCAGTTCTATATGCTTTGTCGTTGCATGTAACATGAGATTTTTTGAAATATTAATATCACTAGTGTTGTCACAATAAATAATCATCTGTTCAGACATATCTTGCTTGAAACCTTCCAACACATGTTTCATCCAGATTGCCTGTGTACAATTCATAGATGCTACAACATATTTTGCTTTAGCTGTTGACTGTGATACACATGTTTTCTTTTTACTTGTCCAAGCAACCAATCTACCTCTAAGAAGAAAAGCTCCACCGATAGTGCTTTTCCGGTCATCAACATTTCCTGCCCAATCTGCATCAGTAAACACTTTCAAAGAAAAGTCATCTTTATAAGGATACCATAATCCATAATCCATTGTACCTTTCAAATATCTGAATATCCTTTTCACCGCTACCAAGTGAGTCTCCTTGGGATCTTTATGAAATGTAGCAACCAATCCAACAACATGTGCAATATCTGGTTTATTGTGAACAACATAATGCAACTTACCGATCATGGACTTGTATTCCTTTTCATCTACAATGGGAGAATCATCCTATTTAGACAATTTACAACCTATCACCATCGGAGTATCAACTGGTTTGCAATCTTCCATGCCAAAAGTTTTCAATACTTCTTTTACATATTTACTCTGACAAATAAATATTCCACCATCTAGTTGTTGCACCTGCAACCCAATGAAAAATTTCATCTCACCAATAAGAGACATTACAAATTCTTTCTTCATTTCCTCAGCAAAATCCATACATATATCATCACCATGACCAAAAATTATATCATCACCAAAAACTTCTGCTATCAACATTCTGTCTCCATCAGTCTTTAAATATATGTTACTATCCTCACTAGTACGCTGTATTCCTATCTTGATCAAATGTGTATGTATTTTTTCAAACCATTCTCTCGGTTCTTGCTTCAAACCATTTAGTACCTTGTGTAACTTGCAAACAATATTTTCGTCTTCACTTAACACAAATCCATCTGATTGTTCTATAAATACTTCTTCTTCCAGGATACCATTCAGAAAAGCCGATTTAACGTCCATTTGATATACCTTAAATCTTTTAAAAGAAAAAAAGGCAAGCAACATTCTTACACCTTCTGGTCTTGACATCGGTGAAAAGGTTTCACCAGTCTTCTCCTTCTTCTTGTGCGTAGCTTTTGCCAACAAGTCTTGCTTTATTCCTTACAACCTTGTTGGTGTAGGAGCACCTAGTTTTACCTAGTTTTATTGATGCATTTTTCAAAATTTTGGAGTGAGTGATCATGTTTGGGATCAATAAATGAATACTTGGATCAATAAATGAATAATGAACTGTTGATAGGTTCACAAGTGTGTTTTGGAGTTATTTGAAATGTGTTTGTCAACAAGGTTTTTTTGTTTTCTCAGTTTTGGCCAATGTGCCCTTGTAAGCCAAAAATGGCATTATTTTGCAAAATAATGTAAAAATATTTGTAAGGCCTCATTAGGAATTTGGTCATGTTAGTTTGATGTTAGGGAGCCATACTAGGGGGTTTAGAGTGAATAGAAATGCATAAGTTGCAAAAATGCAAAATGGAGCAAAAGTTGTCATTGTTGCTTGACAACTTTTTGCAACTTTTTGAGCAACTTCTCAAAATTGATCAAATCAGTGGTTAGGAAACCTATGGGGGGTTGGTTATGAGAAAGGAGGCATATAAAATTATTTTTAAATTATTGTAAATGGGTTGGAAGTTCCATGATCAAACTTGAATAATATTTGAAGGCAATTTTTCAGGGTTTTGCATAAGATTTTGTCATTTTTGTAATAACAGTCCAAACCAGATGATCTTATCTTGGTATTGTCATTTCATGGTATTTTAGTATATGTTTTTGTATTTCTTAGGAAGTGATTTTATTCTTTCTTAGTGCAGGTTTAGTGTTTGATTAAAAATTGCCTTCTACTGCACTGCTCTCGGTCTGAGCAAGGGTTTAAGACCCTAGACATAGTTCCATTGAAATCCCATTGTGTTTGTTCAATGGCCCTTTGGATTCAATTAATGGAGCCTATTTATAGTGTACATATTCTTTATAATGTCTTGGAGGTTGCTTGGAAGCCATTTGCTATCATATCCTAGGCGAGCTCTGCCATAGCTCGACTAGGAATATGACTGTCATTTTTGTCATTGCTTGCAGGGAAGATAAAATGTGGATGTGCCAAGTGTTTGGAATGAAATAAATAAGCCTATTGGAGTCTCAATAGAAGAAGAGAGGTGTGATAGGGTGCATAAACCAATTAACCCTATTGGAGAAGACTATTAACTCTCAAACCCTCAAAAGAGCCATTTTTTGGGGTCCGTACTTGTACAGACGTGCCAGATAGCCTACCCTATTGAATCTAAAAATTTATCCAAGAGGGTATCCAGATCACTAAAGCTTTTGGGAGGTCTTTTGGAATTTTTTTGAGCAATTGAATAAAAACCATGAAGGTAGGGCTAATAGGGGCTCTAGGGCTACTAGGCCTAGAAAACATGAATAAGAGAAAGTGATGGGAAAATGGAGAGAAACCAATCAAAGGACCACATGAATGGAATTGAAACACATTCTCTACACCCCCTGAGACCCCTTCTAGTGTATGTTGGATGTTTTGACAACTTGATGGTTGGATTTATTCTAGTGAATCCCAGCCATGCTTGTGAGTAATAGGAGCAAACAAGTTGATAGGGAGCACTCCAAATGAGTTTAGTTGTTTGACTTGATATTAGACAAGAGAAGGGTGTGAACAAGGATGGAAGCACAATAAAATAACTTTTACCTACCTATTAAACAAGGTGCAACTCTTTTGTAAGATCCTCCCCATCAAAGTGGTATCAGAACGAGTTAATATTTCAAAAGAAACCAGTTGATGTCAGAGACTGAGTCAGTAGGTGAAAATAGCCTCAGGATGGTGACCAATGCAGAGTTAGCCAAAAAGGTAGAAGACCAAGAGGAAGAGAATAGAATCCTTAGGGTAATATTGCAACACTTGGAGAAAAAACTAGGTGAAGTAGAAGACAAGACTGAGAAGGTAACTATCAAAATAAATGAAGGAAAGGGTAAAGAAGTGGTAGAAGAGGACGACACACCTGAACCAGATCCTATTCTACCCGAAGAACCTTTCCTTAGGGCCATCAAAGCCTTAGGAGGAAATTCCCTAGAAGGAGTGCCACTTTTCTGTGGAAACATGGAACCAAAAGTGGTCATGGAGTGGATTGAAGGGTTGGATAATCAGTTTGAATGTGATGGAATTAGTGAAGTACAAAAGGTGAAGGTAGCCTAATCTAGATTGAGAGGAGCAACCTTGAATTGGTGGAATTTCATCCAAGAGGAGAGGCAAAAGGAGGGTAAGAACCCAATTGCTACTTGGAAAGGAATGCTAGCTAAGGTAAGAGAAGCCTATATCCCTAAAGACTATGAAATTCAATTACACAAGAGGAGACAAAATTTGAGACAAAGAGAACTAGATGTGAACAGCTACACTAAAGAATTTTAGAAGTTGTGTTTGAGATATAAGGTGGTGGAAGATGAAAACATCAAGGTAGCTAGGTACTTGAATGGTTTGTGGTGGAATATGCTAAGTTTGTTGTGTCCTAGTACTGTCCATAAGTGCTATCAATTGGCACTCAAGGTGGAAGAGAAGAGTAAAAAGAAACAAGAGTAAAGAAATAGAGGTAGAGGTAGGGGAAGAGATGGTAGAGGTCATAGAGGTAGATATGGTGGAATAAGTGTAGACCAAAGATCCCAAGGGGAATCCAAGTTGGTAGAGCAGAGTGGGGATTCCAATAGCAAGAGCAGCTAAGAGGAAGGGGATCTAGAAACTCTAGTAGAGGAAGGTCTAGTGGATAAGGAATAGGGTGCTATATTGCCACAATGAAGTGCCACAATTGCCATCAACTTGGACACCCGACCTATAGATATCCTGAGAAGTCTTCTTCATCCCAAGGAGGTGAAAGGAGAGTAAATTACATTCAGGAAGATGCATCAAATGTGAAGACATCAGAAGTAAGTTTAGATTCCAAGGTTGGAGAGAATCTCATGATGAGAAGAGTTTTGATCAAAGAACCAGTTAAAGAGGAATCTACTCAAAGGAGATCCTTGTTTAGGATAAAGTGAAAGATCATGGGTAAAGTGTGTAGAGTGGTGGTGGATTCAGGTTCCACTGATAATATAGTGTCAGAAGAAGCAGTAAGCAAACTCAACTTGCAAAGAATTCCACATAGTGATCCATATAAGGTTACTTGGCTCAACAAGGGGTAGCATATTTTGGTGAATGAGCAAACTTGGGTGGAGTTCACTATAGGAGGCTACAAGGACAAAATATTGTGTGACATCTTGTCAATGGATGCATGCCACCTAATCCTAGGTAAGCCTTGGCAATTTGATAGGAAAACAATACACCATGGGGAAAATAATTCCTATACTTTTGAAAAAGATGGAGTTACCTATATAATTTAGTCCATAGGAGATCAAAAAGAGAGAAAATGTAAGGGTTCCAATGTGCTATTAGTTGGGGAGAAGGAGTTCATAAACATTCTCAAGGAAGGAGAAGGAGTGGGGTTTTCCCTTGTGAAACCAAAAGAGGAAAACAAGGAAAAGAAAGTATGTATTCCTAATGAAGTGCAACAGATACTAACACTAATACATTTGGTCTATAATTCCGACGGAGAAGGTATATTGTGACCAAATTTGATTTTCTTTTGAAAAAGTGCCTGTGTTCGTCAAAATTTCGACGGCAACGGGCATTACTTAAAAAAAGAAGAAAAAGAGGGCAAGTCATTTGTGTTGCATTCAATCCCGCGCAGGCTTCTGTGTTGAGCTCAACCCTTGGCAAGATAAAAATGACACACTCACCATTCGAGGTAGGATCTTCACCTTCATTTTGGATTTGGATAATATGAGGAATTGGTGAACTTCACTTTCATTTTGGATTTGCATAATATGCAGAATTGTTTAATCTTCACCTTCATTCATTGAATCTTTGCATTTAAGGAATTTCGGATTTGCATAATGTTTGGATGAGGAATTTTGGAATTTAGAATTTGAATCTTTACCATGACAGGGGAAAGAGGTTACAATAGGTTTCCATAGAAGCCATCTCCTCTACGCCCAAGGGCAGTACACTTTGTAACCCTTTCCCCACACAGAACCATCACTGTACCACTCTTGCAAGCCTATTTCCCTTCTACCATGGTTGGAAGTACTCAATCATATGAAAGAGGAAAACTATTAGACATATGCTTAGCATAAAATAAATAAGTTGTGAAATTTCACAAATTAGAGGGTGAACCCTGGTAACAACAGAGTAATCGACAGTGAGACCTTGTGGTTTGATCGCGAGATGCTTCCCCAACAGGATTGGATCGATACTAGACTGGGTAATAATAGAACCACCAACAATGTATTTCTCAATGATTAGTGGGTAGAAGTATATTCATTAATCCAACATCTATTCTATTGTATACAAAGGAATTCATACCAAATAGTATTAATTAATCAATATGTTCTATATTCAGTACCTTATCAAGTATTAAGTGCTTGGTTTGATGATCTTCTAACTGTTGGGAGTTTCCATGAGCCATAAATCATAAAATATTGTCAAGGCATAAATAATTTTCAAGTCCAAAACTAGATAAAACATCAAACTAGGTTACACATCTTAATCTTCTTCATTTTCTTTTTGTTGATCTTTCTGGTTCTTTTCTTCCTCTTCAACATCTCCCTCTTTATTAACCTTCTTCTTGCCCTTGTCTTTATCCACCTTCTTTGGCTTTGTTCAGCTATCCTGATAGGAGTCAAATGGCTATCCCAATGAGGGTGAAATTCTATCCTAGCTAGTTGTATCATAGTTCTGATGTATAATTTCAAGGTCCTTGACTTCTTCATCCCTTCTCTTTTCATATTGATGTTCCTTGCACTACTGCAACCTTTTAAATGATATTAAATAATATCTCTTGCTGTAAGATTTTTTTTAGTTACAACACTTGGCATAAAATTTAAAGAACTAAGATGAACTAAGCCCCAGGAGTCCTATATCTCATCTCATATAATAAAGAGAATATAGGGCTGCATCTATGCAGAAAAAAAATGTTGGAAAAGACTATTTCCACCTACTTGGCCACCTAGGAGTGGTTTTTGAGGTGTATTCAAAGCTTTTACTCCTTTTGTTGCATTTTCACTTGAAATATGATTGAATTGGCTTTGTAAGCTCCTAGATACTTGGTACATGTTCTAATTGAGTTAAAAGAATATGAAGACTACCCTATAGTCATGCTCTACCTTATCGAGCTACTCAATTAGCTTCCCAAACTTATAGGACATCTGGTTTTATTCCTTACTTTGAGTTGAAATTGTCTTGGGTTAGATATAACTAAAATAAGCCATTCCTTCAACTACTTCAAAAATCATCAAAAAGACTTCATACTACTATCTACATGTGTTTCTATCCTTAAGAAGTCTAATTTATGCAAGTGAAAAAACACCTAAGAGGTCATAGCTACTCCTTTTGACTTGGTAATATTCATGGTTTTTCTTTATCTATTTAACTTCATTCCTTGCATCTTACCCACTATCGTGTAGCATACTTTGTTTTCTTTTTTAGTGAATTGCATTTAGTGGACTGTTGTGCATCTTTAAAATCATTTGACAACTTTAGGAAATGGTTTTCCTTCTTTATTACTTGAGTATATCATTTAATATGCATGGATGGTATTATCATTTAATTTTCAAGATGGACCTTATATGGATGGTCCTTGCACCTTTTCAAATTGAACTTTTGCAAAAGTCCAAATTTGGAGAGGAAATTCCTACTATTTGCAAATCCAAAATTCATCTTTCAAATTTTAGGTTAAATTTTCATGAATAAGGGTTCCCAAGACCCTAGTCCTATAAAAATGAGCCATGAGGAACATCATGAATAAGGGAATGAACCAAATTTATGGAAACATTGTCAAACCTAAGTACAATTAGGCATAAATAAGGCACAACCACTTAAATTGAGTCCAAACCTAGTGTATATTTTTAAAGAGATACAACTTATGATGCAATATTTAGCCCCCTCTTAGCAAGAGTATGAAATTATGCTCATGTACTCTTGGGAAAATATGGAGAAACCAAATATTCTTTCACCAAGATATTGAAGAGTCAAAATTACTACAAGTTTGGAAAGGTGGTAGCTCCCAAGACTTATGATATTGTCAATCTACAATATTGAGATAAAAGGGAAGTACAAAGTGAGTAATATGAGTAACATTGGTAACACACATGGAGCATGCAAAACACAAAGTTATGACATTTAGAACTAGTAAGATTCATATATTCTCACTAGGAACCATATCAAAAAGACAAGGCATAGATCTAGGACTAGTAAGATCCTTATATAGTTACTAGGAGTCATGTCAGAGACACATAAAAGCATGATACCCAATTTAGTAAGATCCTCTAATAATTAGTCATAGATCGCATTCTAACAACAAATAGAGACCTAATTGTGAAAGTTTGAGGTCCATTGGGAAAAAAGTTGTCATATTGCCATGACATCTTTTGCATTTCTTTTAGAAACTTCTTAAAAATATGGTTGGAAAGTTAGTTTATGGTGGTTTGAGCTTGTAAACCACTTGGATTGGAATAAATAGGCCTTTGGCATGCCATCCAAGAGTTTTTCTTAATGAAATTGTGGTTTTATATGCATTTTTTGACATTTCGGTCTGATTCTCTTCATTTTTCATTGTGAAAATCATCATAATTTGATGGGAAATCGATTGGATGTGGTAGAGCAGTGAGTTAACTTCATTTTTTCTTTTTGTGGCATTGAATTTCATTATGTTTTAAATTAGATATCATAGTTTTTCCAAAAAATGTCAAAACCCTGCCTAGTGTTTACCAAGAGCAGTAAATAATGTATAGTTTGGTCTCCCATGCATATAAATTCACCCAAATGTGTGGGAAGACCTTTTTTCATGCTATGTATCATATTAGGGAATAATTTGGTGGGAAGACCAAGCAATTGGTATTTTGAAGTGGTTGATGATAGAGAGAGGGGTGAGGGGACCCTATGCAACCTTCGGAAGGGTTTGTCGATCAAAACCAAATGAAATAGATTAATTTCTATGACTCATAAGGGTATTGATTGTCACAGTCATAGTTTTACTAGTGATATTGTTTTTGTTTTGACAATGTTGTGTTTGCAAACCCAAGAGTGGACATATAATGGAGTCATGAGATGTCTTAAGACTACATCAATACTTAACAACAACATAGTGTGTAGGCACCTAAAATATGAAAGGACTACATATTGGAAGGCGCGTGTGATGATGCCATGAAAGGTCTGATATCCCTATGTATCAGACTGAGAAAACTAGTAAAAGACAAAAAAAATGCATTGAGAAGGCAAAAGGTTGAATTGCCTAATGTTTGTTGTTGAAGTGATGTGTGGGGACCCTGCCAAGTCAAATACCTTGTTGTAGTTTCAAAGGGTGGAAAAATAATAAGCATTTTATTTACCATCCTAATAGACCATCCATCATAACAATTATTACCAATATTGATGTGTGTGTTGCAAACAAAGTTCTAGAGGAAGGCTCTTTCTATTGTAATACCAAGTGAGTGTTCATAGACCTTGTGTAGGGTCCTCCTAGCCTAGAGTAAGGAGTTTGAAGCCTACATACATTGATTTGGCCTTGTGGCCATCAATGAGTGCTCACCCAATAGGAGAAGTCTTGAGACTGACAATTTTGGAAGTATGGCATTGTTGAGAGCCAACACTTATGTGTGAACCCCGTCTTCACATATTATGATTAGTTGCCATGATACTTGACCCTATCCTCATGGTGTTGGTTCAATTCATATTAGTGTGTTTTGTTGAAGAAACATGATGTGAGAAGTTTGATGCAGAGGAAAGGGTAGAAATCAGTATTTCACATTAGGACAACAACCACATTGATTAGGCAAGTCAGATAAGGTCTCTCTAATGTTTAGGATACTGAATTCACATTAGACACTCATGGATTACCCCAATTAGACATTAGTCAACTTAATATATTATACAAGGATTGCTTACCATAAAGCCATTATATATGTTTTGAGATGAAAAGAAGAGCTAAATGGTTTTGGTTCAATGATGATAATTTCTATTTTTGAGTAATTTAATTTGGTATATTATACTGAAACATGATTTCATAACTAACATTTCAACTTCTATATAACTAGTTCTATAGCCCGATTTTCTTGCTTGTGAAGAAAGACCATGTCAGACAATATCATTGAATAAAAAAATAAGGAGACAATTTCTAGATTGTGGTCTAACTTGAAAAGAAAAGGTGATGGAAAATGTTATTATCCCTGCAAAATTTGTAAGGGGTTAAAGACTAGAAGACTTCTAATCAAAACAACTAAGAAACATTGTAGGTTGCATGGTCACATTGAAGGTGGACATGATTATAATCCATTGGTAGGTCTTTTATTATATCATTTTAATAATTTATATACATAATAAATCACTTGATGATGAGATCATGATCCTGGTTTATTTATGTTTATCAATTTTATATAGGTCGAGCACCCTGGAGCACACGGTATGGATCAACACAACCCAGAGAATATGGTTTTCAAAGTGGACGAACATGGAGGTGTGAATATCAAAGCTGAAGACAATGATCCCATGGAAGATGACGATCATGAGCTAGAAAACACAATTGAAGATGATGGTACAAATACATTGATCCATGACACATTTAGTACTCGCATAGCTGATCATGATGATGAAGATGACCTTGATGTTGTTCATGATGTCCCTCTACTTGAGAAGGCATCTGAGGCCCTTTACGAAGGCTCGTAGACAAATCTTCTCTCCGCTGTATTGTTGTTGGTGAACTTGAAGGTTATGAATGGTTTATCCAACATAACAATCTCACGTATGTTAAGGTATGTCATATATGTCATAATAAACTGTGAATCATGCTGTACCATTAATATTCTTTATATTAACAAATTATATTTTTTTACTATAGATTGATAGGTGAGTTTTTGTTACCACCATCAAATATTCTACCTCGCTCATACCGAGAATTATTTGCCATTATAAAAGATATTGGAATGGAGTACCAAGAAATAGATGCTTGTCCCAATGATCATATTATATATCACAAATAGCATGAATTTTGAACTGAATGCCCTGAATGTCATATCAATAGATATCGAACAAGTCAAATAACAAAAAGGGTTCCTCACAAGGTTCTTCACTATATTCCCATTATTCCACGTATGCAACGATTATTCAAGTGCACTAGCTTGGCACAATTTATGGATTACCATCCACGCAATAGAAGTCGAGATGACATTATTTGAATGTCTGCAGATGGTTCAATATTTATGGACATAGAGGAAAAGTGGCCACACTTTAAAGAAGAACCTCATAATCTCAGGCTTTCATTGGCAATGAACGGTGTCAATCCATTTGGAGAGATGAGATCTGTCTACTTAGTGTGGCCTGTTTTTGTTATCAACAATAACATTCCTCCATGGATGTCAATAAAGAGGGAGCACATAATGTTGGCAATGATTGTTCCAGGTATTTTATCATTTAAACAAAGTCGTCTAAATTTAATTATAAATATTGCAGTAAAATGGTCATAATAATTATGTAATGTTTTTGTTCATTCGATTAGGTAAGTACCAAGTTAAAGATATGAATGTATATATCGAGCCTTTTATCGACGAGTTGCTGGAGTTATGGAATGGTGTCACTGTTGGAATTATAACAGACAAGGGAGATTGTTGGCATTCCAATTACAATGAGAGATTGTTGGCATTTCAATAAGGATATTGAGAAGGTTGTTGCTGACTATGGATATAACTGACTAAGGATGTTCACTGTCTTAATATTATTATTTTGTCATTGATGTCAAGAAATTGATTTTCTAATTCAGTATGATGTTGCCATATCTTAAGAAGTATGATTTGATGAGCACAAAGATGTCGGTAAAAGACACAGAAAGAATGTGATGAATAAGAGGAGGAATAAGTTATTCAATGGGCAACTATTACCGAGTTAGACAATGATGAGATCATGATGTTTAGATTGTTTTGATATCCTACATATGCTATTGTTTGTAAGGTTAATACTATACTATGTTACCGAACAAAGAACCTAGTCGGTAAACCCTAAGGTTATCGCTATCGGTTAATGAAGGCAGAATGTCTACCGAGTGAAGTTTAGTATTTACCGAGTTGCAACCGAGTAATAACAGAATGCATTGAATGAATAAAAGCATTATTTAATGAAGGAAGCTGATGAGTTGGAGTTGATTAAATGATTGGTAAGCCGTGCATGAAGTTTGTTAAGAATCTATGGCAACAGAAGATCGGCATGAAGATCTATAGCTCAGATTGAACCGCAATACCTTAGCACAAGTTCCAAGGTGAGAAAAAAATGTTTTCAGATCGAAGGATACATTGAACCTGGTCAAGTTTGAAGATCTGATGGCTATGATTGATCATGGGAAATGTGATCAAGGAGATTAAGCGGTTGGCAAATTGTTTATAAATAAGGAATTGTTGTTAAACAATGTATGCGGGCAAGTGTAATCATAGGGATGCTACATAGTGATTACCGAGCACAAAAGATTGAAGACCTATTTTGATAATAGAGTATAGAGCCTAGCAGAGGGACAAGATAAGCCCTATGACTAGATTGTATTGAGCAAAGAAGAATCTGCTTTAGCATTTTTAGATGTGAAGTTGCAGATATATTTTATTACTGTTATTTTGTGAAGTGACAGAAAATCTCTTAACCAAGTGGACTTAACAGTCTTATTTGTAAAACCCTCTAGCAAGGTGACATTCAGATTGAGTGTTTGAAATCCTTTAACAAGGTCACTTCTAACAAGGTGAAGGTCCTAACAGATCTGAGGGAAATCCCTTAACCGGGTCACATCTAGCAATGTGTTTGTAATCTTTAACAGGATTTTCTTTTAACTGAGCATACTCTCGAAGAGTATATTTCTTAGTGGGTCCGAAATCCCACAGTGGTTTTTTCCTATTTGGGTTTCCACGTTAAATCTGGTGTTATATGTTTTGTGATCTTATCTGTTTATGAGTCTGCATGCATTACAGTTTTTTTGATAAGGTTACTAAGGTTGAATCTATTGTTTTTATGGAAGATTAAGTTTGTATGATTCACCCCCCCCTCTCATCTTGTTAGCTTGACATTTGTACTAAACATATTAGTATCAGAACTATCAGTCACTATGTATGACGTCTCTAGACCAATAGGACAAAGACAATTTCAATTCCATGTGATGCTTCTATGGACAATACACAATGCCCCACGGCTAACACATTTTTATGGTATTTTATAGTGTTTAAGTTGTGCATGAATATTATAATTCAAAAAATTATCATATTTAATCCAATTATACATTATCTTGTAGGTCTTCAAACAAAGGGAAAATTTGCATGTGTTGTTTGTGGTCCAAAGATGAAATCTCGTCATTCAAAAAGTTTAGGAAAGCAGGTGTTTGATGAGTATAGGCACTTTCTCCACAAAAATTATATCGAAATACTGAAAAACATCTTTTCAATGGGAAAGGAGAGAATACATCAAAGCCACGAAGAATGAAACCTCACCTGTTGAAGTTGGCATATAATAGAATTAATCGTCAAGGTAATGCCATTCCATCTATTGGTTTGTCATAAAGAATCTTTTCTATTTTGTTTTGTTTACTGATGATGTGATTGATGATCATGAAGGTCGTGAAGGGATAAATGACCACCTTCCTAAGGGACTAAAAAGTTATCCCTAACAATTTAGTAGGTTGCCCTACTACGAGAAGTTACAAATTGTTCATTTGTTTGATACTATGCATATTGGAAAGAATATAACAAAGACATTATGGAAAATATTGGATGGAAGGCGTGACAAAGAAAAAATTGTCAAAACATGTAGTGACATTCAGGATTCCAATCATGAAATGATAAATGTCATTCAATCAAATAGCCATGGAGACCAGATTAATATAAGTGAGCTTCCTTGGTTATTAACGGACCAACAAAGCAATTCTATAAAAGAAGTCATATGAAAAATTTGATTTCCCACAGGATTTGCTGTGAATATAAACAATCTCATATCAAAGAAAAGTGAATTTGGGCCAGGGATGAAAATGCATGATTGACATACCTTCATTAAGGTAATTCATGTTCTTGTGTTTTTACTATGTATTTATGTACTGCGCGTACGCGTACTTTTCATTGTATTATGTTAGAAAAAAATGAAAAGATAATTTTATAATTGTTGCAGTACGTTCTACCTCTATCTCTCCTAGACGACTTCGACAATAATGTCAAGCAAGTCATAAATGATCTTGGAAAATACATGAGGTAAGTAGTGATATTTGTTCAGTTCGTTATATAGATATTATATTTGCTATTTGTTTTACTTGTTATGTAATATATTTTTTTGCGTCTTGAATATCTTGTAGGTGGTTGTCATGTAAATAAATCCATAAAGACGATATAAAATATTGGAAGAGAAAAATTCCTCATTTAATGTGTGAAATGCAAAAGTGTCTACCTCCAACTTTTTTGAATGCATAAGAACACTACCTCATACACCAAGTTGAGGAGATTGAATTGTGTGGACCTGTACACACTAGGTCATTGTGGATGGTTGAGAGGCACTTGAAATTTTTGAAGGCTTTGGTTCGACAAATAGCACATCCTGAGGGTTCTATGGTGGAGGGATATATGGTATACCAGACTATGGTGTACATTTCTGAATATCTTCGTAAGTTTGCAACAAAGATCCACGTGGATCGCATTTGGGATCCCAACCCCATTAACAAATTTGAAGGGGAGTAATTGACGAGTAAAGGTTGATTGAGGAAAGTGAGAGGTAATTATAAGATGTTATTGTACTTAATTAATTCTTAATCTTCAAAATAAATCAGCTGTAAGATGTCTATTTATTTTTTGTATAGTTGGTTGAGAGTGGGATGCATTACATTTGTATATTGCAAACAATCTTGATTGGATGATGGTATGGATTGAACGTTGTCAACATTCTGGATGCACGCTAACATGGGAAGGTGTGGCTTCATTGGTTAAAGAAGCTCATTGTAATGGAGATTCCAATGTTACGCAAAGGGAAATTGATTTAGCATATGGTTTAAGAGATAAACAGGTACGTATAAATTTATTAATCACCCATATGTTTATCAACTCACAATGCAATAAATTTTACATGTTTGACATATTGCAGGTCAAACACCACAACACTATCTACTGCAATGATCATAAATTTTGCATAAAAAAGTTGGATGACACGAAGAAAACTTGTGATTCTGGCATCACCGCAGTCTTTGAGGTGACAAATATTTCATCGAGAAATGACATACATCCTCAATAGTCTCAAAATCGATACTATGGAATTTTGGATGATATTCTTGAGTGTGACTTTAATTCCTTCAAATTAGTTTTGTTCATCGTCAAATGGTACAGGCTATGATTGAATAAAAATGATCCTGATAGAACTGTTATTGAACATGATAATGGTTTTACAATGCTAAATACAAGGTCATTTGAACCAGTTGGGGATGACCCCTATGTTCTTCCAAGCCAATGTGAGCAAGTATTTTACTCAGAGGTTCCACATAAACCGGGTTGGTCATTTGTTGTTAGACATGATCCAAGAGGAAGGATGATAAAGTATAATGTGATGGAAGAAGAAGATACCGAAGAAGAAGATACCAAAGAAGTAGAAGATGAAGTGGATGATGATCACGATCGACAGTTTCTCAATGATGATGATGATGATGATGATGAAGAAGAAGAAGAAGAAGAAGAAGAAGAAGAAGAAGAAGAAGAAGAAGAAGAAGAAGAAGATGATGATGATGATGGTGATGATGGTGATGGTGATGGTGATGATGGTGATGATGATGGCGAAGACGTTGATGGTGATGATGATGATGATGATGATGATGATGATGATGATGATGATGATGATGATGATGATGTTGGTGATGAACTTGATGTTCATGATGATGAATGAAATGTATGAGGTAGGCGATTAGTATATTATCTATTTAATATTGACTTCTTGATATAATTTTTTTTACATAATTAATTCATTATGTTTTGAATTCTAATGCCATTACATAATTAATTCATGATGCACCTTTTAATATGGAGATGAAGATAGGGAGAGTGACTATTTATGTGACATTTTTTAAACTATGTTTATTTATGGAAATTGGATTATTTATTAGCTATGTGATGGATGTTGATTTAAAATACATATGTGATGGATCACATGTTTATGATGATGCATGTGACATTTTTTGAACTTTGTGTTTATTTATAGAATGTGGATTGTTTATTACCTATGTGATGGATGGTGATTTATGATACATATGTGATGAATTAAATGTTTATGATGACACATATGTGATGCTAATTGTGATTCTCAATTACATATATGATGATACATTATGTGATGCTTATGATACGTATGTATTTATTGTTTATCAACTTACAAATGTAGTAATGCTTATGATGCTCAATTGATGGTGTTGATTTCAGGTATAGTCCCTATGTGATGCTGTCACCCTTGGTGGGAATAGGTCATTGACTACAGACATTGTCAACCATTTAGTCAAGGATCCTGCATAGTCTACATAAAGTAAAGGTAAGGAATTAAAAAATTTACAATGATTTTGATGGCAACATCTTTTTATTATTTAATACTCTTTTTGTCTACAAAGTTCATGTTGTGTACTGTGTAATTTTTAGCTAACATAAGATAATTGAATTACATTGTACAGGATCTTGAACCCCTTTGACGAGGATCCTGCACAGTCTCATGGATGGACAGGTATAACTAGTCAATACACCCTATAGAACCAGTTTATTTTTTCAAAATTACTTGGAAAACAAACTTCCTCAGTTTTTCAAACCTCGACATTAGCAGCAAATCTAATACATTTATCAACACTTGAGGCCCCAGTTGGAATTATTCCAATTTTAATCCCAAAATCAACTTTAGGGCCGACTTCTTCATCAACATTACCCTTATTTGCAAAATTTCTCTCTCACTACCAATTAACTCTCTCATTTCATGGAGTGCAAGTACCCCCAAATAGGTATTTGTTAGATCTGTCTTCGTCGAGTGAGGAAAATGTAGAAATAGAAAATGAAAGTGACACATGTAGTATGTCTACAATAGGGAGATCAACAAGAGGTCAAAAGATTAGAAGAAAATTCAATAAACACATGAAATTTTTCCTTGCTCAAGGGGGGCCATGTTCTTATGATGATGAGACCAAAGGCGACATTGAGGTGCCATTGAGGTACAAACATCTACAGAAACAATGGGTGCCCAAGGAACTTCCTCCAATAAATGCCGATTTTTGTGTTAACAATAGGATATATCGCATAGCACCTTCGTCGTTACATGGTTTAGGCTTATTTTCCATGGACGACATAAAGGTCTATTACAATAAAGTTGCTGAATTGATGGAGTTTGTTGGACCTTGTTACAATTACAATAATTGGATGCAAATTGTTAAATATAAAAAAAGTATGCGTAGGTATGCAATGTCAACAAATTATATACAATAGAAAGATAATGATCAAAGTAAATGAGTGGCTGTATACATTGATGGTCGGCCAAAAGCAACAGGGAATATTGTAGGTTTTATAAATAGTACACAACCTGGGTCAACTAATAAACAACCTAATTGCATATTTGAGGCACGCGAGGGAAATCATGTATTTGTATGTGCGATAAAATCAATAAGTGCAGGCGAAGAGCTTCTAATCAATTACAGTTTGAATCGTATAGATACAAACAAAGTTAATATCATGTGGGTGGTACATACTATATACAATTTAAATTAACCGACCTCCAATTAATGAATCCAATATACCATTTTATTGTGAAGTTTTTTTGCTAAGTCTATTGGTTTAATTTTGCTAATGTTTTTTATATTTTTTCTTTGTCACAGGGTGACATGGATCCATCACATATCACAAATAGGGATGTAGGTTGCGACACTTCTACCGACCAAGTAAACCTCATTATAATTGTACAAATTAGATAGAAGCAAACTGTTACATTATTATGTTCTTTTTTTAGTGATTTAGACTAATTTTGTAATTGTTAATGATATTCTTAACACAGACGGATGTTCAGGGAAAGGGAAAGGGAGCTACAGTACCTGAGCACCTCACTAGGGATATGGAATCAATAGGGTTAAGCGATGAAGACCTTGAATATTCCACACACCCTATGACATTCATAAAAAAACCTCTTAGAAAAATTACTAAAGAGATTGTTGCTTTGGCAGCCGTGCATCCTATGACTGATGAGATACGAGAGAGGGTGGAATTATTGATTTAGACAGCAGAAAACTTGCAAGTAAGCAGTAATGAAAGCTTTAATTATAACAAAAGTTCAATAATGGTTTATATTTTATTCTCTTTTATGTCATTAACTAAAATATGTACGTATTGTTTTTACAACAATTTATCCGCCCTCATGAAAGTCATTGCCATGATCAGGGTGTTACAGGTTCTTTAGGTGATGATAATTTTCTTGTATTATCGCTTGCTTGGCTTATCACTCTGAGTACCCAAAACACACCATACTTGATACTGTCAATCTTCAAAATAAAGGTCCATCCTTGTTTACAATTCTTGCAGTTTTCATATATTTAATGTTTGATATATTTAATATATTATTCTTTAGGTGCTGTCAATGTTCCTGTGCAAATTCTGCCGTTGCCTCATCAAAGGTTAGCCTCACCTGTATTGCCGACTACAATGTTGGCAACACGTAGCATACAAACATCTTCTACTGCACGTCATATTGGCCCACCCACTGTTGGTAGATCCCTCTTTTGCTCTATCTTCTATTATGTGTTTATTTCCCTTCAAGCGTTCTTTCTTGGGGGCATTTCATAGTGGATTCATTTTTTGCAGGAGGAGATGCACATGAGGATGCGCCAGAGGCAACTACTACTGATAACACACCATCATTTCCTAGGTCTTCTTGCAATTCTACAATGGGAATGTTGCAGGCCATATTGGTGGTGAGCGACAAAGAAATGATTCCCTTAAAGATACAAAAGGTTCCAGGTACTTTAAAATTATTATTATATATACTCTAATTGTAATTTACTTTATGATCACTTGTTTTGGACTAATGATCCCTTGAATTTTTTGCAGGCAATGATATTTTCTATAAACATCTTAGTGACATTGCATTGCAAATATTTGGGCCCACCATACGTAAAAGGTGGTACATCATATGTGAATTAACCCTAATCCCTATTTTGATTTCATATCATTGCTAGAATAGTTTTCATTTGATCCATTTCTTGAACTGTAATAAATGTAGGTTCAGTTCATTTCTGAATCTAACAGGTTTGTTTTTGCTTTAAAAGGTAGAATGACCAAGAAAAAAGGTTAAAAGATGAATTGACAAACCAAATGGTTGAGTGGTTTGGAAATGACACCTTTGACAAAACCAAGCTCCTTGAAAAAGCTGGCACATATCTAAAGTATGTGAGGGACCAATACAAGACCCATTTAGAGAGGAACCTAAAGTACGAGCGTCCCCCCATGATTCCAGAGAGGGGGTGGAAGGACCTGATTTTGGATGCCAAGGAGAGAATTGAAAGGAAAAAAGGAAATACACCACCAGATGCCAGAAGAAGGTACACGATACTATTAAGAATGTAATTATGTACTAATTAATTACTCTTTATATTTATATATATAATCTAACATATTTCAAACTTTTTATAGACTTAGTGACATGTCAAAGGCAACCAAGGCAAGACAAGAAAAGCACAGGCAAAACAGACTCAGCTCTGGTGGTTATATGAAACTTGCTGCACGAATTGTAAGTATCTCATGTAAATGAAATATTGCATCAAAATATTAATAAATTGCAAACGATTTTTTTTTTATCAAACAATGCAAGCAAAATTCAGGGTACCAAGCAAAAATGCAGAGCTCTGAATTCAATAGAGTGCCCATAGAAGATGACAAGAGAATTGCCTACCAGCAAGGCTATTCAGCCATGGCTGATCGGCTATGAGAATTGAGTGGGCATACACAACATTTGAGTGCATCCGTCACACAGGTAAATATACTAAATGGAAATTGTTTCAAATTGAATACTTTACCAATAATCTAATTGATGTTGAGTTCCAACATAAAGTGACTATAATTGTTTTAAATAAGCAATAAATGATAACAATATGCATGACATTGGAATGCAACCTACTAATCGTGACACACCACTTGCACATGAAGGTTCGGATGTGCATCCCAGTAGTGGAGGTATTCATTTTCTATTCAAATTTATTTATTTAGCTATTAATACAATTAAACATCTTAATTTGTAATTAGAGTAGTAATTAATGTAACCTTTTTTGTTAATAGTTTAGAGCATGTAGTTGGTGGTGACCAAGTGGAGCATGATCTAGGTACATGACATCAGGAACGTGATGCTCCCCACTCAAGTAAAGAGGACCACTGTTATTCCTTTAAATGAATATAATTGCAATTGGTGTTCAACATTAATGTAACCTTTAGTATTTCAACTCCAGATGATCTAGAGGGTGTTCAACATGTTGAGGTTGAGGCTAGACAAAATGATGTGGCCCCATCAGGTAAAAAGCGCAACAGTTATGTTCTCTAAATTAATGAAACACTTGTAACAATAATTTTTTTTTTTTGAATTTAACCCATTTCTTTGTTAATGCAGAGGACCCCCCTTCGCTTCAGTGTCCTCGTCCTCAGTATAGGACTAGGCATACATCGAGATCACAAGTAGTTGGCGGAACATCTGCAGAGGGGGCAAATGATGAAGAAACGGATGTTCCACTTAGTCTTTTCATAGCTTCAAAGAAAAAAAAAAAAACCAAATGATTGTAATCTAACTTATTTGATAATGACTGATTTTTATGTGTTAGTGAATGTAATTATGTGCTAATTAATGGTTATGGATGATATGTGTTAAGTAATATTGATGAATGTTGCGTGTTAATTAATTTTAATCAATGTTATGTGTTAATGAACGTTATGTGATATTAATGAATGAATGCTATATTTTATTAATGGTAGAAAGAATGAATGAATTAATGTTATAAGATGTTAACAGGGAATTTAGAGTGATGTTAGGGGGGGAGGGGCCAAATGGGCTTCCACCTTCACGTGGTTGGCCCTGTTAAGTAGAGAATATTAAACTATTCTCGAAACCAAGCGAAGCTCAACACGATAACACACTTTTCAATATTTCATTATGTTGCACAGTTAATCTTATTGAATAATGTATATTGAATCTTAATTGCAGGGTCCAACAGAGCCAACACGAACAACAACACCACAATTTGTTGGGTATAATGAACTCCCATATTGCCTTGTATGTACACGAACAATATGAGTTGCTTCTAGTGTTGATATCCAAGGCGGGACTACAAAAGTTATGAATATGCCTCATCCTTGTAATTTTTTTTAATTACTTGTCATTTTCTTTAGCATTTTGTTACTTCATGAATGAGATGTTTTCAGATGTCTATTCCATGAATACCTCTCTATTTTATGCTTCATGATCTCGCTTCTGATTCAACTATTTATATGTCCTAAAATTGTATGAGCCTAATAGCTTCTAGTCTTGTTGATAGTTTGGTGGCTCTGAACAATGGCTCCTTCGAAGAAGCGTGATCCTTTTAATTTTGGCCTTCCATGATGTGAAAAAGACGTTATGTTATGAATAATGGTCTAGATGATTTAGATATTTCTTATTATGTTGAGTATGAGTAAATTTGGGCTTCCTTGGCTATGGTCACTATTTTGTACTAACTATTGTCATTTAGTGTGATTTGAGAATGGACTTCAAGTAATCACGAGGGTGGAAACAATATTCAAGTGTAAGGGGGTATGCGACCTTGACCAAGGGATGAAAGTATTGGGAAAGTACAAGTGATTCATGTGTAGATCAATGTATCATTCACCTATTAATTTCTAGCAACATTCTCAAATAAACAATCAAAGAGGTATGTTGAGTGCATATATACATTTTATGTTGCCATGATATTAGTAAGATATCAAACATGTAACTTAGATTGATTTGCAATTTCATTCATAAATATTAGATCTTCCTTGCAATTTTATTCTTGGTATCTCTATCAATCATGTTGCTAAATGAAAATCCTAAACCTCTCTCATTCATGCATGGACATATAGAACGTTGTTGTTTCTACACAAAGGATTGTAGGAATTGCTTTCAAAAACTATCAAAAAATTGTTAAACCTTAATAGTGCAAGAATCCCTAAATTCATTGGTGAGAGCTCTTCTCAAGTGAAAAATTCTAGTGAAGGCTATGTAACATTATTTTGAGAATGTATGATAGTGCATGAAAGTTGTATAATAGTGTTGGGAGAATTGATAGATGATTGACAACAATGATTGTCACAGCCAAGCCACTTAGGACAATCGACAAGATATGATTTTTTTCCACTTATTAGGGCCTCCAAACCCCTTTAAAAGTTTCCAAGGATCACTACAACCCTATCTTAGATGTCCACCACATAATAAGATTATTCATTTCATCATACTTCCAAAAACTCAGTCTTCATTTGTTCACTAGGACAACCACACACTATCTAGGGATAGTCATAAAGTTCTTGATGATTTGCCCTACCCAAGGGCCACAATAGCTTGTAAAGGGTCTGCATTAACCCTTTGCATCCCTCACTACCTTCCTCCAAACACCAAGGGGGTCTATATTTCACTTACAACTTCAAATCTTCCCTCGATGCTGCACTAGGTCTGATACATGACCAATATCATACCAACAATCACCATTTGCACGTGCCAATGAATCTTAGAGACCTACAAAGAATGAAAACATGAAAGATAATACCAATATACATGTTCTTTTTCTTTGGAGAATATGAAGTGTTGGTAATCACAATGTACACAGATTGGTTTTAGTAGTAAATCCATAGAAGTAACCTTTCAAAGTAGTGTAGTTTCATTGTAGTCTAGTATGGCAATGTGAAAATCACAACTTGTATGTTTCCTGCAAAACCTCAAAAGCATGAGTTATTACATTCAGATATTTGAAAGTTGAAAAGCCAGAATGTGAAAACTTATGTAATAGTTGTGCCGTTCTATGAATTTGTATTTCAAGCTTGTGGAAGCATGTTGAAGTTACTTTCAGATACTACACATGTATTCTTTATTGTATTCCTTTACTATGATACCACAACTGCTTCCTTATTTGAAAAAAAGTTTTTTTAATCTTAAGGAAATGAATATGAACTGTATGAGAGGGCATCTGTTGTTTTCTTTATTGTATTTCTAAGAAATATTTTTACTAGTGTTTGTATGGTACTATTGCTTTGGAGGGGTTCTCATTGTATAGGTTCATTTGGAACTAGATTAGATTTGCTTTGGTCTTTTTGTAATACTCAGATTTTGGGTGAGTATATACTATATAGACAGTGTATTAAGAGTTAGAGACCATTTCATTCTTAGATGCTTTTAAACAAGTTTTATGGGGGTTGAAAAGGAATTTCCACTTGACTGTAGCTTTGGAGTATAAAACTCGTGTATCAAATTAGGCCTTGTGCCAAGGGGTTTTCTAGAAATAGATATCAACATGCAAGGATGAGAGAGAAGAAATATTTTGCATATCATGTGACTATAGAGCCATTACTACTAGTTTAAATTCCCCTCTCACAACTTTAAACTTTTTTATGTCAGTAGGGAAGGATTTAATTCAACTTTAATACCTGTTATTATTGACTATCTTCCATCTAACTGCATGCCCACATCAAAAAGCATCAACAAGAATGATTTTATGCATCAAATCTTACTCAAGCATGAAGGTAGAAAAATTTATTAACCATACTACTGGAAATGGAATATGTACATCACAAAACCATTGGCACTCATGGTGGTGCTACATTTCATTTCATCCCCCTCCTTGAGAGTTCAATTCATTAATGTATGGCTTCAACAACCTTCTCCCTATGCTTTCCTACTCAAAATTTAGTGATTGGAGAACTAACATTACTGGCAAGGAGATGTTAATGAACTGAGTAGATTGTTTATTCAAGAGAGATTAACAGGAACAAAAAATTGGAATTTGGGAGCACACCTATTCTCCTTCTTAGGATTTCAAAGTGGCAATAGTGGGAAGTGGGAACCTATAAGCAACGGCTTTGGCACCAACATTTTTATTTTGAATTAACTAGTCTAAAAGTGGACAATAAATTATACAACAATATATAATTGTATAAAATAGTTAAGCTATGCCTTAGGTAAATCTCAGTTTGGCACTCATAAATTAGAAGTCTTGTTTTACTTTTACAAGCCACTGTAAATTTGACTCTAATTTTAAGGGGAGTGGTTAAGCCAAGGCCTTAAAATATAGATTATCTAGATATGTAGTGTGCAACAGATGGGGAGAAAGTCTAATAAAAATATGCATCAATATAGCCAAATAGTTGTTTTATTAGAAAATCAACAAATAATCATGTTTCAGCTTTTAGAGATAGCACAGGTGAGACATTTATAAAGCATGCATTCTATCAGAAAACACTGAATGTGACTTTAAAGTTGAGGTGAAGGATGCAGTTAAGTTGAAGAGCTTAAGGACTAGCTCCTCCAGCTATGCAGTGTAAAAATTAGATGGGGATTAAGACTCATAAGAACACATGTATGAATTTAGCCAAATATGCAATTACGTTCAAGACTTTAAAGATGCTCTAACAAATATGTAGTTCAAGACCTTAAAGACTAGATCGGGAGCAAGATAAGGTTACAAAGATATTGAACATGCTTGGGGTAGAATTTTTGGGTATTAGTGTATTACAAAGTTTAGAAAGGGTTTTCTTTCATTTCTTGAAACTCTAGACCTGTGACAGTCATAAAATATGACATACCCATAAAGGAACAATGAGGGTCCCTAAGTGCATGTAAAAGGGGGACAAATTTGTTGTTAAGGACAGATAAGCTCATGGTTGTTAGTGTTAAAAATCTACCATTGAAAACTGATTTGAAAGCTAGGTACAATTAATCATACTTGTCTTCATACTTGTGAAGGATGAAGATGTAAATCTAAATAAAGTGGAAAAAAGTGCAATGCAAGATCCAAATTCACATTCACACTCGTCCAATAAAGCCTAAGACCTATGCATAAAATCAAATGATAAAAATTAATACCATAGCAAAGACAGTAGATTTCTCAATTGTTTCTTGATGTTTTCTTGAATGCTTGAAATGTGGGTTGCTCTTCAAACTAGCATAACCATGATAGCAGGATGTAGAGGTAGGGGGTAAGTCACAATGGCAAGCTTAACATACACAACAACTCACTAGGGCATACTTACTAGTCTCCATCCTAAACCACTACAAGTTTGAGCCCTGGGACATAGGTTTGGAAATCCCTTGGACCTTGGATATCACCTTGGACATGTTGATTACATTATTTTGAGAACATGAGAGAATGGCACAAAATCAACTTTGTAATCCCAAAGTTCTCACTTGCTCTTACTTGACAGAAATCAATCCCTAGCAAAGTATACTGCCCATTTGATGGACAAAAGACACCACAAAATATTTCCTAAAGCCCTAAATGCTTAGGCTTTGTTAGGAGAAAATTTCACAAGGTTGACACACCCTTTATACCAGTCTTTGAATAATAAAAGACTTTTATGTAAACCCCATTTGCAACATACAAATGATTGACAACAATGACTGTGACAACCAAGTCACTTAGGACAATCGACAAGATACGATTTGTTTCCACTTATTAGGGCCTCCAAACCCCTTTAAAAGTTTCCAAGGATCACTACAACCCTATCTCAGATGTCCACCACATAATAAGTTCATTCATTTCATCATACTCCCCAAATCTCAGTCTTTATTTATTCACTAGGACAGCCACACAATATCTAGGGACAGTCATAAAGTTCTTGATGATTTTCCCTACCCAAGGGCCACAATAGCTTGTAAAGGGTCTGCACTAATCCTCTGCACCCCTCACTACCTTCCTCCAAACACCAAGGGGGTCTATCTTGCACTTACAACTTCAAATCTGCCCTCGATGTTGCACTAGGTCTGATACATGACCAATATCATACCAACAATCACCATTTGCACGTGCCAATGAATCTTGGAGACCTACAAAGCATGAAAACATGAAAGATAATACCAATATACATGTTCCCACCCATTGGGGTGACTTTTCACTAGTGGGGATATGATTTATACATTTATTTTTATGACTGGATACCCTAACAAGGGTTTATGACAGTTTTTAGAAAAACTATGATAACTTGCTCAAATCAAAATAAAATTCAATCAAACCAAAGAAAAAAGTTCATGGTTTCATTTTTCTCTCATTCCCAATAGGTTTATAATACCAACAAAAATAATTTCACAACAAAAAAATGATGGAAAATAGATTGTAATGTTCTGAAAAAACAATGAAAATTACAGAAAATCTCCAAATTTTATTGACTTTTCCTTCGATACCTCCAACAACTGATCCTATGGTCGATGAAACAAGGACATTTATGTGTCTCATCAACCATCCAATGTCCATAACCGATATTTGAGTATTAACTAACATTGAAACAAAACTAACACACTTTTTACAACTTTGCAACAAAATTTGCATTGACAAATTTACGGTGATCTCTTGGTGACCACACCACAATTAAGACAATGATCTCAAACACACTTTTTACCATTCTCTTGGTGATTGTGCCTAGTTGAGTATGTCTTCTTATGTATGAATCTTATTAAAATATACAAATATTAAAACAAAAATAAATTTTATTATAAATATATGAAATGTATTGCCATGTATACTAATTCATTTAGTTCAACAATTCTATTTTGACAAGTACTTCTTTATTTTGAAAAATACTTACAACCAAAGGGTTGTAGCTCAATTGGTTGAGTACAATTGGTGAGGGTGATGGTATTTTTCTTGATTATACCATCCACAAAAGACTCAAAATTAAATGAAAATATTTTATGAATATAGAAAGCTTACTATTATATATACTAATTCAATAATCCAACAATTTTATTTTGAGAAGTAATTCATTCCTTTAAATATTATTAACAACCAAAGGGTTGTATTTCAATCAATCGAGCATAATTGGTGTAGGTGATGGCGCGTTTCTTTATTATACCATCCATAAAAGGCTTATACTATTATATATAAAAAAAATCAATAATTCAACAATTCTATTTTGAAAAGTACTCCCTTAATTTAAAAATTATTAACAATCAAATGGTTGTACTTAAATCAGTTGAGCATAATTGGTGAGGGTGATGATATGTTTCTTGATTATACCATCCAAAAAATGATCAAAATTAAATGAAAATCTTTAAGGAATACATAAAACTATATACATATACATATACATATACATATACATATACATATACATATACATATACATATACATATACATATACATATACATATACATATACATAAAGGTTTACTTAGTTTAAATGAAGGAAAGGTTGACAAATTTATAGTGATCTCTTGGTGACCATACCACAATTAGGACAATGATCTCAAACACACTTTTTACCATTCTCTTGGTGATTGTGCCCAATTGAGTATGTCTTGCTTATGTATGAAAATGGCATTTTGCAGCTTTACACCGGCGATGTATTTGAGATGTTTTTTATTTAGATATGGCATGAGCTTAGTCCTAGAGTGAGATTAGGGAGTGGATACCACTCCCGTTCCTCATCCATCAGTGTACCTGGTATGCTTAGCATTCGTGTTTGGGGAGTTTTGTAATCAAGTGATAACATAACAATAGACTTGGGTTAAAACAAATAACAAGAAAATTGGTTCCTTGAGCATGCCTTGAGGGCTATCACAACACCAAGGGTGTTTTGGGAAGGCATGCTCAGACATGGAGCGTTGGGACTTGTGCGAAGAGGCATGCCAACTCACACAAGGATTATGTGATCATTGTTCTTGTTCACATGAGAGAATGCTTGGTTCCACATGGTTCGTCCCCATGTAGCACATACAATGAAAGGCATGCCGCACATGGAGCGTTGGGACTTGTGCAAAGAGACATACCCGCTCATGTAGTATAGGGATTGTGTGATTGTCATTCTTCTCCATATGAGAGAATGCTTGGTTCCATATGGTGCGTCCCCATGAGCACATACAATGAAAGGCAAGCCCACACATGGAGCGTTGGGACTTGTGCGAAGAGACATACGATGACACTTCCTCCACTGCACTCTAGAATCTAATGCCTCGTGTAATTTTAAAGTAGTGACCCTAAGTGGATTCATGACTTGGTATCATCCTTCTCTGTTGATGTTGCACTATATTGTTCCATTACTTATGCCATGTATGCATCGTGTATGGCATGTGTGAGCCTATCATCCCCCTTGTATACTTTGATTGACTATTTGGAACTATCTCCACAAGCACGATGTGGTGGACCTAAGGGTTCCACATGGTTAGGTGGACTTAAAAAAAAGAAAGGTTGGAAATATTTTATATCAAGTGTTTTGTGGGTGGTCATAAAGCATTTATGTTTTCTTTTAAGATGGTAGTAACATTATTTTGAGTACTATCTTTACCTATTGTACTTTTCTATTGGACTCGATCAACCCAATAACCTTGTACATGTGATTTATTTTATTAAAGAGGATATTCATGTAGTCTGGAATGCATTATTACCATCTTTGAATATATGTTGAATATATAATAATGAGTGACTACTTAGTATGAGATATATATACACTATCTTTACCTATTGTACTTTGCTATTGGACTCGATCAACCCAATAACCTTGTACATGTAATTTATTTTATTAAAGAGGATATTCATGTAGTCCAGAATGAATGATTATCGTCTTTGAATATATGTTGAATCTATAATAACGAGTGACTACTTAGTATGAGATATATACATGTCATTCAATAGGTATATGTCATGTATTGATATAGGATGACACTTTATATGAGATTATCAATTTGGGAAATACTTATAAGAAATATGTGCATATATAGTAGATAAATTCATTTCATGTATATATATAGTAGATAAGTTTTGGTAGCTCCCAAGAACAACTAACTTAGATAAGGTAGATAAAGTCATTTCATCTCCCTGATTGGCTTTAAAGGCTCTTATATTTGGGTTAGCTAATTCCCTATTAGCACCATTTTTAATAGGTTTACCAGTACTCAGTGGTTCATAAAGTTCTCTTAGGAGTTGGACCATCTCAACCATGGTGCGCTTGATCATATTAGCTTGAATCCAGTGCACCTCATATTAGCCTCAAACCTATGCCCCCTATTGGTAGGTGGTGGGGATAGAATATCATTCGCTATACATATCAATGATTGGATAATAATATTTTTTTTGATAAAAATATTATTATTGTCATAATTACAATAGATACCAAGCTTTCCACTGATGATGAAATCATTGGACATACAACGTTCTCATCGGTGCAAAGGTTCTAGAGTCATCGTACTTCTGACTCAAACTACACAAACATCCAATGAGGATGTTGTACGTGCGATGACACTTCATAGTCAAATGGCTGTCGATGCATATTAATGGACCGACGACACAATCATCAGACAAACAACATCACTGTCATTGCAAAGTTCCAAACTTCTGTCGACTTTTTGATGAATTCAATAGAAGCATCCGACAGGGATGTTGCATGTCCGATGACTTTTTCGACTGGAAGAGCGATCATGCCCACCGTCGGTAGAGTCCATGGGATTGTCATATTTCTAATGGTCAGAGGCATCATCGACAAGTCTGACGATGAGTTTTTGATGACTACTTTTGTCAGCACTCTGATGAAAATTAGTCGCAATTCTGACAACCGGCCGTCGAAAATTAGCTCCGAATGTACTAGTGTAAACCAGTTCAAGGACATTATAAGTGATGGAACACCTGCAACCTTATCTCCTCAACGTGCCATAAGTCACCAAATTAAATTCATACCTAGAGCCTCATTGCCCAATAAGGCAACTTACAAAATGACACCGAAGCAGAATTAAGAGGTAGCTAAACAAATCCAAGAACTCTTGGATAATGGTCTGATAAGGAAGAGCATCAGCCCATGTGCAGTTCCCACCATTTTGGCACCAAATAAGGGAGGTACTTGGAGACTTTGCACTGATTCAAGAGACATCAACTGGATTACAAATAGGTATAGGTTTCCCATTCCAAGAATTGACGATTTGATGGATTGTTTAGGGGGTGCTAAGTATTTTACCAAGATAGACCTCAAGAGTGGCTACCACCAAATCAGAATCAAGGAGAGAGATGAATGGAAGACAACATTCAAGACCACAAAAGGACTTTATGAATGGCTTGTTATGCCATTTGGACTCACAAATGCCCCTAGCCATGAGACTCATGAATGAAGTAGTCAAGGATTACGTTGGTAAATTTGTTGTTGTTTATTTAGATGACATCTTGATTTTTAGTAAGTTTAAAGATGAAAATCTTAAGCATATTGAGATTGTATTCAAGAAATTATGTGATGAGCAACTAACTATGAATTTGGAGAAATGTGAGTTCATGAAACAGGAGTTGGTATATCTTGGGTTTGTAATCTCAAGTGGTGATTTGAATATGGATACCTCAAAGGTGGAAGCCATAATCAGTTGGCCTACACCTAAAACAACAAGTGAAGTGAGGAGTTTTCATGGTTTGGCACAATTTTACAGGATGTTCATGAGAGGGTTCAACGAGATATGTGCACCTGTGCTTGATACAATCAAAGGAGGTGTAAGGACTAATTTTCAATGGACACAAGAGGCACAAAAAGGATTTGATCTCTTGAAGACAAAGGTGGCTACTCAACCTGTCCTTGTTCTTCCAAGCTTTGACAAGCTCTTCACCATAGAATGTGATGCAAGCAATATAGCAGCTGGAGTGGTCCTAAGTCAAGACAATAGACCGGTTGCATTTTTTAGTGAAAAGCTTAATGAAGCCAAGAAAAGGTATTCTTCCTATGATTTGGAGTTATATGCACTTGTACAATCACTTAAGAACGGGAGGCATTATCTATTACCTAAGGAATTTGTGGATTATACTGATAACCAAGCTCTTAGTTTTCTCAACTCACAAGAAAAGTTGAATCATAGGCATATCAAATGGGTAGAGTATTTGTAGTCCTATACTTTTACCATTAAACATAAGAAAGGGAAATGCAATAAAGTTGTTGATGCATTAAGTAGACGGTTGCTTACAGTTCAAGAAGTGCAATTCAAGAGCATTGGAGTGGATAGTTTCAAAGGGTTATACCAAGATGATGAAGACTTTGTTGCCATCTACAAGGTTTGTCAAGAGTTTAGAAATCATTTTTATGGTGAATATGCAGATTTTACCTTACAAGATTGTCTTTTGTTTAAAGGAGGACAACTTTGTGTACCTAAAGGGTCCATGAGAGAAAATTTTATGCAAGATAAGCACAATGGTTGTTTAAGTGGACATTCTGGGTTGAATAAGACTTTGGAGCTTGTCCAGAGATTCTACTATTGGCCAAAGATGCAAAGGGATATCAAAAAATATGTGGAATGGCCCATTTCATTCCATGTAAGGTGACTTATGATGCTAGTCATATTGCTCATTTATTTTTCAAGGAAGTCATTAGGATTCATGGCTTACCCATTAGTATAGTATCTGTTAGATACTTGATCAATCCCAAAGACACTGAGAAGGGGGGGGGGGGGGGGCGTGTGAATCAATGTCTAACCAGTATATGAAATATTTAAACTTGTTTGCAACTTTACAACCCAAATTAATGTACCGGTAAACAAGCAATAAATCAATAAAGAGAAATAAGAGAGACAACATCAATGAACACCATAACACAAGATATTTTGGCGAGGAAACCTGGTAGGGGAAAAACCTTGGTGGGATTTGTGACCCACAATATTTACTCACTGGCCAATATGAATAAATATTACTGATACAATAGGGGCCTGCACATACAGGAAGGCTAACAACCTAGAGCTCACTGCTCAATCACAAAAAGGAGTCACACTGACTGCAAAATTGGATGATTAAATCCAATGACAATGTATTGCTCAAAATAGCATCTACAATGCTTGATTTAGTATCGGTTTAAGCTCTATCAAATACCTCTACCATAAACCTTTCTTCGCTCTGCTCTGCTCCTATTCGCTCATGAAATGCATATACATATTTTCTCTCTCATATTCCACTTGCATTAATTACCTATACATATTTTGCATACCTATCACACTTTTTCACATACCTATGTCACTTACAAAATGACCTATAAGATCTCATACATATATGAGTCTTTACAATACATCATGTCAGCTATACAATATAATTACAATACGAAACAAAATATTTTCCATGTCGGTTGGGGTGCCGGTAAGATCTTCTGTTGGTGTAGACTGGGTGCCGGTGAGAATAATTTGGTTGTGCCTGCCAGTATCGGGAGATGATGTTTGTTGCCAATGTAAGCTGTGAACCATGTTACCAATTGGTTGCCATCAATGACAACATCAACTATTCCCATCTAAGTGTAGAATGCCAACAATATCAGATAGAGATGCAAAATTCATTGGTCATTTTTGGAAAACTTTATGGCAGAGATTGGGTACTAACTTCTCTTTCATCTCAACCTACCATCCCCCAAAAAATGGCCAAATAGAGGTGGTAAATAGGACACTTGGAAACCTTCTTAGGTGTTCGACAAAGGAGTATGGACAAGCTTGGGATCAGATCATCCATCAAGCTGAATTTGCCTACAATGACAGTGTGAATAGATCAAGCGATAAGAGTCCTTTTGAAGTAGTTTATGGCCTTCATCCAAGAGGTGTGTTGGAGCTTAGAGATATTAAAAAGATGGAAAAAAAGAGTGGACATGCTCTTGAAATGGCTCAGTCCATGAAAGAGATTCATGAGCAGGTTAGGCAAGCTTTACGAGACAACTCTCAAAGAGTCAAGGACAAAGTGGATAAAAAGAGGAGGGATGTTCAATTTGCTGTTGGTGAATTGGTCATGGTTTATTTGAGAAAAGAAAGGATTCAGAAAGGTGTCCCTAAAAAGATTCAAATGAGGAGGATTGGACCATGTAAGGTCTTAGCTAAGTATCGACAAAATGCCTACAAACTTGATCTACCGGGGGACATGGCTTTGTCTCCTATATTTAATGTTGCAGACTTGGTGTAGTACAAAGGCATACTTCTAGAGGAATGAAATAGAGTCTAGATGTCTCCCAATCACTTTCAAACTTTCCTTTACCACCTACATCTATGGTACAAGCCGAGAAGGTATTGGATTCAAGAATACTCAAGAAGACTAGGCATGTCGCCTATATGGAACATTTGGTCAAGTGGCAACATCTTCCAGAATTTGAGGCCACTTGGGTACATAAAGTAGAATTTCCTAATCTTGGAATTTCCCTCTCTTTGTTTCTTAAAGGAGTCACTTGACTTCTTTCTCATTGGGGGAGTATGGTGCAAGAGCACCTAGTTTTATTGATGCATTTTTCAAAATTTTGGAGTGATCATGTTTGGGATCAATAAATAAATAATGAGATCAATAAATGAATAATGTAATGTTGATAGGTTCACAAGTGTGTTTTGGAGTTATTTGAAGTGTGTTTTTCAACAAGGTTTGTTTGTTTTCTCAGTTTTGGCCAATGTGCCCTTGTAAGCCAAAAATGGCATTATTTTGAAAAATAGTGTAAAAATCTTTTTAAGGCCTCATTAAGAATTTGCTCATGTTAGTTTGATGTTAGAGAACAATCCTAGGGGGTTTAGAGTGAATAGAAATGCATAAGTTGCAAAAATGCAAAATGGAGTAAAAGTTGTCATTGTTGCTTGACAACTTTTTGCAACTTTTTGAGCAACTTTTCAAAATTGATCAAATCAGTGGTTAGGAAACCAATGGGTGGTTGGTTATGAGAAAGGAGGCATATAAAATTATTTTTCAATGATTTTAAACGGGTTGGAATTTCCATGATCAAACTTGAATAATGTTTAAAGACAATTTTTCAAGTTTTTGTATAAGATTTTGTCATTTTGGTAATAGCAGTCCGTACCAAATGATCTGATCTTGGTACTATCCTTTCATGGTGGTTTAGTATATGTTGTTGTGTTTCTTAGGAAGTGATTTTATTCTTTCTTAGTGCAGGTTTAGTGTTTGATTACAAATTGTCTTCTACTGCACTGCTCTCGGTCTGAGCAAGGGTTTAAGACCCTAAACATGGTTCCAACTTGAAATCCCATTGTGTTTGTTCAATGGCCCTTGGGATTAAATTCATGGAGCCTATTTATATTTTACATATTCTTTTTAATGTCTTGTAGGTTGCTTGGAAGCCATTTGCCATCATATCCTAGGCAAGCTCTGCCATAGCTCGACTAGGAATATGACTGTCATTTTTGTCATTGCTTGCATGGAAGATAAAATGTGGATGTGCCAAGTGTTTGACATGAAATAAAGAAAACTATTGGAGTATCATTAGAAGCAGGGAGGTGTGATAGGGTGCAGAAACCAATAAACCCTATTGGAGAATACTATTAACTCTTAAACCCTCAAAAGAGCCATTTTTGGGGTCCATACCTATACGAATGTGCCAGACAACCTACCCTATTTAATATAAAAGTTTGTCCAAAAGGGTATCCAGATAACTAAATATTTTGGGATGTCTTTTGGAAGTTTTCTGAGCAATTGAACAAAAACTGTGAAGGTAGGACTAATAGGGGCTCTAGGGCTACTAGGTCTAGAAAATAAGAATAAGAGAAAGCGATGGGAAAATGGAGAGAAACCAACCAAAGGACCACATGAATGGAATTGAAATACCTTCTCTACACCCCTTGAGACCCCTACAAGTGTATGTTGGAGGTTTTGACAACTTAATAGTTGGATTTATTCTAGTGAATCCCAACCATGCTTATGAGTAATAGGAGCAAACAAGTTGATAGGGAGCACTCCAAAGGAGTTTAGTTGTTTGACTTGATATTGGACAAGAGAAATGTGTGAACAAGGATGGAAGCTATCTAAAAAACCTTTTACCTACCTATTAAACAAGGTGCAACTCTTATGTGAGATCCTCCCCATCACTTGCCATCTTCATTTAACTTGTTTTTAAAAACCCATTTTGTACCTATAACATTCTTGTCTTCAGGTCTGGGAACAAGTGTCCAGGTCTTATTTTTCTCTATCTGATCTAATTCCACAGTCATAACATTAATCCAATCATCATCTTTCAATGCTTCTCTTACAGTATTAGGCTCAATAGTAGAAATTAGACAAGAGTTTTCTTTGATTTTCCTTCTAGTCTGTACAACAACATTCTTATCTCCTATAATTTGGTCTCCTGAATGATTTAATCTAACATATCTTGGTATTAATGGTTCTGGTGCTGTGCCTTCTGCTTCATGTTCATCATCTTCTTCATCGCTTTCTTCATTTACCGGTTGAGCACTTATTTCTGAATTGTTCTGTTCATCATTCTTCTGCACTTCCGGTTCTATAAACACAAGGTTTTCTTCATCATTTTCAGGCTCAGATCTACTGGTCTCATCAAGTTTCTCAGAGAATTCATGAACCTTAATATTTACATTTTCAACTATCTTCTTAGTTCTCTTGTTATAACATTTGAATGCTTTACTCTTGGTAGAGTATCCAAGAAATATCCCTTCATCACACTTAGCATCAAATTTTCCAATAACATCATCTCTCTTTATAAAACATTTACTCCCCAAAATTTTAAAGTAGCTGACATTAGGAATCTTACCATTCCAAAGTTCATAAGGTGTTTTATCATAACCTTTCTTAACAAGTACCTGGTTCAAAGTGTAAATGATGTTCAATTTACATTCAATATGCAAGTTATATTCTATTTAAAATGATCTTGTTATATATATTACTGAATTAATATATGAATCTGACTATCTTCTTGTTTGTGGTAGGTGAGAGGAGCATTTGTTATTTTCTATGTCCTATCTCATGAATGCCATTCAATATAAGCATATAAAAAATGGGGTACGATCAAGCAATGCCTTGATCGGTCATGACCGATCAAGGCATTACTTGATCGTGCCTCTTTGTTAATACCAAGCAAATGCATGTTCATTGTTAATATCAATTAGTGTGTAAATACTTTAACAACCGATGACTATCGGTGTTTGCACAATACTAATAGCCGATAGTTATCAACATGTGGTTAGCCTTAATAGCCGATAACTATCGGTGTAGGCTTAACAACCGACAACTATCGGTAACCTTTATCATGCCACCTGATATATTGAAGCATATACAACCCAATATTAATCGGTGTTTTGATTAATCATTTATTTATTATCAATTATGTTAATCGATACAAATTAGAATGCAAGATTTAGTAATCGATGAACATAAACAAAAGATATAGTATGATTATCAATGTTAAGGGTTTGATCGAACTGAATAGGTTATTTATATGCAAATGTAGAATGGCTATCAAAGAGGAATTAATTGCTTGAAGGTTTTATCATAGTTATCAATATGATAAATGATTGAATGAGAGACTTCATTTATCTCTCATTCAATCATTTATCTTACCGAAGCTATCATGCATTAACACTCCCTATTAGCTAGGTAAGATGAATGCAAAAAATATATTCAAGCATCACAATTCAAATGATAGTTAGCATTTTAGACATTCTAGAAAATCATACCACCTAATCACATGATATGAAGTATCACCTAAACACGTGATACCGAAGTCCATCACATCAATCTTGTGATTGACAGGATATCACTTAAGCATATGATATCAGTATTGCCTACACACGCAATACTTAAGGATAATCATATGAGGAGGATTAACTTCTCATCTTATCCAAGTTGTGGTATGTGCACTAACACTTTATACAAATGTTTTATCACAACACAATAATGGCACATCCATGACACACCAGAGATCCAACATGATAACTGGTTTGGACATTATAAGATCGTCACCTTATAATGTCTCCATACAAGTGTTCATTATCTTGAGAGATCGTCACCTCTTAGATATGAACCCATGGGATAAAATCCAAAAATGTCCTATCATGACAAAGATGTTTACACATTAAACATCTTATAGATATGCAAATACAGATTACAAAGAAAATTACCTTTCTATCATACCTAAACCTTTTCTAAAGTGATCAACCTTCACTCTGGAAAGAGGTTTGGTCAGAATATCTGCAGTTTGATCTCCTATAAAAACATATTCTAGTTGGATTGCATTCCTGTCTACCATATCTCGCACATAGTGGTATGGAATCTCAATGTGTTTGGATCTGTCATGAAACACTGGATTTACTGTAAGTTTTATACAGCTCTGGTTGTCACAGTGTATAACAGTGGGTTTCATAGGTTCTCCAAACAACCCCACAAGAAACTTCCTAAGCCATACTGCCTCTTAGGAAGCCATAGAAGCTACAATATATTCTTCCTCGATGGAGCTTTGAGCTACATAAGACTGCTTCCTGCTGATCCAAGATATCATAGCTGAACCTAAACTGAAGAAACACCCTAAAGTGCTTTTCTTGTCTGTCACACTTCCATCCCAATCTGAATCTGTAAATCCATGTAGGTCTATATCAACTTTCTCATATTTGAGACCAAGGTTTAGGGTACCTTGTAGGTATCTCATAATGTGTTTTACTGCAACCAGGTCTATCTCCTTCGGTTCACACATAAACTAGCTTATAGCATTAACTGCATAATAGATATTTGGTCTTGTATTTACCAGGTACATCAGGTACCCAATCATCTGTCTGTATTGAGTAGGATCAGTGGGTTGTGACTCTGTTGCTGCTTCTTTAAGTTTATGTAAATCGGTTTCCATAGGAGAGGTCATGGGTCTACAATTTATTATTCTGAATCTCTTCAAAATATCCAAGGTGTACTTTCCTTGGTTAGGTATAATGTTGTCTGAATTATGCCATACTTCCAATCCTAGGAAGTAATGAAGGAGTCCTAAGTCCTTCATATCAAATTATTTGGATAGATCTTTCTTGCATTGATCTATAAGGTGATCATTTCCTGTAATTAATAAGTCATCAACGTATAAAATCAATATTATCATATCACCTTTATTTCTTTTGTAGTAGAGATTAGGATCTGCATCATTTTTGGAGAAGCCTAGTCCTGAGAGATAGGTGTCAATTCTTTCATACTAGGCCCTGGGAGCCTGTTTGAGCCCATAGAGAGCTTTCTTGAGTCTACACACATGAGACTTTGCATCATGAATTTCAAAACCTTTAGGTTGCTCTAGGTAGACTTCTTCTGAGATCTCACCATTTAGAAAAGTTGTCTTAACATCCATTTGGTGTACCTTCCACCCCTTTGCTACTGCAATAGCTAATATAGCTCTTACTGATGTATACCTGGCAACAGGTGCAAAAGTTTCTTCATAATCTATTCCTTCCCTTTGTGAGAACCCTCTAGCTACAAATCTGGCCTTGTGTTTTTCAATACTGCCATTTGTAGCATTTAGTTTTACACCTTCAAAGGTTAGAGAACAAGATTTTACAAAAGATGCTCATAAGGAGTGTGCAACATTGACAACTTTTCCCCTTTCTTGCTTTCTACAAACACATCATTTGCATGAGTACCAATTACATTAAAATCATGCAAACATGTCTATCATTAGAGACAAAAGAGAATCACATTAGCCCTACACAAAAAGGCATTAGGCAATTACAAATCAATGAGTCATTCACTGTCAAACTAATTATCACTGTACTTTGCCCTTTCACTACTTTTTCACTTTACCCTACATTTACCACTATAAAAACTCATTTTCAAAGGTCTGATTGGTGCTTTTTATCAATGCTCTATCTTTGGATGTTTGTTGTCCTTCATACCTGCTATTTGGAAGAGGAAGATTGCAAAAACAAATCAACCAAAAATGCAAAAATCAGTCATAATTAACTGTGACAGCCAGCTGGGCGTTACAACTTTGCCTAAAGGATCATTAATTGATCCCGACAATCTCAAAACCCATGGGCAAGGTCAAAAACCACTCCTTGTTCTTGTTTGTAAACAAATAGAAGGAGGTACAAGGCTTTAAAAACTCCAATATATGGTGGAGAGTAAGCAAATGAATGGAAACCAACACCAAAATAGTGACTCACTGTTTTTTACACCATTTTCACAAACTGAAAATGCAATCATCCTTATCAAGGCTTAGAAAGCCTCTTTTCCTTTACATACAACCTTAAACATCAAAACAGGTCTATCCATCTGATGAATGCATTTGCTATAGAAGAGCAAAGCATCAAACTTCTTCAAAGACCCTAGCCAAATGGCACACTTGCCTAGGGCTCCATGGCCACAAAACTTCTTGCACCCGCATTCTTGAAATCAAAACATGTATTTACATATCTTACAAGTTGACCAACTAGTTCTTGGGAAGCCATGAACATTTAGGGCTTCAAGAAGCCAAGTTGGTCAAGCATCCTTGCCAATTTCCTAGACAAGGCAGTGAAACTGTCAAAACCAAATAATTTTGCTCAAAACTCAAAACTTAATGAAATTTGATGCCACCAAAGGGAAAAGCTTCAAGATGTATAAGAGAACTTGAAAATGCAAAAATAGTATGGCCACGTACAATAGGTGTATGGATTGCTGCTCACATGGAGTCAAAACATAGAGAAAAACAAGGTAAAATTAGTTCAAACTTTCAAAAATGCTTGATATCTCCGAATTATCAATCCTTACAATGGTTAAAGCAAGAGAATAAATACCTCTACAAGTCAGTTATCCTCTTGTACGGACAGGTACATGTCCAAGAGCACTCAAATTTGACATTTTCATGTCTAAAATGACAACTTTTAATGCCTAGATGATGCAAGGTTGATCTCAAAGACTACCAATCACCTAAGAACACTACTCACACCTAAAAACCAAGCACAAAGCATGTCTAAAAACCTTTCAAAACAAAAACACATTGCAAACTCACTTTTTCCAACATTTTGCCAAGCAACTCTAAACTGGCAACTTTGAGCAAAAAGATGAAAACAGGACACAAGACCACACAATGAGTTCAAAACTCATCCAAACAACTTAGAACAACTCAAAAAAATCTTAGACAAACTTTCCAACTCAAGACTAATAAAAATAAAAACTGCTATCAAACCCGTGATGAAATGAAGCTAGGTGCTCCTGCACCATACTCCCCCAGTGACAAAGAAGTCATGTGACTCCTTTGGGTAGAAAAGAGAGAGGAATACCAGCCTTGTGGAAGTCACTTTCAGGTATCCAAGTGGCTTCAGAGGCTGGTTGATCTTTCCACTTGATCAAATGTTCAAAGTAGTCATGCTGTCTAGTCTTCTTGATGATTCTGGAATCAAGTACCTGTTCAAGAATGGGAGAAGAAGAAGAGGGGAGAGATAGATCAGAAAGGGAATGTGAAATGTCTGAAGCTCTTTGAGTCTCTTCTAGAGGTTTCCCCTTGAAAGGTACCAAATCTGCAACATTAAAGATAGGAGACAAGGAAACATCAGCAGGTAAATCAATCTTATAAGCATTAGGACCATACCTAGCCAAAATCCTGCAAGGCCCTATTCTTCTCATCTATAATTTGGTAGGAACTAACTTTTTCAATCTATACTTGTTGAGATGCACCATCACAAAATCTCCAACTAAGAATTGGACATCCCTCTTTGAAGCATCCACCCTTGCCTTGACTCTTGTTGTGGTGTCATGCAAAGACTTCTTAACCTGTTCATGGATCTCTTTCAGAGACTGTGCCATATCCTCTACTATCCCACTAACATGTTGTAATTTAGTCACATCATGTAACTCAAAAACACCTTTTGGATGCATACCATAAACAATCTGAAATGGACTCTTACCAGTGGATCTGTTTACACTATCATTATAGGAAAATTCTGCCTGTGGAATGAGCTGATCCCAACTTTGTCCATACTCCTTGGTGAGACATCTGAGTAGATTACCCAATGTTCTATTCACCACTTCTATTTGGCCATCTGCCTGTGGATGATAAGCTGAGACAAAAGACAAGTTAGTACCCAATTTCTTCCACAAAGTCTTCCAAAAATGACCCAAAAACTTAACATCTCTATCTGACACAATGCTAGATGGCAAACCATGTATCCTGACAACTTCTTTAATGAAAAGGAAAGAAATATGACTACCATCATTAGTAGTTTTGCAAGGTATAGAGTGAGCCATTTTGCTAAATCTGTCAACAACCACAAATATACTGTCATACCCTACTTTTGTCTTTGGTAAACCTACAACAAAATCCATGCTGATGCACTCCCATGGCCTAGAAGGAATGTGAAGTGGCTGATATAAACCAGCATTAGTGCTATTACCTTTGGCCTTCTGACATACCATACACTGCTCACCATACCTTCAGACATATCTCTGCATCTTAGGCCAGTAATAGAAGCATTGAACCAACTCTAAGGTCTTATTGAGACCAAAATGGCCACTCAAACACCCATTGTGTTTCTCTTGGATAAGATTTTCTCTCATGGAACCTTTAGGAACACATAGCTATCCTCCCCTGAATAACAAACCATTCTGTAATGTATAGTCAGCATACTCACTATGGAAATGATTCTCAAAAGCATGACAAACTTTATAAGCAACAACAAAATCATCATCATTAGGATACAAATCTTGAAAGAAATCAATACCAATACTTTTAACTTGAATCTCCTAAATAGTCAACAATCTCCTACTCAAAGCATTAGCTACTTTGTTACATTGGCCTTTCTTGTGATTAAGAGTAAAGGTATATGCTTGTAGGTATTCTACCCATTTCACATGCCTATGGTTGAGTTTATCCTGAGAATTCAAAAAACTGACTGCTTGGTTGTCTGTATACACAACAAACTCTTTAGGAAGCAAGTAATACCTCCACTTCCTAAGTGCCTGCACCAATGCATATAACTCTAAATCATAGGATGAGTACTTTTTCTTTGAATCATTCAATTTCCCACTAAAGAAAGCAACTGGTCTATTATCTTGACTCAAGACTGCACCTACTGCAAGATGACTGGCATCACATTCTATAGTAAAGAGCTTATCAAAACTAGGAAGGATTAACACTGGCTGTGTAGCAACTATATTTTTGAGTAACTCAAACCCCTTATTGGCTGCTTCTGTCCATTGAAACTTAACCTTATGACCACCCTTTATTGTATCTAACATGGGTGCACAAATCTCACTGAACCCTCTGATAAACTTTCTGTAAAACTGGGCTAGACCATGAAAATTCCTAACTTCACTGGCTGATTGTGGGGTTGGCCAACTTGTTATGGCTGCAACTTTAGATTGATCCATCTTAAGATCTCCACCGGACACAACAAAACCAAGATAGACTAGCTCTTGCTGCATAAAATCACATTTCTCAAGATTTATGGTTAACTACTCATCAGATAATCTTTGCAAAACAATGGCTAAGTGTTTCAAATGCTCCTCTTTAGTCTTACTAAAAATGAGAATATCATCTAAGTAGACTACCACAAACTTACTAAGAAAATATTGCAATACTTCATTCATTAATCTCATAAAGGTACTGGGAGCATTAGAGAGTCCAAAAGGCATAACCAACCATTCATAAAGACCCTCATTTGTTTTAAAAGCAGTTTTCCACTCATCACCCTCTTTTATTCTTATCTGATGGTAACCACTCTTTAAGTCTATTTTTGTGAAATACTTTGCACCCCCTAAGCAATCCATCAAATCTTCTATCCTGGGAATAGGGAATTTGTACCTTATTGTGATTTTGTTTATGGCTCTGGAATCTATCCATAGTCTCCATGTTCCCCCTTTCTTAGGTGCTAACACTGTAGGTACGACACAAGGACTTATACTCTTTCTTATTAATCCTTGATCCAACAACTCTTGAATCTGTCTAGCTACCTCTTTGTTCTGTTCAGGAGTCATCTTATAGGCTACTTTATTTGGCAAAGAAGCTCTTGGTATAAAGTCAATCTGATGACTAATGGCTCTAGGAGGAGGTAATGTTGCTAGTTGTCCATCACTGATGATGCCCTTAAAGTTATCAAGAATTTGCTGTACTTCTTGTGGGATCTCAACTTGTTTTTCTTTCTTCTCCTCCTTAGGTTTCACTACAAGTGCATAACCAATCCCATCTCCCTCTTTCATGGTTTGGATGAACTCTTTTTCATTGACTAATAACACTTTAGGTGCCTGTGGTTTGTTGTTCTCTATCTCTTCACTAAGGGACTATATTTTGTAGACAATGACATTCTTTTGAAAGGAATATGTGTTTTTTTCACCATCATGGTGTGCCTTTCTGTCAAATTGCCAAGGTCCACCCAATAGTAGATGGCAAACATCCATAGGAAGGATGTCACATAGTATCCTATCCTTATATTCACCTATGTTGAAGTCGATCCATGCTTGTTCATTAACTAGGACATGTTGCCCCTTGTTTAACTAGGTTACCTTGTAGGGTTCACTGTGCCTCATTCTAGGTAGGTTCAATTTGCTAACTGCCTCCTCTGAGATAATGTTATCTGTGGAACCTGAATCTATAACCACCTTACACACCTTGCCCAAGATTTTGCACTTGATCCTGAACAATGCTCTTCTTTGAGACACTTCACTCTTGTGAGGTTCTTGCATCAATACTCTCCTCATCATTAGACTCTCACCATCTTCGAGTGCTAGGTTCATTGCTAGAGTTCTTGTACTACTTCCTTCCTCCTGAACATAGTTTACTTTCTTTTCACCTCCATGGGAAAAACTAGGCTTTTCTGGACACCTATAAGCAAGATGACCCAATTTCTGACAGTTATAGCATTTCATGGTGGAAAAGTAAGACCCTCGACCTGGTCCACTAGATCTACCCTTTCCTGGGTTGCTTGATCCCCTACCCCTATAGTTGGGCTTGCTCTAAGAGTCCCCACTTTTCTCTATAAGTTTAGATTCTCCTTGGGACCTTTGATCTATGTGTCTTCCCCCAAAACTGCCTCTATGGCCTTGGCCATCTTTGCCTCTTCCTCTACCTCTATTATGCTACTCTTGCTTCTTCCTACTCCTTTCCTCTACCTTAAGTGCAAGCAAATAGCACTTCTGGACTATTGTAAGACACAACAAACTTAACTCTCCCTGAATGTTCCACCTCAAGCCATTGAGATACCTAGCAACCTTGACACTTTCATCCTCTTGGATCTTTGACCTAAGGCATAGCTTCTGAAACTCCTCGGTGTAGCTACTGATATCTAACTCTTTTTGCCTAAGGTTTTGCCTTTTCCTATGAAGTTGTATTTCATAGTCCTTAGGAATGTAAGTCTCTCTGATCTTGGACAACATTCCCTTCCAAGTTGCTATGGGTTTTTTCCCCTCTTTCTCACGTTCATCTTGAATGAACTTCCACCATGTTAAGGTAGCTCCTCTCAATCTGGACTTAGCCACCTTCACTTTCTGGGCCTCTGTCACACCATCACATTCAAAATGGTTCTCAAGACCCTCAATCCACTCCATGACCACTTCTAGGTCCATCTTACCACTGAATAGTGGGACTCCATCTAGTGTTCTCCCAATCATAGCCTTCAAGGCTTTCAAAAAGGGTTCATTCTCTATCACAGGGTCTGGTAGAGGGGTTTCATCCTCTATAGCTAATAGCTTACCCCTACCTTCTGTTCCATCGATCTTATTGCTGGCTTCATCTGCCTTTACTTCTACTTCTCCCAATTTCTTCTCTAGGAGGTCTAGCTTCACTCTGAGTAATCTATTTTCTTCTTTCCTGATCTTCCATTTTCTTGGCTAACTCTACATTTGTCACCATGATTGTCAAATTGCTACTTCTTCCCAAGTGTAACTAGGCTCTGATACCACTATGATAGGGAGGTAGGGAAAGGGGGTTGCCCAATAGGCTTGAATTTTTACTAAGTGATAGGTCCTTTGCTAGTTTCAAGGCGTAGTCACCAAAATTAGAGTGCAAAAGGTTTATAGGCAACCTAGCAACTCTCCTTGATCCACCTCCCTAAGTCAAACACTCCCTGGTTGCTCAAGGGCTTCAACTCCATTGTGTTAGGCTTTGTGGTCTAAATACTTACTCTCTCAGTTGGAATTGATTTCCTCTATCCCTAATCTATTCTTTGACTGTACAAGGTCTCCTCTTGATGAATTACAAGTTTGTGTCAAGTTTTACCCCCATAAGTGTCTTTGGTCTTCTATGGTTTGGAGCGTAGTAATTCTTCTCAAGTGCTACAAACTGAGTTATGGAGTCTATCTCACCAAATATGTTAAATGCATGCAATTTCAACTTGTTTCAACTGGATTTGATGGGTTTTATGCTTTACAACCTCCCTTTGTGTACCCGATTTGACAAAAACCCAAATTTTAGGCCTAAAACGGGCTACAAGGAATTAACCCTCTTTTTGGGGTTTTGTGCTCACCCTGCTCCAACGATGGACTTCCAGACAAAAAGAACATTATATTATAATACCCTTTTGGAAGTTCTTGAGGATTTTCTAAGTTTTAGGGTCCATTACGCCTCCTCCATGACTGTCCCAAAAATGGGTGCAAAAAGAAGGGTTTGCAAGGGTTTTGGTGGCAAGAATCAACTATAGAGCAAGAAACCTTCAATGTGAGTCATGCAACCTTAGTTCTACCATGCCACATACTGATTAGGCCAAAATGAAGTAGTTTTACACCTTCAAAGGTTAGAGAACAAGATTTTACAAAAGATGCTCATAAGGAGTGTGCAACATTGACAACTTTTCCCCTTTCTTGCTTTCTACAAACACATCATTTGCATGAGTACCAATTACATTCAAATCATGTAAACATGTCTATCATTAGAGACAAAAGAGAATCACATTAGCCCTGCACAAAAAGGCATTAGGCAATTACAAAACAATGAGTCATTCATTGTCAAACTAATTATCACTGCACTTTGCCCTTTCACTGCTTTTTCACTTTACCCTGCATTTACCACTGTCAAAACTCCTTTTTAAAGGTCTAATTGGTGCTTTTTATCAATGCTCTATCTTTGGATGTTTGTTGTCCTTCATGTTGGGAATGTGCCTCGAATTCTCCTAACCATGTTTGGGTTGATCGGAGTAGCCTACACCGATGGAGCAGCAGAGTGTTACCTTCTTGGTTGTTGAACACTTTCTGATCGGTGTGACTTAGGTTAATCAGGACAACTCTAGCCGATGAACTTTCCTTCTTGGATTCGGTATCAACTATTGGGAGAGGTTGTTGTTTGTTACACCGATGTCCTAGTGGGTTAGCTTTCTTTCGGCTGGAATGCTTCACATATCGGAATAGCAGGTTTGAAGTCATCCCGATGACCCGACAAAGTTGACTTCAGTCATTGGACTAACTTCGGTTTTTGGGAAGACTTCATGAGAATTGTGTTGATGACTCGATGGAGCTATGTTATGCGGTTCGGGTTGATATCGGCTGTCGAATGGACTGGTTTGGTGTTATACCAATACCCGATGGATTCACCTTGGGTCATCAGAGTGCTATCGATTATCGGAAGAGCCTTTTGGATGTTATGCCGAAACCCGATGAAGTCACCTTAGGCGATCGGGCTTGTCATCGGCTATCAGATGTTTCGGTTTGAAGCTATGTCGATACCCAATGAAGTCACCTTCGACGATCGGGTAGCATCGACTATCAGGATTACTTGTTCGGTGCTATGCCGAAGTCCAATGGAGGCATCTACTGCTGATCGACGATTGGAGTAACTTCTGAGTGATGGTTCCAATGGGCCGATGAGGTCACCTTCGGTGTTCAGTTTGAGATCAAAGATCGAGATAACTTGGAAGCAGTCTCATCGATGGTCTGATAGAGTCATTGGAGATCAGAATGACTTGTGGAGCGATATACCAATGGGGTGACTTGTGTGCGGTCTGCTCTAGTTATCAGGAGATCGGGTCTACCTGTTGGAGGTTGGATTTGCTTTTAGTGATCGGGATTACTTATTCACTGTTTGGCCGAAGACTCGATGGTTTGGTGTTGGCATCCTTAGAGTGATCGGGGAGATAGCAAGAAGGTTGTGTCGATGAATTGATGGAGTTATCTTTGGCGATCAGGTATCATGGGGGGGGATTGGCTTTACCGGTTGAGTGTTGTGCCGATAACCAGTGGAACGGAGACCATCTGGCCATCGGCTTTACCGGTTAAGTGTTGTACCGATAACCGATGGAACGGAGACCATCAGGCCATCAGCTTTACCATTTGAATGTTGTGTCGATAACTGGTGGAGGGGAGATCAACTGCGGGAGCAAGGTCGAATCGAGATCCAAAATGTGAACACTCGGACACTAAGGATGAGACTGTCGGTGTATATGAATACGAACCGACCCGACTTCCTGATGCATGTGGGATATTGTGTTTCTCACAAATGCAGATTGACAGTTATACTTCCTGGTGGTTGGAGCGACTAACTATTAGAGTGGCCAGAGGAAACCAAAACACAGCTGGACGGATGGAAGACCGTTGGATTCCATAACAGTTATGCCAAATCGATACACTATAACCTTGGCTGTTACATATGAGCGAGTGAGCTGCGATTGGCACAATAGGTATGAGTGAAATGCTCAGACTGGGACATAGTAGAAGGCATGGAGTGTCATTGAAGTATGATTGTAACTCCAGAATGTTTTGGCCTTTCTCGATGTGTGAGGAGTGTGTAGCCAGAGGTTAAGAGTGAGTTGTATGATTTGCATGATGTAATAGCAGAGTTCTGAGAACAGAGTCCATAAAGAGGATCTAAGTACTTTATTGTAACTATGTTGTTTACTGAATAAAGGGATCTCTTTTTGGTGGTGGGTTTTTTGCCCGTAAGGGTTTTCCCATGTATATCTGATGTCTTTCTCTGATGTTATTATGTCTGGTTATTCCTAATCCTCTCTCTGTGTTTATCTTAATGTATTGCAAAAAGAATTTAAAATACTTCCTTACTGACAAATCCCCTTAGAATTGATGTTAGGAGAGCGTTTTCCATGCACTGCTTTCCTTACACTTCATACCTGCTATTTGGAAGAGGAAGATTGCAAAAACAAATCAACCAAAAATGCAAAAATCAGTCATAATTGACTGTGACAGCTAGCTAGGCGTTACAACTTTGCCTAAAGGATCATTAATTGATCTTGGCAATCTCAAAACCCATGGGCAAGGTCAAAAACCACTCCTTGTTCTTGTTTGCAAACAAATAGAAGGAGGTACAAGGCTTTACAAACTCCAATATATGGTGTAGAGTAAGCAAATGAATGGAAACCAACACCAGAACAATGACTCACTATTTTTTACACCATTTTCACAAACTGAAAAATGCAATCATCCTTATCAAGGCTTAGAAAGCCTCTTTGTCTTTACATACAACCTTAAACATCAAAATAGATCTATCAATCTGATGAATGCATTTGCTATAGAAGAGCAAAGCATCAAACTTCTTTAAAGACCCTAGCCAAATGGCACACTTGCCTAGGGCTCCATGGCCACAAAACTTCTTGCACCTGCATTCTTGAAATAAAAACATGTATTTACATATCTTACAAGTTTACCAACTGGTTCTTGGGAAGCCATGAACATTTAGGGCTTCAAGAAGCCAAGTTGGTCAAGCATCCTTGCCAATTTCCTAGACAAGGCAGTGAAACTGTCAAAACCAAATAATTTTGCTCAAAACTCAAAACTTAATGAAATTTGATGCCACCAAAGGGAAAAGCTTCAAGATGTATAAGAGAACTTGAAAATGCAAAAATAGTACGGCCACATACAACAGGTGTATGGATTGCTGCTCACATGGAGTCAAAACATAGAGAAAAACAAGGTAAAATTAGTGCAAACTTTCAAAAATGCTTGATATCTCCGAATGATCAACCCTTACAATGGTTAAAGCAAGAGAATAAATACCTCTACAAGTCAGTTATTCTCCTATACGGATAGGTACATGTCCAAGAGAACTCAAATTTGACATTTTCATGTCTAAAATGACAACTTTTAATGCCTAGATGAAGCAAGGTTGATCTCAAAGACTACCAATCACCTAAGAACACTAATCACACCTAAAAACCAAGCACAAAGCATGTCTAAAAACCTTTAAAAACAAAAACACAATGCAAGCTCACTTTTTCCAACATTTTACCAGGCAACTCCAAACTGGCAACTTTGAGCAAAAAGATGAAAACAGGAAACAAGACCACACAATGAGTTCAAAACTCATCCAAACAACTTAGAACAATTCAAAAACATCTTAGACAAACTTTCCAACTCAAGACTAATAAAAATCAAAACTGCTATCAAACCTATGATGAAATGAAGCTAGGTGCTCCTACACCAATTTCAATGGCATTTGTAGTTTCATGAATTAGGGCTAAGTTGGGCTTTGTGCATAGCTCATACAAGTAGCCTTGTCTTTGACCAATTGTTTTAGCTTTCTTGATGGATGAGTTCTTTGGCCAAACAAATACCTTTTTGTCCATGAAGATCACTCTGTATCCATTGTCCTCTAGTGCTGATATTGAGACTAGATTCCTCTTAATATCTGGAACATATAGCACTCCTCTAAGTTGTAATGATACACCTGACTTTAGTTTGATGGTGCAATTTCCAACTCCTTTGATAGGGTGTGTAGAGTCATCTCCAATGGTTACCTCCTCATCATTCTCCTCTTTCATGGAGTCTAGTACTTCTCTGAATCCTGTGATGTGTCTAGATGAGCCACTGTCGATCACCCAGGAGTTTACTTTGTTTGATGGTTGATTTGTGATTGCTGAATAGAGCACATACTTCTCGGAGTCCTCTTCCCTTTTGGATTTTCCTGTTTTGGCAAATGTGGCTTGTTTATCTCTTTCTAGACATTTGGCAACATAGTGCCCAAATTTGTCACATCTGTAACACTTAATTTGAGAGAGGTCCTTCTTGAAGGAGTTCTTGCCATGATGACCTTTTCTCTTCCTGAATTGCTTCTGCTTTCCTTTCTTGTTTGAGTTCGTATTTAGAACCTGAAGATCGTCATCTATATTCTTCTGTTTGATCCCTTTCTTATTTTGCCTTGATTCCTCTTGGAGACAAACAACCTTTAGCCTATCAAATTTTGGGAAGTTATCCCTTGCACTAATGCCTTGGACGAATGTTTCCCAGATGCTAGGCAACCCATCTAAAGCAATGAGGGTTAATTTTTTGCTTTGGATCTCATATCCAAGGGTTGCGAGTTCATCCGTTAGGGTAGATATTCGCATGAAGTAGGCATTGACTGATTCTCCTTTTATCATGGCTATGTGATTTATCTCTCTTTTTAGAGCCAAGGTTCTACTGGCATTTGATATTTCAAAAGTGTCTTCAAGTGCTTTGAACATGTTGAAGGTTGTTTCATATTTCTTTATAATGGGCATAATGTTGTTCCTTACCCCATCAACTATGATTTTGATATCCTTATCATTTCCTTCTTTCCAAATTGCTTTGTCAAGTTCAGTCTCAGGTTCTTTAGTTTTAGTCTTTACAAATGATTCAACTTTGTTTTGTTTTAGAATCATTTGAATTCTGAATTTCCATGCGGAGAAGTCGTCACCTCCTGCAAGTTTGTCTTCAAATCTGATAGCGCTAGCCATTGATAGGATTGTGATGTTGAATATATGCTTGATTTGAATTTTACGTAAAATTGAATAGCCTCAGGTTTGATTTAACTATAGCTCTGATAGCATGTAAATGATGTTCAATTTACATTCAATATGCAAGTTATATTCTATTTAAAATGATCTTGTTATATATATTACTGAATTAATATATGAATCTGACTATCTTCTTGTTCATGGAAAGTGAGAGGAGCATTTGTTATTTTCTATGTTCTATCTCACAAATTCCATTCAATATAAGTATATAAAAAATGGGGTACGATCAAGCAATGCCTTGATCAGTCATGACTGATCAAGACATTACTTGATCGTGCCTCTTTGTTAATACCAAGCAAATGCATGTTCATTGTTAATATCAACCGGTGTGTAAATACTTTAACAACCGATGACTATCGGTGTTTGCACAATACTAACAGCCGATAGTTATCGGCATGTGGTTAGCCTTAACAGTCGATAACTATTGGTGTAGGCTTAACAACCGATAACTATCGGTAACCTTTATCATGCCACCCGATATATTGAAGCATATACAACCCGATATTAATCGGTGTTTTGCTTAATCATTTATTTATTATCAATTATGTTAATCGATACAAATCAGAATGCAAGATTTAGTAATCGATGAACATAAACAAAAGATATAGTATGATTATCAATGTTAAGGGTTTGATCGAACTGAATAGGTTATTTATATATAAATGTAGAATGGCTATCAAAGAGGAATTAATTGCTTGAAGGTTTTATCATAGTTATCGATATGATAAATGATTGAATGAGAGACTTCATTTATCTCTCATTCAATCATTTATCTTACCGAAGCTATCATGCATTAACACAAAGTATAAATAGTTGTACTAACTACTACCCTCCAAAATATCTTAGGTACTGTACCTTGTATCAACATTGTTCTAGAAGCTTCCATAATTGTACTGATCCTTCTCTCAATAATTCCATTTTGTTGTGGATTTCTGGGTGCTGACATTTGCCTCTTAATTCCCTGTTCATCACAAAACTTCCCAAACTCATCAGAAGTGAACTCACCTCCCTGGTCATATCTCAGACATTTCAAACTCCTCGCAGTTTCCTTTTCAACTAAAGCTTTAAATGCCTTGAATTTACTGAAAGCCTTAGACTTTTCTCTCAGAAAAGTTACCCACATCATCTTTGAAAAACTGTCAGTAAAAATCATAAAGTACTTATCACCATAATAGCTTCTAGTCCTCATAGGACCACATAGATCAGTGTGAACTAAATCAAGGATATGCTTTGAAGAAAAAGTTTTGCTCTTAAAAGATACAAGTCATTTTACCCATCTGACAGTCCTTGCATAAGACATTGTCCGATTTCACAAGATGGGGCATACCTCTCACAATACTTGATTTGTTAACCTTTATCCAATTGTCAAATTTCACTTGAAAAGACCTCTTGTGCCATAACCAACTGTCTTCAATCTTAGCCACCAAATAATTATTCACATTAGTATTTAGATGAAAAAGATTACCTTTAGTTTTCTTTCTAGTAGCAATCAACTCTCCTTTACTTCCAAGGATCTTGCACACTCCACTCTTAAATTCAAGAAGATATCCTTTATCCTTTAATTGTCCAACACTCAACAAGTTATGTTTTAATCCATCTACCCAGTAGAAATCATCTACATTACTTTTTACATTCAATGAAATAGATCCTTTACCTTTAACCATGCAGGGTGAGTTGTTACCAAACCTTACCACACCACCATCAAATTCTTCAAGAGATAAGAGCTTGTTTCTATCACCGATCATGTGGTGTGAGCAACCACTGTCTATTATCCATTCATCACTGCTATCCATGTGTGATACCAAAGCTTTTTCATCAGTCAAGTCTTCCTTCACAACAACAAAGACAATTTCTTCATTGTCCTCTTCCTCGGATCCCTCATTTGTCACACCTTCATCCACTACAACATAGCAGTGTTTCTTTCCTTTTCCTTTGAATTTCCTAAACTTTTCCTTTTTATCACTATTAGGACAATTTGCAGCAATGTGTCCAATCTTATTGCAGGAAAAACACTTCAGACGAAGTTTACCTTTGTACTTACCAGTGCCTCAAGGAAATATTTTACCCAATAATGCCTCAAGTTCCATCAGATGATCTTCATCATCACCATCTCCTCTGCTACCACCATGACTAGACCTGCAGTCATGATTATGACAAATATCCTTTCGTTTCTTCACAGATCTACCGGTTACAGAACCCTTTAAAGAAAATTCAGAGTCTTAGAAACACTATTATCAAAGCTATTTAATTCAAATGCACTCAATTTACCAATAAGGGAATCAACAATAACTTTATATTTAGAAATAGATCTCAACTCTTGTATAGTAGATAGCCTAATAGCATATTATGGTAAGAGAGTTCTAAGTATCTTACTAACAATGGTATCTTCTTCAACTTTACCTCTAGCTCTCTTAATACCACCTACAACTTCCTTAATCCTTTGTCCATATTGTGCTATATTCTCACCATCAACCATTCTCATATCATCAAATTTACCTCTAAGAATTTCTTCCTTAGCCCTTTGTACATGTTTATCACCTCCATAAATAAAACCTAACTTCTCCCATACTTCAAATGCAGTCTCTAATAAATGAACATCTATATACTCAGAGTTAGACAAAGTACTTACAATTCCTTCAAGTGCCTGGATATTTTCTTGCTTCTCCTTAAGCTCATTAGGTGTCAAGGGACTGGTAGTAGGAGCCACATACTTGTTTGTCACATGATTCCAGAACTGAGAACCCATTCCTTTGATATATATCTTCATCTGATCACTCCATATCTGGTAGTTGTCCTTGGTAAACTTGGGACCCTCCTTCTTAGGATCTTTTCCTCAAGATGTTAAGCTTCTACACGCAGAGGGCCTAATGCTTTGATACAAATTGTTAATATGAGAGGATCAGGTTAATACTAAGAGGGGGGGTGAATTAGTATTAACAACAATTTCAAACTTAAACTGAAACTGATAAAACTTCACCAAATCAATCACAAACCAGTAATAAACTATTTACCATTACTAGTAATCACTGATATCCATATGATAAACCGATTTAACAAAACTACTCATTAAGTGTTCATCAACATGAATAAACTAAAAGTAAATCAAATCAACACATTAGAAACATTTACCACATGAACACCTGAATTTTTACGTGGAAACCCAAACAAGGAAAAACCATGGTGGGAATTGGTAGCCATAAAAATTGTGTACTCTTTTGGAATGTGCCCTGTTAGGAGCCTAGCCCGGTTAGGAGCTTACAATGATGCCTTGTTAGGAGCAAACCTTGTTAGGAGTCACTTGGTTAAGGGATTTCTATGATGAGCCTTGTTAGGAGCTTTGCTAGGTTAGAAGCAACCTCACAAGAGGATTTGAGACTCAGATGCTGAGCTACCCGGTTAAGGGATTTACAATTTAAGGCCTTTTAGAACCTACCCGGTTAAGGGATTTTGACTGCTGCAACTGTCAGGGAACAAAAGATGAATGATCTGGAATTAACACTAACTGCTTGCTTGTTCATATCCAATTTAGCTCCACTCTACTATACTGTTACAGATACACCACACTGGTTCGGCTTCACACTATCTACTCAATTCACTGACACAACAAACATCAACTCTACCGACCTAAATAACCTTTACAACTTAGTCGGTTACAAAACCTTAATAATTACAACATAGATCATCATAGATCTTTATATCTCATTATAGATCATCATATCGACCATTACAATCAATTACTAATCAATTACAGCCATTGAATGATCACCGCACCTCAATCTGATGCACTTTCAAACCCTTAGCTCATTTTGCTAAGCACTTCACACATTCCCAAGAAATTCTCTCTTTGATCGCGCCAAAACATTATTCAAACACTTCACGCGGTTTCAGCCATGTCATCACCAACTTACAAGCATAATGTAATACACCACTGAACTCAAAATCATCACTAGTTATAAGAATTGAATACCGGTTCTTAAACCCTTCTTAAACCCTACAAAAAATACAACAGAAATCATAAACATGATTTCTGGTAATCAAAGCATGAGGTGGTTCCAGTCAAAGATACATTATAATGATACAAATACATGTTCCAAACCTCAACACTTGACTCATCACCAATCTTTAGAACCAATCAAAACATTTCCACGTTTACCGATTAAGGTCCTAATTCCCAGTTCATTGTCTTCATTACCGGTAAGGTATTTCCGGTAGACCAAAAAGACTTAGATGACAAAATAGGCATGAAAAACATAGTTGCCACAAATTTTTCCATCAATGACAACACAAATAACTGATCAAAGTCATGAAGCAAATAATCTCAATCTCTTTATCACTATATCATTACCAACAGTCCTTTATCGATTCATCAACATTCTCCATCAGCATCAGTTATGCCAATCATGCCAACAATATATACATATATATATGTACACACACACACACACACACACACATATATACATATACATATACATATACATACATATATATACATATGCATATACACACATATATACATGTATATATACATAAACATATATATGTATATGTATATATTTAGATGTATATATATGTGTGTGTATATGCACATATATATATATATGTTTGGATTTACATAGTATTTTTCTAGATAAACATATATTTTCATAATGTAATTTCAGTGATGTTGATATGGATATGTTGGCATGATGGTTAGATAAAATAAATAGATATATGGTTTTATTTTGATGCATATAGTATATGTTGATTAATAAAATTATATTATGTGAATAGTCTTATCTTGATTTATAGGTTACATTTTGGATAATCATTGATATATTTTGGTTGGTAAGACTTGTTTAGATTAAATATGTGTATTTAGTATAATACATTAGTGTAAGAGTAACTTATATAACATAGTTTTTAATTCTTAAAGAATTGATTTAGTATATATGTATGGGAAGGGGGTGTTAGATTATTTGGTTTAAATGTTTGTTTGGTAAGACTTATTGAATAATGTTAAAAGGGAAGGTGTGTACCTAATGTTCTTAATGTTTGATTAGATAAGTTTATGATTTTAAGAAATAAACTTGTATTACACGTTTTGGCTTGTTGATGTCATCCTTGGTAATTTCATCTTTTATGAGGTTTAGTATATTTGAGTTGACTGTTTGTTGATCAAATTACCTTTAGGAAGTTTATTCCTTGTAGAGGTTGATAGTGGTCGAGTTTTAGATTAATATGCATGTTATCTCATGAAGTTAACTAATCATGTGGTTAAGTACCTTTATTTTGAAATATAACTTTAAGAATTAGATTAGATTTTGATAATTGAACATAAATCATATGTTTTAGGAAATCATAATCCTAAATGATATTTTTGGTATAATCCATAATTTTAGATTATGGTTCTTTAGTGTCAAGTTAAGTGTGTTTTGTGTTTTAAGTGTATCTTGTACTTGAATTTTGATTGTTTTGAGGCAGACAGTTGAATATGTAAACCTTTTAATTATAGGCATGTAACCTTCAATTTAGCATTAGGTAATGCTTGTTCTTAAGTGGTAGGATGGATAGGAACCAAGGGGAAAAGTGCTTATTCTATATGTTAGGAACTATCATTTAAGAACAATAACTAATCAAAATATATCCTTGTAAGAGGTTTTATATTGAAATTAAGAACCATTTTTTTAATTTAGGTGTTAGAGGTTTAGTGATGCTTTTCATTGGTATTAACCTAGTTTTGGTGTAAGATGGAAATTATGTCTTGCACTTTGCATTTTCTTAATCCTCCTAGGTATCCTATTGGATTATATTAGTGTTTGAGTTGGTGTTTGGGAAACCTTGGGCTAGTTTTGTAGTGTAAATTTTGTACTATTAATCTTTTTATCAAGTTATCTAGGACTTCGTCTTTGTTTCACCTAAGTGGGTGGCAACCGATGAGAGAATTGTCTAGAGTAGGAGGCCCTAGAAAGGGTTGCGTACCCACTTTTGTTTTAATTTTTAAGTTGAACTATGAAGTTTCTACGCATTCACATAGGCAAGGCCATCTGCGATGAGCCCTTGAGACTGTAGGTCTAGCCCTTAGGTCTGGCTCTTCTGAGTTGTCTAGTCTTGTCACTCTTTCCATGTTATATGTTTACCCTTGTGAGTTTTGTGGTAGACGTTCAATCTAGTTAAATTTATTGTATGGTTTAACCTGTTGAACGTATATGTAGCATTTGATAGATCTAATGTGTGCATCTAGTGGTGTAGGCTTGTATGTAGGAACGTATGATAGGTCGAGACATGAGATGTTTTGGAAAGAGAAATCACAGGTATGAGGTGACATGTTTGTTAGTTATGTGTTATTCAAATAAGAATTCATTATGATTCAAAGTGTGTGATTCATAATTCTTATAGTAATAATGTTAATATTGTTGTTTTAAAATTTGTTGCTAGTAAGTAGCTACGTTAAGATATCCTAGGGAAAGAATGATCAAACATTTGCATGTAATGAAATGTTAATAGTTAAGATGTTATTTCTACTTGCGTTATATGTTATACATAGTTATGATTATCTTCTTAATGTTTCATACATTCATGTTATGTTAGTTTATGTTTTAGAAGTGATGGTAGTTTACTTTGTCGCATTGGTATATGTTTTAAATTTTTTATAATCTTTGTTGATAGTTAGTTTAGCTATTTTCTCAAGGGTATTTTGATGGGCATTTTGATACTATTGTTATGCATTTGATCTGTCAAATTCGCATTCTCTTATAATACTGTGCAATAGCTCTTATTGAGTCGTATTAGCCTTAACTGATTCACATTCGTTGTGAATTTTGATTTTTTAATATGTATAAACTAAAATTTATCATACGAATGGTTTATCTGACATACTTTTCGTGTTTTCACTTGCAGGTGAACTTTAATGTGCTCGTATGTAGACAGACGAGGCCTGATGGTATCGATGGATGAGATGAGTTACTTGTTGAGGAAGTAGCATTGGTCAGACATTTTTTATTATATCATATTTTGCATCTTCCAGAGGTTACGACCAACTGGGCCATGATCACCACTTTAGTTGAGCGGTGGCACTCGAAGACTTATTATTTTCATTTACCCACCAAAGAGGCATTGGTTACATTGGAGGACGTCTAGTGTATTCTTCACATTCCCATCTATGGTGCGAGAGTGACATTTGATCGTAGAGATGGTATCAGAGGGTTATGTGATCTGTTTGAGTGCTCTAAGCAGGATTTTTAGATACGGGGTCATTATGAGATACTGTGGGAGAAGATTGACTATGTTGACCTCACTATAGTTCTATGTAGTATAGTAGTAGGTCCTTTGATTCTTGATAGGAGGACACATGGATTTCTAGTCGGATGGGGTCGTGTGATCCATGATATGATTATACACATACGTGTTTTTGCATGGGGTCATTTCTTACTTTCTACTTTATATCATCAAATGCATGGTATTGTATATCGGGGACAAAAGTCCATTGGATGCGGGATTACATTGCTCCAAGTATGGGCTTGGGAGCACATGGCTATCTTTCGGCCAATTATTCATGTTGATCTTGTTGACAAGCATCCATATGCATATGGATACACAACTAGTATTAGACATAGGGGTTCAAGGAACACCCTCTACTGAAGACATCAGTTGGATATACTTCAATATTTCTCATGGAGACCATATCTTGATTGTCCCGATTGGGCTGATGACACACAACATTTGCCTTATTGTTAATAACAAAGGTATTTGATTGGTCAATATGTGGGTAGCAACAAGGTTATTGACATTCATCTTCCTGGTCGTGTACTCCATTGGTTCGGGGAGGAACAAGGAGTTCTGGATGTGACAACTTATTTTGCGCATAGATGTCAAGAGATTGGGGATTGGGGGGCTTACGTGCAGCCTCATGTTGTGATTACAGAGTTTGATTCTCTTTGACCATTACAGTGGGGTTGGTTAGCTGGGCCTATAGATCCTGGTGCTACTCCTTAATATGATGCTTGGTGGGTGCATCATATGCTAGTACCATTGACCGATCCAATAGTTCCTATTTCTCCTCAACATATTCGACACAGGAGGATGTAGAGAGGGAGAGGGAGAGAACGAGGTGGAGGACAAGAGAGGGGAAGAGGACAGATTGTGTTGATCATTGCAACAATGAAGGTGGAGGCTGAGCGAGAGGGGGAGGATAGTGCGGATGTAGACATCGGTGAGATACTGAGTCTCTTAGTAGTTCAAAGGAGGAGGGTAGTGAGAGTGATGATTCCAAGTTAGGATCATCCAATAGTGGAGGGAGTGATGATGATTATTTGGGTGGGTAGGACATACAGATGCCCAAGGTAGGAGGTGCGCCTACTGCGGAAGGAGGTGGAGATGGAGGTCAGGAGCAGGATGGGGATGGAGATGATGATCCGCAGGTGGTGAGAGCACGAATTAGGAGTTTGGAGGATGCATTGTCTATAGTTTGACAAAGGCGAGGGGAGGATAGGGAGTAGTTCTGGAGGGAGTATGTTGCCTTAGCCAGTGAGAGGGATCAGATTGTTGGGGAGAAGGACCGAGCCATCGCGAAGCGAGACTATGCTGTGTGGAGGGCACAGTTGACTATGGATGCTTATGATCAATTGTTTGGTCCATGGACAGATGCATGAACATAGGCAAATTGATTTTTTGATGCTTCCCAAGAGGCTATATACTATAGACAGGCTTATGAGAGAATCGTTCCCAAGGGTCAAAGTGGTGTAGGAGCACCTAATGCAAAATTGGGTCAATAATGCAAACAAGGGTCTAATAGTATGTTTTCAGTTTATATCATGTAATAAGGTCATATTATAACCATTTTTGGTGATTTTGTGTCATATAGAGTCATTTTTGATCAAATATGTAAAATTTGTTAAAATATTGTAAAAAGTTGCTTAAGCAACTTTACACCTTTTGGAAGTTGAACAGTCATGAGTTGTAAATAGGTAGTTGGAGAAGTTAGAAAGGGTGTAGGAAGTTATAAATATTACCTTTTGAATCATTTGTATGTGGTTAAGTGTGGAGGAATGTGTGATGATGGTTTGAAGATGAAATGAAAAAGAAACCTCATTTTTTTCTGTTTTTTTCCAAAAATGTGCTGCTCTTTTGTTTGGTACAACTTGTAAAAACATGAAGAGGGATTGAGCCTTATATGGTTGGAATGATAATTGAATTAAATAAATTTTTTACTCTTATCAGGTCAAAATAAAATGTCATTTAAATTTTCTAATGGTGGAATCTTTCCAGTCACCCTGTTCAGAAACTAAGTTTTTCTTGGGTAACAGTCCATTTTTGAAGATTATGTTCGTAAGAAACCCTATCCAATTATGATGTATGTTTTATAAATTCCAAATGGGTATCTAAAAATGGTTTTACATTTCTGATACAATTTTTATAGTGAAAGTTATACCAAAAAAACTCAATTTTCTGTTATAAATTAGTCTTCACGAGTAGATTAACAATCATTATTTGAGACACATGTTCTGAAACAACCATAACTTTGTTTCACATATGTTTTTTAATACCCAAAAGGGTATCTAAATATGTAATCAATTTTGGAATATATTATCGACATCAAAAGTTATGCCATGTTTTGTAATTTGTGAGGGCTACTAGAACTTAGGACAGGTTATGTGGAAAATTGTGACAGTTAGAGGAAACAGTTTCGATGGGAGTTTCTAAGGTGTTTAAATTTTTATTTTGGAAGGATTTAAGGTGTCTCTAAAGTAGATTGATTCATTTGAATTTTAAATTCCTCGTTGTCATGGTTGCATGATTGGATCATTGAGCCCGTTGTTGTGAAATAAGCCTACTTGGTATGGATATGTTGTCATGTTGTTGAGTTTTGAACCCCACCTATTGCATCACAGAGGGAGCCTAGCTATCGAGCCATAGATCTCTGAGCAGATCTAACAGACACACAAGTCGACAAACTAGCAATGAATGAGTGATGGGTCCTCCTAGGGCATCATCAGGACATTGTGGAGCAGGATCCAGTAGGCAGGATCCTCCTGGAGATAGAGGTAGTGTTGGTTGACACTTATTTGATGATATTAGTCGAGCCATTGAGAATTTTATTGTATACTTTGACACATCATTTTGAGTTATATGATATGCAGTTTTGGCGGTGTTCTATATGCTTGTGTTCTATTGATGATGCTTGTTTATGTTATGAAGTCTATATGACTTTATTTGTGCTTTCTATGTGATGCATGATGCAATTTTATGTGCTATATGATTCTATGTGATGTCGTTATATGATTATTTATTTTATGGTTTTAAATGAATGTTATATTATGTGATGCATTTTAAGTGTATGTGACTATCTTTAATGATTGAATGCAACTATTAAAGTAGTTAAATGATAACACACTAAAATGAAATGTAACTAAATGAATGCAATTTAACATGAGATTAAATGAATGTAATGAAATGAATGATCTAAAATGAATGGTAATAAATGAACTAGCTAAATGAATCAGCTAATTGAATGCTATTAATGTTTTTGTTTCGAATGTGCCAAAATATTGTTTTATCATTTTTGACTCAGTTAAAGTAGAAGAAATGTTAGTAGGATGAAAGAATTGGTGAGAGAGATAATGTAAAATGATGAGAAGATGAGAAAGAAAATTAAAGTCAATCTACTAGGATGGTGATCTTGATTGATACACTCAACATAATAGGACATGAAATGATATGATTCAATTGATGATGAATAGTGTTTTTGTCTTTATGTTGGCATTATACACTCAGATGAGAATGGTTGATGTTGTCATTTATGGAAACTAACTGGTAACAGGGTTCAAAGGTTCTACCGGCAACAGACTTCACCTATCGACACCGACAATCACTACAAGGTTTATTCACATCGACATCCAATCTACACTGGCAGCATATTATACCGGTAGTCCAAGCCAACTTGGAAATAATATTGTTTATGCGAAATGTATTGTAATGTAATATTATATTTGTATGGCCGACATGATGTATTGTAAAGACTCATATATGTATGAGATCTTGTAGGTCATTTGAACATATGATATGTAATGTAAGAAAGTGGTAATATGTGATAGGTTATGATAGCAAATAATTGTATATGCATTTTGATGTATTTATCTTGAGAGCGAATTAGAGAAGAGCAGAGAAAAGCAAGGTTTTGGTAGAGGTATCAGACAGAGCTTAAACCGGTACTGAATCTAGGATTGCATATGCTATTTTGAGCAGTACATTGTTATTGGATTTAACCATCCCATTGTGTAGTCAGTGAGACTCCATTTTTGTTGTTGAGTAGTGAGCTCTAGGCAATTGGCCTTCCTGCATGTGCATGCCCCTATTGTACTAAGTAATATTTATTAATATTGGCCAGTGAGTAAATATTGTGGGTCACAAATCCCACCAAGGTTTTTCCCTTACTAGGTTTCCTCACCAAAAATATCTGTGTTATGGTGTGCATTGATGCTCATTCTTTTGTTTCTCTTTACTGCATTATTATTTGCTTATCGATATATTAATTTGGGTTGTAAATTTGCAAATAAGTTTAAATCTTTCATCCACTGGTTAGACACTAATTCACCCCCCTCTCAGTGTCTTTGGGATTAATCAAGTATCTAACACTTTATTCATAGTGCAACACATTATCATCACTGAGCCTTATTATGTAGCAATGAAGCTACGTACATCAAGGTATAAAGAACCAAGACATAAATATATCTCATTGCAAGAAACAAACACGTAGTAGACAAGGAATGAACTCTCTGTTCTGGGAATTACGCTAGGGGTTGAGGTATGTGTGGCATTCACAAGCTGAATTATCCTATCACAAACATCCACTACAACCATTGCCCCAAAACTTCATTGGTTCACACCACAAATAACAAACAACAAACAAAGAAAAGGATCATGCTTATCATACCTCCTCTAGTCACTTTTAGACATCCTTGAGTAGCATAGAAACATGATCTTCACCAATTGATAAAAGATAAAAACAAAATTAGACAAAACTCAGCAACTTTACTGACTATGTCTTTGCTTTTATTTGTTTGATGTGATGGTTGATAATGTCTGATCTCAGAAAGTTGCAGACCCCATTTAAAACCGATCTGTCTGATTTCAAGTGTATCCTTTTCTGTTTAAGACAAGATAATGATCACGTTGATATAGATATTGATGATTGAGAAGACTTGATCAATTTGGTTGCAAAAATGTTTGATAAGATAGTTATATCCTTTGTTTAACTTCGTGCGAAGTGTTTGCTAGATATCTACTAGGATATTTGTTTCTCGCCAAACATTTTATTGCAATTTTTGATTTTATTTTTATTTTTAGTTCTTTTTGAAGAGTTCTTTTGATGTTTTTGGTATTTTGTTTAGAATTGTTTTAGGATTTTTTTAGGACTTTTTTAGGATTTTTTATTATTTTTTCAGGACTTTTATATAATTTTTAGGATTTTTCAAGACTTTTTACAATTTTTAAGGATTTTTTTAGGACTTTTTATGATTTTTAGGATTTTTTCAGCTATGCCCCCATATGCAGACCTATGATGACATGAAGATCTACAAAATGCGATGGAGACAATGAAATTTTGAAATGCAGCTATGTTATGAAGATGTAAAATGCATTTCCTATTTGAACAAGAGTGATTGTGTGTGTCTTTCATTCTAAAATGCACTAATTGAATTAAAGTTGCGAAATGTTTTAGAGATAGAAATTCAATCCATTGTTACAAGAGTTTAGACCATCCAAATTAACACGCTATGTAACCAAGATTTATGAATGGAGGCACATAAAACTTCTCCACCAATTCTTGAAACTTTGATCTTCTTTTGTCCATGTGTGTGTATTTGAGTTGATTCCCTCCCTTATAACCATTATAGACCCTTGGAATTCTATGTGACTAGCTATGTGAGTTATGCTGACTTCAAATGCAACTTGGATAGAGCCTCACTACCAGTGAGACATCTATAGCCTTGATGAGGTTATACAATGTAATCTCTTGAATATTACTCCATTTCTAGCATGTGTCCATAGCCCTGATGGAGTTACTCGCATGTTCCCTTAGTCAAGCTTTTATTGCACTTGTATGCATGATATTTCAGTTTTATATCATTGCTCTTTTGCCTTAATATTTTGATATGGATTTTGGCATAGCATTTTTTAATTTTATTTATTGCCTTGACTTGTAAGTAATGAAACCTACTTGGGTATGACAATTATAACAACGTTGAAGTATAATTTTAGATTTTTCACTAGCCACATGACCAACTTGGTATCTGTAATGACTTAGAACATGTGATTAATGTGTGAGATATACAACAATTGATAGATGTTGGGTAGCAAGACTTAATAGTGTAACCTCTACAGAATCGTGGATAAATCTCAATCGCAAGTTGACGTTGAAGATAAATGACTAAAGACCTCCTAAAGACTTCATGAACAAGTATTTAGGAAAAGAGACCATCTTCTCTTCAATCAGTGTAGACAAGTAAATGACTTAGACAATCACATTATTTTATTGATGCAATGATATGCACAAGCAAAGATTATATGCTATGAAGATTGTGAAGGCAATGTGTGATGCTAAAAATGTGATAAATAGAAACACATACACATATAATGAGACAATAAAACATAATAGAAAGCTTAATTGAAAATTAAATTAAAGATGCAAACCATAAGCCTTCCTTGAAATGTCCCATTTTCCTCTCTTCTTGAGGACCTTGAAGGTGTTGGATTGGTTGGCTCTCAGCGGAGAAATGACCTCCAAAGTGACAACTCAAGAGTTGAGTAGCTACTTGATCATGATTGATTATGCAAATGATATGAAATACAATGCTATGATAAATACAAGATGCTAGTTAATAGAAGATTGAAATGAAAATGCCTATAGTAACGATGCTAAAACTATGGATGCAAGGGATCCTTATTGCTCCAAAATGGGAGATATTTATAGGAATTCCAAGGCCAAAGATGAGGTGGCAGGAATCAACAGTCCATATCTGATTTGAAGATATCAAGGGCCAAGATTGAGGAAGTTGGAGAAGAGGTTGGAGGAAGGGACACTTGTCATATCTATGGTGACAAGTGTCAAGGAGCCTTGCTCATGAAAGGGCAAGTGTCCAAGGGAGGAGACATGTGGCAAAAGTGCCATGTGTCTCAAGGGGAGAATATCCACACCATAAGAGGTTAGGATAAGGAGTTAAGAATGTGCAAGATAGGATAGGGTTAGTTAAAACCTAGGGTTAGGTGGAATGGGCTAGGTTAGGGGGTGGTTAAAAGTTAGGAGGCATGTGGGTAATTTGAATTTAAAAATTTAAATAATAGGAAAAGACTAATTAACTTTCAACAACTCAAAAATTGATTTGTTTTAATTAATTAGGGGATTAGAAGGAATGAATTAAATGGGGAGAGGATTAATTAATTTGGATTAATTAATCAAAGGGAACTATTGAGATGAACCTATTAAATAAATCCTTAGATTTATTAATAAGTAGATGAAAGGGATTTAATCAAATTGCTAATGAATTCAATTAAATTGGGAAGGGTGGTTAATTAAATAATTGATTATTTAATTAGTTATCTTCAGACCATTTTTAGGTGTATACGCAATGCATTTAGGAAAGAAACTATATGAGATGCAATACGTTAAGGAAAACGATATGCAAGTGCAGAAGAGTAAATGCTAAACTAACCCAGCCTTTAGATGTAATATCCTTTTAGGTGCATGCTATTCATGGGATCTGGGAGTGGATCTCCTTCCATTGTTAGATGATAAGTGCCATTTCCAACCACTCTTGTTATGACAAAAGAACCAAACCAGTTAGGTTCAAACTTTCCTTGTTTTTTGCGTTCTGCGAGGTTCCTTTGATTCTCCTTAAGGATAATATCCCCTACTTCGAAGAAACATGGTCTTACTCTTTTGTTATAGCTTTGTCTCATTCTATTTTGATAACCTTGTAAATTATTCAGAGCGCTTTGTTGTTTTAAGTCCAATAATTCAAGTTCTTGCAAATGGGCAACTCGATAGTCTTCCTTTGATATGATATGTTTCAAAGAGACTCTTAGTGATGACAATTCTACCTCAATAGGTAAAATGGCTTCTGAACCATATACTAAAGAGTAAGGTGTAGCACCAGTAGCTATGCAGATACTAGTTTGATAGGCCCAAAGAGCTGACTCAGTTGAAGATGCTAGTCTCGTTCAGTGTCATTAGCAACTTTCTTTAAAATTTTCAATATGGTTTTATTTGTTGCCTTAGCTTGATCGTTGCTTTGGGGATAATAATGAGTTGCAAAACATTGTTGAATGTGGAATTGATCACAAAAGTCACTCACGTCTTGATTTTTAAAGGGTTGCCCATTGTTAGTAACAATGCACATAGTGACTGCATATCTACAGATGATATAATTCAAGATGAACTTAGCTATATGTTTGCCTATTGTGTAGGTCATAGGGATTGCCTTGACCCATTTGGTAAAGTACTTAGTAGCTATGAGCATGAACTTGTGTCCATTGGAGGAGGTAGGGTTTATTTTGCCAACGAGATCCAGTCCCCATTGTGAGAACGACCATAGTGATGTAATTGGTTGAAAATCTTGAGCAGGTGCATGAATTAGATCTCCATGTATTTGTCATTGTCTGCATCTTTGGACATACTTGTAGGCGTCCTTTTCCATAGTTGGCCAATAATATCCGGTTCTCAGTAATGTTTTTTCTAATGTCGGACTAGAAGAGTGTGCTCCACATATCCCATCATTAACTTCTTTCAGGGCAGTTTTTGCCTCTTCCTCATTAACACATCATAGTAAAGTGTCATCTAGGCCTTTTCTGTACAACATATCAACAATGATGGTGTGTTTTGTAGCTTGATGGATAAGTGTATTTCTTTCATTGCATGAGAGATCAGGAGGCATATGTTGATCATGAAGGTATGCATATATATCTTTGTACCAAGGAGATTCATGTCCAACTATCATGTAGATATATTGAGAAGATGATATTTCATATACTGGTACCATGAGTTGTTCGACTATGAAATCAAAGTGAGTTTCATTGTTAGGCATATCCAAGAGAAAGTCTATTGTTTCCATAGCATCGGTTGCCTTGTTTTGTGCTCTTGGGATTTGCTCAAATTGTATATTGGTGAACTTCTACTTGTATTCTTCCACCAACTATTTGTAAGGTGTCAGCTTGTCATCTTTTGTATTGTAATCATCATCAACTTGATTGATGATAAATTGCGAGTCTCCATAGACTTGTAACTCAATGATTTTCCATTGTATGGCAGTACGAAGTCCTATTAATAGGGCTTCATATTCAAATATATTTTTGGTACAAGAGAAGCAGATTTTGAATGATTTAGGAATAGAATCTACTTGAGGAGTTATATAGAGAATTCCTTCTCCTGCTCCATGATTTGTATAGGACCCATCAAAAGACAATTTCCAGTTTATTGGTGCTGAGAGTGTGAACACTAATTCATCTAGAAAATCTACCACCATTGGATGACTGTCTTGTAGGGGTGCCTCTGCTAGTTGGTTTGCTATGATCTCCCCCTTGATGACCTTTCTGTTGACATACTCTATGTTGAATTCACTCAATATCATGATCCACTTGGCAAGCCTTCCGATTAATGTTTCTCTATTCATCAAGTACTTGAGTGGATGAAAATGTGCAATGAGGTGGAATTTATGACTCAACATATAGTGTCTTAGCTTCTGAGAGGCAAATATCACTGTGAGACATGCTCGTTCTATTGGCATGTAGTTGAGTTCATATCCTATGAGTGTTCTACTAATGTAGTAGATAGCTCCTTCTTTTCCTTTCTCATCATGTTGTGCTAGGAGAGCACCTAAAGAGGAATTTGTTGTGAAAAAGTACAAGAGTAATGGTTTTCCATGCGTTGGTGGAACCAAGATTGGTGTAGACAAAAGATATTCTTTTAATGTTTGAAATTCCTATTGGCATTGTTTTGTCCATTTGAATGTGACACCTTTCTTCAAAAGATGTTGAAATGGTTGGCACTTGTTTGCCAATTGTGTAATGAAACATCTTATGGATTGTAGTAGCCCATGCAGACTTCTTAATTTCTTGAGTGTGGTGGGTTCCAACATGTCTAGTATAGCTTTTACCTTTTCTAGATCTATTTATATGCCATGGTTTGATACAATTAACCCCAAAAGTTTACTAGATGTTATTCCAAACACACACTTTTTGGGATTGAGACGGACATTGTATTGCTCAAGTGTGTCAAATATTTTAGCTAAGACATCCAAATGATCATCTCTTGTTGTGGATTTAGCCAGTAAATCATCTACATAGTCTTCCATGATTTTATGTATCGTGCCATGAAACAAGGTGGTCATTTCCCTATGATAAGTAGCACCGACATTTTTAAGGCCAAATGGCATCACATTCCAGCAATATGTTCCCCACAGACAAGTGAAAGATGTTTTATGTTGGTCTTCTGGTGCAATCTTGATTTTATTATAAGTAGAAAAACCATCCATGAGTGATAGCATTTCATTTCCAGTTGTCAAGTCCACTATCATGTCCATGTTAGGGAGTGGAAAATCATCCTTTGGGAAGGCCTTGTTGAGATCCCTAAATTCGGTGAAGATTCTGATACCTCCAGTATATTTGGTTACTGGGACTAGATTAGAGATCCATTTTGCATAGTCTATGGGTCTAATGAAACCCACATCTAACAATTTCTGTAATTCAATTTTTACCAACAGAGCTATGTGAGGATGCAACTTCGTGAGTTTCTGCTTGTATGGTTTCACTCCTAGAAGTAATGGCAGATGATGCAAAACTAACTCAGAGTCTAACCCTGGCATATCAGAATAAGAGCATGTAAAGTTGATTGGCCTTTGTGTAAAAAGTTGAATGAAAATTTCTTTTTCCATAGGATTCAAAGATTTTGCCAGGTGTTTCTTATGCACTGTCTCAGCATCTCTGATATTGATCTCTTCAGTTTCTTCAACTAGTAATGCTGAATTTTCTTTGTCTATGGGAAGGGTGTCCAATTTGTTGTGAACCATATGTTCTGCTTCATTTTCATCATCTGGATTGGAAGAGGAGCTTTCTTCTTCAAAGTATGCAGTTCTATCTAGATCTACAATGAAGCCAATTTTATGATCATCATAAGGAAGTCCATCCCTTGCACCCAAGAATTCAGCTACAACTTCATCATTTTGAAACCAATCTAATTGTGGTTGCCTTTCTTGCCCCCAGTCTATTAGGTGAGGATACATGAGACAAAGATCTCTTTATTCAGTAGGAGGAGATGTTGCTGAGATCATGCAAATTCTGTTGCTTAAAACATACTTGACTGATGGTGGGTTAATTGGTATGTCTTTATATTCAATTTTGTCATCCACAATTGGCTGGTTGTCATAAGCTCTAAATGTTGAAAATGTGTTACAAATGTGTATATATAGAAACTCAATCATGTGAATCAGTTATACTCTCTCTTTATGTTTCTCTATTTGATTCATATTCATCAATTTCTTCAATTGGAGAAAGAAGATTTTTTAGTTGTATTGATGATGAATGGGAGAGTATCCTGATTGAAAGGCCATTCTTCTGTGATAGAAGCTTCATTGAGTGCTTGAATAAGAGATAGTGGTAATATTGAATTACCATCTCTTGTTGGTGCTATCCTCATTTTTGTTGATGTAATAGTTGGTGATGATGGTGTGGAAGTATTTGATGCTGGTGCAATTCTTGTTTCCATCACTGTATTGACATGCGATGCTTGTTGAAAGACTATTTGTAATGCATTGCCTGGTCTTGGTGATTTAAGGTTATGATCTTCACTTTTTATTACTAGGGTATATGGTCAAGTTGTTCTTCTTTCTCTCGTCAAGCCAGTGTATCCTAATCCCCAATTCTTTAGATTCTCTAAAGGTAATATGGGTTCTATGATGCCTTGTGTATGTGCCCCCAAGCCTGTGGTTCCATCATAACCATGTCACTGTAACATCTTGAAACCATTACCATATTTTTCTAAGGGGATTTTGGTTTGGAGTGTCATTTTCTTCTTTATACAACCATCCATTGACATCTTCATGTAGAGATTCTTCATTAAGCTCTTTCCACCTAATAAAAGAACAAGAATCAGAAAAACAAACAATTTCCTCCCCTTTAACTTTGTTTGTAAGACTTGGTAATTGTAATGTGGTGAAAAGTGATGAGAGGAGCTCAAGTGCAAAGCTTTACTCCTCCTCAAGAAAGGAGTGAAAGTTTCATAATGGATTCCCTTCAACTTCTCACACACATTAAATTTAAAAGAGGGGGTTGAATTCACTAGATCCAATCCTAATGGAAAGAGATTGAATGCTAAATGAATTGTAGGGAATTTACAATAAATTTGGAAAGTAAAGTAGCCCTCTTTTAAAATAGACAAGTTGAATTAAGCAAATTGAGACTAAGTGTAAAGAAGATAAATAAATGATTATATCTTGAGATAGAGATGCGGGATGAAGTTGTGCACTTGGAATTAGCTATAAGATGTCAAGATGAAGCTCCCCTGCAAATTTGGGCAAAATTTTCTACGAGCAGGTTGAAAGTGTACCTGGTACTCCGAAAAATCCTTGTGTTGAAAAGGATTTTTCCATCTCTGAAAAATGGATTCTAAACCTCCAATTACCGCTGCACACCTGCAACCTACACGCAAAAAAGAGAGGAAATGTTGTTGGCATTGGGGGTTTGCCTTCAGGTCAAACCCCGTTTTGGAATTAACCAAGTGATTGAAAATACTTGCAAGCAAATGAAAGGAAATGTCTGAAGTAAAGTTCAACTCAAGAGAGGATGCAATTGAAATGTTGATAGAATTGATTGAAAGGATATATGGAATTGAATTCCTTGAATGTTGGTAAGGATCTCCTCTTCAATGATTGAATCCTTGACTTGAATGCAACACCTAGCCTTGAAAGAAGACTTGAAATTATCAATACTTGAAAGAATGATTTAATGCTTGAATGCTTGAATGTTTGAATTTGATTTTGCTTCTTGAATCTATTGAGCCTATCCAAATAGGAGGGGAAACACTCCCTATATACTTGCCAATTAGGGGTTTTTAACTAATTTTTCGTCTTAGGCCGATAGGAAATTTTTTTCCCACTTACAATTGACAAGACCAATGCAGAATTAGGTCAACAAAGGCCCAAAATAGGGTAGGTACAGGGGCATCATGTCCTTGTCCTTCCCTAATTTAGGACAAGCAGTGACAGGAAGCAGTGCGGGGTGGTAGGAAATGCAATTTTTGATGATTTGAGCATGTCTCGAGTCTCCAATCAGGCTTAGGGATTCATCCACCAATGCAAAGACCCAAATGCAATTGAAAATTACAAGGTCACAAGTTTATGATGCTATATTTAGCCCCCAATTTAGCGAGAGTATAAGCGTACATGAATACTATCGGTAAAGTACAAGGAAACAAGATTGAAAATTGAACTTTCACCATGTCAAGGAGGCAAGATACACCAAGCCCCCAGTGGACTAAGGATCTTATGACTTGTATTGACAAAGTAAAAGGGAAGATCAAGAGGGAGAGAACCATGACTGCAAGAAGTAAGGTTCCCCTCACTATGAGCCATGCAAAGTAAGGATACCAAAAATTACAAAGCAAGGCCAAGTTCACTATGTAACTTAAAGTATCAAGAAGGAAAAGATGAGTGGAGTGTATGCCCCCATGTTAAAGAGATCACACATGCCTTATCGGGAGCAATTTCTTTAAGGTAGGATACACCCAAGGGAGAGAAAGAGAGGGAGCACGTTATCAAGGATTTAGCCCCCAGTTGAGGAATAAACCCAAGGATAATGAACATAAAACACAAAACATGAGGTGGATTCGCTTTCCTCAGGGTCAGTATGCTTTATGATAACTCATGTATATCATGTATATATGCATATAAAAGTCCTCATTCCTAAAAGAAAGGAAACCACCTTGGAAGAAAGGGAACAAATATGTCTTCCGAGTCAACAAGAAAGAGACCAAAAGAGATCTCGATGCTTTGCATCATCCTCAAGCTGACATCACTAGTGACAACAAATAGAAGAATAGGAATACACATAGAAGAATGGGAAAAAAAGAGCTAGAAAAGAGAGAGGTAGAGGATATATGGTGCGAATGTAGCTAGTCTAGCATGGCATCCACTTCCCGATCTTGATGATCACTATTTCAGGAAGGCAAGAAACACACCAGAGGAGCGACATCAAGCACAATAGATGGAGATATCAAAAGATCCAAATAAGGACTATGCTCATGTTCTAGATCACTTTGTTTGTTTTGAGGAGATAGGATTAAGGCTTTTGGAAATTATGTAAATAAATGTTTGTCAACATCAACATATTCATATTCAGTATCAGAAGCATTAGGAGTTGTATTGCCATCATGAATAACATTTTCACCTATTTCTTCATCAATATTTATAGAAAGAGGAGCTCTAACATGAATAGAAGTAAAACCATTACATGTTTTTTGCAACTTATGATTTGGAGATTTAAGTTCAAGATCTTGCTTAGGAGAAAAGAGAATTATGTCAATTGTTGGTGTTTTAGCATATTGAATAGTTTGAGAAACAACTTCTCGAGCTCTAGCATGACATTTTTGTCGATGATCTCTCGCACAACGATTCCATCGAGTCTTAGCAGAAGGCTGAGAAGAAAGAGGAATATTTATTGGAGGAATATTTGTTGAAGGATAAATATTTGTTGAAAGAGGAATGTTATCATCTTTGGTAGTTGGATGGTTAGGTTGAGGTATCTTAGGTTGAACAAGAGGAGAGGAAGGTCTCTTCTCTCTATAAGAGAAAGGAGGTGAAACTGCACCATATAAAGGAGAAATGTTTGGTGTAGGAAGGAGACCGGTTCCATCATGAGGAGGAGGTACACGTTCAACCTTATGAGGGATATTATTGTTGGAATCCAAGAACACTGAGAGGAGGGGGGTGAATCAATGTTCTACCGGTATGATTGATTTCAACCTTATTAGCACAACAACCTAGCAACCGGTATGCATAAAATAAAATAACAATAAGTAATAATGCAACCACAAAGATCAACACCATAACACAAATATTTATACGTGGAAAACCTCAAAGAGGAAAAACCATGGTGGGATTGGAGACTCAAAATATCTATCCACTAATTAGATGAATAAATATTATATATAAGGGGTCTGCACATGCAAGATGACACACAACCTATAGTGCACTGCTCATCATAAAAGGAGCCTCACTGACTACAAGAAATCTTCAGACTACAATCCGGAAAGAAGATTAAATTGCAAGAATAACATCTACTATGTTTAAGTACAGTTTTGGTTAAGTTCAATACTAGAGATCTTAAACCTCTTACTCAAACCCAATTCAATCACCTATGATCAACCAAATCCTCTTCATATGATTACAACCTTATTCACACACAAATAATCCCATAACCATCCATGGCCGTGATCTACAAAGAGATCTTACATCATATTTATACAAACGTGAGACCTAAACAATTAGGTCGGCCACCTAAAAGATAATACAATAAATCCATTACATAAACCCACAAACTAATGATATCCCAAGTTGGCCAGAGACCAAAACAACATTAACCAAAAAATAAATCAAACCGGTCCATAACCTAGGAGAATAACACATAATAGCACCAGACCTAAAATAGGTTGCCATAAGCCAAATGCAACACCACTAATCAACTGGAACACAAACATGATAACTATGAACATCCTAAAAACCTCTTACAAGCTGCACCAACACCACTTATGGAATCCATCAAAAGATCTTCAACAAAGCTCTGATGGTAAAACCCTTATTGGTAACCAAAAGGCTTACTAGAACATATGATAGCTTCTGGATCACCAATTCTTGAACCAACTAAATGTGACACGCACATGAATGACCGAACCAAACCAATTCCACCAATCTGAATATATCGTAGAATACCAGAGGTGATCTCCGGATCAAGATCACAAAACAACCACTCTACCGGTACCCGATAGACAACCAAACAAGCTAGTGTTGACATCAATGACAAACATCAATGCAACACATAATCAATTCCTCCAAATTGCCAACAATTATTGTTCTTCTTAGGAGAAGGCATGGTTTCATCCATAGGAAAGGAATATGTTGGGAATCTTCCTTAGGAGGAAGATTATTTCTATCTGTTAGGGGAAGAACTTCATCTTCAAGAATGAAGGGAATATAAAGTGTTGGAGTTATAGGTTGGCTTAAGGATAAGATCATATCTTTCTTCCATTTCTGATAAGATTGAAAGAGAGAATCACTTCTTGTTGGAAGAGATTGAAATTGTTGAGGCCAAAAGTAATCAATAGGAACACCTGGGCTTCTTTCAGTTGGTCGAAATAGGCTATGGTTAATAGTTATGATTTCTCCATTATGGGGAAATTTCAAACACTTATGGATTGGAGAGGCAATATCCTTCATGGAAGATAGCCAAGGGTAACCTAACTTCACACAAAATTATTTAGATGAAGGAATGATAACAAAGTTGACTTCTATAGATTTAGTGTGAACCTCAATAGGGAGTGTGATAGAACCAATAGTAGGACAAGAAAATCCATCAAATAACTTAATGACCACATTAGTAGCATCATAGATTGGTTTATGCAAATGTAAAGTATAAAGATATTCTTCAGTGATGACATTAACCATGCAAGAGGGATCAATAAGCACACCACAACAAGGTTTGTCTTGGATTTTCGCAACTATGTATAAAGGGCCATCGAGTGCTCTAATGGTCTCATGACGGTCAAATGTGATACATTGATCCTTAGGTGTTTCTTATTTCTCTACCATATTCACTAAATTTGGAGCCATTGTAGTGAGATCAGAAGGAGAGAAAGAGGTATGTTCAGTTTCAATCACATTAGAGGTATGAGAGGGTAAAGAATTAGTGAAAATATTAAGATTTTGATTAGGAGGAGCTACTGATTTATTTCCCTTATCATTCACGCCCGCCACAGATATAGTATTATTATCAATCAGGTCTTGAATCTTACTTTTTAATTCAAAAAATTTCTCAGTATCATGACCAGGTTGTCGATGAAATTGACAAAAAGAATTATTATCAAAGTAAGGTGAGGCTGCCTTAGAAGGGTCAACTGGTTTTAATGGAGGGAGTTTGATAACATTTCTTTGTAACAACTGAGACATGATGCTATGCAAAGATTCATTCAAAAGAGTAAATTGTCTTTCTCTTTTGAAAAATTTAGAAAGAGGAGGCACACCTGTTGTAGCATTCACATTGTTGTTGTTGATGGTGTCATTGAATTTGATGAAGCCTTTATTTGGTTTAAACTTCTCAAATGGTTGTTGAGCACTCTCACTCTTATCACTCGGAGCCATAGGAGTAGATTGCTCCAGTTGACTCACAGTCAGTTGATAATTGTGAAGTGTTGCGCACAACTACGGAAAGGAAGTAAACTCAGAAAGGAGAAGTTTGTCCCTAATGTCTTTTTGCAAATTAGAAATGAAAATTCTTTAAATATCATTATCATGCACTATAAAAGAAATTTGAGAACACAAATGATTATATATACCAATGAAATCAGTCACTTTTTCTTTAACACCTTGTTTACAATGCATTAAATCAGTCAAAGTGATTTTAGGATCTATGTTCTTTTGAAATTGTTGACTAAAAGAATTTGCTAATTGTTGAAAAGAAGTAATAGAATATGAAGGCAAAGAGAAATACCATTATAAAGCCTTATCTCTTAGTGTTCTAGTAAACAATTTGGCAAGCAATCTTTGATCATAAGCAAAGTCAGTACACAAAGTTTGGAATATTTTGACATGTGTTAAAGGATCACCTTTTTCATTATAGAGTTCCAATTGAGGGACTTCAACATGTTTAGGAGGGACAACTCTAATAATATCAAGAGAAAGTGGGCTCACAACATAATGTGGGCACACCAAACTTGGATTGACTCATAGAAGCAATTTGTTGTTGCAATGATGACACAGTTTGGGCAAGGCTATTAATGGTTGTTTTAGTTGAAGAATTTATGTTAGACATGTTTGATTGAGAAGGTGGTGTGATTTTATTTAAAGAAGGCATTGATTGAGAATAGGGTGGTGGAACACTATGGTAAGTAGGCATAGGTGATGATTGAGTAAGAAATGAGACACTAAAAGGGGGGATAGAATGATTGGATGAATTGCCCCCGTGTGTCACATTGTCTGGTTGAGAGACAATATGAACACTCATTGAAGGAATAGATAAAGATGGAGGATTGATTGAGGAAGAGGGATTTCCCCCTTGACTGATGGTTATAGGTATGACATTTTGAGTTGATGTAGCCATGATGTTTGAAGTGAAAGTAGGAATGCTAGTCATTGAAGTGTTCAAAGGAATAGAATGAATGTTTTGTGTAGGGGGTTGTGAATAACCTAAGGTCTCAGCATAACTCTTTATAGGTGTGACATTAGAATCAACAATATGAGCAATACCATGCAATATATTAATTCCAGTCTTATCACTTTGAATCATGTGTTTTAGACCTACAATTAATGGAAGAGCTTCACTATTAGGATATTCTTGGGACATCCATTGTTGGAAATTGTCAAATTGATTATCCAATTTTGAAAGTTGATCTATGGAAACTCTAGTCAAAGCTTCTTCCTCGTCATTGGAATCATCAATTGGGTAGATCGATATGTTACTAGGATGGGAAGAATTAGCATTATCCTCATTGAAGAAGTCACCCAAATTAGGCTCCATCTCTTCGGGAATCAAACCTTGGGAAGCCTTAATTCTAATGCTTTGTCTAACGGGGACAGTATAGGTAGGACTAATAGCCGTAAAACTCATGCACTAGAGGGAAAATTTGAATTTTTAATATTGGGAACAAAGTTTGCAAAATTGAATAATGCCAAAAATCCAAGAAAATTATGATTAGACAATTTGAACTTTGTGGAAAGAAGAAATCACACAATTTTTGAGAAAATTTATGATTAATAAAAAGAAATTAGGATTTTATAATTAGGCCCAATGAGATACCACTTAATTTCAAAATTAAAATTGCCAAAATTAAGATTTTAAAATTAGGGTAAATTATAATTAACCACCTAATTTTAAATGTTTCCTTGAAATTTGTAATGTTGAAATTGGGAAGTATTTTTGATTTCAGAGGGATCAAAATTTGACAAAATCAGCCAATTTTCTGGATTTAAGTAATTAAATACAGTCATAACAGTCTCTCGAAATTTTGGGAAAAAAGCTGAGGACCAGGTTGAAAGTGTACCTGGTCTACCCAACTTTTTTGAAACTTTTCAAGGATGAAAGGTATGATGATTTTAGAGCTAACCCCAAAAAATTGGTTAATTTTACAAACTTTAGATAGGCGAAAATAAGGTTTGAATGTCAAAATAGGACCCTATTAGGGTTTTTAAAAAGATAAGAAATTGAATTGCAAATTTGAAAAAGGTGAAACCTAATGGATAGGGCCACCTTTAATGATATTTAGAAAACTCAAATTAATTGAAATTGATTGAATTTTGTACAAAATCCAAACAAATTTGAAAATTAGGTTTTTAGGGCCTAACCACTGAATTTTGAAATTTTGAATTTTGGTAAAAGGAGGGAAATTGAAAATTTGAATTTTAGGCAAGAAGACAAGTATGAAAATAGTCCTAAATTTGAAAATTAAATGTGAATCCAATTTTGGCACAAGTTCAATTTGATTTTTGAAAATTAGGGTTTTGACAATTAACCACTTAATTTTGTAAATTTGATTTGCAAATTGAACAAGATAATGAAATAATTTAATTTGACAAGAGAAGTAATTTTCAGATCTAAGACAATAGATAACATTTTTTTGCAAAACACAAGTTCAATTTTGACAACTAGGGTTTTGAATGAATTAACCACTAAGTTTTGTAAGGAAATTAAACTTGTAAATGAAAAATATACAATAATTTTTAATGTAAAGAATGTAATACGTTGGGTTCACCAAAATGTAATGTGGTGAAAAGTGATGAGAGGAGATCAAGTGGAAAGATTTACTCCTCAAGAAAGGAGTGAAAGTTTCACAAAGGATTCCCTTCAACTTTTCACACACATTACATTTGAAAGAGAGGATTGAATTCACTAGATCCAATCCCAATGGAAAGAGATTGAATGCTAAATGAATTGTAGGGAATTTGCAATAAAGTTGGAAAGTAAAGTAACCCTCTTTTAAAATAGACAAGTTTAATTAATAGAATTGAGACTAAGTGTAAAGGTGACAAAGAAATGATTATATCTTGAGATAGAGAAGTGGGATGAAGCTGTGCACCTAGAATTAGCAGTAAGATGTCGAGATGAAGCTCCCCTGTAAATTTGAGCAAATGTTGCTGAGACTAGGTTGAAAGTGTACTTGGTCCTTCAAAAAATTCACGCATCGAAAAGGGTTTTTCGTCTTTGAAAATGGAGTCTAAACCTGCAATTACAGCTATGCACCTACAACCTACACATAGAAAAGAGAGGAAATATTATTGGGATTGGGGGTTTGCCTTTAGGTCAAACCCCGTTTTGGAATTAACCAAGTGATTGAAAATACTTGCAAGCAAATGAAAGGAAATGTTTGAAGTAAAGTTCACCTCAAGAGAGGATGCAATTGAAATGTTGACAAAATTGATTGAAAGAATATATGGAATTGAATGTCTTGAATGTTGGTAGGGACATCCTCTTCAATATTGAATCCTTGACTTGAATGGAACACTAGCCTTGAAAGGAGACTTGAAATGTTCAATGCTTGAAAGAATGCTTGAATGCATGAAATTGATTTCGCTTCTTGAACCTATTGAGCTTATCCAAATAGGAGGGGAAACACTCCTTATATACTTGCTAATTAGGGGTTTTTAACTGATTTTCCCTCTTAGGCTGATATAGGAAAACTTTTTCCCGCTCACAATTGACAAGCCCAATGTAGGATTAGGTCAAGGGAGGCCGAAAATAGGGCAGTGATAGGGGTGCCACGCCCCTGTCCTTCCCTAATTCAGGACAGGCAGTGACAAGAAGCAGTGCGGGGTGGCAGAAAATGCAAGTTTTTGATATTTTGATCATGTCTCTAGTCTTTGATCAGGCTTAGGGATTCATTCGCCAATGCAAAGACCCAAATGCGGTAAAAAATTGCAATGTTAAAAATTTATGACGCTACAATAATGTTCTCCCAAAGGACCTGGGAGACAACTGTCCTACTGGATATGTTTCAGAACATGAGTACTCGACACACCCTTCAGCTTTGATTTGAAGAGGTGTTGTAGGTGTGCGAGATGATGGTGTCATTGTTTCTGTAATCTTTAGGGATTCCATTTGTATGTGGAGTGGAGCTGCCTGATTGATGGGTACTTGATTATTTGTGCTTGCTCTTAGGTAATTGTGTTGGCAAATGCACACTCCAATGAGACATTGTAGGTGATTGAAGGTTTTGTCATTGATGGCAACCTTACAATCCTATGACACCGGCAAGGAAATCCACCGACACTAGAAAGATCAGACTCTACACTGACAGTCAGACCATCGGCACCGGCAGTAAAAAGAAGCATACCGGCACAGAGGCCGACAGGAATTTTGTTGTAATTTATTTTGTTTATTATTGTAAAATCATTATAAGCCGACTTGGAAAAATGTAAAATGACTCATATATATAAGAGATCATTGTAGAACAATTAAGGGATGGATAATGAGAAAAGTAATTAGGTGAAATAAGGTAGACCTATTATGCGAATTATAGGTTAAGGGTTTATGTAAGAAGTAGAGCAGAAATCGGTACTGGATCTGGCATTATAGATGCTATTCTTAAGTAGTACAAGACATTGGATCTATATAATCCATTTTGTAAGTCAGTGAGACTTCCTATTTTGTATTTGAGCAGTGAGATCTAGGCACTTGGCCTTCCTGCATGTGCAGGCCCCTATTGTAGCAATAATATTCTCTTATTGGCTAGTAAGTGAATATTGTGGGTCACAAATCCCACTGAGGTTTTTCCCACACTGGGTTTCCTCATTAAAATATTGTGTTATGGTGTGCTTTTCATGTGGTTGCTTTTATCTCTATTTATTGCATTACTTTCTGTTTACCAGTATGTAGTATTAATATATTCTACATGTTTTAAGTTAAGAAAATCAATTAACTGGTTAGATACTAATTCACCCCCCCTCTCAGTATCTGTGGGAATCCTAACAATTGGTATCAGAGCTTGGTCCTCTATTTTCAGAAGCCTAACAACTTGAGGAAGATCTTGACACCGATAGAAATGGAAAACTTGATGAATCAACTTGAAGCAGCTCTCTTAGACTTTGATGGAGAAAAATTGAAAAATATCAAACTTGAAGATGATCTAAAAGCAGCTCAGGATATTATTCAAGCACTTCAAGAGAATCTTACCATTGTAAGAAACAAAAGAAGAGAACTTTGTGAAAAGATGCAATTTGAGAATGATGAAAAGGAAACTCTTAATGATATGATAAACAAGATGAAGCAAGAAAACATGACAACAAAGAATGAGATGCAGGATATGACTATGAGATTTTGTAAGGAAATTGAAGATAGAAAGAAGAATGAAGAAGATTTGAATAGAAGACTAAGTGATGCAGCAAATGAAAACACAAGACTTAGTTATGAAAATGATTTATTGAAGACATATCTGATGCATACACAGAATGATTCAAATGAACTCATGAGACAGAAAGAATTCTTGGAAAGAGAACTGGACACTGCAAATCAGCACAAAGATAAATTCAAGAAAAGCTCAGAAGAACTTGGTGACTTATTGAAAAATTAGAAACCTAATGGTGAAACTAATAGGCTTGGCTTTGAAGTTGGTGAAAGCTCTGGTACTGCAAACACATAGGATCACAACAAACCTATAAGACAACCTAATGCTTATAAATTTAATGGCAAATGCTTTAATTGTAACAAGTATGGTCATAGAGAAAATCAATGTAGATCTAGAGATTATCAAAATACCAATACACCCACCGGTCAATGTTCCAAATGCAACAAAGTTGGTCATAATTCTGAAAATTGCAGAATGAATGTAAGATGTTATGTTTGTGGAAGATTTGGACACTTATCTAATCAATGCAGATCACAAACCGGCATAGGTTATGGAAAGGCTATTCCAAAAAATAATGTGACTTGTTATGCTTGTAACAAGATTGGGCATATTGCAAAATTCTGCAGAAGTAAAGGATCACCGACAGACAACAAAAGTTCTAGTTTGAAAGGAAAATAAAATGTTGAAGAGGTTAAGCAAGAATTCTCGAAACAATGGATTAGAAAGTCAGACCTAAATAATGTTGGAAATACTCCTCCACCGGTAGAACCAATCAACACTCCACTGGCAGAATAGAGTAGTACTCCACCGGCAGGAAGCTCTTCATCAAATTGAGGAAAGTATCTTTGAGGGTTTGGCAATCAAATGAGACATATGCTATTATTCCCTCAGTTGGTGATGAGAAGTTTTAAAAATTATAATTACTTCTATACCGACAGACAAAGTTAAGTTATTACTTAACCGACATGCATTAAATGTGGTAGGTGATAAACTGACATTATAAATTTGTGATTTTGGCTCCATTTTACTTCACCGAGCATTCAAACATTCGAAGAGCATGAAATTTCCAGAGCTAAGGCATTTCGAGCAAGGAAGCAAAGCATTTCAGAAATCAATCCTTCCTAAGGCAGAAAAAGGTATTTATACTCATGGCATCCTCCTCTGCACCTGAATTTATAGCAAACCCTACTGTAGTGGAAGTAATCAAGTGCCCTAGGCCCGTATTTTAGCTAGTTCTCGAAATAGCAAAGAAAGATGATAATGTTGGTGCATTCTTCCAAATTCCCAAAGGAGTTGTTTTTGCAGAAGACCCTAGAATGTATATCCATTGCCATATAGAAGAATTAGGAGATGATGAAATCAAGAACATGTATAAATCTGTTATATGTGATGATTCCGGTAATGTGAAGCCTAAACATGAAATTATTGAAACCCTAGGATTCACTAAAATCCTCAGCATTCTAGATTTCCCCAAAGAAGTTATTAGGATAGTATTGAGTAGGGTACATGGTGAATTCTTTTGGCTAGATTCGGTTCATAAAATTACCAAGGAAGCTGTAAAAGCAGTAACAGGGTTACCCTCCACTGATAACAGACCAGACAAGACCAAGAAGGTCTCAAATGACCTGGTAATGAACTTAACTAGTGCAACATCCAACAGAAGGTCTCTAAGAGTTAATGATGTGACCGACATAAATGTGAGATTTGTTAGCATGATTTTAGGATACAAAGCAACTCATGCAAATAGAATGAACTCAGTTTCCAGTTTATGCATAAAAAGTGCACATGATATGGTTAAGGATAATGTGAAGATTGATGTATGTGAATGGCTAAAGGATGAGTTGATTGATAATTTAGGTAAAATCAAGAAGGATAAGAAAGGGACTTTTAGGTTTGGTAATTTACTTGTATGCTTAATGCTACACATAACCAAATAGGTGCCCGGTATAGGCAACAAGACCCTTGGATTTGACATACCGGTAGGGAAATAATTATCAAACCTATTCAACAACATGGGTGAAAACAAGGAAAAGAATATCAATGAGCATTTTCAAGCACTAAAGACCAGAATGAACAAAAGAATCAGACTGTCACAGGAAATTGTAAATAAATACAAGGATGAGATATGTTTTGTCATCAAGAAGGATGAGATATGGATGGAAGCAGTTATCCCAAGAACAATTTGGGTTACTAAAATGGGTTATGAGACTGATGACTGCATCATTGAAACATATGCAAAAGCTCTTTTGGAAGCACCCAAGGAACCTGAGGAAGAAGTATTTGGCAGTGCAGAAACAATTGAAAGACAAATTCAATCTAAGAAGAGAGTAAAGAAAGTTGAAGCAACTGTGAGAAGAGGTTCAAGACAGGCAAAGGCTATCAAAGAAGATGTACTGAAACAAACCAGCATCACTGAAGATGAGTTGGAAGCATAATAACTTGAAACTCACCTTTCATTGGTAGCTACTTCTTCTAAAGGTGATATGCCTGCAACATTTAAAAGAGTTGTAAGGAAAAGGGATCCTTCACCGGCATCCACACCCTCGCCTAGAAGAACTAGACAAAAACAACAGGCAGTAAGGGCCTCGGCTAAGAAAATAACTCCAAAGAAGAAAAAGGTAACACCAAAGAAAAGGACTCAACAAAATATTGCTCCGATTGACAAACTGTTAGATGAGATCAGAGAAGAAGGAAAACTCAAGAACATAGAAAAATTATTGTTGGCATTTCAATAGAAGGAGATTGTTGATATTCATTAAGGATATTGAGAAGGTTGTTGAAGATTATTGATATAACTGAAGAAGGATGATAACTATCTTTATAACATTATTTGTCATTTATGTCATGAAATTGATATTTTGATTTAGTATGATGTTGCCATATCTTGAGAAGATTGATTTGAAGAGAATTAAGATGTCCATAAAAGACACAGAAAGAATGTGATGAATAAGGGGAGAAATAAGTTATTCAAAGGGCAACTATTACCGAGTTAGAAAATGATGAGATCATGATGTTTAGATTGTTTTGATATCCTACATATGTTGTTGATTGTAAGGTTAATACTATACTATGTCACCAAGAAAAGAACCTAGTTGGTAAACCCTAAGGTTATCGATATCGATTAATCAAGGCAGAATGTCTACCGAGTGAAGTTTAGTATTTACCAAGAGGCAACCAAGTTATGACAAAATGCATTGGATGAATATAAGCGTTATTTAATGAAGGAAGCTGATTAGCTGGAGTTGATTAAATGATTGTTATGTCGTGCAAGAAGTTTGTTAAGGATCTACGGCTTTGAAAATTCAGGAGCTAGATCTACAACACAGATTGAACCGCTTAACCTAGCACAAGTTCCAAGAATGGAATGCAAGTTCATAGGCAAAGTAAAACATTTTTTAGATCGAAGGATACATTGAACCTAGTCAAGATTGAAGATCTGATGGCTATGATTGATCATGGGAAATATGATTAAGGAGATTCAGCGGTTAGCAAATTATTTATAAATAAGAAATTATTAATGAACAATGCATGCGGGCAAGTGTAAGCACAGGGATGCCACATGGTGATTACCAAGCACAAAAGCTTGAAGACCTATTTGAATAACAGAGTAGGGAGCCCAGCAGAGGGACAAGATAAGTCCTATGACTAGACAGTGTTGAGAAAATAAGAATCTGCTTTAGCATTTTAGATGTGAAGTTGCAGATATATTTTTATTACTGTTATTTTGTAAAGTGACAGAAAATCTCTTAACCAAGTGGACCTAACAGTCTTATATGTAAATCCTCTAGCAAGGTAACATTCTAATTGAGTGTTTGAAATCCTTTGACAAGGTCACTTCTAACAAAGTGAAGATCCTAACAGATCTAAGGGAAATCTCTTAACCGGGTCACATCTAGCAATGTGTTTGTAATCTTTAACAAGATTTTCTTTTAACCGAGCATACTCTAGAAGAGTATATTTCTTAGTGGGTCCAAAATCCCACAATGGTTTTTCCCTATTTGGGTTTCTACGTTAAAATCTGGTGTTATAGGTGTTATGATGATTATGTGTTTATGAGTTAGCATGTTTAGCAGTTTCTGGTTATATTGCTGAAGTATAAGTTATCGAGGTTGAATATGTTGATTTTATGGAAGATTAAGTTTGTATGATTCACCCCCCCCCCCTCTCATCTTGTTAGCTATTGGCATTAAAATTTTACAATTGGTATCAGAGCATTGGACTCCAGAAGAAAAGTTTAAAGGTACTTGAGTTAAAGATCTGAAGATGTATAAGAGGGATACCCCAAAGCTGAACAAGTCTAGTTTCTCCACATGGCAGAAAAGGATGAAGCTGCACTTATCAGGAATTGGAGAATATGCTACATATTATCTGGAGAATGATTTCATTACACCTAGCACCTATCCATTGACAATGGAAGAGATAAAGGCAAAGCAAGAACATATTCGAGCAATGATTGAAATAACATCAGCATTGATTGACTCAGAGTTTAATGACCTAGAAGGCTGCAGTGATGCCAAAGCAATGTGGGACAAGCTCATATCTGTGTATGGCAGTGATGAACATGTTCACAGAGAAAATGTGGATAGTCTAAGAGGTCAACTTGAATCCATAAGAATGAATGAAGGTGAGAACATAACCCAGTATAGTACAAGACTAAAGGAAATTGTCAATCAAATCAAAGGAGCAAGAGGAACTATTGAAGAAAAGGATGTCACAAGTAAGTTATTGAGAACCCTTCTACCTGCTTATGCAATCCGAGTCTCTCCAATCAATAAATTGAGGTCTGTACCTAACATGCCAGTTTCTTTAGATGCTACTATCAGTAAGCTACATGCATTTGAGTTAAGTAATTTTGATAATAGTGGGTCTTCGGTAAATAAAGTTGAATCTGCATTCAGTTCTTTTCATCTTGGTGAATCTAATGATTACAATGATAGAATGAGTAAGTATTTTGAAGGGAATCATAGTGGAGCAAGTGAAAGATTTCGTAAGAACATGGAAGAAGTGTAAAAATTGTATGAGGAAATCAAAAAGCAAGAAGAGTTTGAAGCATTGTTGGCCAGGAGGTTACCTTTGAAATGTTTCAATTGTGATAAAATAGGACATATGGCCTCTAACTTCCCTGACAAAGAATCTATTGAAAAGAGAGAATATCGAGATGACAAACATAAAGACAATCACTAAAGAGGATACCGAGATTTCAGAAGAAGAGATAGAAAGACATGCCTAATTGCTGATGAGGAATCCAATGATGACAAATCTGATGAAACAGACACAGAGGAAGTTGTTTATGTGGCTATTAAGGATGGATCTAATGAAGAAAGGTATTAAGAAAAAGCCTTAATATCTCACATAAATAATAATGATTCTTGGATCATAGATAGTGGATGCTCACATCACATGACAGGTGATAAACACAAATTTGTTAAATTAGAAGATTATGATGGAAGCTATGTAAGATTTGGTAATGATGCACCATGTCCGGTAAAAGGTAAAGGGTCAATCACACTTCTTGACAATGAAAAATGTGATGTTTTTTATTGGGTTGAAGGTTTAAAATACAATTTGTTGAGTGTAGCACAACTAAACAACACAGGTTACCGAATAGAATTTCAGAAAGGAATTGTCAAAGTTCATGACAAGCATGGAAAGTTAGTAGCTACCGGGACTTAAACAAAAGGTAACACATTTCACCTTGACTCAACTTGGAACAAGTGTCTTTATGCAAAGATAGATGATACCTGGTTATGGCATAAAAGGTTTTGTCATGTAAATTTTGATAATCTGATCAAAATAAGTAAGAAGCACCCAGTAAGAGGTCTACCGAGTTTGGAGAAACCCGAGAATGCTATATGTAGAGGATGCCAGATGGGTAAGATGACAAGATCAAGCTTTACAAGTAAGTCCTACACTTCTAAGGGAATTTTAGATCTCGTGCATACTGATCTTTGTGGTCCTATGAAAGTTTAGAGTTATTATGGTGATAAATATTTCATATTATTTGTGGATGATTATTCAAGGATGGTGTCAGTTATGTTTTTAAAGGAAAAATTAGAAGCTTTTCAAATGTTTAAATGGTACAAGGCAAGAGTTGAAAATGAAATAGGAAGACAACTAAAATGTCTTAGATCTGATAGAGGAGGAGGGTTCTCCTCTGATGAATTTAACTTATTCTGCAATGATCATGGTATAAAAAGACAAGTCTCTGCACCGAGAACTCCACAACAAAATGGGATAGCTAAGAGAAGAAATAGATCTATTGTGGATTGTGCCAGAACCCTGATGATTGAAAAGGGAGTGCCACAAAATTTTTGGAGAGAAGCAATAAGCACTATTGTTTACACCTTGAACTGAGTACAACTGAAGAAAGGAACTTTGAAGACACCATATGAAATCTGGTATGATAAGAAACCTAATGTAAGTTACTTTAAAATCTTTGGAAGTAGATGCTATGTACACAAAGATGACAGAAATGGAAAGTTTGATCAGAAAAGTGAAGAAGGAACATTTCTAGGTTATTCTTCTAGAAGAAAAGCATTTAAATGTCTGATCAAATCATCTAACAAAATAGTAGAAAGTGCAAATGTGAAAATTGATGAATCTGCAGAAAGAAATGATGAAGGAAATTCCAAGGAACCAGAAGATTATGAAGAATTTGTCTATGTTCAATCGACAAGTCCTACCGAGAGAGTTACTGAAGAAATAAATAAAATATCCAGTTACCAACTGATGAAGAAGATCATACCGAGTCTACCGAGCATGTATTAGCCAAATATGTCAGAAGGAATCATGCATCAAGTCAAATTATAGGAGATAAGGATGATCCAGTGATGAGAAGGAACAAACTAAGACAAAACACATGTCTGATATCTGAATTTGAACCGAGAATAGTAAAAGAGGCATTTAACAGTGAAGATTGGGTAAATGCTATGACAGAAGAGATTGATCAAGTCAAGAAGAATGACACATGGACACTGGTCCCAAGACCGAAGGACAAAAATGTAATCAATACAAAGTGGATTTTCAGAAACAAGGTAAATGAAAAAGGTGAGGTCATTCGAAATAAAGCAAGACTAGTTTGCAAAGGATATGCTCAAGAAGAAGGAATAGATTATGGCGAGACCTTTGCACCCATGGCTAGACTTGAAGGAGTAAGAACATTGTTGGCATATGTTGCTTTCAAAAATTCCAAGGTATATCAAATGGATGTCAAATCTGCATTTTTGAATGGTATACTAGAAGAAGAAGTTTATATTGAACAACCTGAAGGATTTGTTGAAGACAAGAATAAAGATCAGTTATGTAAATTGAACAAAGCTTTATATGGTCTGAAACAAGCACCTAAAGCATGGTATGAGAGATTGCACTCTTACTTAATCAAGATTGGTTTTATTAGAACAAGTGAAAACAATAATATGTACATGATGAATGATGGAGACAATGGAATACTGATCTCAGCCATATTTGTTGATGACATTATATTTTGTGGAAATGATTCTCTATGCAAAAACTTTGGTAATGAAATGTGCAAAGAATTTGAGATGTCACTAATCGGTGAGATAAATTATTTTATAGGTTTATAGATGCTACAAATGAAAGATGAGATTTTCATTACTCAATCCAAGTACATAAAGGAAATCTTGAAGAAATTTGGAATGGAGGATTCAAAACCAGTAAGTACTCCTATGACTACCAATTGTAAACTATCAAAGAATGATGAATCTGCATCTGTTGGTGAGACACTTTACCGATGCATGATTGGAAAGTTACAATATGTTGTGCACAGTAGACCTGATATAGCACATGTAGTAGGTATTGTTGCAATATTCTCTGGAGATCCCAAAGAAACCCATATGACAACAATCAAGAGAATTTTCAGATGCCTGAGAGGCACTAAAGATTATGGCTTAGTATATGAAAAGAGAAATGATTTTGATTTAAAAGTTTATATTGATGCTGATTGGGCAGGCAACATTGATGACAGGAAAAGCACAAGTGGAGGAGCTTTCTTTTTAGGAGAAAGACTAGTGAGTTGGCTTAGCAAGAAACAAGGATGTATTTCACAGTCAACAACAAAAGTTGAATATGTTGCTATAGCATTGAATTGCACTAATATAGCATGGTTAAAACAACTGTTGAAAGGTATAAATGAAAAGGTTACCGAGCCAGTAACTATATTCTATGATAATACGAGTGTCATTAACATTTCAAAGAATCTAGTAATACACTCTAAGACAAAACATATTTCTATCAAGTATCATTATCTCAGAGAAGAAGTTCAAGAAAACAAAGTTGTGCTGGAATATGTTAGCACAAAGGAGAAAATTGTAGACATCTTCACAAAGCCACTACCAAGAGACACTTTTGAGTATCTCCGAAGCAAGTTAGGGGTCCTACCCCTATCTTCTACTCACTGACAAAGTTCGGTGAAAGCATCAATTTGATGAATCTATAGAATATTATGTGTGGATTGTTGTTGATTTACGCACTTTAGGAAGTTTTCTAAAGGTGTGCAGGAACGTGAACAGGATACAGGAAATAGTATTGAAGGAAAGATTGCTCTAATCAAGTTTTAGATGTTACATTTGCATATGTGACTGAGCAAAAGCAAGCACTTCATAGCAGAAGAGTTCATGATTTAGTTCTTTTACTTTTTTGGCATTGTTGTCAAAGGGGGAGAAGACTAAATGGAAAAGCCCTAAATGAAGAAGATAACAGAAGACTAATGACAGGGGGAGAAGATTACTGAAAAAGGGAGAAGACTTTAGAAGAAGAGAACAACTCAAGGATAATAGGAGCAGTCTCCACAGCAATCTGAATCCGAATCAATTTGAATATCTTGTCGGTATTACCATTTAAGAGTTGGTATTGTCATCAATGCCAAAGGGGGAGATTGTTGGCATTTCAATAGAAGGAGATTGCTGATATTCATTAAGGATATTGAGAAGGTTGTTGAAGATTATTGATATAACTAAAGAAGGATGATAACTATCTTTATAACATTATTTTTTCATTGATGTCACGATATTGATATTCTGATTCAGTATGATGTTGCCATATCTTGAGAAGATTGATTTGAAGAGAATTAAGATGTTCGTAAAAGACACAGAAAGAATGTGATGAATAAGGGGAGAAATAAGTTATTCAAAGGGCAACTATTACCGAGTTAGACAATGATGAGATCATGATGTTTAGATTGTTTTGATATCCTACATATGTTGTTGATTGTAAGGTTAATACTATACTATGTCACCAAGCAAAGAACCTAGTCGGTAAACCCTAAGGTTATCGATATCGGTTAATGAAGGCGGAATGTCTATCGAGTGAAGTTTAGTATTTATTGAGTGGCAACCGAGTTATGACAAAATGCATTGGATGAATATAAGCATTATTTAATGAAGGAAGCTGATTAGATGGAGTTGATTAAATGATTGTTATGTTGTGCAAGAAGTTTGTTAAGGATCTACGACTTTGAAAATTCAAGAGCTAGATCTACAGCATAGATTGAACTGCTTAACCTAGCACAAGTTCCAAGAATGGAATGCAAGTTCCTAGGTGAAGTAAAACATTTTTTAGATCGAAGGATACATTGAACCTAGTCAAGATTGAAGATCTGATGGCTATGATTGATCATGGGAAATGTGATCAAGGAGATTCAGTGGTTAGCAAATTGTTTATAAATAAGAAATTATTAATGAACAATGCATGTGGGCAAGTGTAAGCACAGGGATGCTACATAGTGATTACCAAGCACAGAAGCTTGAAGACCTGTTTGAATAACAGAGTAGGGAGCCCAGCAGAGGGACAAGATAAGTCTTATCACTAGATAGTGTTGAGCAAATAAGAATCTGCTTTAGCATTTTATTTAGATGTGAAGTTGCAGATATATTTTTATTACTGTTATTTTGTAAAGTGACAGAAAATCTCTTAACCGAGTGGACCTAATAGTCTTATATGTAAATCCTCTAGCAAGGTAACATTCTAATTGAGTGTTTGAAACCCTTTGACAAGGTCACTTCTAACAAAGTGAAGATCCTAACAGATCTCAGGGAAATCCCTTAACCGGGTCACATCTAGCAATGTGTTTGTAATCTTTAACAAGATTTGCTTTTAACCAAGCATACTCTAGAAGAGTATATTTCTTAGTGGGTTCAAAATCCCACAGTGGGTTTTCCCTATTTGGGTTTCCATGTTAAAATCTGCTGTTATATGTGTTATGATGATTATGTGTTTATGAGTTAGCATGTTTAGCAGTTTCTGGTTATATTGCTGAAGTATAAGTTACCGAGGTTGAATCTATTGATTTTATGGAAGATTAAGTTTGTATGATTCACCCCCCCCCCTCTCATCTTGTTAGCTATTGGCATCAGAACTTTACAATTATATGATACACTATCAACAGATGAGAAAGAGCAAGTTGAAAACAGTGTCATTTTACACTTGGAGATCTATAGGAAGTTCTTAATGCAAGTGGTAGATGAACTCACCAAAGGAGATAGATGATCTAATTGTAGAGGCCAACCGGTTAGTATTCTCTACTGCACACTGACATATTGGACTAATGGCAGGAAGAGTAAATGCGGTAACATAAGAAACTGAAAATGCATGGGATATATTCCTTGTGGATAAAGAAAAGCAAGAAGAGTACAGGAACCCCAAGCCAATAAAATTTTATCAAAAGGACAAAGATAAGGGTAAAGGAAAGGTTGGTGGACCTCCTAGCATAAAGATAAGAGATAACTTATCCCCACCACCTTTTATTACTCCACCAATAGCAACAACTAAAGATCAACCGACAGATGAGAATATGGATGTATCACAAGAGGATACAAATCCTAATTCTGAGGTATTATATACACTTGATGTTGATACTTAGAAAGTCAACATTGTGGTAGACAAGGACACAACCGGTAAGACAAACATGGCTAGTGAGCCACCGGTAACTAATGAAACAAATAACACACAAGGTGAACCGGCAATAGGTAACATAGGGCAACAGACAAAGACTCAAACATAAGCTCAAATAGATCAACAAACAGAGCAACAAGCTCCAGAACAACAATAGGCAAATGCAGAATCAGTGCCACCAACATCTAGTGAACAAGGAAAACTACTGGTAAAGGAATTAGAAACACAGACTGACCTACCAAAGGTCACTACTAGCAAGGATAGTGTGCCCACCAGTAGAATTCAGTATGTTGGTTCCTCTTCTACAACATTCAAATCAACCAATGTAACTGAAGTTCTCTTAGATTCTTTGAAGAAAATAACTGATTGTAGTTCACAAGCTTACAAAGCTATAGATGACACAATCCCAATTTTGAAGATGATAGCTCCAAAATGTAATGTAGATAATAAGGATTCTTTGAGTCAACTTGACACTTTGTCCAAGTATATTACTGACAACACAGTGACAGTTGATCAAATAAAAGAGGAAGCATTCAAGGAGAGATTAGAGAAGGAAAAATAGAAATTCTTTGAGGATCAAATAAAGAAGTGTACAAGGCAGTTTGACACACTTCTATCGGAACTGTGTAGCACATTAAAGGAATTCAAAACTTTGTACAGAGACACTTGTAAGACAATATTTTTGATAGTTGATATTGACAGGAAAATGAGCAAGATACAGGAGGAAATTAATCAACTAGCAGACAATTTTATTAATTTGTCTGATTCATTATCAGTTTTTGAACAAAAGATAACAGGTTTTGAGGAAGAATTACTGAAGCTAAAAAGAGAAAAGGAGAAAATAAAAGACAAGGCTAAGGATCTGAAATCGAGATTAAGTCCAAGACTAGACTATCTAGCATCCTTGAGGAAGGAAATATCTGAGGCATTAGTTCAAGGACAGAGAACACCGACAGAGCAAATACAACACCTCACCGGTACAGTACAGAGGATAGAGGCTACAATAAAAGATAGCAAAAAGTTCCTTGTAAGCCTGAATCTAGTTTTAGGGGATCTTTTTCAAATTGTAACCACCCGGTTACAAGGTTGAGACAAAAAACTAAAACTCTATTGACACCTTGAAAACCTTTGTCATTGATGCCAAAGGGGGAGTAGTATTATGAGAAAATAATCAGCAAAAGACTTATCTACTCAGGGGGAGCTCATATATTTTTGGTACATATTTTTGGACTTCAATTTTGGATACACTTTTTGGATTTTCTCATGAGTGTTGCCATAAATGCCAAAGGGGGAGATTGTTGGAAAATGCACACTCCAATGAGACATTGTAGGTGATTGAAGGTTTTGTCATTGATGGAAACCTTACAATCCTATGATACCGGCAAGACAATTCACCGGCACTAGCAAGATCAGACTCTACACTGGCACTCAGACCACTGGCACCGACAGTAAAAAGAAGCATACCGACACAGAGGCTGAAATGAATTTTGCTGTAATTTATTTTGTTTATTATTGTAAAATCATTATAAGCCGACTTGGCAAAATGTAAAATGACTCATATATATAGGAGATCATTGTAGAACAATTAAGGGATGGATAATGAGAAAAGTAATTAGGCGAAATAAGGCAGACCTATTATGCAAATTATAGGTTAAGGGTTTACGTAAGAAGCAGAGCAGAAACCGGTACTGGATCTGGCATTATAGATGCTATCCTAAAGTAGTACAAGACACTGGATTTATATAATCCATTTTATAAGTCAGTGAGACTTCCTATTTTGTATTTGATCAGTGAGCTCTAGGCACTTCGCCTTCCTGCATGTGCAGGCCCCTATTATAGCAGTAATATTCTCTTATTGGCTAGTAAGTGAATATTGTGGGTCACAAATCCCACCGAGGTTTTTCCCATACCGGGTTTCCTTGTTAAAATATTGTGTTATGGTGTGCTTTTCATGTGGTTGCTTTTATCTTTGTTTATTGCATTACTTTCTGTTTATCGGTATGCAGTATTAATATATTCTACATGTTTTAAGTTAAGAAAATCAATTAGCCGGTTAGATACTGATTCACCCCCCCTCTCAGTATCTGTAGGAATCCTAACAAATTGCAGTGCTGAAAAGGGTTTGGATAGCCCTGAATGGTGATCTCAATGCAGTTGTAAGGGAACTTAACACATTGGTGAAAAGTTGATGGCACTACCTGCATGCCATGTATCCATGGGCGTCCTAGTAGCATGTTGTACCTCAATTCTCTTTCTAAGACTTGGAAAGTGATATCTGTGGTAATTGGTCCTAGTTGCACTAGCAAGGTTACTACACCCTTGGAGAGGTGTTCCTCATCATCGTAAGCTTTGATATTGATTCTCTTGGTAGGATCAATATGATGTTCAGAGTAACCTAAAGCTTTGATTAGATGCAAAGTGAATATATTGAGCCCAGCTTCGCCGTGTATGAGTACTCTTCAAACCTTCTTTCTATGAATAAGAGCTTCTAAGTGGAGGGGATCATTGTACATGGGCCTTTCCATAGTTACATCCTGCTTAATGAATGCTACCTTAATAGCTTTCCAGTTTCCAACCATGGATTGGAATGTATTCTCATTTATATCTTTGGAAACAATAGATTTGTGATATGCCTTGTCTAGGACTACCTTATGAGCCAGTGAGATGCGAAGCAACTCAAATAACAAAATTTGAGCTAAAGTCCTTTTTAGTTGGTCTACCATATTGTAATTTCTTGTTGATGGAGGGGGGTTTGATGGTACCCCTTGCAATGTGACCTTGGATCTTCGAGTGATAATAGAACAATCTCCACTCCTTGGATTTATTATAATTATGGACACTATATCATCTCCTACACTGATTGCATTGATTGCACAATCATATGCAACATTGGTATAATTTGCATTTTTATTTAGTGCACTTGAATGAGAGGCTTTCCCTTTATCATGGTTAACATAAGGTTCTTTGAATATGGTGTGGTCTATATTAGTTGATCCTTTTTTGGCATCCACAATGATATCCCCTTGATCAATAAGGTCTTTGTAAAGTGGAAAATTGGATCCTAGTGACTCCCCACCTAGGAGAGAGAAAGGAAGCCACTGGGATGATTTTCACTTGGGAGGAACTTTACATTCAAAAGAGGGGTTGAATCCACTAGATCCATATCCAAGAGAGATGAGGATCTGATTACTAAGTGGATTGCAAGTGGTTGATGTGTGTTTGCCCTCTTTTGTAAATGAGAAAGTTGACTTGTTGACTAATGGAAAAGAGAGAGGAAATGAGTGAAATGAGGAGCTGCCAGTTCGGGATCATGATGTAACTTTGGATATGAGCTAATTAAACTGATATGGATCTTCCCTGTAAGGTTGGAGAAAATTCGTCAAGACCGTGGTGTGAATGTACATGGTCCGCTACAAAATCCACAAAATGAAAAGGGTTCTTCTGTCTCTGCAAATGAAGCCCAAACCTGCAATTATAGATGCACACCTATAACCTACACACAAAAAAGAGAAGAAAGGGGGTTGTGGATAGGGGTTTGCCTCAGTTAAACCCTGGTTGAGGAATCAACCTAGAAAGAAAGTAATTGCAGATGCTTGAATGTAAACAATGGAGATGTATACCTTGTCGATCTGCAACTTGTTGATAATGATTGCTTTGCTTCTTGAATGTAATAAAAAATGTTGTATGAAATGGTATGTAACATGAAAAAACCCTAACACATACACATGCTTACAAATGAATGTTGTAATGTTTCTCCCATAGATGAATGGAGAATACTTGAATGCTTGATGATGACCTCGAAATCTTGTATCTTCTCCCTATGCTCTCTATCTGTCTATGTGCTATCCATCCATTGTCCTTCATCCATGAATGAGGGTATTGAATTCCCTTTTATACATGCGTCAAGGATCAACTTTTAACCACCGAAGGCCGACAAAGTGGAATAACAAACCCCAAAGACAAAAAGTGCATAGGAGATCGGGCAACCCACAAATAGGACCACCCAAGGAGGTGGGGACAGGGGAGCCACACCCTTTTCTTCGGGGGGATAGGGGCGCCACACCCCTATCTTGCCCTATTTTGGGCCCTAGACAGGATATAGAGCAACCACAAGACATAAAGGAGGAAAGGAGAAGGGTTAGAAATGCAGAAGTAGGTCCTAGTTAAGAAAGAAGATGTCGTTGCCAAGGTGAGGACCCCAAATGTGGTTAAAATTATAGGAGTCACCATTTTATGACACTATATTTAGCCTCTACTTTAGCAGGAGTATGTCTTACGCCACCACTGCCAGTAAAGTAGAAGAAAGAGAGAAATGAAGAGAAAAACCACAAGGAGTATAAGATACCACTAATATTGAGGAGAAAAAGTCCCCCAACCTTAGGGTCTTAACTCATGCCAAAATATGCAAGAGAACACAAAACAAAAAGGTACAAGACACACAAAACAAAGACAAAGTACAAAAAGACACACAAAAAGAACAAGACACAAGATGACAAACTAACTAGCCGAAGAGATCTCAAGCTCAGATTTCTCCACAACTAATAAGGACACAAAGACCAACGCCATCATATAAACACGAGCGATCACATAAAGAGAAAATCTAAAATCATCCATGAACTATCAATAGTAAAACTATGAGTTCATGAGAGGGAGAAGAGAGAGAACATGAATACACACTTTGGTGATCCATGCGAAGAAAATTGAAGAAGAAAGAAACCATGGATGTCTCGCCCCTAAAAATAGGTGATCCATGGAGAGAAGGACATGGAAAATATCGCCCCTATAGCTTACCTAGGTGATCCATGTAAAGAGAGAGAGTGAGAATTCCGTTAGTTCCACTCAACCTCATGTGTGTGTGTGCAAGTGAGGTTCGAAGTGCCTCATAGGAGTCTATGCCCAACTATGCTACAACCTATATAGAATGTATAGTACAAGTGTCAAGAAAGGTGTGATATCTCTCTCTAAGAGACCATGCTCTAGTTACGAGAATAATCAACCCGGATAAAAGAAAAGTGGCATCATCTCGCTCTAAGAGACTATGATCTGGTTCCGAGAATGACCCAATGTACAAGAGAAAAGTGATGACATCTTGATCTAAGAGGTTTCCCTCTAGTTCAAAGAATGCCTCACTATACAAGACAAGAAGAAGTGAAGACATCTCGCTTTAAGAGACCGTGCTCTGGTTTCGAGAATGACCCACTGTACAAAAAGTGATGACATCTTTCTCTAAGAGTTTTCCCTCTGGTTCCAAGAATGTCCCACTGTTCAATGCATGAGAGAAGTATAGTACAAAGGAGTAGTGTGGGTGCCCCCCTTAAGATGTCAACATAGGCTAATGTTTATATCTTAAGGAAAGTAGAACAAGGATACCTACCTTCATCATAAAGAAGATATCTGCTATGCAACAATGTCATAAATCCAAACAAGAGAGGGAATACTCTTCAAGCAAGGATAAGATAGTTGGAAAGAGATATCTTTCTATAAGTGGAAAGGTGATTCTTGGAGGAGAAGAGATTTTTGATCTAAAAGACATCTACCCCAAAGAGGAGTTGTCTTAGACAAATATAAAATCTTCTAGAACAAGAAAAGGAAAGAACAAGAATGAAATCCTTCCTCCTATTGCTAGGTGAAAGGGATTCTTGATGAGGGATGACTCACTTTTAGCCCCCAGAGGGATGGGTGAATCTATCATAGATGTACATTACCAAGTGTAACAAAGGTCATAGTCAAGGATTAACACTTCTTGTATAAGAGAGAATCCTTAAGCCAATAACCAAAAATTCTACACAAGGAATGACATCAAGTAATAGAATGCACACCATCCACTTAATAGGGAAAAGCGTATCTTTAGAGAAAGAGAGAGAATGATCATTTCCCATCATGCTAATGGGAAAATGAGAAGAGCTTACATAATCTACTAGAGAGAGATTAAACACAAGAAAATGTGCAATGGAATTACATGAACATGTGCAAGAAAAGACATTAGTAAATGTAAAATATACATCTCAAGAAGTGGTAATCTTTGAAAAGAAGAGAGCATAAGCATCGTATATTACCCAAGGGGGATTATTCATAAAAGCATACCATTGTAAGAAATGATAATCACATATGCAAAATGCAGCCCCTAAAGGAAATAATGATACAAGGGAAAGGAGCGAAAATCCTTGCCCCCCAAGTGAGGAGAACAAGGAGAAATATTATATATGTTTTGATGGTGATTAGTTTCAAGTGATATGTCATCCTAGTGGAACAAATACTCTCAAGGAAAGGATACATACCTCCCAAGAGATCATTCCCTGCTAAGGGGTATATCATACTTGCGAATAATCAAAACCATAGAAGAGCTAAGATTTCCAAGAGAATGAAGGAAAGAGAAGAAGTGCAGTACTCATTATAGATTTCCCTCTCCAAGAAAAAAGAAAAACCAAAGCAATTATATGCTCACATAGGAATAGCCTTATGAAAGAAAAGAGATCTAATAATGAATAATTCCCAAGGATAGAGGTAAATGAATAGAAAGAAGATACTTCATGTTGCTGCCCCAAAGTATTTTAAAGTGAAACAATACCACCACTAATGATAAAGAGCCCCTAGTAAATGGGCTAATTATGCCATAGGATGAAGAGAAACATGAAGGGAAAATAAGTGCTAAGGCACAATGTTTTTACCAAGAAAGACAACTAGATCCTCTATGAGACAAATGTGTGCAAGATCATCTTGTAGTTGAACAAATTTCTTAAATGCATAACATTTTCCAATAGAATGTGAATATAAATCATGAAAAATGCAATATTCAATACCTTTCACTTGCTTAAGATTTTTGTTTTTATTTTGAGGAGGAAAGGAAATGTTCTTGTCATATTTCAATCTCCAATAGATTCTTGTAGCTAATTTGTCAGGATGGTAAATATCATCTTCCCATAAAGAAGAAGGTTTGTTAGAAGAAGGAGTTTCATTATCCACAATTCTAATTTTGCCACTATCTATGCCATCTTGAATAGATTTTTGAAAATCAGGGCAATCATCAGCATTATGGTCATGGGTTTGATGAAATGAACAAAAAGGATGCTTTGAAGAAGAAGCTTTCTTGCGAGCTCTCTTGATTTGTTGTTTTTGAAGGTAATCTTTAAATTTTTGAAGTCTAAGGAATTCGTCCATAGAAAGAGGGGTACCACTTCCTAGGCCTCTTGTAGTAGTTTGTGTAGGAGGGTTTATAGGGACACGAATTCCATGCTCAAATTTACCAATTCCTTGTCCTTTAAAACCTTATTTTGTAATTCTATGAAAGCCATGACTATAAGAATTTTACAATTGACTAGATGGAGGAACAAGATCATGAATTTCTTTGAAATCTGATGTGTAAGGAGGCATAAAAGGATTTTTTGATGAAGGAAGAGTATCATGTGAAATAAGAATCTCTTTGCCTTTATCAAGCTTATCCTTTTTGGAAGATTGGGGAAGCACATCTTCATCATCTAAAAGCTCATGTTTAGTGATTTCTATGCGAGGAGAAAGGTCATGAATAAAATGCATGACACCATCCTCTCTGCATAGTCTTTGGTGTTGAAGATAGGTCCTAGGAGAATAAGGAGGATCTAAAGATGTAAGAATGTTGATGTTTTCATATTGCCCCTCTTTCTCAAGGGTATGTGTAGAAGAAGAAGATGGATCCACATTACTTTCCAATGTTTTCTCTCTTGTAGAAAGATCATTGGATAAAGCATTAAATCTCATTTCTTTCACACAAGATACCCTAGGAGAGGTACAAGGGTTAGGATCTACAAAAGCCTTAAAATGATTAACATAGGAAATACATGTTGTTAACAACATCACCATAATGCAACATAAATGATACATGAAAGCTTTGAGATCTAATAATTTGGAAATCCTAACAACACAATATGACCAAGTGCTATGAAGAAAGAGAAGCAACAATAAATGGAAGAAACTCTTACCCGACACATGATAAATATATGCAAAAATTAATGTAATCACATGCAAAAGAGCAAGTAAATCTAATTTATTAATTGCCATTAAAAGTCTCTTAAGTGAAATCTGAATTTGCTACAAAAGCAGATCTAAAATTATGAATTTTTTATGAAAATTAATTTTAAGATGTGAATTTGATGAAATTTTAATTTGTGTTTGACCTTAGAGAGTGTTAAAATTGATAAAGTATGCTGATTTTCTGGATTTGGGCAAAAAAATATAGTAAATTCCATCTCTTGAAATTTTGAGAAAAAAAGCCAAGGACCTTGGTGGGAACGCACACGGTCCAACCAACTTTTTTCAAAATTTTCAGGGATGATAGAGATTATGATTTTAATGCGGAATCCAAAAAAATAGGCGATTTGGAGATGTCTAGATCGGTCAAAATTGCAGTTTAAGGTCAAAATTGAAGAGATCTTAAAAATTAGGGTTTTATGATTAAACCAGTGAATTTTCAGAATAAAAAGAGAGATTTGAATTGCAACTTTGAAATAAAAAATCAGATCTGAAACAAGCAATTGCAATTTTGCACTTAACAAGCTTAATTTTCTCAACATGAAAAATTCGGGTTTTTTTATGCAATTAACCTCTAAAATTTGAAAATAAAAATTTGAAATTCAAATTGCAATTAATCAGATCTAAAAATGAGAAATCAAAATTAATGTGTAAGAAATCGGGTTCACCAAAATGTAAAGTGGAAAATTGGATCCTAGTGACTCCCCACCAAGATGAGAGAAAGGAAGCCACTAGGATGATTTTCATTTGGGAGGAACTTTAATTTCAAAAGAGGGGTTGAATCCACTAGACCCAAATCCAAGAGAGATGAGGATCTAAATACTAAGTGGATTGCAAGTGGTTGATGTGTGTTTTCCCTCTTTTGTAAATAAGAAAGTTGGCTTGTTGACTATGTGGAAAAGAGAGAGGAAATGACTGAAAGAAGGAGCTACTAATTCGAGATGATGCTATAACTTTGGATCTGAGCTAATTAAACTAATGAGGATCTACGTTGCAGATTTGGAGAAAACTCGTCGAGACCGTGGCAGGAATGTACATGGTCTGCCACAAAATTTGCAAAACGAAAAGGGTTCTTTCATCTCTGCAAATGAAGCCCAAACCTACAATTACAACTGCACACCTACAACATATACATAGAAAATAGAATAAAGGGGGTTGTGGATAGGGGTTTACCTCAATCAAATCCCAGTTGAGGAATCAACCTAGAAAGAAAGTAATTGCAGATGCTTGAATGTAAATAATGGAGATGTATACCTTGTAGATCTGCAACTTGCTGATAATGTTTGCTTTGCTTGTTGAATGTAATCACAAATATTATATGAAATGGCATGTAACATGACATAACCCTAACACATACACATGCTTGCAAATGAATGTTGTAATGTTGCTCCCATGGATGAATGAAGAAGACTTGAATGCTTGATAATGACCTTGAAATCTTGTATCTTCTCCCTATGCTTTGTATCTGTCTATGTGCTATCCATCTGTTGTCCTTCGTCCATGAATGAGGGTATTGTATTCCCTTTTATACATGCCTCAAGGATTAAATTTCAACCACCAAAGGCCAAAAAAGTGGAATAATAAACCTCGAAGACAAGAAGTGCATAGGAGACTGGACAACCCACAAATAGGACCACCCTAGGAGGTGGGGACAGGGGCGCCATGCGACTATCCTAGGGGATAGGTCTACCACTCCCTTGTCATCAGGGGGATAGGGCACCACACCCCTTTCCTGCCCTATTTTGGGCCCTAGACAGGATACAAAGCAACCACAAGACAAAGGAGGAGAGGAGAAGGGTTAGAAATGCAGAAGTAGGTCCCAGATAAGAAAGGAGATTTCGTCACCAAGGTAAGGACCCCAAATGTGGTTAAAATTACAGGGGTCACAATTTTATGACGCTACGATCTTGTATCAGGTTCTTGAGTTTGTAACAACTTGTTGTTTTATGGCCTTTGGAATAGTGGTATTCACAAAAATCATTGTCATTCCAGCAAGCGAATTTTAGTGGACCTTGTTCGTAAGGTCGATCCTCTGGCAAACTTATGGCATTATTTTGTATCAAATTGTTGAGAGTTGATTCAATCGTTTCCCCCAAAGGTGTAAAAATTCTTTTTGGTGCATTGATCCTTGGGTGTCTTGGATTTCTTGATTGAGCTGCATTGGCATTTTCATTGTTGTTTTGATTTTGATTCCTATTGAAAGAATCAACTGGTCCTTGAAGTGATACCATTGGTTGAGCTCTATTAAAAACACGGGCATCTACAACCTCATCATTGGTAACATTCTTGTTTTTAGACCAAAACTTTGGCTTTTCATTGCTTGTATTTATGGTTGGTCCATTATCCTTGTGATGTTTCAATATTCCTTGTTCTAACAAGCCCTTCTCATATTTTATGCCTTTTTCTATGATTTCTTTGAAAGTGTCTACACATTGCATTTGCAATGGATATTTCAATTAAGGAACAAGGTTATAAGTAAAAATGTCCACTTGCTCAACTTCGGGAATGTGACTGAGACATCTACAGTATAGAGCTCTCCATCTTTGCAAGAATGTAGCAAACGCTTCACCTTCCTTTTTTCTAGTTGCATATAGATCCATTAGGGTAATTGGATTATCTATGTTGAATGAAAATTTTGTGCTAAACAACTCAACCAACTCACCCCATGAGGCAATCTTAGGTGGTATATGTGAAAACCATTCTAATGTGGTACCTCCAAGACTTTTGGGGAATAGGCGCATAAAGTATGTGTCTTCATGGGCCACTTCTATACATGTTGTGAAGAATTCTCTGACATGATCGAGGGGATCATCTTCCCCTCTATGCTTGTCAGATCTTGGAGTCTCAAAATGTGGAGGAAAAGGTGGCATATACAAAGTCCTATCAAAAGGATAAGGATGAAGATCCACCATAGTATATCTCTTCTTGTCATTAACTATTTTCATGTTAGTCATCTACTTTGGGAGATTCTCTACTTGCTGAGCCAAGATTTCTATTTCGGTCAAAGGTGTGTTGACCCTATAAGTATTTCCCACAAACAAAATAGTGTTTGAGTATCTTGGAGCTTGTTGAAATTTTGACTAACCATGTAATTGTGTGCCTTGAATTCCACCAGGTGGTGTGAAATATGCAAATTGTGTATTAACATTTGGCTGACTTGAGCTATTCATTCTTGTTAATCCTTGGTTGACATTTCGACCACTTTATGTGGATCCAATGGAAACTGATACTGTATGTTGAGATGTACTTACATAAATAGTGTTTTGAGCCATGGTTGTTGTAGCTTGTTTTGATGTATTCAACATGCTTGGCATTGTAACACTTAGTGTGGTTTGAGATATGAGATTAGTGCTTGAAGATGCAACTGTTGATTGAGCATGAGTTTTTGTTGCTTGATTTTGTGCCATACTGGGTGCTTGAGTTACATTTTGGGTCAATGTTATCCTTGGTGGCAAGATTACTGAAATGTCAACACCTGGAGGCAACTTGTGTTGGCATTTTGACGATGTTTTGATTGTCATTGATGGACACACTTTCTTGATGTATGAGTTATTCTCAACCAGTAATTGTTCCAACCGGTATTATGTATTATTGAATGTATAGTCTTTATACTATCGGTATTTTGCAGAAGATAGTTTACTGGTCATAGATTGGCTGAAGATCTCAAGTGGTATGAAGACCCCAAGCAGTTCGAGGATCTCAAGCGGTATGAAGGACCCAAGTGGTAGTTAACTTTTGATCGAAACACTACGATTTTCCAGTCTTCATTTTTGACAACCGGTAATCGATATATTGTATTAACCGATATATATCTATGATGAGTTACTAACCAGTATTACTGAAATGTTTGATGAGTTATTATCCATCGACACTTTGGCAGTGTGTTTGTTCTATGTTACCAAATGTGTCTAGATGCACTGTACCTAGGAACTTGTAGTCTAATTCTATTGGACGGACATGAAATTAGATTCCTTTATAAGGACATCATGTCTAGGGTTTACATGTATGAGATATAGAATAGAAAAGGTTATGTGCGATCATAGAAAAGATTAGGTCTGTGTGAAGAGATAGAGTGTGGAGATATTGAAGACTGAAGTAATGCTGAAATGCATTAACTATGAGCTGTCAAGGATCTAATTAAGCATACCGTGCTATTATCTAGATCATTCACTTGTGGATTACTAATATCTTCGACAAGTCTGAAACCCTTAACCAGGTAGGCCCAGCAAAGCCTTTGTAAATCCTCTAACAAGGTGGTTCACAACTGTGGATCTGAAATTCTTTAACAAGGTAGTCTTTAAAAGGACTTATCTCCTAACAGAGATCTAGGCTCCTAACAGGATCTATTCTGGTGAAGAACATTATATGACCTTAACCAGTCTGACCTTAACTAGTCTGGTTACTATTCTGCAGATAGCTACTTGTGAGTTTCTGCTCACCATGGTTTTTCCCATTTGGGTTTCCACGTCAAATAGCTTGTGTTATGGTGATTGTGCTTTTGTGGGTGAATCCTTTGTTTTCTATTTGGTTTGCACTTATCTTAACTGGTTTATTAGTGAAATTGTTGCATCAGTTATCTGCTAAACTATTTAACAGATTGATTACAATATTTTTTGGTATACTAATTCACCCCCCTCTTAGTATTCATCAACTTGTCCCCATTTTGAACTAAAAGTGCAAGATATCAATCTCTATCATTATTGATGAGTGCGTTCAAAACCATGAGAAGTGATAGATCTTGTTGGGTTGCCTCCAATTCTTCTTGTGTTAGATTATGTTGGATTTCATCTATGGAAAGCATCCTATTGGTGTTTGTTGGTAACATTGTAGGTCTTCTACCTCATGATTGTTGATTCATGGATAAATTCATATTCCAAGTGGGATTGAGCAAGGGGTCACTGTTTGGATCCATCGTATCTTTTTGTAATCTTGTTAATGGCATCAATGTATCTCCAAAGTGATCTTGACTCTCTATGACTTACTATGACTCTCTAAAATGCAAATGGTATACTAAAATGCAAGACTTATGTAAGGACTAGCTATGTATGCAGTCTATAGATGACGACACTCTAATGATGACGTTGACGAGGAATTAGACTATCTGCCATGAGTTTTTCAACAAATTGTTGAAATTATTCTTGTTCTCTTTGTTCCTTGATCTCTTTTTCTAGTTTTGCATCAAGGCAGATAGATTTCCAAATTTCATCATCTATGACAGCTTCGTCTTTATCATATTGGGGAAGGTCAATTCATACTTCCCAAGCAAGATTATCCAAACCATCAATTATTTTTAATTGATCATTGTCTATCCCTAGATCAGGTTGTTCGAACGGGAAGTTGTTGTCGATTTTAGACCCATGCAAAGGATATGCTCTTAAGACTTCTATTGAGTGATGAACCAAAATGCAGACTATGCAAGGGTTAACTTTGAAAGTAAGATGGTAGATGCGGATTCTAATACGACTATGTACAGGAAAAGTGGGGGGATGAAATGGAAAATGTGATTTCAAACTAGTCCACACACCAATGGGATTCTTGGTGCAAGTTATGGAGTTATATTGAATAACTCAACTTCCCAAGGGATGTTACATTGTTCTCTATCTCACAAGACCCCTCAAGCCAATGCCTTTGCTCTCAGATCACTGAGCAAAGTGACTTAGGGATGACAATCATGAAAACAAGGGATATTGATCAATCTAGCATGGATGCATTCCTAGTTATGCATGATATTAAGTCTAACTTGATTTAAACGAGCATGGATGTGATAACAAAATGAAAGGATTAGTAAAAAAATATCCTAGCATTGTATACTAGTGTACCATGATTATTATGTGATAATGCAAATGCCTATTTAAGATGCTATGAAGATTATTTCTATCAAAGAGAAGCTAAATGCTTGATTAAAATGATTTATATTAGCTTCTTAGTAAAATGTCTATAAGTTTGATACTAAAGACTTGGGTATGAAAATGGAGGAATGAGAGCTCTATTTATAGGAAAAAAAGGGCAATGGATGGTTAAGATTGGATGATCTTATCGAGGGCTAGGATTGAAAGTTATCAATCCATGTTTACAATTCCCACAAATGAAATGGTGAGAATTGTCAACATAAGACTACTTGAGAGGATATGTAAGAAGCAGTAAATGCTGGAGAAGACCTCATGGTTACCCTAGGGAGTAAGGGTTAAGGTTAGGATAGGGTTATCCATTGGATAAAGCTTTTACCCAAAGGATAAACTCTTGTGCAAGGGTTAAAGGAATAACCATGGTCAAAGAAATGAATGCTTGATGAGACCCTTGGGTTAGATGAGGGTGGAGTTAGAGAGAAAATCTCTAATCATGCAAGAGGGTTGAGTTAACCATTAATGGTTTAGAAGACTTTCAAGGTTAACTTGTTGAAGACATAAAGCCTTTAATGGTTTTCAAAGACTTTTGAGGGTTTGAGAAGTGACTTCCCTTTGCTTAGGGATGTGGCAATATTTAGGGGATGGGTTAGGCTAAATTGGAAGAGATTAGAAGAATCTAGAAGGGGGATGTGGCAAGTGGGATATGTAGGAGAATGCAAGTGGATGGAGAGGAATTTTAATTACTTTATTTCAACTAAAAATAGATGCAACTTACATAAATACAAGTGGGGGATTTAAAAATATTTATTTTCAATGAACAATTTAATTAAATGTAAATTTAATTAAAAAGGGAAGAAAGGGGAACTAATTAAATAAAGTGATTTATTTAATTAAAGGCTATGAGAGACTTAGGTGAATTTAATTAAATAAATTGAATAAGTTATTTAATCAAATAGATGAATATGAACAATTTAATTAAACAAAAAATAATTAAAATAGAGGAATGAGGTTAAAATGAATATTAAATATTCACTTAAGAAAGTGGTCATTTTTATATGTCTACATTGACCTATCATGATATGCATGACCAAGGTGGATCCTAAGATGAACTTAGATGATGGTAATCCAATGACTAAATGGATGCAATCTTTGACAAAGATTGAAGCTATTTCTATGTGAAATGAGGACTTGTGCAAGGACTTTGTGTAATATGAGGACACTAAAGAGACTATGTATGGAGTAAATGCCTAGGACCTAAGATCACTACAAGTACAATTTTATCCATTTCTTGAATGTTGAAATGTTTGATTTTGATTTTGATGTTGATGTTGACACTTGATCTTGTTGTAGGTATTTGATTTTTTTAGAAAATGTTGCAAAGACACAGTAGCAAAGCAAAGGAAAACAACTTGAAATAACATGTTTAAAGGATTTTTTCAAACCCTTGTAGATGTTGAGATCTTTTTCAAAACCTCATTCTATTTTTGATAAAATTTTGGTCATTCGATAGCACATCAAGCAGACTCTCCTATGGTCAAAAGGTCATGAATATTACCACAACCCACATCTTGATACTTCGTCATCTCAAACAGCCTTGTCACACCTTATGGTGCACCTGTTTTTTTGCCTTTGTCTGAAAATTAAACCAAAGAGGAATGCTCCTCAATTGGCTCATTATCCTGGGAGATATATGGTGCGTGTCTTGGGGGAGGATTCCTCACCACCCTTGCATTGTGATACTATAAGTATCTGGTTACTAACTTGGATTGGCATCTAATTTCCTAAAGATATCAATCAAGGTTCCGTTTGAGTGGTCATAATCAACAACATTTTCCGCTCTGTTAAGGAGGTCTCCCAGTTTGTAGAGGTTACACTCTACATATTTTCTCGTACCATATAGGAATCGAGGGAGGCATGATGCCAATGTGACAACATGTAACACTTGTTGCTTACAATTTTCATTGCTAACACTTTTATTTATAGTGGCTTGGATTACTTGGCTTTAATCATTACCACTTAGGTCGTTCCCTCTCACTTGGCCTTATGGGCTACTTGGGAGGCAGGCCTTCTAAAGGTTTTATCCTAATATCGAATTGACAAAAAGCATGAAAAAGGTGGGTTTGGCTTTTTGGTCACCCAGTTAAGGGGAGAGCATATGCCTATCACCTTAAAAACACGAAGATTAAAAGTTCTTTTTAAACCTTCTTTGCAAAATTGTCTATATTACTTGGAGATGTTGCTCCAAAAGACATGGTGTTCATTTTAACTGATATAGCAATGATGAAATTTGTGTTGTTATTTTTAAGAGCACCAAAAGAAATATTAGCTAAACTAAGTCCAGCTATCCCTGCAAGAAACCATGAGAATTGTTAGCATATTGTGGGCTCACAAGCCTAATTTGTCCTTCGGCTACATTTTTGACTTCACAGTTTGCATGAACAAAACATATTAATGAAAGAGAATCAGAAAAAAGATCGAACATAAATGCTTTGTTATCTCCTGACAAATGTGAACTAATCTCAATACAAATGCAAATTTTCTTTTGAACAAGTGCGAATTTTTGGGCATACAATTGCAAACTAATCTCTGAACAAATGCAAATCTCCTTCTGCACAAATGCAAATTAAAACACATAAATAAAAGACAAAAGATAGGGTCAGTCAATTATGACATGAGCTGAATCCATTATCAAATTTCCCATGATCTCAATGTCATCAAATATGTTGAATCTATCCAGGTACTTGTGCACAATGTGATAATATCGGCATAGGGCGGTTGTTTTTTTGAGATCTTGAAATCTCTACTCTTATCCACCATTGATGTGCTCTTATTTGTCTCCTGTGTTCCTTTCTCTTTCTAGAACCTGAAATTTTGAAGGTTACTCTTCTTGCCATGAGGTTAGATACATTTCATGCATACAAAATAAATTTCTCAGTTTTGAAAGAAATTTATGGGTTTGCGTTGCAAATGCATGAAAAACAAAAGCGACAAAAAAATTTAGAATTCTGCACTGCCCCTAGAAATGCGAACTGATTAAGACAAATGTGAATTAATATAACTACAAATGCGAATCAATTTGCAGACAAATGCGAATTAGTTGTGACAAGTGCAAATTTTTGTAATAACAAGCACGAACTCCATTTTTTTGTTTCATACAACATTTGCAATTCATGAGAAAACATATCAGAAAGTCAAGTTCACATCGGGCTCACCATTGTTTTCATGCTTAAAATCTGTTGGGTTAAACATAGCTAATTAGACTAAAAGGATGAATCACAAAATCTTTAACTAATTTAGCAACCTTAAACATAAATCAATGAAATAAATGCAAAACAAAAGAATTAAACAATCAAACTAATTGAAAACTCCGTTGAAAATCATTGTGGCTTCCATTGCTCTTCTCATTAATTGTTGGTTGATTGGCCCTCGGGTGTTGCACTGAAATTTCCTGCATAAGATAGACATTTATTTTGAAGACTATGAATCTAGATTGATTTGATGAAATGATATTGTATTTATAGATTTTCAAGACAAATGGGGTGAAAATTTGAACTGAAGTGCTAATTGATATACAAGTGATTTAGATTGATCAGTGAACTCATTTTGATTGATTTGTTAAACTCAATATATTGATATGTTAAATAAATAGATTGGATAGTGGACTGTATAGATTAGCCAGTTGACTAAGTTGATTGAAGAGATGACTGAATTGATTGATTAGTCAGAAAAGGTGATTTGGAGTGAAAATGGGAGATTGGAGAGTTAATCGAGTTAACTGATTTGGTCAACCAGTTATGATTTTCAACATGTGTTGTAGGAGATTGAATTTGAAATTCAATTTCATTCTTATTTGGATTTGAATTTTGATTTTTGAATGCTGAAATGCACATGAAATTTTATTGAAATTCATTGAAATTCAGATTTGGTGAAATGTGAATTTGGGAGAAATGAAATTAGATAGAATGAGTTGAAATTCGAATTTGGGGAAAGTGGAGGAATAAAATTAATTAATTAAATAATTTAAATGAAATTATTTAATCATTAGAAATAAGATTAATTAAATAATAAAGATTATTTAATTAAGGGAATTGATCATAATTAATTAAATAAATTATATTTAATTAACATTTGGAAGAGGGTTAAATGATTAATTGATTAATAGAAAGAAATCGAATGATTAATAGTGTTGAAGGGTGGTGATTTAGTTAATTCAAAAGAATAATTAGCTTAATTAAATAATTAAATAATTACTTAATTAATTAGGATGAATAATTAGTGTGCGATTAATAAGACATTTTTAGGTGTCTACAAGGCCATGTTCACTTGGTTCATCATCAAGATCTATTCAGAGAAAACCCACATGAACCTATGAGGAGGAGTCCTTTCAACATCTAGCCTGCAAAGCCAATTATTCTAGGTCCACTTCTGGAAGCGAAAGTCCCTTGCGAGTCACCAGAACTATAGCTTCCACCTTCAATAGTTGGCTTTTTGCATAAAAGTATCAATTATTTTTCCTTGTTCGCATAAAAGGGATCATAGATAGGATACATGGGAGTCTCGTGTTCCTTTTGAAGGAAAATTTCTTGCCTTAAGAAGATTCCTCATGGATAGGCCATGTGTTAGCATTGCATGAAATAAATATTGGTTGAAGAAACACAGTAAAAGGAGCCCCACCAATATACCACATGCCAACATCTTGGAGTATTCATCAGCTACCAAACAAAGGTCCCAAGTGCTTCTCCACCCTCCTAAAATGCTTCCTTGTGTGCCCCATCTTAGTTAGACAATTGGGTGTTGGAAAGAGACACTGTTCCGGTTATGCTTCAGTGAAGATTGATGATGTTTGATGCCTGAGATTACTTAGGGGTTGTCATTGATGGTAACTCAACCTAGTAATCGTATCTGGTATATGGAGATTGGGATTACCAGAAGTCTTAAGTAAGTTTGGTTATTCATGAAGCAGAAGTCTGGTTGGTGGAACACAATGTATAGATCTGGTAAGCATTATTCATTTTCGGTGACTAAGTTCTTGTTGCAGTGATTGGAATAGTTGATTGGATGTGTGAGGCAACTTATCATACAATTCTAGCCTCCGGTGTTGATTCTAGTGCAAGTTTCTTGGTCCATTATTTGGTATTAAAGGAAGAATAGGGTTATCTTCATGTTTGATGGTGTAGTGTGTGGTATGGATTCCTTGAGGTGATTCCGGTGGATGTTGATAAGTTCAAGGTGATTGGGCCGACTTATGGGAAGCTTGTGATCATATGTTTTAGGTCCAGAAAAAGGAATTGTAGAAGGATTGAGCTGTCACATCACTACATATTTCATAATTTGTTGTTTTGAGAAGCCGACTAGTTGGAGATCTATTTTGGTGGTACAGATATATAATATCGACTTGAATGATGATTTTTAAGAAGTGTGTGAATGCAAGATTGTGTTGGAAGCGATTGAGTGCAGTTTCACATGCACATCTTGAGTTTTGATGATCTGATATTTGGTAGCAGAGCAGTTTTTTAGAGCAGTGACAATAGATCTTTTTTTAGCCTAACCAAAATTGATTCCTGGTATTTATAGATGTTGTACTCTAGTTCAAACATTGTAATTGATTCTATGATTTAGTTGTAGGATAGTAAATCCTCCGGGGTTGCAGACATGTTATGTATTTGAGCAGTGAGCTCTAGGAAGTGTGCTTGAATGCAAGTGCATTCCCCTTTTGTAATATTGTTCTACTACTGGCCATAGTACAATAATATTGTGGGATCAAATCCCATTGTTATTTTTCCCTTTTGGGTTTTCATGTAAAAATTTTGGTGTTATGGTTGCATGTTTAATTGGTTTATGTTTCTGCACTTTGCTTTTAGTTATTTGCATCCGGTGGTTAAAGAATCAACTTAATAAATTTGTAAATTGCAGAACATTGATTCACCCCCCTTTCAGTGTTCATTGATTCAAATAATTGGTATCAAATCATAGTTCCTCTGAGGAAGCCTAACAACTTGAGGAATATCTGGAAGATTGAATCAATGGACTCCAATTTGTAGAGACAACTTAGTGTGGCACTTTAAGATCTTGATGCAACAAGAAATGAAGTAAGTTACTTGAAGCGAAACCTAAATGTAGCTGAAGAATTCATTAAAAAATTGAAAGAACAAGTGAACACTTCTCTTGATAAGAGCAAAGAGATGATGGACAAACTTAAGGATAAAGAAGAGAAAAGCATTGAAAGTCAGGGCAAATTAGATGAATGTGAAAAGCTTGCTAGAAAGAATGCAGTATTGAAGAATGCAATGCAATCTATTGTGATGAAGTTGACAAAGGAGATTGAAGACTAGAAGAAGAATGAAGAAAGCTTGACTCAATCATTAAAAGATAGATCAGATGAATATTGCATACTGAACTATGAGATTGATAATTTGAGGCTTGAATTAGTACAATCTAAGAATGATGGACAAGATCTTGAGAGACAAGTCATAATTTTGAGAGATGAACTTACTACTACTAATCAATAGAAAGAAAAATTCAAGGCTAGCTCAACAAGGCTTGATGAGATGCTATAAAATCAAAGACATGTAAAAGACACACGAGGACTTGGATTTGGAAAGGGAGAATCCTCTGTTTCTGGATAGAGCAATGCAAGACCTAATTATCAGAAGAATAAGAAACCTCTGATAAGACAACCTAATGCCTATAAATTCAATGGTAGATAATTTATTTGCAATAGATTATGTCATATAGAAAGTCAATGCAGAATTAGGGTGATGAATGATGGTCCTACCTTTACCGGTTAGTGCTTCAAATGCAACAAATTTGGACATAAGTCAAATATGTGCATAATGATGAACAATTTCTAGAATAAGAGATTTTTTTCATGTGGAATGTTTGGACATATCTCTAACCAATGTAGGATGAGACAAAATCAAATGAACTTTAGGCCTATGTAGGAAAATGTTGTCTATCATGCATGCCATAAACTAGGCAAAGCAAAGCTAGATGAAATCAAAGATCAACATAAGAAGATGTAGGTCAAGAAGAAAGATTCAAATGTGCAAAATGTCTGGTAACTAAGGCATTTTAGCCTTAGGGGGTAGATTATCATGTAGATCCATTGAAACCCCTTTAGAGATTTTTAACCGGTTCCAGAAGGTTGCATAAGATCTAGTTCATGTATGCAGATGATATCCAGAATATTTCATGGAGATTTTAGATTTTGGAGGGTGATTTCATGGAAATTGGAAGCCTTTAAGGTTGAGCATGTATTAAAACTCAAATTAGGTTAAAAGGGGCATTTTAGTAATACATTTTCATATTGCGAATGAAGAGTAAGAGCAGAAGAGCAAGGCAAACGAGTTTGAGCTATGATAGTCAAGCTAGAGGTGATTATTCAGAGGTTTCTAGAGTCCGATTGAGATCGAAAGAGGTATTTATCTATTTGCGAGCAATATTTTTATACCCAAAATTTGACATGGCATCTGCATCTGGTGTTGCAACTCCTTTGGTGGTGGAAATTTCTAAGAGAGTAAGGCTCGTATTCAAGAGGCATCCATTTAAATCCGTTGAAGATGATTGAGAAGGTGCATTTTCTTCAGTCTTGTACGATGTGCTTCACAACAAGGATATTAGGGATTATATCCACTCCAACATGAAAGAATTGGCTAATGCAAATATGCTATCACTCTACAACAAGCATATATTAGATAGTTTGGGAAATCTAAAGCCCGAATTCAAGGCACTTTAGGATAAGGGTTTTTTGAAATTTATTCATTTTTCCAGTGCTTGATGAAGCATAATGGTTCCAATATATTCTGAGCAGAGTTCACAATGAATTCATATGGCTGGGCCATTTTTACAAGATAACCAAGCAAGCCATTCAAGCAGTTACATGTTTGAATGCAACTGTTGAGAACCCCAATCTAAGGAAAGTTTAGAATACTACTGTGACAACCATTATCGGTTCCCAATATGACAACCGATCAATGACAATCACTGACATTGTAGAGCATGATGTCAGATTCACTTCAATGGTGATGAGATACAAGGTGTACCAGTCTAGTAGACAAAACTCAGTCTCTTACTACCATATACATTGCATACCAAATGCTAAAGAAAGACAAAAGGTATGATCTTTGTGTAGTACTCATCAATGAGTTAATGAGCAACTTGAAGAAGATAAAGTGATATAAGAAACATGTCTTCAAGTTTGGATCCCTAATTGTCTGTTTAGTACTTTACTTCATGAATGAGATCCCCAGAATTGGATAAGTCCAATGGGCTTATGATAAACTAGTGGCTATGCAAATCAAGGAAGGATTTTGTTGGGTTTGGGTGACAATGTAATGCAAAAATCAGCTTTATGGGGCTATTTTAAAACTTTTTAAGCCACTATGAAAAATAGAGAGATAATTCCTAAAGACATAGTGGAAACATATGAGAAAACAATTTGTTTCATGGTTGACAAGGATTGGTGTCATATGGAGGCAGTTGAGCCAAGAACTGTTTGGATCATACCCATGGGGTATGAGGTGGATGTAGTCATGCTTGATGCACATGCTCAACACTTGTTGAGACAACCGGTGAAGAAGAAAGAGGAGAGATTTGACACTTTCAAGGAGAAGGATTTGGACCCGCACAAGAAATTCACTGAGCCCGAAAGAAAAAGAAAAGTAAGAAAGGAAGTTGAAGAACTTGCTAAATAAATAGGCATAACCTGAGAAGCAATGTAGAGGGCCAAAGAGAAAAATATATTGAAGGAAAAAGATATGGTGAAGCCAAAATCTAATTCAGTATCTTCTCCTCCCAAGAAGTCCAAGGCCAAGCAAAGCAAGTCTACACCTACCTCTGGTGTGCAGAAGTTGATCCCTCCACCTAAGCCATAATCAACATCAACTAGTGGAGTAGAAAAGAGCAAGAAAGATAAATCTACAAGGAAGTATGTAGCAATAGAGGAGGAAATTGAATCAGATGAAGAGGTCAGAGAGGTGAAGAAAACTACTACATTTGCTAGAGTAGTCAAAAAAGATCTATTCGGTGATGCTCCATTTGCTAAGAAACCAAAAACACGAGGAGAGAAATCCAGTAGAACAAGAGTGAGAAAGAAGTAGAAATCTAAGATAGATGAAGCTCTAAAATTTGGTAAGCTTGAAGGACCTTACACCATTGTACCCCCGTACTCATTAGATGAGGTTGTAAATGAAATTGTAAAGGAGGATAATTTGAAAAATCTGTCTATATATTATGAGAACTGTGATGATAAGGAGCAAAGGATTTTAGAAGACATGGTTGTACAATATATGAATACCTATAGTAAAGTCTTAATAGAACTATCATCATTGATTCCCAAAATCTTGTATTATGTTTTGGACGCAAGGAGGAATACAACTACACTAAAGGATGAGAGAATAAAAGAATATGAATTGGTGAGTATATGTTCAATTATTTCCAGGGATGAAGTCAAAAGACTCCTTTTAGTTGAAAAGGATAGATTTAGGAGTAAAAGAAGAGTAAATAAAATCATGCTCTGCAAAACTGATGAAGTAAGTAAAAAAACTAGAGAAATTTTGACTTAGTTTTTGAAGGAAAAACAATATGAAGTCAATCAGCCCACTCATCTAGAAGAGAAATTACCTGAAGACACTTCCATTCTGCAAGTACCGACAGATGTTTTCGGTGAGCAGAAGGATCAACCATCTATACAATTTGATCCAGTTGGACAAGAAGCTGCAAATGACTCCATTGCAAATCAAGCAATTGACAACTCCAGTGAAGTTATACAAGATCCTCTTGAGATAGAAATCATTGTAGAGATGATAGTTGATGAGATAGGTGATGCAGGAAAGGGTGAAGGTGATGGTGAGAAAGGAGAAAAGGATGTAAATACAAAAGAAGTTGTGAAGGAGAAAGGTGAAGAGCATATTGATAAGGCTCCGGTGACCATGGAAAAAGCCACTATTCCTGACAAAGGAAAACATATTGCAGATGATGATGATGATGATGACTTTTCTTTTAGTCTAGTAGATTTGAGTACTCAGTCTCCTCTTCAAGCACTGAAATTAGCCACCCTCATGCAAATCAAGGCAAGTGAGGACTTATTAAAGTCTCAATCTAAAAAAAAAGAGGTGATATCTCTGGCAACCAACGTGTTAGAGAAAATTTTGTCAAGTTTGAAGAAGGATTCTATTGACTCACCCTCTAGTAAGCTTAAGGATATGTTGAATGTTGTTGAATCCCATTTTGAATCTTTAGAGAAGGCTGCAGATGAATTGGTTAGGAAAAGATTTAATGAGATGAGATACCAATCAATTTTGAAAGCAGTTAAGGAAGATAGAGTCGGTTTAAAGACTACGGTAAAGAGTGTAGAAGATGCATTAGATGAAGGCGATAAGATATTAAAGTAATGTCTCTTTTTGCCTAAGTTTTCTAGAGAGACTGATAAGAAAATAAGAGATCTTAAAGGGCAATTAGCTGGTATAGCACAATCATTTATCTCGCATTTAGTCTTTCTAAGTAGCCTTGAAGCCCAGATAATGGATCTCACTAATAAAATAAAGGGCTTGAATAATGAAAAGGAACAAAAGATAAGAAAGTGGGAGAACCGAGGAGTCTACTCACCCCCCATTTGGAAACTTTGCTTGGATCCCAACAGGATGCAGTTAATGCTCTGGGTAAACCAATACCATTAGATCTCAAAGGCATTGAAATTAATGCATACATGTTTAGTGCCTTAATCAATGTTTTGGAGTGTTTCCTAAGAGGATGGAATGAATATTTTAAGTCCTTGAAGGTAACTTATGCAAATATTTTCAAAATCCTGTAAATTATTGCATACATTCTTTTGTAGACAAGTCTTAGAGGATCCCTTCCTTTTCCATTGATATCAAAGGGGGAGAGAGTAGTGAAAAATGGTGCACATTATTAGAGGGAGCCAACTGAGTGTACAGACTTTCAGATTTTTTGATTGTTTGCAGTTTTGGAGTGTTGGACACTTGTCATTTTTCACAGTGTTGCAATCAATGACAAAGGGGGAGATTGTTGGCAAGAGACACTATTCCGGTGATGCTCTGGTGAAGATTGATGATGTTTGATGCATGATATTACTTAAGGGTTTTCATTGATGACAACTCAACCTAGTAATCCTATCCCATATATGGAGATTGGGATTACCAGAAGTCTTAAGGAAGTTTGGTTATTCAGGAAGCATAATTTTGGTCAGTGGAACATAGTGTATAGATCCGGAAAGCATTACTCATTTTCGATGACTAAGTTCTTGTTACAGTGATTGGAATAGTTTATTGGATGTGTGAGGCATATTATCATATAATTCTAGTCTCTGGTGTTGATTCTAGTGCAATTTTTTTGGTCTGGTATCCGGTATTGAAGGAAGAGCATGGTTCTCTTCATGTTTGATGGTGCAGCATGTGGTTCAGATTCCTTGAGGTGATTCCGGTGGATGTTGATGAGTTTGAGGTGATTGGGATGACTTATGAGAAGCTTGTGATCATATGTTTTAGGTCCGAAATAAGGATTTGTAGAAGGATTAAGTCGTCACATCACTTCACATTTCATAATTTGCTATTTTAAGAAGCCGACTAGTTGGAGATTGTGTCGACTTGAATTTCATCATTAGAATACAACCTGCAACATGTTAGTTTCACAAAATACAAAGAAAATGCTACAGGAAATCCAAAATCAACAAATGAAACATGAAATGAATATTAAAATAAAAACATTATTTTTACCTTCATGATTTAAGTCTCATTGTGTCCTAACTCCACTATTCTTGGTTGCAGATAATGTGCTCTTAGACAAGCAATCATAGCTTCCAAGATGGCACATGAAGAATGGACTAATAATTGATAGTTAACTGATACTATGATATGCAATGAAAATGATTTAAAGCTAAATGATTATGCTAAATGCTAAATTGCTTCAAGATTAAAACTCACAGATGCATAAGTTTACTGAAATTGTAAACTTGAAAACTCACTTGAAGACTATCTTGAAGACTAACTCTTTCTCAACTCAAACTCCCACATTTATAGACTTTGAGAGGATAAGATGATGTGTCATGGATCAACGGTCATGATCAGATCTGAAAATTTGGATGGCTGTGAGAAAAGGTGAATGTTGAGAGAAAGGGGGAAGGAGAAGACAAGTGTCACTCATCTCACCTTGACTGGATTGTTGATTGAGGGAATCTAGGGATGGTTGGAGATGATTTAGGCATGAGAGGAGAAGTGGACTCAAGTCCTTCCTAAGATGTAGGGATGTTGGAGAGAATATAGAAGAAGGTTAAGAAATATGTGTACGTACACAATATTTCATTTATTTTGGAAGTTGAAGATAAGTGGCTAATAAATATTTATTTATTTTAATTTTGTTGAATTAATTTAGCCACATGATGGATGAGTTGGCAAAGGAAAGATGAAGTGGAGATGGGAGGTGAGTTGGAAAAGGGGTTTAAATAATTTAGGAAATTATTTAATATTTGAGACTATACGATAGAGGAATAACCATTAAATATTAGATATTTAATTAATTGATTAGAGGAAACGGATAAATGAATTAATTAATTAAATTAATTAATAGGACATGAAATGAATTAAATAAATTAATATTTTCAAATTAACTATTTAATAGAAGAATAATTTTTAAATAAATATAAAATATTTATTTAATTGCTCATAGCCATTTTTAAGTGTATACATTTTGCCCCTCTTTGAAATGATGTCAAGACAACATTGTTTCAAAGATTAAATCAAGTCTGGATAGTGTGCTTGATGGAGATAAAAATCCTGATTGTGTGCCCCCTCGGGAGATTGATCGTGAAATTGTTGAAAAATTTGGATAAGTGATTGATCTCACGATAATTGAAAAGGTCCTTCAATTAAATTCATTTGTGAAAAATAAATAAAATTTCCCCACTTAAAAGCATTAATTACCCTTCCAAATGGTAAATATAAAATTAACCAAATATAATTTTAATCTCATTTGCATCCTTTTCAGCTTGTGAAGAGAATTGTCTTGGTGAGGTGGAAAAATGGTGATTATGTTCGAGAACCATCAATTTGAGCGCGTTTGATGATGTGAATGATGCATTTTGATGTGCAATTGTGATTGATAGGTATTCAATTGATTTCTTGATTAATAGAAATTTGATAATGTTGATTGATATGATAAACGATTGATTGATTTGATTTGATTGGTAGATTGATATATTAGCTCTAAGAAACCGATTCAGTTTCTAATGAAGAGCATTGCAGAGTTTGATTGAACTTAGTGATTGATAGAAAACCATGATTGATAGTTTTAGGTTAATTTTGATAGCCTGATTTGCTTGGTTGAAAATATGTACTTGATTATTGATGTGATAGATTAGCGATAGCTTTGATTTGATAGATAGATGATTAATAATTCATCAAATTCTCTTGGTAAATAGGAGAAACTCGATGTTCTCCAATGTCGGGAGAAATTCCCGATCGTGCACTACTTAGTGCCAAAGTTTACACAGCCTGAGGTTAGACACATAGATGCTTGCAGATTACGCCATTTGTTATATATGCCTGATATTACCCATAATAGGGGATTGTTGACTGCCTTAGCAGAGAGATGGCATAGCGATCACAACACTTTCCACTTGCCCACTAGTGAGATTAGTGTGACACTTGAGGATGTCTACAAGATTCTCCACATCCTCGTGACTGGTGAGTTGGTCTAGTATGATTTTCAGGATCATGGAGGGACAAAGGCTTGCAAAGTCGTATTTGGTGATGAGAGAATTTCAAGAGGAGAGATCCAATGGGAGGATATGATCATGTATTACGAGACTCTCTCCGTGATTCTTATAGGTTTGATTGGGGGATTTATATATCCAGATAGGAGATCTTGAGGTTTTTCTATTGGTTGGGGTGAGATTATTCAGAGCATGATGAAACATCATACTCGATATGTGCAAGGTGTTTGCATGCTCACTCATTTGTATCATGATCTTCATCAGGTTGCTTTTGATGAGAGTGCTAGTTTGTCGACATGATGCACACTTTTATAGATCTGGTGCTGGGAGCACATTGCTATTACTCAGCCTATCCATCATAGAGTTCATGGAGAGAGGTAGCCATATGTCTATTTATATGCAGGTATCCTTACTCTGCATAAGCTGGGTAAGATGGAGTATTGGTGCTGGGTACTTGATTCATTGGATAGCGTTATTTGGAGACCTTATATCGATTATGAGCCATGGATGGATGATGCATAGACATTACCATATATTATGCAGAGTAGATATCTCATTGGTCAGACTCCATACATTATTGAGCGGCAGTTGATTAGTCATATTTTGAGACAATTTGGTATCATTCAACACATGCCTACTGGTGTCACTATATATGCATGATGGTACAAGGATAGGCGAGATTGGGGACCATCTTTGTCTTTTGAGATAGCACGTGCAGAGTTTTTGGCTACTCCTAGGGTGGCTTGTGATTTGAGATTACACATTCTAGATCCTGCTCTGACTGCGGATTATGCTCAGTACATGCTTGCACACCCTTTTCCTCGTATTATCGATCTAGTAGACTCTCCTCCCAACCCAGGAGATGAGGAGGATGATTCAGATGATCTCATCATTAGGAGATGGAGATGGAGATGGAGACAAGAGCTTAGAGTTGCTCAGGAGGTCAGAGGTGATGGAGATGAGGGAGGAGATGGAGGCGGAGGCGGTAGGAGACCTGAATGGAGAGGAGGTCGATTGAGAGTCCATGGAGGACCTTTTGGACTGGTTGGTAGGATTGGGAGACCACTTCACATGGGTGGGAGAGATGCAAGATGGATTGGAAGGGACACTGGAAGGGCAGTTATGAGATCAGTGAGAGGATTACCCTCTATAGGAGGAGGTAGGATTACTGGACTAGATGGGGGTTGCAGGAGAGGCATTCATTTTGGTCAGATTCAGCCAGACCCTAGGGTTATTGCAGCTTATGATGGAGAGGAGGAGGATTCAGAGGATCATGTTCCTCTCATTAGATGATGGGTTCTGAGAGATACTTGGGCTAAGATTCCAATAGGTGGACAGGGAGGTGGAGATGAGGGGATTTAGGGTCATATTCCTCAGCAGGATGTGCCAGAGCAAGATACCTTGGATAGTTGCAGAGCATAGATAGATCAACTTAGAGCACAGGTACAGACACTCATGATAGAGAGGGACAAGGCTGCTAGGAGACAACAAGATACTCAGGGTCTTTTTTGATCACATTGCGCAGGTTGGATTGGGCACTCTCTCAGCTGATACCATTAGAGCACTAGTTCGGGTCGGGAAGGAGACAATAAACTGGCGACAATTATATGAGGATTTAGTCAAAGAGAGCCAGAGGGTAGGTAGCTATCATACCACTATGAGGATGGATACTAGCAGTGGTGGAGTCATGGGACCTCCTCAGAGGAGTGGTGATCGTGTGAGATAGGCATCTGGAGGATCTTCTCACCCACAACCACAGAGGTAGACAGAGTCTGGAGGTAGTGGCATAGGACAACCTTGACCTGATTTATATTGATGAGGCACTTGTATTTTTGATCTGATATCATTATATACTTGGACTTTTTATTGTTTTATGATTATCTATATGCTTTGATTACATGCATGATGTTATGATGATCTTTCTTTTCTTTTATTTTCATGATGATGATGTTCTATATGATACATTGATGATGAAATGAAAAATGCTTTTGTTTTTTGATTTTGATGATCATGGACACAAATGAAAATGATTACTAACTTAAGTAATGTGAATGCAATGATCTATATGAGAATGCTTCTAGTGATTGATTTTTTTGTATATTTTTTATGTGTATATTATGATTTTGAAATGCAAATGATCTACATGGAATGTTTTTGATTTCAAGTTTGATGATTTTAATGCAAATGGTGATTATGAATGTTATGTTTGATCAAACTTATAATGATAAATGAATATAAGTAAAAAGATGCAACTAAATGACTTTAATGAATAAAAATAACTAAAATGATAATGATCCCAATGCAAATAATAATGATGATATACACATGATCATGAAATGCACTTAATGGAATGCAAACTAATGCAATGATTGAATGCAACTAAAAAAATGAAAGATGGTTGAAATGATTTTAAAGATGAATGCATCTACAATGATCAAATGCAAATTGTTTTTGTTTGTCCAAGTATACTCAATATTTATTTATGACCGTTGATATATGAATGAAATGACATGCCTATAATGCAAATGACAATGAATGCTTACAATGCAGATGAATAATGAGCTAATCTAAAAAATGATCTAACTAAAATGATACTTCCATTCTTCATATGCTATCTTATAACAGTGCTTGATTTCATCATTGAGCTTTTAAAAGGTTGTAAGAAAATACAAGCAACTTGACATAAAGATCCAAGCTGATCTGAGTATTTCTTACATGGATTTTGATATAGCAAGTTTATACAAGAAAACTTGATATAATGAATCAAGTTGACCTAAGTATTTCTTACAGAACATACAAGGATTATCTCCTTTCATGCATGACTTAGAACTTCCTCCTTGATCTTTTGCCAATCATATCCTTAGACAAGTACATACCTTAATAAGAGATAAACCACAGACAACAAACAAAGAAAATAATCATGCCCCATCATAGCTTCTCTAGTCATGGACATTCTTGAGTCGCATAGAGTACATGATTAACAATAAAATCAAGATATAAACACTAAATCTTGTATGTCATTCACATGTTCTCATGGTCATTAATTGTGATAATCATCTTGATGAATGATCATTGATAATCCTTTATTACTTGTTGGTTGATTGTTTGTTTTCTAAGTTTCATGATTCAGTTGTTATAAAATGCCTTGATCTTCATTTGTTGCCTTGTTGCTCGTTATCTGTTTCAAAATCCTAGATGTTTTTGGTTTTTCTAAGTTTTTCGAATGTTTTGGATTTTCAAAGATTCAAAAGATCACCTTAGCAAAAGGAATTAGGATTTTGCCCCCAACGGAAACAAAACTTTATTATGGATGTACAAAAAATGTTCAAGATCCAAACCATGGCAGGATATAATCTAGATTGATTGATTTTGATAAAATCTAAGACACTGACTATGATAAGTATGTCAAAGATTGATAACTGTTGGTAAGCTGCATATTTTTTGCTAAATGGTTCAAAGCAATGCATGCAAAATATGAAATGGATGAGCTAAGATAGATGGAAGCAATAGATGCGATTAGGATGGAGTGGATAAGTGTGCAAAGAGATCTCATATATGGAAGAACTCACTTTTTTTAGATAGTGCCTGTTTACCAGGTTTTCATTGTCTATATTTATTGCATTTTTTTCCATATTTTGATTTTTTTCTTCTTTTCTGTTTTCACTGTTTTATGCTTTTTACAAATTTTCTGCTTTTTCTGATTTTTACTGATTTCTTCAGGACTTTATATGTTTTTTTTTCTTTTTTCAAGACTTTACATCTCAAGCGTAGAATTTCTTGAGATTGATAGAATTGATATGTTCATAAAACCAATCACCTTTAGGGGTAGATAACTTGTATGCTCCTGAGCCATAAGTTGCTACTATGACAAAAGGACCTAACCAATTTGGTTCAAATTTACCCTTCTTTTCTTGGTCTTGCTGATTTCTTGGATTCTCCTTTAGAATTATATCTCCAATCTGAAAAAATGTGTGGCTTGACTCTGTGATTATAACTTCTTGCCATTCTCTGTTGATATACCTTCAAATGATCTATTGCATTTTGGCAATGTTCTTGAATCGGCTCAAGTTCTTGAAGTCTAGAGACTCGTTCTTCTTCTTCTGGTATAAGATCTTTCGAGGAAACTCATAAAGAAGGTATCTCTACTTCTATTGGTAATATGTATTATGATCAATAGACTAAGTAATATGGAGTTGCCCCCATTGGTGTGCGGATGCTGGTTTGGTATGCCCAAAGAGTAGGATTTAGCTGAATGTGCAATTCTTTTCCAGCTTCATTGACTATTTTCTTCTATATTTTCAAGATAATATTGTTTGATGGCTTAGCTTGACCATTTCCTTATGGATAATATGGAGTATAAAACCTATGTTGGATATGGAATCGCTCACATAGTTCCTTCACATCTTGATTCTTAAATGGTCATCCATTATCAATGACAATAGTCATAGGAACTCTATAGTGACAAATTATATAATTCAATATGAATGATGATATTTATTTTCTTGTCACTTTTCTCAAAGGTACTGCTTCAATCCATTTAGTGAAATATTCAGTAGCAATCTGAATGAACTTATGTCCATTAGAGGATGAAGGATTTATCTTACCTACCAAATCAAGGCCCCATTGAGAAAATGGCCATGATCCTGCTATAAGATGAAATTATTGTGTTGGTGCATGGATGAGATTCCCATGGATCTGACATTGTTTTCATTTCTTAACATATGTGAATGAATCTCTCTCCATAGTAGGCCAATAGTAACCCATACAAAGAATTTTGTTAGCCAGTGTTAATCCACTTGAGTGTGTACCACAAATACCTGTGTGAACTTCGTTAAGAACTTTCTCAGATTCTTCTTGTTTGAGATATCCCAATAAAGTGCTATCTAGACCTCTCCTATATAAGGTATCAACAATAATAGTATAGCAGGATGACTGATAGATAAAATTTCTTCTCTAATTGTGGGATAGGTCAGGAGGAAGGATATTCTTTTTTAAGTATTGATAAGTTTGGCCATATAAGGATTGACTGGTTCTACATATATGGTAAATCATGTAGGTATGCTGGGATTGAATGGTAGGGGTTAAGATATCTTCCACTAGGAATTCGTAATGATGTTGATTCTCCTGATTCTGCAAGAGAGATGCTATTGTAGCCATTGCATCTGCTTCTTTATTCTCATTTCTTGGGATCCGAGTGAATGATACTTCTTTAAAGTGTTCTTTAAACTCTTCTACCAACTGTTTGTAGGGCATGAGCTTGTCATCCTTAGTTTGATAATCATCATTTATTTGGTTGATGATAATATGTGAGTCACCATAGACATGCAATTCCTTGATATTCCATTCAATAGCCATTTTGAGACCAATAGTCAATGCTTCATATTCTGCAGTATTGTTTGTGCATGGAAACCGTAGTCCATATGATTTTGGAATTGTGTCCCTGAGGTGTGAGATGTATAAGAACCATCAAAGTACAACTCCCAAAATTTTATACTTATTGTCAGAATATTTGCATCAGGAAATTCAATGTGCAATGGCATGCCATCTTGTAAAGGTGCTTCAGCTAATTGATCAGCAATGACCCATCCTTTGATAGATTTTCGATCAACATATTCTATATCAAACTCACTTAGTACCATACCCACTTTGTTAGTCTACCTATCAAAGTTGACTTGTGCAACAAATACTTTAGTGGATCTATTTTTGCTATCAGTTTCACAGAATGAGTCAGCATATAATGTCGCAGCTTCTGAGTTGCAAATACAACTACTAGACATGTCTTCTCTATTGATGTATAATTCAATTCATAGTCGACAAGTGTTCTAGTAATGTAATACAATGCTCTTTCTTTTGCTTCATCATCATGTTGTGCTAGGAGAGCTCCTATTGATACTTTTGTTGCTGAGATATAAAGTAACAATGGTTTCCCTTTGATTGGTGATACAAGTACTACAGGATTCATGAGATATTCTTTGATTTGCATAAAAGCCTCTTTACACTTCTAATCCCATTTGAATGGAACATTCTTGTGTAAAAGATGAGTGAATGGATGACATCTATCTGCTAATTGAGAGACAAATCTTCTGATTGATTGCAATCTTCCTTGTAAAGAACACAATTGACTTATGTTCCTAGGTGACTCCATTTCCATGATAGCTTTGACCTTTTCTAGATCTACTTCAATTCCATGAGCTGATATAGTGTACCCAAGAATTTTTCCAGAGGTTACTCCAAATGCACATTTCTCGCCTAAGATGTTCAAATGTTCTTTTCTTGTATGAGATTTTGCAAGTATATCATCTACATAATCTTCCATAAATATATGCATCATATCATGAAAAATTATTGTCATAGCTCTTTGATAAGTTTCTCCTGCATTCTTAAGCCTAAATGACATAACATTCCAGTAGTAAGTGCCCCATGCACATGTGAAGGCTTTCTTTTCTTGATCTTCAGGGGCGATTCTTATTTGATTGTATCCTGAGAATCCATCCATTAATGAAAACATCTCATGTCCTGCTGATAAGTCCACAATTATATCAATGTTGGGTAGTGGGAAATCATCTTTGGGACATGCCTTGTTCAAATCTCTGAAACCGGTATAGACTCTTATGCTTTTATCTGGCTTTGACACTGGCACAATGCTTGAAACCCATTCTGGATAGGCAACAAGTCTTATGAAACCCACACCTAACAGTTTCTTTAGCTCAAATTTTACAAGGAGAGCAATGTGTGGATGCATCTTTCTTAGCTTTTGTTTAACTGGTTTTTCTTTTAGATCCACATTGATATGATGCATGATAAGATCTGGATTAAGTCCTAGCATGTCTGCATAGGACCAATAAAAATTTATCTGTCTTTGTCTGAAGAATTCTATGTATTCTTTCCTCTCTTTATCTAATAATGATGTAGCAGAATGAAGTATGTTGGGATCCTTTGGTGTGCCAATGTTTATTGATTTTGTTGGTTTTATTAGAATAATAGATCTCTCCTGAAAATATGCAGGGAGGATGTCAAACTTTCCATCTTCTGGCACCTCAAAGAGGTTTTCACCATCAAATACGTCCTTTATTTTTCCTTTTGATTGATCTAGTGTTACCATGAAATGGTTTTCAACACTAGGTCTTTTTCCTTGTTTTATTTAAATTTTGCGACTAGAAAGTTTGGCATTCTCCTGACTGTAAGAAACATTACTTGATTCTATGATGAAAGATATCTTAGGTGTTATGGGTTAAACAACATTAAGATACATAGCTAAGTCATGGTCATTGGAAAAGACATCCAATTTAGGGTTTTCTAGATTATCCCAATCAATTGGTTCTGGATGAAGAAGGGGTAAGTCATAGTCATCGTCATTGTTAGGTGCTTCAAGTTTCATGATATAATAATCATAATTTGGCCTAGAGTAGATAATGTCATAGATAGAACGTTCGTGAGGCTAGTCTCTCCCAAGTGTTCTCCAATCAGTTCTAACAAAATTAGTATTGGTATTTTGTAGTTCACACTCAAGTGACTCTTCATCTGACGTTTGTCCCTCAAACGAGTGGATTATATCAACACACACATCTTTAACAATGCAAGTTCCTTCTTGATTAATTTCAATAGATTTATTTGTATTTTGAAGTTGACATACTTGTGCACATGATATAGAGGATTATTTTTCTATTTTATGTCTTCTCTCAAACTCAGCTTCTTCTGGACTAATATTCAATCCTGCTTGGCTATCTCTTAGTTATTCCATGGTTTTTCCATACCTTGGTACATCTTTCTCATCATTTGATAGAAATCTGATATTTCTTGATGCTTGATCAATAACTGTTTGTGCTTCTTGTGGTGTTACTTCTTGTTCTTTTTCATCCTCTTTCTTTTGTTGTCTTGTATATGCCTCTTTTCTCTGGATTATGAGTTCTTCTTGTCTTCTTTCTAACTCTATCCTTTGTTTTATAAAAGACAAGTCTTCATTTCTGATAGCTGCTTTCTCTTCATTCTTTTCTTCACTTGATACACTAAATGATATATCTGGACCCCATTCATAGTCATTTGAATCTATCTTTGAACCATTGTATAGGATTACACCACTATACCATACAAGAATATTGTATGGTGCAAATAGTTCTCTGATTTCGGTCATCTCTTCTTTTACTACTTCTAAAATATCTTGTTCAAATTTAGCATTTGCTCCTATTTTTTGAACTTATTTACAAGATTCTTCTTCTCTTTTGATTGCAAATTCTTCTTGTTGTTTCTCATATTCTTCTTGTTTTTGCTTATTGGCTACTATTTCTGCTACTTGATGTAGCTTTTCTTGCCATTGTTCTTCTTTAGGGATTGATTTCTTTCTCCACTTTGGCTATTGATAATTATGTTGCTTTTGATTTGATTTTGGATATCCAAGTCCTAATTTATCTTTTTTAGATTGTGAGTGAGGACAAAGAGGTTCTAAAATATCTTGTTGTCACTTACCAATTGGTCCCTTTCCTTCATATCCCATTTTTTGCATGATCCTATAGCCATTGTCATATTGCTCTATGAGAATATTGACTTCTGCAGCTGTTGCTATAGTTTCATTTTCATCTTTGTACAACCAACCAGGAATGTCCTTGTCTTTAGCTTCTTCTGCAAGTGTTCCAGCTCTAACAAATGTTCCATTAAACATTTCTTTTTGATTTTTCTGAGATCAGTGGGTGAACATTTGCAGGCTTTCCATATGACTTAGGTGAAAGTGGTAAATTATGCAAAGAATATTTTCCCATTCCTTCATCAGTTAATTTGAGATTTTTCTCGAAGGTTTCCCATAACTTTTCTTGAATTTCTTTGGTAGGATATATTGATTCTCTATTATGTGGAACTCTTGTATCTTGTGTTGGCTTTAGATTATTGCAATATTGGCTAGAGTCTACAATTATAGTGACCTCTTGTCCCTCATGAGGAAACTTTACACATTGGTGATATGTAGAAGGAACTACTTGCATGTTGTGAATCCATGGCCTTCCCAGAAGAATATTATAAGAGAGATTCAAATCTAAAACCTGACATTATGTATTCCTTTCCACAGGTCCTATTTTGATTGGTAACACCACAATTCCTTTATAAGAACGCTCTTCTTCATCATAAGACTTAATGATTATTTTCTTCTTTGGATCTACTACATTTTCTGAATATCCCAAAGCCATTATTACACTTCATGCACAAATGTTTAAGCTAGCTCCACCATCTATGAGTACTCGTTTGACATGAGTTTTATTAATGGTGACTTCAACATGTAAGGGAGAATTGTGAGGATGTTGCAAGGATGCGTCATCATTTTTAGAAAATGATAAGCAATGAGGGGCTATAAGGTGTCCCACCATGTTTTGGAACTGATCTACATCCAAGTCTTTTGAAATTGTTGTTTCTGTTAGAGATTTTTCCAAAATTTCCTTATGCATAGGTGAAACTTTGAGAAGTTCTAAAATTGATATTTGAGCGGGTATTCTTTATAGTTGTTCTAGTGAGTTACATTGTCGTGAAGTGGAGGTTGATTCATTTTTATACCTGGAAATGTGACCTCTGCTTTACTTCTTGTAATGACATTGATTGGTTTTGAAGGTGTGTTATCTTTAATGATGATGACATTTACCACATCATCATATGTATAACTATAGTTCACTTTAGCTTTGCCTTTGTCATCTTTTGATTTATATTGTTCACCTTTTTCATAGTTTGGAAGTGGAGTTTTGAAGGCTAGATGTGATTTGTTTTTCTTATGAATATCCATTGTGATAGTTCCATTATCGATTAAATCTTGGATACAGTGCTTCAATATTTGACAATCATTAGTTTGGTGTCCTTTATTTTGACGGTAATTGCAAAAATGATTGTCGTTCCACCAATAAGGTTTGACTTGTCGTTCATAACTTCTTACTTCTAGTTAAATAATCAGTTTGTTCGCAAGAAGAGTTTTCAAAGCCGATTCCAAGGGTTCTCCAATGTTTGTGAATTTCCTGCGAGGATTAGAGAAGAAAGACTTAGATTTATTGTTTTCTTGATTGTTATTGCTTGGGATTTGACTTGATAGATTAAAGATTGCTTGTTGTTTTGTAGCATTATTGTCATCATTTCCTCCATTGGTGACATTCCTATGCTTTGACCAAAACTTGGGTTTGTCATTATTGTTGTTGTTGTCGTGGTTGTTATTGTAAGAATTATTGTAAAGTTTTAGCTCTCCTTTCTTTACCATTGTGTCTTCTATTTTTAGACCATTCTTAATCATCTTAGCGAAAGGAGGAGGACATTGCATTTTTAGACGATAACTCATTTCACTGATAAGATTATAATTGAATATGTCATTTTTTTCTTGATCAGGTATATCTCTTGGATACCTATTAAACATTAATTTCCATCGCTGCAACAAGATCATGAAAGATTTGCCTTTCTTTTGCTTTACATTACATAAATCCAACATTGTTATCTTATTTCGTACATTTTAGGAGCATTGTGGAATAAACCTATTCACGAGTTCTTCAAAAGATTTGATTCTAGATGGTAATCTTGAAAACCATTTCATTGATTGTCCATTTAAACTCCTAGGGAATAGACACATTAGGTAAGTTTCATCATGTGCAAATTCCATACTCATAGTACAAAATTCCCTAATGTGATCTTGAGGATCAGATTTCCCATCATATTTATCATATTTAGGGATTTCACAATGTTGTGGAAATGGTATCATATTCAAACTTTTTTCAAAAGGATACGGGCATATATCTTCCAATGAATACTTCTTGGAGCTTGTTCCATTCTACATATCTTGTGTTTGTTGTTGTAGAGTTTGTGATGAATACTAAGAGGGGGGGTGAATTAGTATGCCTAACAATTTTTTTGCAGACCAGTGTAGCAGTTTAAACAATAAACCAATTAAAACACAAACAAGCCAAATAGAAAATAAAGCATTCACCCACAAAAGCACAATCACCATAACACAAGATATTTTGACGTGGAAACCCAAATGGGAAAAACCATGGTGAGTAAAACTCACAAGTCAACTATTTGCCAAATAGTAACCAGACCGATTAAGGTCTTACAACATTCTTCACCAGAACAAATCCTATTAGGAATCTGGATCTCTGTTAGGAGATAAGTCCTATTAATGACTACCCTATTAAAGGATTTCAGATCCACAATTGTGAACCACCTTGTTAGAGGATTTACAATAGGCTTGGTTGGGCCTACCCGGTTAAGGGTTTCAGACTTGTCAAAGATATTAGTAATCAACAAGTGAATGATCTAGAAGATAGCACATAATGCTTGATTAGATCCTCGATAGTTCTCTGTTAATGCATTACAACATTACTCCAGTCTTCTATTCTTTGCACTCACAAGCTCTGTAGTGAGATACCTATTTTGCATAGACCTAATCTTTTCTCTAATACTCGCACATATCAACAACACTTAAAACCCTAGACATGATGTTCTCCTATAGGAACCTCGATGCAATGGAAGAATTAGCCTTCCAGATGAATACCGAGAGTGCAATTTTTGCCTCACTTCTTGATTCATGGTCTTTTGACATGAAGAATTTTATGCAAAACTTTTAATATCTTTTCGAGAAGTTTTACTCTTTATTGTCATGAATATATACTCTATTTTTTATATTATGCAAAAAGGGAATATTTTGCATTACTTTGTCATTGTTGGCAAAGGGGGAGTAATATAAAATTTTATGGTCACATACTTGTAGTTTTTGCAAAGGGAGTAGTGTATATGCTTAGGGGGAGTAATTTTGATTGTGGCATATGTTTTTGTTTTGTAAGCACTTAGATGTCAAAATTTTCCTAAGTGTTGCCATCAATGCCAAAGGGGGAGATTGTTGGTATTTCGATGATGTTTAGTTGTGATTTTCATTGATGGACACGCACTTATTTGATGTATGAGTTATTCTTAACTGGTAGTTGTTCCAACCGATATTGTATGTCATTATATGTATAGTCTTTGTTTGTTAAAGGCTACTGGTGTTTTGCAAAAGATGCTTACCAGTCATAGCATGATTGAAGACCCCAAGCGGTATGAAGACGCAAGCAGTATAAAGAACTCAAGCAGAATGAAGACCCTAAGCGACAATTAATCTTTTTGATCGGAACACTATGTTCTAGTTTTCCAGTCTTCATTTGTTAACTGGTAATTGGTATATTGTGTTAAACCGGTATAATTGTAAAGTGTCTAATATTTAGAATTTTAAATAGAATGATTTTATTTGTACAAGATATATTAAGAAAATAATAATTCTAGTTATATCTTATTAAAAAAAATAAAAAAAATATTTTAATGTGTCAATTCAAAAGATAATTTTTGTGTTTTACAATATTCTGTATTTTTTTGTTTGGACATTGCATCCTAATCCACTTTATAGATTTGACATAAACAATCTTAAGGCAAATTGTCTTTTGTTCAACTATTTGTAAGACTAGATCAATATTTTTTTATTAAAACTTGTTAACGCATATCATCCATGATTATCTTCTCTAAGATCATCAAAATAAGAGCACTATTACAATATTCTCAATTCGTTTTTAGCTATATAGCAATCTATTGAAATACTTCAAATTGAATAATAATTCATTTATGTTATCCTTAATAATGGAAACAATCATAGAAAGAGGGATAAGTGCAAGAGAAAAATTTCAAAAAAATTGAAATAAAAATTTCAATCACTTTTATAAAACTTTAAGTGTGTTTATATTTTTGTTCTAAGAGTCAATTAAAATAAAATCATTATCTATAATAATTTTCCATTGTGTTTTCCCATGAATCCATATTGTTATATTCACTTGAAATGCATTTAATCTTTTCAACTATTACATGATTTACTATTTATCTACAAGAAACATATTACATGTTTTAATATATTTTATTTAAGATTCACTAACATAATAGAAAAGAAATCAAATATTGCTAGCCTTGGAGGAATCTAGAAGAAATAGGTCTATTCTTAGAGAGCTTAATACTACTCTTATTGCTATCATTCCAAAGGTGGATAATCCTACTTCATTCTCGGATTTTCGTCTGATTGCCTTGTGTACTACTTTATATAAAATAAGGCAATTTCGGTTAGGCTATCTAGGCTCCTCCCCCGGATTGTCTCCCTAGAACAGGGAGGATTTGTTCCTGGTCGGGAAACATCTGAAGGTGCGATTGTAGAGCACGAAGTTCTACACTCCATTTCTCAACAAAAGGTTTCGGCTATGATACTTAAGCTGGACATGCTGAAGGCTTATGATCGAGTCAATTGGCAAGCTCTCAGGGTTGTTTTATATCATCTGGGCTTTTCGCGCTACTGGGTTAAGTGGGTGTTTTCTTGTATATCTTCTGCTCGCTTTTCAGTTTTGATTAATGGTTCCCTGTCAGGGTTTTTTGCTTCCTCTTGGGGACTTAGGCAAGGGGATCCTTTGTCTCCTTTTCTATTTATCCTTTTGGCAGAAGCACTAAGTAGGGCCATCTCTAGTGCTATAGCTTCTAGTTTGTGGTCAGGTATTAGAATAGATGGCCTCCCTTCTCCACAATCTCATTGCTTGTTTGCCGATGATACGCTTATGTTCAGGGCAGCCTCTCTAAGGGAGGCTCATGTTATTAAGAAAATTATCTATGATTATGCAGCTTTTTTTGGACAAAGTGTTAATAATCATAAATCCAAAATCTTTTTTGTGAATGTATCCCCTCTAGTTCAAAATAGACTCATCCGCTTTTGGAGTTTTCAAGTTGGGACCCTTCCATGTGTATACCTGGGCATTCTTTTTTTTCCAAGGTCAGATAAGGCTTCCTTTTGGAACAAAATTGTTCATTCAATATCCTCCCGAATCTCTTCCTGGAATCATAAGTGGCTGACGAAGGCTGGTAAAATTATTTTAATTAAGTCAGCTTTGAATGCCATCCCCACATATTTGATGTCCATTTTGCAAACTCCCCCTCAAGTTATTAAAAACATTAGGGTCTCCCTTAGGACTTTTCTTTGGAATGATAACTTGGGTGATAAGCCGAGGATTCCTCTCTTAGCTTGGGACAAAATTTGTCGTCCCAAAGAGCTGGGGGGTGCAGGCATTCGTAATTTAGCTGCTCAGAATAAGGCTTTGGGGGGAAAATTGGTTTGGAAGTTATATGCTGACCCTCATAGTAAATGGGCTGCCATCATGTTTGCTAAGTATTTAAGGGGTGCTTCCAGAGAAAGGATTTTTACTGCTTCATCTCTTCCAAAAGGTTCGGCTTTTTGGAATTTTTTGGTTTCATGTAGGATGGTTATTTTACCACATCTATCCTGAGTTGTCAATAATGGGAAGAAAGTTCAGTTTTGGGATGAAGTCTGGAATGGACACTCTTCCCTTTCAGCTATCCAAGACTGGTCCCCTTTGTCTGGTATTCTATTAGAATTTTGGGGGCCTTTTGTTGCCGATTATTTTGACATTGTCTCCTCTGGTCCTTGTGTGATTGTGAAATGGAAGATTATCCCTCCCTTGTCGGTTGATATTAATCTTATTCTGGCTTTTGTGGAAGAACTTCACAAAAGACCCCTTGTTTTCCAAAATAAAGAGGACTCCTTGGTTTGGATTAAGAGTGCTGATGGTTCTTATTCAGTTGAAGAAGGTTATAATTCTTTAGTTCAGACTTCTCCATCCCCTTGCTGGCCTACTAAGTTTTTTTGGCACCCGGCTTGTCTTCCTAAAGCAGGGTCGTTTGCCTGGTTGGCAGTCCAAGATAAGGTTCTCACCGGAATGCACTTGGACAGACTTGGGATTATGGCTGTATTTCCTTGTGTTTTTTGTGGTCATTGTATGGAATCCAGGGATCATCTTTTCTTGTTTCGTCCATTTGCTTCTAAGTGCTGGTATTGGTTATTTGGCATGCTTGGTTGGTCTTCTACGATAGGTCCCAATCTTCTTTCGCATTTCATGGCCTGGCCCTTGTTGTTTTCCTCATCATTTTATTCATCCCTTTGGGTTGTGGCCCCATCACTGGTAATTTGGAATATTTGGCTTGAAAGAAATTCTAGAATTTTTAATCATAAAAATGCCACTTTCTTTGAAGTAATTGGTAAAATTCAAACCTCCATCAGTGAGGTGGTTCTTTCATTCATTCATAAAAACTTAGATCATCACAGTTCTTTCTCTCATTGGGATAATCAGGTTACTTGGTGTAAAGCGGAAAATCGCGATCGAACCCTAGTTGCTCTCCCCTCTTCCAACTCCAAGGAGAGAGAAGGGAGGTTACTCTAGGATTGATGGTTTTCACTTAGGGGAGAGAATTTACATTCAAAAGAGGGGTTGAAACCCACAAGATCCAATCCCACACAATGCAGGATTGGATGCTAAATGTGTTTCAAGGGTTAAGAAAGCAAGGCTACCCTCTTTTGTAAAGAATGTTGATAGAAGAATTAAGCTAGGAATGCATAGGAAGTGACGAAGATTCGCTTATAAACTGAGATAGGGATATAGGATGAAGCTGCGGACCTGGAATTAGCAGTAGAATGTCGATACGGCGCTGTCCTACAAATTTGAGCAAAAGTTGTCAGGACGATGGCGCCCGACATGCACACGGTCCTCCGAAAAATCCGCGAAACGAAGGGGGATCTGTTCGTCTCTGCACAAGGATTCCAGATCTTCAATTTCAACCGCGTACCTGCAACCTTGTTGTAAGGATGTTTGTATCCTTATGTGCGAAGGTATAGATGTTGTTGTTTGTTGTATTGTTGTATGTTGTATGTAGCATGTAGTATGTGATCTCCTCTTCAATGGTTGAATCCTTGTCTTGAATGCAACACTTAGCCTTGAATGGAGACTTAGAATGATCAATTGCTTGAAAGAATGCTTGAATGCTTGAATGCTTGAATGCTTGAGTATATTTTCCACGCTTTTTCCATCATATCGAATGAAAGAGGAAAATGTAGTTTATATACTTGTCAATTAGGGCTGATAGACTGATTTTTCCGACCTTAGGCCGACAAGGAAAGATAATTTTCCAATTTGCAAACATAAAGACCCGAAGTCCAAAAGAGACCAGGCCCAAAATAGGACCCAGGGACCAGGGCACTGGGCGCCCTGGTCCCGAAGGACCAGGGCGCTGGGCGCTCTGGTCCCACCTCCCGGGATAGCAGGGTGCAAAGGAGGTTCAGGTCAGGGTGCAAGAAAATGCAGTTTTTGGTGTCATAATCAGGTTTCGGGGTCTCCATTCAAGTTGCGTGTTGCGTCGCCATCGTGAAGACCGAAATGCAGTTGAAATTGCAAGTGTCGCAATTTTAGGACGCTACACTTGGAAATGGTTCGCACTTCGTCTGTTGCCTTCCCATGGGGCTATATCAGGAGGTCTATCTTCTTTGGTTAAACGAAAATTGGTCAGATGGACTCCCCCTCCATTCCCTTCATTCAAACTTCAGTTTGATGGAGCCTCAAAGGGGAATCCGGGAAAGTCTGGTATTGGAGTAGTTATTTTTTATCATTCTTCAAAAGTCATCAAAGTTGTGGCTAAACAAATTGGACATGGTACCAACAACACGACTGAGTTTCAGGCTTTATCCTTTGGGCTTGATATCGCTCTTTCATTAAACATTAAAGACATTGTTATTGAAGGCGATTCCATGGTCATGTTTCAAGCGGTTGTAGCCAAGAAATGTCTATCTTGGCATCTTCAATATTTCTTAGATCACATTCTTCAGCAGTTAAAATGCTTTTCCACTTTTTCTATTTCGCATTGTTTTAGGGAGATCAATGTCATTGCTGATTTTTTAGCAAATAAGGCTGTTGTGGAGGGTGTCGATTTCCTGGAGATCTCTCCCTCGGACATTCCTGCATCTTGCATGAAGATGCTTTCTTTATAGGTGGTCCTGCTTCTTGAAATCCTACTTCACTATCTATGCTTCGTTAGTATATGTAGTAAAGATGTTGGCTTTATGACAATTTTGTGCTATTCATATCTTATGTTAGATTTCATTCATGGGGTAGGAAATTGGTTGGGTTTCTTCTACTGGTCTGATTAAGCACTTGTTTTTTCCTCTTCTTTTCATTTGGTATCTTGGTCTATCAGTGATTCAGGTAGTTGTTCTAATGATTGGGGATATTATGCTATTCGTTGACTTTATCATTGTGTGATCATCCTCATATTAGCAGGTTTCTTTTAGGATGTGATAATTATGACATGGTGATCCCGTTCTCAGTTATATCAATTGTTGGTGGGCACTTATGGCTATCATTCGATCTTTGTCTTGCTTTTCACTCTAACATCATGTTCTGTTTTCTATGGAGAATTCTTGCCAAATTCGGCGGATGGTGGCTTTTTCTGAGGGATTGGAAAGAGCAGTTAATGTGGTATTGCAGAGGTTTTCTTATTTTGATATTATTCCTTTGGTTACTACTTTGGATTATTCTTTGGTTCGATCTCATCCTCCTCCCTGAGGGTCTTCAATATCCTCTCCTGCTTCTTATTTGGATCTGTCTATGTTTGCTCACCATATTTGTGATGGCGGGATCTCTTATTCTTGGTTCTCTCATGGCTCTGAGTTTTGTTTTCTTCAGAGCTTTGGATTCTTGTGGTGTTTAGACAGGCTGGATTGTGGGGTGATGGCTCTGATTTATTGGTGGACATTCTTGACTCTATCTTCAGATGCTCCCTATTAGACTGATTCTTACAACTTCCTTTATATCTAATGCGGATGGCAATGTATCTAGGGGGTTTTGGTATGCCTATGGGCTTTTTGTAATGGGTAGATAGGCTTATGTTTTCTTGAGCAATACTGAAGGGTTTTCTTACTGGTTCTTTCCCTTTAGTGTTCTTTGAACCAGACACATGTAAAAATATATATAATCAATATAATTTTAGTGGTCTCATCCACTTTTATCAAAAAAATAAATAAATAAATAAAATAAAATAAATCAAATATAATTATCATAGACATGAAAACTTTAAAATATATGATATAATTCCTTTGATATTAGAATAGATTTGTACCATTATCATAGACATGAAAACTTTAAAATATATGATATAATTCCTTTGATATTAGAATAGATTTGTACCATTATCATAGACATGAAAACTTTAAAATATATGATATAATTCCTTTGATATTAGAATAGATTTGTACCATTTTAAATAATTTAAATTGATTTTATTTGTGCATACATTTATATATTTTCTATTTAAAAAATAATCATAAATAAATCCTCTCTTTCAAACAAAGATTTACCATGATAACTACCATCCAAGAGATTGCCTTTGCCAAAAACTTGATAATATGGCAGATATCTTAAACGGCTGGAATGGGCTCCATCCTCCTAATCAAACGATGTGCCATGAAAGCTTAATATGCTGCTAATAACCTAGCTTTTAGATAATATTGTAGCTGAGCAGGGTCGACTTCTTGCATGCCCTCTCTGAGAATATACAAAGAAGTCGCTTGAATAAAGTTGTGACATGTTTACATCTAGACCATGTTCTTCAACCTCCATAATTACCCTCCAAAAGTGTCTTGTCCTTCCAATGTGGTTGGGCTTACGATATCTTTGAAGCCTTTTCAACAAAATCAATTTTGCTAATATCTTCCAACCAGAGCGTTTCACTAGAACGTCGTGCTTTGAGGTATTCTGCCAAACGGTTCAGTTGCCAGCATTTTGCATATCCTACAATCATCGCATTATGTAAACAGTTCATGGAGGCATTCTATCAAACAGTTCAGGTGTCTTGTCTATGCTTACATGTCTATAGCATCTGGCAAAATCCTTTCTTTTATCATGTGGTGGAAGTCCATACCCATTTTGGCACAGGCAGGGAGGATCCTGGCAGAGATTGCGGCCTCTGGATTTACACGCCCCAACTATGTTATATTGGTTTCTAAATCCTTCATCAAAAAACACATTTTGGGCATATCCTGCAATCGTAGCAGTAAACGAGACCACATTTCTTTGAGGCACCCTGTCAAACATTTCACATGCCTTATCTATGCTCCAGATTTTGTATATATGTCTACCAACGCATTTCCAACGGAAACGATGGATGTCCATACCCTATTCGAAAGCCCCTATTTTGGTAGACGCCACTGTAAATGAAAACTGCTGGTGTAGGAAACCTGTTTGTGAGAGTTTGGTAGAGAATGGCAATCAATTGTGAATGTTATGTTAAACCCCTAGAAGTTAAAGCTTAGTGTGCAATTTTAGTGTGAGATTTAAATCGGTCGCTTGAAAATATTTAACTTTGTGCTTGATTCCACGATTGATGGGGTTGGGGTCACCTAAGCCCTTAGTCTGTGCTGGTCAAGCCTATCCCACCTAAACCATGCAAAGAAAATTAGGTTGTGAGAAAAAAGTGAGATGGTGAGAAAAAGGTGAGATGGAGAGAAAGCCACGAAAGCACCAGAATTTGTAATGCTCAGGTTGCATGTATATTGGAGGTTCATTCCGCGTGAAATATGTAAAGAAAGAAAGAAAGAAAGAATTTTAACGTTCACGAGGTCAAGAATAGCCTATGGGACAGCCTGTCCAATCTGAACCAATTTCTAAAGAAAAGATTTTTGTCTATGCAAGTCGATGATGAGTGTGCCCAACTTCTATATATGTTCCTTGCTGGATAAAGTATACCATGTACTATCAGCTAAGATATTGTCAAACCTATCCTCGTTGTCTTTAAGTGCTTCACACTCCAAAATAAAATGTTTTTCAGTTTCCACCCTCCTAGTGTTGCATTACAGGCAAACTCTTTCTTCCCAAGTCTCTTTTGGCCTTTTCCACTGCCCGATCTCACATCGAAGTTGGTGAGAGTTGGTTCTAAGTTGAGCAATGAGGATTTTAGCTCCCCAAGATATATTAGCCCCTATATAGGCTTTTTGAAGATGATCATAAGTGAGGTTGAACTTATTGATATAGTATTGTTTCTTTCTTCCTAACCCAATACCCCCTTTTTTTTGGTAGAACTTATCCATAATGAAGACCTTTATCTCCTTATTGTTTGTGGGACACACACTCAAATAAATGTTCCATTTTTTCAACCATTTGATGTTTTGTTGCATCCATGTCTTCTTCCTTTTGCATAATAAGTCATTGACAACAACCTTAGGCCATCTACCTCCTCCCAATTGTTTGGTTCTTTTTAAATAACTAATGAGACGCACCATAGGAATTGCTTCACTAGGGGCAACTCCCACTTCACTTAACATGATATCATATGGAACTATACTTTTAATTTTGGACTTGCTTATGATTAAACGTTTTTGAATTCTCTCTATTTTCTTCCATTGAGAGATGGAGGTATTGCTGGCCCAAATTTCACATCCATAAAGAACAACCGACAACACCAAAAGCCCAAAAAGAGTTTGGATGGTACTCCAATCCCAAAGCTCTACCTCCCTGCACATATTTTGAAGAGCATAAAATGTCTTACAACCTCCTAAAGTTCTTTTCCTCCTGCAACCTTCCCAACTAAGTTTTTTGTTAAAATCAATCTCAAGGTATTTGTAATTTGTAACTTCTTGAAGAATGTTGTCTTCAAAGTAAAATTTATGCTACTTTTGTTTCCTTCTATTTGAAAAAACCATGACTTTCGTCTTGGTGATATTAAATTGCATTCCCACTTTGTTGCAAAAGCGCTCAAGGGCAAATAAATGCTCTTGCAAACCAAGGGAAAGTTTAGCAATCAAAATGAGGTCATGTACATAAAGGAGTAACCTTATCACAAATTCACCGAGTTGAATACCTTCACCATTCTGCATGTTTAACCATTCTTCAAGCTTGTCAATGTATAAGCCAAACAAAGTAGGAGATAGAGGGCACCCTTGTTTGACCCCAATATCACTTCTAAAACTATTTGAGATGTCATCTGAAGTTTTGATTTTCACTTTAACCTCTTCATAAATCCTATGAACAATAGCTCTAAGATGAGCCAGAATACCAAGTTATTCCATTCTATGCCACAACTTATCTCTAGGGACCGTGTCAAAAGCCTTCTTGAAATCTACAAAGCAACAAAAGACTTCTTCCTTTTTCTCCCAATCTTTTTCAATGATGTGTCTCAAAGTAATACCATGGTCAACTATAGAATGTTTAGGTCTGAAACCCGCTTGACCCTTTGCACGTTTATGATTTTCTTCTTCCCATTTGTTGATTCTATTTTCTATCATGCTTCCAAAAAGTTTAGCAAACAAAGGCTTGATCATTATGGTCCTATAATTGGAGGGGTTATTAACATTGCCGCTTTTGAAAAGAGGTACAACAAGACTTGTTGTCCAATCTTTAGGAAACACATGGAGGATGATGTTATTGAATATTTTTGTAATATGAGGAGCAAAGACATTCATGCCCCACTTGAAACATTTTGCTTGAAGCTCATCTAAATCTTTAGCTTTACCAACACCCAACTTCTTAATACCCAATTCAATCTCTTGCATAGTGAAAAGATTTGTGGGAATGTAGACCAAGGGCAGGGAGGCCACCGCCAAATCATGCTCATAAAATTTCCTTGCATAATCAAACCATTGTGTAGCCGTGATATTATTTTCAGTCTGCTTCCTTCTTGGTTGAAGCTCTTTCCAAAAAAGTTTGGGATTATTTTTGCCAAGAAAAATTAGCTCTTCTTGTGATCATAAAATCAGCTTTATTTTTCTTTAAAATCTTCTTGTAAATTTTGATGTTTGTCTCTTTTTTATTTGACTCTCTTAAACTCCTTCTGGCCATTTTGCATTCCTCATCAAACCACGCATTCATCGAGAAACAATTTGTCTCAGATTTTTTGTTTTTATTCTTTTGTACTTTGAGAGGGCCACATGTAAAAGATTAGTTAACATATGATTGTAGAGACCATGACATGTAGTTTTCTCTACCTTGAAAAGTCTCTCCAATAGCCTTGAAGATACTAGCATTTTCTTGTGTCAAAAGAATTTTGCCCTTTGAATGTTGTTGCTGAGATGGTTGAATTTTCTCCTCATATTGCTTTGTTCTGATTGATTAAAAAATAGGTTTTAAGGACCCAAAACCTTTACATCATAGGAAGAAAAAGAGCAGCAAAAGGATTAAAAGTCCGCATACATAACGACTGGCCAGAAGACCAGCGAACAAAAAGAACAGCAAAGCAACAAAACAACAAAATACAGCAAAGAAACCAGGGAAACGCTACTCAGCAATTTTCTTTAGCAGGTCCTCTACCTTTACCACCAACTCATCATAGGTAGCCCCTATAGCTTTTAGCTCTTCTAGATCCTTGTTCATTTTCTTTTCCTTCCTCTTGCTTTTGGTGCGAGTTCTGGGACCTTGAGCTTCCCCTATACCTTCAGCATCCAGGTCAATTTCCTGGATTTTCTTGTCATCATCAAGCTTACTGATGAGGGTATGAGTATTATTGGCCGAGACTTTCAAGATACTAAGGCTCTTCTCCGCGATATTCTTAAGGCACTCCTCAACTTTTCCCACTTTAGTGACAGTATCTGAGAGTGTTTTTTCACTAGTTTCCGCAAGACTTTTTCTGTTCAGCATCTCCTTTTCAATCTTCTCAAACCTGGGGTTGAAAGCATCTTTGATGTCTTCCGCTTTAGCAATAGTGTTTTTCAAATCCTCAATGTAGTCAGCCATTGTATTCCCCTCCCCTATATTAATGGTCTCCAGAATCAGGACTCTATTGCATAGTTTTTTATACTCATCCACAGCTTTCTTGTAGCCATTAATGAACCATTCCATAGTTTTCATAAAACCATGCAAGCCCTCGGGAGGGGGCCCTTCGGGGGGAGTCGCTTTTCGATGGGTTACCTGTTCATCTTTAGGGATATGGAGGGCAGAGATAGTGTCGGCAGTCCTGAGAGTCTCTTCCATTACCTCCTTTTCCAAGTTGTGCTCGACTTCCAGGGTCCTAGCTTGCTTGTCTACTTTCGGTTCCTTGCCAGTCTCCTCATTTTTCTTATGCTTTTTCCGGGTCTGGGCTTGGTTTTTGATTTCTTCTTCAGCAACCCTTTAGGGTTCTTCTTCTCCTCAGAATAATCTGAATCCTCTTCTTCCGAAGAGATGTTGATCAAGGGTTTGGTTTGAAATTTTTTGCCCTTGGAAGATGAGGGTCTTGTTTTCCTCTTCTTACTACTCTCATACTCTGAATCATCAGAGCTATCCTCAATATCTAATGAGGAATAATTGTCGGATTCCTCCTCCTCCGAAAAAGTAGAATCAGACATCTCTTCCTCGGAATCCACAGAGGGCTGCATCCGGTTAATTTGACTGGCCTTTAAATGGTCATAAATTAAGACCATTAGGCCTTGGTGCATTGTTGTATCACCCAGAGGATTCTCTTTGTAGGCTTTAAGGGAAGCATTCATTGAGCAAAGCAAGAAATAAGGAAAATTCACCTTATCATTATGCCTAAAATGGTTTAATAGAACAAAATGATACCCATAGACTTTCGTAAACCTACCATCTAGAGTTATATACAGCATTAAAACAAAAAGAATTTCCTGCCAGGGTTTGGCAAAAGCCCTGGGTGGGTAGTAGGTTTTTCTCAACTTTACCAGTCATTTTTTCTCTTTCTCAGTAACTGGGTACCTTTCAATGGCTTCCCTACTGACCTTCCTGTCTCTGTAGAAGTTGCAGCCTTCCCTATTGAGACCCATAGCTTTAGCAATTAAATCTTCATCAATTTCCACCATCTGGCCACCCATTTTTAACATGCCCTTCTTCCAGTTTTTGCAGAAAAGGCTAGTTACCATTCCATCACGATCGTGGAGTTTCTCTATGAAGTTCGAGAGACCGCCCTTCTGCAAAATACCCCACACCTCTTCCTTCTATTTCCACTCTTTGCAGCTACTTGGCTCATAACATCTCCTATTTCCGCCCATGATGTCGCTTTTCACAGCCAAATTTTGAAACTTGCAGAGCTAGTTAAATAGAGAGCCTTTTGGAGCTAAAACAATTACCCAGCAAGCATGGGAGTTGATGGCATTGATGTTATAATGAGTGATTTTCTCATTATAGAAATAACTCGAAGTGCTCACATCAGTACTTTTCATTATTACCCTGTCAATCAAGAGTCTTTGGGGTACTCCTATATCTCTCATCACTTATGATTTGTCTGACATCTTCGGGGAGTCCGCTCTCACCCATCCACATGGTAATTGTCTCACTTTTAACCGCCACATTGACAGCCCAATCAGCAGAACAGTTGGCATCCCGATAGATATGGGAGATATGACATTTTTTAAAGGTTCTAATAATATCAATAGAAGAAGTGATTATGTTGTGAATCGACCATGAAGGTTTTGAGGTCCCATTGAGGCACTTTATTATATTATTTGAGTCCCCTTCTATCCAAAGATAGGGGCAATTCCATTTTTTGGCTAGGATTATGCCTTGAAGAGCTGCCATAGCTTCAGCTTTATGGTTTCTCCAAACTGTGAGCAACTCTTCCCCAAAATGATTTCATCCTTTGGTGTCTTCTGACACTCTTTCCCATTGATGTTTCTCCTCTTTTGTGAGCCAAATAGGATTACGACCACCTTTATAGCTGAGAATGTTGGCTTGTTCACTTCCAGTCCTAGCATTGAAATCCCCCACAAGAAGGACCTCACCATATTGAGAGATGCATCAATATCCTTTTTTAAGGCTACAAAGAGGTCTTTGCTATCTAGACCAAATTTTTGGTAGGTTTTGGAGACTTGTGGAGCAAAATAACATGCTGCAATCCTAATAATATTGCAATTTTCTGCGATATTGAACCATAAAAATTGCTTAATGAAATCCTCTTTTTCCAACTGAATGAGATGCCCTTCTTTTTCTTTCACTAACACCATTATACCGTCATGACCTTTACCATTACTTGCTACTTTGTTCCACATTGCCATTTTTAAATATCCTTCAAACGTGGGAGTCTTGCATCCTTCGTTCTCATGAGTCTCTACAAGACAAATGATGTCTCCACCTTCCGCAATAGGCACTAACCTAGGCCCATATCTCCAAGGATATCCTCTATAATTCTAGCAAAATAAACTTAGAGAAGCTTGGTTAGAACTTGATTGCTATTTGTCATGGAAAGCAAGACTCGGCATTGAGTCTCTATCTCTATGTGATCTTATGGGCCTTGTTGTATTGTAAACAACTACATTTGGTGTTGCTACTTTGTTGCTTGCTTGTTTCTTTGTCCTATTTTATGGACCGAAGTAGGCAATAACTACTTTGCCTTTGAATAACCATTCTCTTTCCCCCTCATCTCTAGTTGTTCTAACTTTTGTCAATTCAACCCTTCTCTCTTCTAACTGCCTCATAGCTAAATCTTCATCCAAGAAAAAATAGGAACCCCTCAAGAGTTGCTCCTTATTTAACAAGTTTTGCTTGTCAAGGATATTTGGCAAGATAACTTTTATAGGCCTATTTTTCCCATCGTACAATTTTCCAACCCTTCATGCTTTAAGGATTTGACCTTGCCAAAGTAGCATATCTCTTAGAAAGTCTCTTGTAAGGTTGAGAGTGTGTTCATTTCTCCCATATTCTCTCACTCCTTTGATAATTACATTTCTTGCTCTACCTTGCCTTTCTTTGAGCTCTTAATCTTGTGTTTCATCAAACCGGTAATAATTTTCCTTCTCCATGTTTTTATTTTCCTTGCTAGTGTTTTACTACTTTTACCTTCTATGTTTTATGCCTTCTTATGCAAGCATGCTTCACCCAGTGTTTCCTCCACCTCAACCTGAGATTTTTTGGCATTGAAACCATCTCTGTAAGTTGCTACTGAAGCTTTCAAATTTTTCCATTCATCTTTCACACTTTGTCATCCATCCTTCATGTTTTTCCACTTAGACTTCCCAACAACAATTGCATTTTGTAGTATTGACACTTTCTCTTTTAAAACTTTATTGTTGTTTGCTAGAGATTTGAAGGTTGTTGTCAACACCTATATCTTAATCTCTTTTTCTTGTTCTTTAACCTCCAAAGACTCCAATCTCCTCTTGGCATTCAATAGTTCTTGCACATATAGGTCAAATGACAAAGTGAGAGGAGTGGAATTAGGGCTATAAATATCAAAATCCTATGAATCTCTACTGCCATTGGATATGTTGTTGCCTCCCCCAATCCTAGGAGATTTCTTGGTGTAACCTTTGCCACTAAGGCTCTTCTTATTAACCTTCCGGTAATATTTTTTCTCTCTCATGTGCACACTTTAAACGAGCAAGTCTACGCTTTAGAATGCCCCTAAATTATTTAGAATTAATCCAGATCCATTTTCTAGTTTTCACAGTTGATGCAATTTTCACTTGTCCCAAATGGTTTGTTTCAAAAGGTTCAAGAAGTTCAAGACTATTTTTTAAGTTTTAGGTTGTTTGCATTTCCATTTCCAGAAAATAGATAGAAAAAATAGAAATTGACATCCCAAAAAGATAGAGCATGGTCTACCTATTGGGATGCATTCCAAAATAGGACCCAGAACAAAGAAGAGTGTCTGTCAATGCCCCACGAAGGCCCAACTCAAAGGCCCACCTAACCAACACAATCAAAAAAAAAAGACCCTTACTTGTCGCACAAAATCCCAATGTGCCATTGTTCCAAGAAAATAATCAGATTTGGACCCACTGCATGTGCTCGAGAAAAGAATCATGTGTGTTCGACAACATGGGATAAAAGTCTACCTACTCAGGATAAACGTAAATTACAAAAACCAATGATCGAATTCACTTTCATCATCTTGAATCTTTCTTAGGATTAGGTAACTTTGAACCGTTCAGTCAGATTCTTCACACAAAGAAACGCCTTGACCATACCATTCAAAATGTGAGGCACTGACAAACAGTCTTTAAAGCATCAAATAAGCATGGCTTTACACTTTTTACAACATCAAATAGGCATGATTTTCCCCTTTTGAAATGCAGTTGCAAGATTGTCAGTTGTATGCGTATACATACACCGATAATCAGTTTTTACAGCTGGTTTTACACTTTTCATAGCATCAAATAGGCATGTTTTCCCTTTCTGGAATTTTCATAGCATCAAATAGGCATGTTTTCCCTTTCTGGAATGCAATTCCAAGCTTGTGAGTTGTATGAGACAAGCCCATTATATAATCATCTTCAATAATTTTTTACTAAAAGAGGGGAAATTTTATTCAACACTAACACATTCGGGCTCATTTTCCAACGAACTATCGTCGTAATTTTGACATATTATCATCGTAATTCCGACATATTATTGTTGTAGATCCGACGAAATGGCGAAAAAAATTCCATCACTAAAATTTTGTCGAGTTATTTGACGATCAGATGTTCGACAGAATTCCGACGCCTTCTTTGTCGGAAGTTGATACATAATGTGGTGGTCTAATTAGTTGGAATTTTGATGAAGTAGCCAATCTTCCGACGAACCATGCACTGGGTTTTTCATTAGAATTCTGACAAAAAAGGGCATTATGCTCCAACGAGAATGGTGCTCCTGCAATAGAATTTTTCATCGCAGGTACAACATTCCCATCGGAGCATAGTGCCCTTTTTTCTCAGAATTCTGACAACAAATGCAAGGAAGCTCCGATGGAAACGGTGCACTTGCAATGAAATTTTTAGTCACAGCTACAACATTCTTTTCGAAACATAGTATCCTTTTTTGTCGAAATTCTGACAATAAATGCAAGGAAGCTCCGACAAGAGTTTTGTGTGTGCAATGAAATATTTTGTTGCAGAGACTCTCATCGAAGCCTATATTGGGCATGTTCATCTGAATTTCGACAAACATGCTATATTTAAAATTAAAAAAAAAAATTGTCATCAGGGAATATAGAACATTGAAAATATGGAATATGATTTGATAAGCTTTCTCAAATATTAAACTACCCCTATATAACTCCTTACCTCAATGACTAACTAACTATGGTAAACAATATATTCTACCAATATAAAAAATCAACAATCCCATATATTCTAACAATATACAAACACAACCAAGAGGGACTATTTGGGTAATGAAGACCTTGATAAAGCATGGATATGAGATTGAGGAAAATGACAGAAGTAACATGCAAAGCCTTGATGAAGATAGGTGGCCATTATGTATTCTACTATAGTACAATAACTAGTTATAGGTCAGAGATGACATACAAGGTCATGAAGGGTTAAAGGATGCATAGATTACAATCATAGCAACACACTAAGATTATAAAGATATCAAACCATAAATTGACCTCTCACAGTCCATAAGAAAAGATGTTCATATACAAGGATTAGATCAGAAAAAATTGTAGCAAGTTAATGACAAAGAGTAGAAGCAGTTAACAACTTTACCCAAGTAAGGATTTGATCCAATGTCGAAAGGGCCAAACGTAGTTACAATGATTTGATAAACTTATAAAGAACTAAGAAGGGGGGTGAATTAGTGAAAGAAAAAATAGTAACACTTTAATTGCAGACTGGTAAAAACATTTAACCAATTTACCAATGACTTTGCGTATAATCCAAAGTGTTATAAAATCATTCACCACAAGCAAAACATTCACCATAACACAAATATTTATACGTGGAAAACCCAACTGGGAAAAACCACGATGAGATGGAACTCACAAGTTAACTATTTGCAAAAATAGATAACTGGCCGGTTAAGGCCTACAAATGCTCTATTAGGAGTAGATCCTATTAGAGATCTCAAGCCATGTTAGGAGCTATACCTGGTTAAAGGTAACCTCAGTGGAGGATTTAGATCCAAATTAATGAATCACCTTGTTAGAGGATTTATACAATGAATCTTGTTAGAGCTTACCCGGTTAAGGGATTTTACTGTTGAAGTGGTTAGAGAACAATAATTGGAATGATCTAAGAATAGCACCTTTTGTTGGTTTAGATCCTCTTTTATGCATACATTATTGTATCACTGACATACTCTCCAATTCCTTCAACAAATCGCCTCTTCTACAACTCATATCATAACATGTATCTTCTATGTGAAATAACTCATCACAATGTCTTTTTATAGATATTAGATTTCATGTCGACCCCTAAACCTTGACACAATTTCCTAGGTTCAATGAATCAAGACAATCTTCCTTAACATGACACAAATTATCGCCATATTATCGGTCGGTGTTAACACATCAAAGTCGGTGATAACTCATCACTTAAACTAGAAAAACCAGTTAGAACACCAATTCCGGTTCAGTGTTGACCACATCAAATAAAATATCAACTCACAGACCGATTCACTTTGAATTCATAGTGGGTTATTGTCTCCATGCTCCTCCTTGACTTTATCTGCTGCATCTCAAAACTGGTAACTCTGGAACTAATCAAAACTGATTGACTTAACAACATATACCGGTTTAGGCATCTTTATATTGGTTAGACTTCTACCATACATGTGATACCAGTTAACAATACAATGACTCAAATATATCGATTTATCTTAACTATGACAATCAAAATAGATGTGTCATGAATGACAACACATGAAGTCATCAAATATAAAAATCATCATCAAGCCAACATTCTCCCGCGTTGGCATTGATGGCAACACTTAGAGAAAATTTTGACAACTAAATGTGCTTACAAAAATGTAGAGACTCTAAAGGCTCCCCCTTAGCATAAGATTCTCTCTTTGACATTATACATGATTACATACAAAATTTCACATATATTACTCCCCCTTTGACAACAATGCCAAATAAAGAAGTTAAATACAGACATTACATCAGAAGTTGTCACCAAAAACTACATGTATATATAGAGATAAAAGTTTGAAAGGTCTTTATAATGCAATTCTTAAGAAAATGTCACTGAAATGAAACTTTAACTGCTTAAGGTCATTGTCCCATGTTTCTAACAGTGTCTCAGTGATTTCAACATGTGTCAAAATATGTGCAGCAAATTCTTCCATGGCATCAACAGTGCTCATCTCTGGGGTAGCCAAAATTGCTTCAAACTCCTTGTATTCTCTCTGTAAGATTTCAACTTTCAGAATTAACTGATTCTTCAGCTCCTTCAAGGATCTTATCTGCTTCACCTGTTCAAAATCATAAACTTTTAATATGTGTTGTAAGGCATCAACAGATTTACCAAAATTCAAAGTGGAATCTTGTACCGATATGTATGCATCACTTATCATATCTAGTTCCTTCTCTATATCTTCTCTCTTTTTCTTTAAGTCAAAACAGAATAATGATATTGTAGATATAGTAGCCAAAGTTTTATAGCCAGTTTCTATTTTGATTTTCAAAAGATCTTTGTTCACTATCAAAGAAACCTTACCTTTGTCAATTTCTGAAATCAGTTGTTCTCCCCTTCTCTTCCTATAATCTTTTTCTGCTAAAGCATGAGCTACCTCTTCAAGTGATTTTAGTTGTTCACTGGAATCAACAACTAACTGTCTGAGATTAGCAATAGGGGTGGATAGATTATCTGTATCAGCCTCCGGTAGGACACTTGACAAAATTTCAACAACAGTTTGAATGGTCTCTACTTCTCGTTTCTGCTCTTTCAACCTCTTCTTTTGTGCTCGGGATTGTATAGTAGTAGCAATCTCCATCAATTCAGAGGAACTCAAATTGTCCATATCTATAGGACCTTTAATACTCATAGAGTCTTCATCATCATTGATCAAGGTTTTCTTCTTCTCCTTTGTTTTCTTCTCTTAATCTTATTTCTCTTTTGAATTCTTCTCTGGTTTCTCTTTCCCCATCTCTGTATGTTCCTTTTGTGTTGGTGTAATGACCGGTGGTATGTGGCTTTCAACATTATGTTCCTTTACCGATGGTGGTTGCATGTCCACAGTTTTTTTAGTAGTCGGTGCTTCCTCTGCTTTCTATTCCTCAACCATATCCAGTTTATTATTCATATTGGTTGTGTTAACAATATCCTCATTATCTTTAATTTCATCAACAAAGAATATGGCAGGTGGTGCATTAGTGTCATTCTTATCCTTGTCAGTGAATATTTCATCTGGTTCAACTATTTCTTCAATTTCTAGTTCCGGTGGAGGTCTCATTTTAGTCTGATCGGGTTTATTGTGATAATTCTTCAATTGTTCATACATCTTCTGAATATCTTTAGCAGCTCGATGAGTATCATCTTCTACTACATGAATCTTTCCTTCCAATGGTCTCAATCTCATTTTTCTTGTATGAAATTGTCCTTTGTGTTTAGCAAGCATTTCTAATAATTATTCATGAGACAATTTAGGAAAGTATTGAACAAAAATTATATCTATAATCTCTTGTTCTTGATCTATGATCAACTTCCATTTATTTTCTAGAATTAAATTTAAAGAATCAGAAATTTCCTTTTGAATTTCATGTGGTAACCGGTTATATTGACATAGGTAATTAATTACCTCTTGTACCACTTCTTGTTTCTAAATCTCATCAAAAGAATCAAAATAATTCTTTACATCATCAATTGATTTCTTTTTAAAGTTTTCAAAGTCCTCTCAAAATGACTCATTGGCTTGAAAGATGCAATATCAATAGGAGTATTTTGTTTAAGGATTTCCCTTACTAATTTAGATTTCTTACTAGTTCCCTTCAGCTTCTTCTTATCTTCGTTGGACTCTGTTTCCTTGGGTTTTTCTTGTAAGATGAGATGTATGCCTCTTTTCCTTGTGGCAGTTGGCTTCTTTGCATACACTTTTGGTTTCGGTTCCTTCTTGAATTGAACACTTCTTGTTACTCTAGTACCGGTTGACACAGAAATTGCTTGATCAAATTTCTTCTTTTTCTCCTTCACATCTCTCGGTTGTGCCTGTCCAATTCTTTTTTGATATGTACCCAGTCTCTTCTTCTTGGTGTCCCTAGGTGATGCCAGGAGGCTATTGGCATAACTGATCAATACATCATAGCTGACTTCATAACTCATTTGCTCCATCTCTTCTTCTCTCGGTTCTAGAGCCTCCATTAGGCAAACATTGGTGGTCACTGTGAAACAAATGTCATTCTCAAAATGTTTGACCACTTCATCCGATAACCTCAATCTCATACTCATTTTCTTCTGAAATTCATTGAAACAATTATTCATATCAATTGGAAATATGTTCTTAACAGCCTTTATACTATTTTTAATCTGGGCTGAAACAGGTGTATCTTTTGACCATTGAATATCTCCAATACCAGGAATAAAGTTCTAAAAATAGAAAACCAGATCGATCAAAAGTTGCCCATACTTGAACTTATAATTGTTGTCCTTCTTGATTGATTCTAGATTCAATATTAACTGACTTCATATTGCCTCACACAGATCATAATCTACATTTTCCTTCATCATCTGGTAGGCAGCATGTACGACAATCGATGGCACACTATTCATTTGGCTAGAATGAAATACCCTGTAACCAATAACCATTGTAGCATATTTGACTCCTTCATCTTCAATATTATTGATAGATATAGCATGACCATCACAAGTGGTCTTTGTCAGTTCAATAACAGTATCCTTATAGATTTTCCTCAACTTGGGAACTTCACCAGTTTGGCAGAATCCGGTCATAGCATGAATAGCCTCCTTGGTGATAGTATGTGACCTGTCTAAATACATGTTTCCTCCATGAACGTGGCTAAGGATGATTCTAACATGCTCTTCCTCAAAATCCTCAAGAAAATAAACCTCACTATGAAAACCTTTCTCATAAACCCTAATGTACTCGGGTTTAATCTTCCCGTTCTTGTTGTACAAAGATTTCAGATAGGAATAGATTGCCAATGAACCTAAATCTTCAATCTTGCAATCTAATTAACTGGATAGATCACCTTTAACCAAAACTCCTTGGGGTACCTGCGATAATGCATTGTACGAATCTATCTTGTCTGAGTCCATTGATTCAATGGCTTCAGCAGTGTTAAAGAGACTCTTTGATGGTGTTGATGATGATGCCATTCCAAATAACTTTGATGCGAGAGAGGAGATTGACCAAATACCTTGTTTCCTTCGCACTGCTAGGATTTTCGGTTGCTCACTTTCTTTCACACTCGATTCCTTTACTTTTCTTCAAATCCGATCCAACTTCTCAATCCGTTGTTCAAATTCGTTAAAAATCTGTTGGGAATGCTCTATTTCGCTCTGCAAGTGCTCACAAAAATGCTCTCCGAATGCAATAAGATAAAAATGACTTAGCGTAACTTCTTTTTATTTACATTACCTATTGCATTTATTGCACTACCGATAGGGTGAAAAACCCTAATTACAACTTGACATACTTTCCTTTACCGTTAGTTATACTAACCAATTGATAGTCATTAGAAATCGATTGATAGCAATATCAAAATTCTTATATTTCAACTCAAAATGCAAAATTTACTTACCATACTTTCTTCAAGGGGTTCAAAAATGGATTTACCAATATGCTCCCCCTAAGCTTGTTGAGAAGCTCAGTTTGTTGGTGTGGGATTCTCCACACTAGGTGAAGTATTAGAATCCTTTGATGCTTTGTCATCACTTTCCTTCTTCTAGATCCTATTCATCTCGGCTCTGGTTTCTTCAACATCAACTATCTTCTTCCCTTTCCGATATGCATGATGACTTACCCATTGGTTCTTTTTCTTTTTAGAAAACTTAGCAATGTGTCTCAGTTTGTCACAATGATAGCAGGCCATTCCGGATGCTCTCCAAGGTCCTGCACTATCCCTTAATGTTCTTTTTCTGCAGTTCATAGCCACATGTCCAAAGTTGTTGCAAATTGAACAAGTCACATTGACTCTATTGTCATTTTGAGTTTATTGGTATTTTGCATAAAGACTGCATTAATGATATGTTTTCATTGATATCAATTGAACCGGTAATGGTATTCATGTTATTGTTGATATTGTTATTTTTTATATTGGCTAGTAACCAATAAGAAGAGCTTTGTGGAAGATGTTGTAAACCAGTATGTAAAGTTTTTGAGTTGAATTGGTGAACCAGTGTAAAGGGTTAAACCTTTCTATGTAATGTAACCAGTAAAACCTATCATTTGTTAAACCCTAACCGATCAAGTTTGATGGTTTATTATCTGATCAATGGTAATGATAGAGACACGTGTGATCATTGAATGAGGATATGTTCAAATTGTTTTGGCACATTTATTTTTTGTCTAGGGAACGAGAAAAGTGGATTGCATCTAATACACAATGCATGATGAGTTACAAAGTCCGATGAAGCAGTGATCATGGAGCGGTTGGAATTTTTTTGAAGAATGTGAAGAGATTGTCATGATTTCTAACAGTCAAGATTGTACCAACTTATTTGTAATAACGATGATGACGACTAGGTTTTTGTTGTGTTACCAACCTAATTGATTTCTATTTAAGGTCGATGAGGTTGTTTATAAAGGTTGTTGGCAAGATTGATAGAAACCTATTGAGTGTGTAGTTGCCTAACCAGTGAATGGTTCTGCACTTTGAGTGAAGGCAGATTGAAGCTTAGAAGGATCTGATCAAGCAAATGTAGTGCTACTCAAACATATCAAGAAAACCTGTTGTTTTCTAACAATTATAGTAGAAGTGAAATCCCTTGACCGAGTAAGCTCTAACAAGCTTGGTTACTCATTAAATCCTCTAACAAGGTGGTCCATTAGCTTGGATTCTTAAATCCTCCAGTGAGGTTACTCCTAACAGGGTATTGTTCTTTTCATCAAGGCATATTTGTAAATCCCTTAATCGGGTGATTCCTAACTGGAATTAGTTCTTAACAAGACTTATTGTAAAGCTTTAACAGGCTTGGCTCCTAACAGGGCGAACTTCAGAAGAGTTCAGATAGCTATCCTTGTGAGTCTCATCTCATCGTGGTTTTTAACTATTTGGGTTTTCCACGTATAAACATTTGTGTCAACTGGTGAATGTTTTTGTGGTTGTGATCTTATTTGTTGATTTGGTTAACTTCTGATAAGGCATGTTAAGTAGAAGCATTGAGAGTTGAATATGTTGAGTTATGATTAAGAATTGTTGATGTTTACAAGATTGAAGTTGTTTACTGTTAAAATTGTCATAACAGTTAAACAGGTTGATGTCAAGTATTCTTATGAATATTGATATTGACTAAGATATTGTAAAGGAAAGCAAGTGCGGAAATACGCTTCCCTAATGTCAATTTGCAAGGGAAAATAGGATAGTGTTTACAAATTTTCAACTTTTATAGAATACGATACAAGCATGAGCATAAACAATTAAAACAACACAGAGACAGTACATGCAAATTTAACGTGGGAAAACCCTTTCGGGAGAAAAAAACCCACCACCAATAGAAAATAACTTTATTAACAGTATGTCATATATAATAAAGTCCAGTCTGCAGACTTCCTTCACTCTGTCAAACAATCGTTCTTGATAAAGCAGAACTCGAGTCAATTACAGTCACAGAACGCTCAATGGCTATTACAGTTCGCCAACCTTACATTGGTTTTCATTTTTCTTCAAATACCAAACAGGTTGACCGTTACACCTACACGAGTCAGTGGGGAAGTCTAACTGTCCTTGTCGGTTTGAATTCATGGAAAACCATTTATCCCACATATATTTGAAAGTCGGATCGATGCGTATACAAGTACTCCAACAGTCTCATCCTTAGTGTCTGCCTACTTGCCTTTTGGACTTCGGTCCAGGTGACCATCCATAGTCGAATGCTTTCCCATCGACTCATCGGAACCAACACTAAAATGTTACCCCAATCTCCGATCACTAGTAGACGACCTCATCAGCCCATCAGAATAACCCAAAAATGTCATCTCGATCATCGATAGCACTTAGTCAGTTTCATTGGGTCATTGGAAACATACCCGAACTGGCTACCCTGGCCCCCAATAACATCGAAGTCAACCAAAGTAGATCCATTGGGTAATCAGCATAGCATTCAGCAAACTTCTTTGATACCCGATGACATCCTGATCGTCGAGGGAGACTTCATCGGGTCATCGGTGTAACACTAGCCAAGCTCACCCGATAGTCGATCAACCAGAAGGAGGTTCCATCGGAGATCGGCATAGCTCCAAACATCTGATCCTGATACCCGAAGCACTTTCCAAGATAGAAGAGGAAACTCATCAGACATTGGCATGACATCCATAATGTCAACCCGATTGCCAATATGCGACCCGATCGCCGAAGGCGACCTCATCAGGTTTCGGCATAAGGAATAACATGAACTTTTGATCCCCCAATGGCTCCGAAGGCGGATCCATCGGACATCGGTATAACAAGGAAACAACTTCTCTGATACTCGATAGAGAGGAAGACATTGGCCTAAATCACACCGATCAAAAAATGATCAACAACCAATAAGGTATCACTATGCTTCTCCATCGGTGTAGGCTACTTCGATCAACCCTAACATGCCAAGTGAATTTGAGGCACTATTCCAACAGATATTTTTACTTTGTTTGACTGAGTTTGAGTTTGGGAACTTTGTGTCAGTTTTTCAATATATTGATTCACCCCCACTCTCAGTATTCTACCGGATACTTACTCTTTCATCATACCATCAATTGGTATCAGAGCATCTCAGGTCCTCTTAATCTAAAAACCTAACAACTTGAGGAAAAGATCTTGTAGATCATGATGAAGAAAGAAGGTCTGAAGTTCAACAAAGATAACTATAGAATATGGAGTGACGGAATGAATATTTACATTAAGAGTCTTGGTAGTCAGTATTGGGATCATATAGAAAATAAGTATACTACACCTATTGGACCCCTGACTGATGATCAGAAGAAAAAACAACAAGAAAATCACCAGGCATTAGAAGCTATTATCAATTCCTTGTCTGATGTTAAATATGTAGATGTTCATAGTCTTGAAACTACATATGAAGTATGGAAGAAATTAGAAGAGATTTATAGCGATGATGAACATGTTAATATTGCCAAAGAGGAGAGTTTAAGAGGAAAGTTTGACGACATGAGAATTTTTGAAGGTGAGAATATCTAGCATTACAGTCAAAGGATTAAAGAGATAGTTAATGAGATAAAGAGTGCAAGAGGGAAAGTGGAAGATGCCATAGTAATCAGTAAGGTACTGAGAACCCTGCTACCAGTCTATTCTATCCGAGTTGCAGCTATTCAGGAGCTGAAATCCATTGACAAGACAAAGGTAACTCTTGACTCTATTATTGGCAAACTTACTACTTTTGAACTAAATGGCTATGATGGTAGTGTACAAAAATGAGAATCTGCATTTAGAGCTTTTGTCTCTAACCCATCTGTGAGAAGAAGTAGAGATATCGGTCATAACTATGAATCTAGATCTAGCAGAGATGTTGAAGATGAAGACAACTTAGTGGAACTTGAAGCATTGTTGGAAAAACCGCTGCCTAGAGGCACTGGTAAATATAGAGGTAAGCTACCTTTAAAATGTTTTGCATGCAACAAGATTGGTCATATAGCAGAAAATTTCCCTAATGGTGAAAATGAATACAAGAGAGACAAATTTAAGAAATACAAGGATAAAGGCAAGAGAGATTGTCTTGTAGCTATTGACAATGGTATTACTGATGAAGAATCTGAATGCTAGTGAAGATATTGTAAATGTAGCTATTAAGGAAGAAATATCAGATCAGAAGGCACTAGTATCTAGAATAGATAACTCTAATGATTGGATCATTGATAGTGGTTGTTCACATCACATGACCGGTGATCAGAGAAAATTTCTTTCCCTGAAGGAATTTGATGGCAGTGTTGTCAGATTTGGCAATGAATCACCATGTATGGTCAAAGGTAAGGGAGTTATTTCTCTTAATGGGAAGAGCAGTGTTGACGATGTCTATTGGGTTGAAGGCCTAAAGCACAATCTTTTAAGTGTGGCACAACTTAATGATAGAGGATACCCACTAGAGTTTAGAAATGGAATGTGCAAAATCTTTGACAGCAAAGGTGAATTGATTGCAACCGGGAAACAAACCAGAGGTAATCTATTTCATCTCAATCCTAAAGTTAGCAACTATTTGATTGCAAAAATAGATGATAGCTGGCTTTGGCATAGGAGATTTTGTCATATAAATTTTGACAATCTTGTTAAAGTAAGAAAGTCTAAGATAGTAAGAGGTCTGCCTCAGCTAGACAAACCGGTTAATGCTCTTTGTAAAGAATGTCAACTAGGAAAGATGACTTCTTCAACTTTTAAGAGAAATTCCTTCTCAGTAGAGCACTTGTTAGATTTGGTTCATACAGACCTATGTGGACCAATAAGAATAAGAATCATTCAAGGTGACAGATACTTCATGATCTTCACTAATGATTATTCAAGGATGATGTGGGTCACATTATTGAAGGATAAGAATGAAGCTTTTGGTAAATTCAAGGCATTTAGAGCCTTAGCTGAGAAAGAGAGTGGAAAAAAGATAAAATGTCTAAGAATAGATCAAGGCGGTGAATTCACTTTTGCAAAATTCACTAAATATTGTGATGATAATGGTATCAAGTGGCAGCTTTCTGCACCAAGCACACCACAACAGAATGGTATAGTAGAGAGAAACAACCGGTCAATGGTTGAAGCTGCTAGGACTATGTTGATACAAGGAGGTGTATCAAAAAAAATTTGGAAAGAAGTTGTGTACACAATGAACCGAGTTCTGGAGAAAAGAGGTAAGGACAAGACCCCATATGAGTACTGGTATGGAAGATCACCCGATGTTAGCTATTTTAAGATATTTGGAAGCAAATGTTTTATTAAAAGAGGTGATTACATAATCAATTTTGAAGCTAAGAGTGATGAATACATATTTCTTGGTTATTCTACCAAGAGTAAGGCCTATAAATGCTTCAACAACCGGACACAGAAAATTGTTGAAAGTGTTGATGTTCATATAGATGAATGTCCTAAAATTTCAAAAGGAACGAGTTCTGAGAAGAAGGATGAAGATCCTTGCATTTTTCTTTTGGAACCTAAAACTATTAAATTAGAAACTAGTAAAGCAAATCCCAATGTACTTATACAACCAGAATAAATAAATTCAGAGGAAGATGATAATGAAGAAGCTGAAACTGAAGAGAATGATCATGTTATTCCTAAGTATGTGAGACTGAATCACCGTCCTGAATAGATAATTGGGGATAAGGATGTCAGTGTGCTAACTAGAAGGAGAATAAGAGAGAACTCTTGCATGATCTCCACCTTTGAACCTAGAAGTGCTAAGGAGGCATTTGGTGATGATCATTGGGTGAAAGCTATGGAGGAGGAGTTGGATCAAATTAAGAAGAACACTTGGACCCTGGTACCTCAACTGATAAACAAGACTGTTATAGGTACTAAATGGGTGTTCAGAAACAAATTAATTGAAGATGGTGGTGTAGTTCGCAATAAGGCAAGATTAGTATGCAAAGGTTATGTGTAAGAAGAAGGAGAGGATTATGGAGAAACTTTTATACCAGTAGAAAGATTGGAAGGTGTCAAAACATTGCTTGCATTTTCAGCTCATAATAAGTTCAAGGTATACCAGATGGATGTTAAGTCTGTATTCTTGAATGTGATACTGGAAGAAGAGGTTTATATAGAGCAGCCTGATGGTTATGCATTGACAGATAAGGAAGACATGGTATGAAAATTGCATAAAGCCTTGTATGGATTAAAGCAGGCACCCAGAGCATGGTATGAACGACTTCATACTCATTTGATGAAGATAGGATTTGCTAGAACTAGTGATGAAAACAACATTTATCTCAAGTGTCAAGGAGATGAAATACTGGTCAGTGAAGTATTTGTAGATGACATTATATTTGAAGGTAATGATGACATGAGTAATTGTTTTGTAGATGAAATGAAGAATGAATTCGAGATGTCATTAGTAGGGGAAATAAAAAATTGCATAGGCTTACAGATACAACAGATGAAGAATGGAATTTTCATTACTCAATCCTAGTATGTGAAAGAGGTTTTGAAGACTTTCAGTATGAGTGACTATAAACCAGTTGGAACCCGAATGGTTACAGGTTGTAAATTGTCCAAGGAAGATGCATCTAAGTCTGTAGATGAAAAGGAATATAGGTCAATGATTGGAAAATTACACTATGTTGTTCACAGTCGACCAGATATTGCCCATGTAGTTGGTATTATTGCTAGATTTTAGAAGAATCCAAAGGAGGCACATCTAATGGCAACCAAGAGAATTTTTAGATATATGAAAGGTATTGTTGACTATGGGTTATGATATCCATATGGTAGAAATTTTGATTTGAAAGCATACACAAATGCTGATTGGTCAGGAAACGTTGATGACCGGAAGAGTACTACCAGTGGAGCATTCTTTCTAGGAGGAAGGCTAGTTTCATGGAGTAGTAAAAACTAGAGTTGCACTTCACAATCTACTGCTGAAGCTGAATATGTAGCAACTTATATGAATTGGACTCAAGCTATGTGGATGAGGCACATTTTGGAAGGTTTGAAGATGCAAATCTCAGAACCAATAAAGATTTTGTGTGATAATACAAGTGCAATAAATATTTCTAAAAATCTTGTTTAGCACACAAGGACTAAGCACATTGAATTGAAATATCACTTCTTGAGGGAAAAAGTTCAAAGTAAAGATGTTATCTTGGAGCATGTTTCTACCAAGGAGCAGCTTGCAGATATCTTTACCAAACCTCTACCTAAGACCACTTTCAAGTATCTTAGAAGACAATTGGGGGTTATCCCTCTTCATGAATTTAGTTGAGCACGATGTTGATTGCATTAGTCCCTGAACCACTCGCAGAATTTTACATGGATTGATGAAGAAGTGGATGTATTCCACAGGGGGAGCATCAAGTTGCAGGATGATGTTGATGCACGGTGAGAGCATAATTACATGTTTTACTTTCACTTTGGCATTGTTGTCAAAGCGGGAGACCAATTATGTGATTAAGGAGAAGAATTATGTGTCTAATTAGGTGAACCAATGGCAGGCTGAAGGTAGACAAAGCAAGGTGAATACTTGGTAATGTAAACTAGGATTCCTATTCACCAATCTCAACAGCAATCAGAGGCGTTGATATTTGTATTGCCATCAATGCCAAAGGGGGAGATTGTTAGCATTTTGAGTTTGTTTGCTATTTTTCATAAAGATTGTATTAATGATATGTTGTCATTGATGTCAATTAAACTGGTAATGGTATTCATGTTATTGTTGATATTATTGTTTTTAATATTGGCTAGTAACTGGTAAGAAGAGCTTTGTGGAAGATGTTGTAAACCGGGATGTAAAGTTTGTGAGTTGAACCGGTGTAAAGGGTTAAACCTTTCTATGTAATGTAACCGATAAACCCTATTAGTTGTTAAACCCTAACCGATCAAGTTTGATGGTTTATTATCTAATAAGCGGTAATGATAGAGACACGTGTGATCATTGAATGAGGATATGTTCAAATTTTTTTGGCACGTTTATTTTTTGTCTATGGAAGGAGCAAAGTGGATTGCATGTAATGCATAGCGCATGATGAGTTACAAAGTCTGATGAAGCGATGATCATGGAGCGATTGGAAGTTTCTTGAAGAATGTGAAGAGATTGTCATGATTTCTAACGGTCAAGATTGTACCGACTTGTTTGTAATATCGATGATGAGAATTAGGTTTTTGTTGTGTTACCGACCTAATTGATTTCTATTTAAGGTCGATGAAGTTGTTTGTAAAGGTTGTTGGCAAGATTGATAGAAACCTATTGAGTGTGTAGTTGCCTAACTAGTGAATGGATATGCACTTTGAGTGAAGGAAGATTGAAGCTTAAAAGGATCTGATCAAGAAAATGTAGTGCTACTCAGACAGATCAAGAAAACCTGTTGTTTTCTAACAATTACAGCAAAAGTAAAATCCCTTAACTGGGTAAGCTCTAACAAGCTTGGTTACTCATTAAATCCTCTAACAAGGTGGTCCATTAGCTTGGATTCTTAAATCCTCCAGCGAGGTTACTCCTAATAGGGTATTGTTCTTTTCATCAAGGCATATTTGTAAATCCCTTAACCAGGTGATTCCTAACCGGAATTAGTTCTTAACAGGACTTATTGTAAAGCTTTAACAGGCTTGGCTCCTAATAGGGCGAACTTCAAAAGATTTCAGATAGCTATCCTTGTGAGTCTCATCTCACCGTGGCTTTTACCTATTTAGGTTTTCCACGTATAAACATTTGTGTCAAGTGGTGAATGCTTTTGTGGTTGTGATCTTATTTGTTGATTTGGTTAACTTCTGATAAGGCATGTTAAGTAGAAGCATTGAGAGTTGAATATGTTGAGTTATGATTAAGCATTGTTGATGTTTACAAGATTGAAGTTGTTTACTGTTAAATTTATCATAACAATTAAACCGGTTGATCTCAAATATTCTTATGAATATTGATCTTGACTTAGATATGTTTACTTTGTTTGACTGAGTTTGAGTTTGGGAACTTTGTGTCAGTTTTTCAATATATTGATTCACCCCCCCCCCCCTCTCAGTATTCTACCAGATACTTACTCTTTCATCATACCATCAGACTCTGTTTTTCATCTCATAAGGACTAGATCGGTCAACATAGTGCCTTTGTCAATTTGTGTTCCTTCGGTCAATGATATTCCTTCTCCAATCACCAATAGGTCTTGGATTCATGTGAGGTGCAAGATTGTTTGCTCCATATCTGTATTCAACTGATCTATGCCCATACATGTTTCATGTATAATAATAACCTTCAAATCTTCTAGGCACATACCTAGTATTAGGTCTATAACCAATATTAGCATTAGATCTACTTCTACAAACATTAGCAGTATGTCCTAGTTTATGACAGTTAAAGAAAACAAGTTTTTAAGCTTTCTTACTGGTAGGCTTCTAAGCCTTAGGAGTAGTTTTACCTTCATGCATGTCGCTCTTGGTATCAGAAGGTTCAACCTTCTTGGATGTATTGTATCCTAACCCAGATGTATCACCTTTCATCCTTTGAGATTGGATATGTTCATCCAGCATAGAGGAACTCTTGTTGAATTTATCAAGCTTCTCTTTGGCCTTAGCAAGTTCCTTTGTAAGATCTTCATTTTGCTTCATAAGAGTCTCTCTAAGAGACATTTCCATTTCAATATTTGACTGTCATGCATCTTTTTCTTCTTTCACTGCATGTCAATATTCATACAGAGTTGCATTCTCCTGCTTGATCTTAAAGATTTCATGCTCCTTATCTTTGATCCGGTCTTCAGCACTTCTCCTATTTTCAATTTCCTCACTCATCTAGATTGTAAGTTCTTCCAAGACTCTTCTCAGGTTAGTCTTCTCACCATTCAGTATCTCCACTTCTTCAACCAATGCATCAATGTTCACCTCTTCTAAAGAGCTACTATCAGAGATCTTCAATAATTGCTCAATCAGTTCTTTCCATTTTGCTTGTGAAGTCTTGTATTTGCCTCTTAGGGTTTCTAGCTCATCCTTAGTTTCAGCAAGTTCTCTAGCCATCTCTCTATAACTCATATCACCCATAATGGCTTTAGGGTTTCCTTCCAAGTGGTTAAGCCTCAAGGAAGTCAGGCTCTAATACCAATTGATAAACTTATAAACCACTGAGGGGGGGGGGAGTGAATCAGTGAAAGCAAAAACAATAACACTTTAATTGCAAACTGGTAAAAACATTTAACCAATTTACCAATGACTTTGCATATAATCCAAAGTGTTATAAAAACATTCACCATTACACAAATATTTATACGTGGAAAACCCAACTGGGAAAAACCACGGTGAGATGGAACTCACAAGTTAACTATCTATAAAAATAGATAACTAACCGATTAAGGCCTACAAATGCTTTGTTAGGAGTAGATCTTGTTAGAGATCTCAAGCCCTATTAGGAGCTATACCTAGTTAAAGGTAACCTCAGTGGAGGGTTTAGAGCCAAATTAATGAATCACCTTGTTAGAGGATTTATATAATCAAACTTGTTAGAGCTTATCCAATTAAGGGATTTTACTATTGAAGTGGGTAGAGAACAACAATTAGAATGATCTAAGAATAGCACCTTTTGTTGGTTTAGATCCTCTTTTGCACTTACATTATTGTATCACTGACATACTCTGCAATTCCTTCAACAAATCGCCTCTTCTACAACTCATATCATAACATGTATCTTCTATGTGAAATAACTCATCACAATGTCTGTTTATAGATATTAGATTTCATATCGACCCTTGAACCTTGACACAATTTCTTAGTTTCAATGAATCAAGACAATCTTCCTTAACACGACACAAATTACCACCATAGTATTGTTCGGTGGTAACACATCACAGTCGGTGATAACTCATCACACAAACTGGGAAAACTAGTTAGAACACCAATACTGGTTCAGTGTTGACCACATCAAATAAAATATCAACTCACAGATCGATTCACTTTGAATTCATACTGGGTGATTGTCTCCATGCTCCTCCTTGACTTTATCTATTGCATCTTAAAAATGGTAACTCTAGAACTGATCAAAACCGATTGACTTAACTACATATATCGGTTTAGACATCTTCATACCGGTTAGACTACTACTATACATGTGATATCGGTTAACAATACAATGACTCAAATATACCGGTTTATCTTAACTATGACAATCAAAATAGATGTGCCATCAATGACAACACATGAAGTCATCAAATACAAAAACCATCATCAGGCCAACATGATTTAGGGTTAAAGGGGTATAATGTTTAGATGAATGAGAACATGATAGTATCGTAGCAGCAATAAGAATAAATATTTGATAGTCCCAAATTCTGATAGACCTAAAATACACAGTCGAAATAGTAACATAATTTAAACAAAAGGAAAATTCATATTTATATAGACTATCAAGAGTATCGGTCACAACAAAATGCAGTCATTGTCACAAAATGTCAAAGATCAAGCTACATTGATAGTTCAAAGCCTCAAAATAGAACCGAGACAATTATGATAAATCTGAAGTTTTGATTAAGGTGCATGATGGTTTCACTTGTCCCACCATTGGTTCCATCACCCTCAAGTCAAAGTTGAATTTAAAAGCTTAGATGTTCCTTTTACAGGTATTTCTACCTTAGACCAATTTCATGTGAAGTCGGCTCATTTTTTAAGGTAGTGCCCCATGTAGTCCATTAAAATGTTGAAGTTCTTAGTTCAAGGACAAGTGTAAACTATATATTTCATAGTGGGTTCTAGCCCTTGTTTAGACAAATATTTGGTGTATTTTGTGACTCCTAAATGCTAATCTTTGATCTCAGACTTAGACAACTATTTGGTGTATTTGGTGACTACCCTTTTAAAAAGTTAAATAAATATTTGCCTATGTAATCAGAAATATGAATATAAACAACAAAATCTATTTTCTATAATCAGCAATATGAATATAAACAACAAAATCTTAATCAAGGACCTTACCTTTGATAGTCTCCACTAAGTAAATTATTGTGTTGTTGTTCGTGTTGGCTCTATTGGACCCTGCAATTAAGATTCAATACATATTATTCAATAAGATTAATAGTGGAGCATGGTGAAATATTGAAAAGTGTGTTACCTTATTGAGATTCTCTTTGTTTCAAGAATAGTTTAATATTCTCTACTTAACAGGGCCAACCATGTGAAGGTGGAAGATCATTTGGCCCTTCCCCCACCCGCCCCCCTAACATCACTCTAAATTCCCTGTTGACATATAACATTCATTCATTCCTTCATCCATTAATAAAATATAACATTCATTAATTATCACATAACATTAATTAACACATAACATTCAATAACATGTAACATTCATCAACATTCATTAACACATATCATTCATTAACACATAATTACATTCATTAACACATAAAATTCATTCATTAACAAATAATATGATTACAATCATTTTTATTTTTTTAAGCTAAGTAAACACTAAGTGGAGCATCGTTTTCTTCATCATTTTTCCCCTCTTTAGTTGTTGTGCCCTCTGCTCATGATCTTAATGTATGCCTAGTCATGTACTCACGATGAGGATGCCTAGGCAGGGGGTTCCGTTGCAATAACAAAGAAATGGGTTAAATTCATAAGATTTTTTATTATTGTTACAAGTATTTAATTAATTAAAAGAACATTACATGGGTTCTCTTTACCTAATGGGGCCACATCATCTTCCTGATCATTTTGTCTAGCCTCATCCTCAACATGTTGAACACCCTCTAAATCCTCTAGAGTTGAAACACACACGAAAGGTTACATTAATCAATACACCAATTGCAATTAAATTTGTTTAAAGGAATAACAGTGGTCCTCTTTACCTGATGGGGGCACATCATGTTCCTGATGTTATCTACCTTGATCATGCTCCACTTGTTCACCACGCTCTACATCCTCTAAAATAAAAACAAAAAAGGTTACATTAATCACTACACCAATTTCAATTAAATATGTTTAATTGTATTAATAATTAAATAAAAAAAATTGTATAGCACATGAATACCTCCAGTACCGAGATGCACACCACAACCTTCATCATGTGTAGGTTGTGTTCCACCCTTAGGAGACTGCATTACAATGCCATGTGCATTGTTATCATTGCTTGCTTATTTAAAATAAATATAGTCACTATGTTGAAAATTAACGTCGAATAGATTATTGCTCAAGTATTCAATTTTAAATAATTTTCATTTAGATTATTTACCTGTATGACGGATGCATCAAAATATTGTGTTTTCCCACCCAATTCTCTTAGGCGTTCATCCATGGCTCCATAGCCTTGCTGGAAGGCAATTTTCGTGTCATCTTCTATGGTCGCTCTATTGAATTTAGAGCCCTGTATTTTTTCTTAATATCATGAATTTTGCTTCTATTGTTTGATTAAAAAAAATTGTTTGCAATTTATTATTTCGATGTGATATTTCATTTATTGATACTTACAATTCGTGCGGCAACTTTCATATAACCACCAGAGCCAATTTTGTGTTGCCCGTGCTTTCTAGTCTTGCCTTAGTTGCCTTCAATGTGTCGGGCAGCCTATGAAAATTTTGAAATATGTTAGATTATGTAAATATAAAGAGTAATTAGTATATAATTACATTGTTAATAGTATCACATACCTTCCTTCACTCGGTGGTGCATGTCCTTTTCTCTTTTGAGCTTTCTCATTTCCATCCGAAACTAGGTCCTTCCACTCCCTTTTTGGAATCATGGGGGGACGCTCGTACTTTTTGTTCTTCTCTAAATGTGTCCTATATTGGTCCCTCAGATACTTTAGATATGTGTCAGCTTTTTGAAGGACCTTGGTTTTGTTGAATGTCTCATTTCCGAACAACATAGCCAAACGGTTTATGAGTTCATCTTTTAATTGTTGATTTTGGGCATTCCACCGTGTACGTATGGTGGCCCGAAGATCTCCAATGTAATATAATTTATATGTTTATAAAAAACATCATTGTATGCAAAAAATTCATGGCATCATCAATCCAAAACGAGTGATCAATAAGTAAATTACAATTGGACTATATATAATAATTATTTTAAAGTACCTGGAACCCCATAATCATCAGTCACCACAAATGTGACTGGCAACGTTCTTGTACTAGTAATACGGGAAGATCCAGGAAATGCTGCTAAAATATCGCCAGGGGTGCATGTCTTGTTGCACAGGTTGGTGCAGTACTCGATGACTGCATGTTGCATGTTGTCGACATTGCAATCGGTATTATAGGTGTTAATGATGAGGTCGGATGAGGTGGTCAATGCACATGAACATGGACAACACCTAAATATTAATACATTAAATATACAATACAATAAATATAAGAGCATTAACATAATAACAGAAGAACAAGAACATGTAAAAATATGAGTTGGTGTATGCACATAACATGGTCATCACCTAGAGTACCTTGATCATGGCCACCAGCTTCACAAGGATGCAAAAATTCCTGTAAAAACAACACATACATATTGTAATTCATGACATAAAAGAGTATAAAATATAAACCATGAATGAACTTATGTTATAATTAAAGATTTCATGACTACTTACTTGCAAGTTTTGTGTTCTCTCTGTCAATTATTTCACCCTCTCTTCTATCTCATAAGTTTTAGGGACTATGAATAACAATCTAGGAATTTCTTTATTAATTTGTTTTTGTGTCTTTCTTATCATTTCAGTAGGGTTTGTGAAATATGTGATGTCATCATCGCATAATAGTGAGTCCACCTCTGTATTGATGTTCTCAGCTACTACAAGTGCCTTTCCCGAAACATCCGTTTGTGAGAAAAATATTAGTAACATTATCAAAATTAATCCAAAACCCTAAAGAAAAGAACATAATAATATAATATTTTGCTTGTATCTAATTTCTACAATTACAATGAGGTTTACCTGCTCGGTAGAAGTCCTCGGAGCTACATCCTGGTCTATTCTATGTGTCGGATCAATGTCGCGTTGTGACAAAAATTAAATATAAAAAAACATTACCGAAATAAAACCAATAGACTTGCCCAAAAAACTTAATAATAAAATGGTATATTGGAGTCATTAATGGGAGGTTGGTTTAAATGGTATATGAAGAAGTTGAGAAATACAACTTCAGAGATCCCAAGAACACCTGCAAGCAAAATACCTGTCACGAGAGAAGAATGGAGGCAAAAAAGTGATAATGTCTCTTAAGAAAAACATTATCATTCAGAGAGGGAATTATAAGGAAATACAATACAATCCTTATAAAAGGAAATTAGCAACCCTAAAGGTGTGCAACCCTAAAGGGATATTGTGTATTTAATAATTAGAGAGCAATGTTTCCCCCCTGAAAGAGCAATATTTTCCCCTGACCTTTATGCTTCTCCTCTCATGAAAGAGAAATGTCAAAAATCGGCACTTCTGCACCATATATAGCTATATTGGTACTAAAGATTTATGGTACTAAATCCCTATGCCCTTCCAATGTAGAGAGCCCCCTATGAATTACCCTTTATACCTATCTTCATTGCATCAGTTGATCACCGGAATGACGAACCCCATTGACCCGAATTTGGAACCAATTCCCAAGGCCCCTCTTTAGAATAGTAGGAATCAACTTTCTAAAATAAGTGGGTGGGAATAATGGTTTGCGAAGGAAGGTTACGGGTGTGACGGGCAGTGTGTACAGGGCCCGGGTACAAACATATTCATGTTGGGAAGGGCCAATCTATATATAATAGTAGATGGTTAGGAATTGAAATTGGAATGTCATGTGTTAGCTTAAGCGTAGAGTATAATAGACTAATAATTAAATAAATAATTATTAGCTAATGCATGATAACTATAACACCCCACCTTAAGATGATCTTAGGGAGAAGCTAAAAACAACTAAGGACTAAAAATGCAAGTAAGCAAAATGCATGAAAGTAACAATGGCTCCCAGCAACTAGGCCCAATGAGGTACCCAAGTGTAGTGTCATAAAATTGTGACCCTAGCAATTTACGACTGCATTAGGGTCCTCACGCATGCGAACTTGAATCCTCTAGCCTGATCGGAGACCAGAGAGTGCTCGGCTTGAGAAAATAGCTTCTTCCTTGGCCTCCGCATCACTCTGTCTACACTCTGCCCTAGAGAAAGGGGTAAGGCAGGGGCATGGTGCCCATGTCTCCCCTTGGACAGGGGCCTGGTGCCCTTTTCCTCCCAGGACAAGGGTGTGGCACCCCTGTCCCTACCCCATTTTGGGGCAGGACCTTCCTAGAGCATGCATTGTGGGTTGTGTTGTGAGCGGGAAATCTCCCTGATGTCGTCCTGTGATGAAATTCAAATCCTTCAAACATGTATTTAAGGGGACATTCACTCTCTCATTTTCATAAGTGGAAATTGCATAACTTGGAGTTGGATAAGTTGGATGAGTGGGAAATTCACAAGAAATCAAGCATTCAAGCATTCTTTTCCAGCATTGAACATTCTCAAGTCTCCCTTCAAGACTAGGTGTTGCATTGAAGTCAAGGATTCGACCATTGAAGATGAGACTGATTTCAACATACAATTTCATACAAGCATTTCTATCAACATTGCTACTACAACCTCCCTTGAGGTGATTTACAATTTAGTCTTTCATTTACACCTATTTGCAAGTACTTTCTTTCATTACTTGGTTCATTCCAAAATTGGGGTTTGACCTAAAGGTAAACCCCCAATCCCAATACATTTCCCTCTCTTTTATGTGTGTAGGTTGCAGGTGCGCAGCTGTACTTTTGAATTCGAACTTCGTTTGCAAAGGTGGAAAAACCCTTTTTGTTTCGTAGATTTTTTGGAGGACCATGTACATTCCTACCACAGTCCAGACAACTTTTCGTCAAATTTGTAGGACAACTTTGTCTCGACATTTTACTGTCAAATCTAGGTGCACAGCTTCATCCCATATTCAGATCTCAAGTTATAATCGACTCTTTGTCACTCTTGCACTACATAATTCAATCAATTTCCTTTCTAAATGAAACAAAGGAAGAAGGGATCATCCTAACAGTCTTAATTCATTTAGAATTCAATATGTCATCTTTTTGTGGAGATTGAATCTAGTGAATTATCCCTTAATGTAATGGTGAAAAGTGCATGAAGAATAATCAATAGTGAAACTCTCATCTCTCTTTGACGGAAAAGGTTAGTTTTCCTCTTGATCTATCACTCATCATTTTCCAAAGAGAAAGACAATTTACTCCTTTGAATGAATCTTTGCATAGTATTATGTCTCAGTTATTGCATAGAAATGTTATCAAACTTCATCCTATAAAACAAGTTGATCCTTCCAAACTTGCATCTCCTCATTTTAATAACAATTCATTTTGCCAATTTCATCGTCAACCTGGTCATGATACTGAGAAATTTTTTGCATTGAAACATAAGGTTCAAGACTTGATTGATAATAATACTATATATGTGGCAGGTGTGAATGATAAAGGGAATAAATTAGTTGCTCCTCCTAATCAAAATCTTAATATTTTCACTAATCCCTTGCCATCTCACCTCTAACGTTATTGAGATTGTGCCTAATTCTCTCTCTTCTGAAACATTCATCTGTATGGCTCCAAATTTGGTTAATATGGTAGAAACACAAACTCTACCTAAGGATCCTTGTATTACATTTGACTCTAGTGAGACCATTAGAGAACCCGGTGACCCTTTATACATAGCTACAAAGGTTAAGGATATCCCTTGCCGTGGTGCCCTGATTGATCCCTCTTGCATGGTTAATGTTTTAACTGAAGAGTATCTTTTCACTTTATGATTCCAAAAACCATTGTATGATGCTTCTAATGTAGTTGTGAAGTTAATTGATGGTTTCTCTTGTCCTACCATTGGTTCTACCACCCTTCTTGTTGAAGTTCATACTAAATCCATGGATGTTGACTTTGTTATCATACCTTCCTCTGAGCAATTTTGTGTGAATTTGGGCTATCCTTGGCTATCTTCCATGAAGGATATTACTTCTCCAATCATAAAGAAGTCTTGGTGTTCCTATTGATCTCTTTTGGCCTAAACAATTTCAATCTCTTACATCAAGGAGAAATGCTCTTTTTCAATCTTATCAAAAATGGAAGAATGATATGATCATATCCTTAAGTCAACCTTGATCTCCAACACTTGACATTCCTATTATTCTTCAAGATGAGGCTCTTCCCCTCTCGGATAGAACTAATCTCCCTCCTAAGCAAAATTGTCCACTTACTCCTATGGATGTGACTTTACCTTCTCTTAAGGAAAACACCAATATTCTTCCTAAGGTTAGACCTATCCCTCCTCCCCATAATGGACTTGGTCTCCTTCCTACACCTAATATTAGTCCTTTCTATGGCACAGTTCCACCTCCTTCCTCTTATCAAGAGAAGAGGCTTGACTCTCCTATTGGTCAACCAAAAAGACCTCAACCTAAACCTTCCACTATAAAGGGGAACACCATTCCTACTTATTCAAAGGTTCCTCTTCCTTCTTAGCCTTCCACTCAAACTTGATGGAATCGTTGTGCGAGATAATTTTGATGAAGACACTGTGTTCGAGCTCGTGAAGCTATCCCTCAAAATACTCAATCTCCTCATACTCCAATAGTTGACATTATTCCCTTTTCTCCTGAGAAAGATGTTCAACCAACATATCCAAATCATAAGTTGCATAAAACATGTGATGGTTTTACTCCTATTCGTGTTCTTTCTCCTCTTGCTTTAAACTTTGATGAAGAAATGGGTGAAAATGTTATTCATACTGGAAATACAACTCCTAATGCTTCTGATAGTGAGCATGAATATATTGATGTGGACAAACATTTATCAGATGAGTTTTCACAAACTTTAATCCTAGCTCCTTGAATTGAACAAAGTGACTTACAACGTGAGCATAGTCCTTGTTTGGATCTTGTGATAGCTCCATCTGATGTGCTTGATATCACTCCTCTGGCATGTTGCTCATCTTCCCAAAATAGTGATCAGCAAGATCGAGAGGCAGATGTTGTGCTAGATTAGCCATATTAGCACTGCAGATCTTTCTCCCTCTCCTTTCTTTCTCTTTTGTGACCATTCTTCTATATGTATCCATGTTCTTCTATTGTTCCCTTAATGTCTCCTTGGGATGATGCAAAGCATTGAGATCTTTTCTTGGCCTCTTTCATGTTGACTCAAAAGACATCCTCTCTTCCCTTTCTTCTAAGGTAGTATCCTTCTTTGGGGAATGAAGATTATTGTATGCATATACATACATGATATACATGAGTTATCATATAGCATACTGAACCCAAGGAAAATGACACTACCTCATTTTTTGTGTTTATTATCCTTGGGTTATTTCTCGATTGGGGGCTAAATCCTCATGATAACGTGATCCCTTCCTTCTCTCTCTTGGGTGTATATTACCTTAAAGAAATTGCTCCCAATAAGGTGCACGTGATCGCTTTAATGTGGGGGCATACACTTCGCTCATACTTTCCTTCTTGTGAACTTTGTTTTCCTTTGTAATCTTTGGTATCCTTGCTTTCATGACTCATAGTGAAGGAAACTTTTCTACTTGTATTCATGGTTCTCCCATTCTCGATCTTCCCTTTTACTTTGTCAATCAAAGTCATAAGATCCTAAGTCCACTGGGGGCTTGGCACATCTTGCCTCCTTGACGTGGCAAAAGTCTTTCAATCTTGTTTCCTTGTACTTTACCCACAGTATTGGCATATGCTTATACTCCTGCTAAAGTGGGGGCTAAATGTAGTGTCATAAAATTGTGACCCTAGCAGTTTATGACTACATTAGGGTCCTCACGCATGCGAACTCAAATCCTCTAGCCTGATCAGAGACCGGAGAGTGCTCGAATTGCCAAAACAACTTCTTCCTTGGCCTCTGCATCACTATGTCCGCACTCTGCCCTGGAGAAAGGGGTAGGATAGGGGCGTGGCACTCCTGTCCCCCCTTGGATAGGGGCGTGGCACCCTTGTCCTCCTAGGACAGGGGCATGGTGTCCCTATCCCTACCCCATTTTGGGGCAGGACCTTCCTAGAGGATGCATTGTGAGTTGTGTAGTGAGCGGGAAATCTCCCCGATGTCGGCCCATTACGAGATTCAAATCCTTCAAACATGTATTTAAGGGGGAATTATCTCTCTCATTTGCATAAGTGGAAATTGCATAAGTTGGAGTTGGATAAGTTGGATGAGTGGAAAATTCACAAGAAATCAAGTATTCAAGCATTCTTTTCCAACATTGAGCATTCTCAAGTCTCCCTTCAAGGCTAGGTGTTGCATTCAAGTCAAGGATTCAACCATTGAAGAGGAGATTGATTTCAACATACAATTTCATACAAGCATTTCTATCAACATTGCTACTACAACCTCCCTTGAGGTGATTTACAATTCAGTCTTTCATTTACATCTACTTGCAAGTACTTTCTTTCATTACTTGGTTAGTCCCAAAATTGGGGTTTGACCTAAAGGCAGACCCCCAATCCCAACACATTTCCCTCTCTTTTATGTGTGTAAGTTACAGGTGCGTAGCTGTACTTTCAAATTTGGGCTTCATTTGTAGAGGCGGAAAAACCCTTTTCATTTCGCGGATTTTTCGGAGGACCGTGTACATTCCCACCACGATCTAGACAATTTTTCAGCAAATTTGCAGGGCAACTTCGTCAAAGCATTTTACTACCAAATCCGGGTGCACAACTTCATCCCATATTCAGATCTTAAGTTATAATCAATTCTTTGTCACTTTTTCACTACAAAATTCAATCAATTTCCTTTCTAAATCAAACAAAGGAAGAAGGGATCATCCTAACATTCTTAATTTGTTCAAAATTCAATGTACCATCTTTGTGTGGAGATTGAATCTAGTGAATTATCCCTTATCTTCCTAATGTAATGATGAAAAGTGCTTGAAGGATAATCAATAGTGAAACTCTCATCTCTCTTTGAAGGAAAGGGTTAGCTTTCCTCTTGATCTATCACTCATCATTTTCCCACCATTACACCAAGTACAAAAGATCTTTGTAAAGCGAAGAAATAGAGAAAACCTCATGGGAAAAAACTCTACTCCAAAAAGAGATGAAGGCTAGTGAAGGACTAAAGAAGCCTCCAAACTAGAGAATATTCCAGAAAATGGGAACAAAGGATGAACATGTAGAACACCATTGAAGCACAAATTTGCAAACACTGTCGAAGAACAACTGTCGATCTGAAGAACCTGCACTGAAATAGAAGATGATCATGTAGAGAAGACTGTAATCTGCATGAGTTCCCTCAAATAACACTACTCGAATCGGATTGCAAACAAAGACAAACAACTGAACTTGAAGATATAGATGGCAAAAAACACCAAAGTCTGAAGAGTTGGTCAATCAAAGATGGAAGGTTTCCTTCAAAAATAGGAATGAAAGAGTGTCCAGATGGTAAATGATCCATCTCACCGAAATGCATAGGTAACCAGCCACTACATCTGCCTAGTACATAGGAAAAATACTGAATACATAGCTCACTCCAACACAAAACCAAGGAAGCATTAGAACCAACAACCAACAGGAGAAACCCCCCATAATGCTGACTAGGGAGAGGTGATGGGTACACTGAAACTAAATGCCAAGAAAAACTGCATGACGAAGAACCAGGAACATTGAGAGTGTAGTAGAAAGTACAAACATATATAAAGGCTAGTGTCATGGAAGGAACACTCACTTGACACATATCATGAGGGTAATGTCTTGGAAGGAACACTCACACGAAAAAGGTAGACGAAAAACAAAGAAAAACATCAAACCCCCCCCCATGGCACTTTATAATGGAGTGCGAGTACAATAAGGCACAAGATGTGCAAGCTCCCAAGCATGCAAAGCATAGTGGCACTTTATCTCAGTACGTTTGCAAAAAAGGAAAAATACTTACAAAATGATGTATACAATGCTCAAAGAAGACAAAAGGCTGGAAATACAGAAATAATAGCCAAAGATGAGTCATCCCATGCAAACGAGAAGCTTCCACGATCTCATATGTCCAAGTAATTCACTAGAGTGCGAAAACACAAAAAACTGAATAAAATATAACTGGAGTAAAATTTAGAAAGAGTGCATGGATGGCTATGAAGAGCTCTGAAACATCATCCCAACATCACTGGAATCGCAAAAAACAAAGAAAATGGTGAAAACTTATGAGCTCGGGACTGAAAAACAACACCTCTGACTTCAAATGTCTATAGAAAGTACCAGTAGCAAAACCAGGTGATGAAACCAATAAATATGGAAAGTAGATGAAACCATCTTTCCAACAATATCTCATTTTCCAAAAACCTATATTGTATGCCCAAGTTATGGCCAAAACAAAAAACCCCTCTTTTAGGGCACAAAGAGGGTTCAAAGGGGCCATGAAAGCCATCTGTATTGCTGACATCATGTTGATGTCAACAGAATATTCTCTACTGCCGAAAAAAAAATATGTCGCTGGAAAAATAATTCGATCATTGGAAAAAATACCACCTGCCGGAAAATAATGTTGAGCACCAGAGAACATCGGCAGGGCCGAAAAATTAGCGGTGACCGGAAGTCTCCCAAGAGGCGGTCGGGAGGTGGCAGGCGGTTGGATAGAGGTGGTCAGGAGGTGGTAGGCATGAGGTGAAGGGAGGTGGTCGGTTGCATGGTAGGGGGTGGCTGTTGTTCAGAGGGCAGCAAGGCAGTAAGGTAGCCAGAGGGCGGCAACGGTCGAAGGGCGGCAGGCAGCACGGGGGTCAGAGGGTGGTCGTGGATGGTGGGCAGCACGGGCTGAATCGTTGAGAGGCGGCATGGTGGCTAGAGGCGATGTTTCGGAAGCAAGGCCTGCTTGCGACTAGAAGACAAGGGCGGCTAACGACTAGGGGCAAGGTCCACGACCTGATGCAGGCCATACAGACTTGTAGAGGTCGTACAAACCAGTAGAGGCTAGTGGCCCCCCTTCAAATTGCCCTTTTTAAAAAAAATGAAACCACCCTTTTATTTTAAATTTTTTATTTTTTTTTTACAATATTTTTTGCATTCGACCTAGGTATGCTATTAAACTGCTAAAAAATGATTTTTTTATATTTCTCGAAATTTGTGCCTAGAAGAGGGCAAAAAACAAAAAAGAAATTCCAAAGCCAAAATTGTCCAAATTGGACAAAGTTTATATGAAAATAGGGGGTTTTGGGTGTTCTAAGCTCAACGGTGAGGTCTGTTTGAGCCCAAAATACCCAAAAACAAAAATATCCCTAGATGCAAATAAAAAACTCTGAAAAACTTGAAACCCTAGCCTCCAAAAAAACTTCTGAAAAATTAGGAACAAGTAGTAGCAGATGTAGGCTCTGGCACCATGAAGAACTTCAGAGATCCTAAGAACACCTGCAAGCAAAATACCTGTCACAAGATAAGAATGGAGGCAAAAAAGCAAATAATGGCTCTTAAGAAAAATATTATCATTTAGAGAGGGAATTATAAGGAAATTAGCAACCCTAAAGGTGTGCAACCCTAAAGGGATAATGTTATTAAATACCTACAATATTATTAAATACCTAAGTTTATCTTAAGCGTAGAGTATATTAGACTAATAATTAAATAATTAATTATTAGCTAATACATGATAACTCCAACAATATATATAAGTACGCACCACCCCCACGATAGTAACTTTTTTGTATCTATGTGATTCAAATTGCAATCGATTAGCAGGTCTTCCCCTGCACTTATTGATTTTATCGCGCATACAAATACACGGTTTCCCTCACGCACCTCGAATATGCAATTGGGTTGCCTATAAGTTGACACAGGTCGTGTACTGTTTATAAAACCTGCAATATTCCCTGTTGCTTTTAGTCTTCCATCAATGTACATAGCCACTCTTTTACTTTGATCATTATCTTTTACATGTATATAATTTGCTGATAGTGCATACCTATGTATACTTCGTGTATATCAAACCAGCTACATCCAATTTTTGTAATTGTAATAGGGTCTGAAATACTCCATCAATTCAGTAGCTTTGTTGTAATAGACCTTTATGCCATCCATGAAAAATAGGCCCAAACCATGTAATGACGATGGTGTTATGCGATATATCTTCCCATTAACACAAAAATCAGTGTTTATTGGATGAAGTTCCTTGGGTACCCATTGTGTCTGTAGATGTTTGTACCTCAAGGGCACCTTGATGTTGTCTATGCTCATGTCATCATAAGAACATGACCCCCCTTGAGCAAGAAACAATTCCATGCGTTTATGGAATTTTCTTCTTATCTTTTGACCTCTAGTTGATCTGCCTCTTTCAGACCTACTACATGTCTCACTTTCCTCTTCTCTTCCTAAATTTCCCTCGCTCGAGGAAGACACATCTGACAAATACCTATTTGGTGGTACCTACACTCCATCAAATGAGATAGTTAGGAGAGGGTTGATTGTTATTGTGAGAGGAAAAAATGATGGTGGGGTCGCTGATCGAGGGGAAGTAAGCAGTGAGTTGTCTATGCCAAGTCATACTTTGGATTGGACCCGTTTTCCGCATCAAAGGTCAATGTCAGATTGACCGACGATGATCATGTGATTCGCCAAGATGGATAGGATCTACGGTGGAGTTTCAAACAATTTTTATAAGGGTGTTGTAAAGGCATGGTATGTTATCTATGCGGGAAAGTTAGAATGGACAGAGTGCAAGCTTGTCAAATTGGAGAAAATAGCAACAAGGTAGGACAATTGGATGCCGACTCGTTTCAGAAAGGCCATTTTTTTGAAGGTTTGTATTGACTCAAAATTGATTTGACAAGAAAGGACAATAGTTTCAGAGGCATAAGAGAATTTGGATAACCTCTAAGTTGGAAATGAAAGATCATGGATTTCTCAGTAAAATCAGAGGTTGCTTGTTGTCAGGGATTCTCATAGAGGGATAAAGTCAAAAAAGCCTTCACACCCCCTCAAACAATCCTTCGAACTTTCACAACCCTTCAAACTTTGAATATCTAAAAGAGGATAATCCAGTGTTTTAAAAGAATTATGAAGCAAAGTTGCGGAGTCCTAAGATGAGAAGATCAAAACAAAATCATCCATGTAAGGTGAATCTTGACAAAAAACCAGTGGATTGATTTTCCTTGTGAAAAAGTTGGGATTCGACGGTGTCCTAGGTCTGACATGCATGATTTCCCTAGTTCATAGCTGGCATGGTGAATAGATAGAAGCGGGCATTTAGGAAGATTGGTTTAGCATGAACAGACACAACCAAGTGAAGTAATTTTGATTATAAATACAATAAGGTGGTATTTTAGTTGGTAGAAGAGAAAAGAAGCGTCTTTTTTTTTTTGAAGAGCGATTTTTCATCACTAAAGAAGATGATGTTTGAGCAGTATCGTGTATGGACTGTTTGAATGCTTGTTGATACCGGATGGATGTTCTTTCTCTTGTGTGAGTTTGCTTATTGTCAGAGGGGTTGTGAAAGTTCAATCACAGGGAGCATGAAAGCCATTTCTTATCAAAAAAATCCACACATGATACATCCTTTGGTTCTACTCTACCACCAGCTAGCAAGGGGTTTGAGGAAGGAGCCCACAGGGGAATGAAAGAAAGAATTATTTGAGTGGGGATCAGCATCCAATCGTCTCTGCGATGACATGGAAGCTGCAACCCCTCCCCAACATATTATGTTTTCCTATAAGCTTCTCTTTCCACTTTCTTTGATCCTTGGCATAAAGGTTGGAGATCTTCCTCTAGTTTGGGAGTGATTTTACTTCTTGCCAAGATCCAGTTTCCCTTCCGAGAAGGGAAATATTGTGTAGGACAGAATGAAACATCTCACAGTCTGATTAAAGACATCAAGATGATAATGGTACGGCTCAAGCACTTTTGTTTCTACCAATGTTCAGCTACAAATTGCTACAAATTGTGATTTTGTTTTATCATGGGTGTCAACGTATGGGTAGTTTTATGAAATATTTTGTAACAGAATTGCATATGGATTTCTTGGCTTGTTCATTCTAGATGACATGTATCTCTTGGGCTCAATCTTTTTGCTCCCTTATTTTCTATAGAAGGGAAATCAAGGCCATTAGAAAGGGTTCCAAAATCTCTGAATAGGGTCTCTTGTGTAGGTTCGGTCTGCAAGATTAAGTTCTAGTTTTGAGAAGTCGTGAGTAAATAGAAAAGGATTGTAATGTCATTTTGCAAAGAAAAATAGAAGATAGTCATCAGTTTCAAATTTCAAATGATAAAATGTATTTGGTTAATTAATAGAAGATAACTTTTGAAGTTAATATAGATATAATTTCATAATCCTTACTCTCTTGTGTATGATTTTATCATCTTTTGAGTTAATGGAATCAAGGGTTTCATTTGCTCATTGCATTGTTATGATGTATGTAATTTTTCATTTCATCCTCTAATCCAAGGGGTTAATTAAAATGCTTGAATGAGATTACAGAGGGATAAAGCTTGTACTAGGATTTGATAAGTAGTTTGGGTAAGAAATTACAGAGGGATAAGCTTGTATTAGATAATTTTTTGTCAATTTTGAGTCATATTTCATAAACTCATAGCCCAATGGAGTAAGGCATTGGTATATGCTAGCAGATGTCATTAGGTTATTGATTTCTTGTTTGTTTCACTTATGGTTTGTCATAAATCATTAAAATCAAGACATATTTCCAAGTTTTTATGTATGTTTGAGGTGTCCTACTATCTCATGCTCCAGATAAGGTCAAGGATCACTAAAGAATTGGTCATTCTTGAGCATTCTCCCTGTTGTTGAGCCCATATAGGAGATTATCTGGAATGAGCTATACCATGTTGATGTCAAGGTGGTTCAGGTGAGAAAAAAAATCAAAGCTTTGACAAAATATAGTTGCTAAAACCTGGCTTCTTATTAAACAACTCCAAGAGGGTGTAAAGAGAAAACAAGCAAATAATAAATGATTTCTATAGGGTGTATTGACTTATACCTACCAATCCATGAGAAGATTTGTCGCCTTGCCTTTATGTAGACTGTGCAAGATCCTACTCAAAGGGTTTAAGGTCCCTGCATATGTAATCCATTTATCTTATGCTATCTTGCATTTTATATGAAGTTAAATCAAATGGTTCACTACCTTGCATAGACAAGGGAACAAACTGTTTGAAAAAATGTCTCAAAGAAATGTGTTCTCATGGTGATGGAATGCCATGACAATCCATAGTAATTTGAATGGCATAGAATTCCATCACCATCATTGCATTCCATCACCATCATGGCATTCCATCACCATCATTTCATTACATCACCATTATAGCAACTAATTGAGTCTATATTGGCTTTGTTTGTTTCAACACCCGACCCTTGCTTTGCAACAATCTTATAGGCCCATGTATACCTTTCCCTAGCATCATCTATAGATACTATATTGCTAGAGGACTCAGACAATGTGTAGAGAAGGGTTTGAACTCTATATTGATAGAAGGTGATGCATAGATACTTATCAATGCTATTAAGAATGGTGCTACACCAAATTGGAAAATACAAAAGATTCTGAGGGACATTATGGATTCTCTAAATAAAGTTCTTGACTACGAGGTCGGACATGTTTTCAGGGAGGCAAACATGGCAAACATGGGAATAAATTTAAGGACAAAGGATGACCAGGTTTTCAACGCAATCCCGAGTGAGGATTTGGAACAAATTCTAGGGGACAACTATGAAGCCTCATGGAGGCAGAAAAAAGAAGGCATTAGATAGGTACGACTAAGGGAGGGTACTGATCTAGATTCCAAACCACAACTTTGGATCTGGAGTGACAAAGGTGATCCTGATAGATGAAAATAAGGCTTTGATTACCATGAATGAAGGGACATTGGGAGAAGGTGGCAAGATATTAGGACACTTCAAATCCAAAGATGGATTTGGTTTTCATGAGATATCAGATTTCTTTCTCTTTTAGACAGAACCCGATGTTTGATAAGGACAAGAAATCATAAGGCCGAGATTAAATAGGAAGGCAGATCCAGCAATGAATGTAGGAGGAGAACTGAGGGAAAATGGCCCATCACTTTGGTTTGAGTTGCCTATGTGCAGAGGAGACATTTCAGCAGCAATGTAGGAGACTTTTTCACTGTGATGAGCTCACTTGGGATGCGTTGTGGCATCTAGCCAAGGCTATTTTGGGTGGGGATAGGCACTGGTGTGATGGTTTTGTCTATAAGATGATTATGTGCCCAATGGTTGGCATCCTTGATTCCAAGGAAGAATGCATATAGATGATCCCAACATTCAAAGAACATCCTTCAAAGCCTTCATAAAGCATACAAACCCTTGCAATACCAAGAACAAGTCCCTGAAAAACCCTAGAAGATCATTGAAAAGGGAAATGAATAATTTTGATTATGTTTGAAATGCACATAAGATGAAGCTAAGTGATTGCTCACCTATAAACTAATTTCCTCCACCTATGAATCTCCTCTACTATGCGCAAGTAAACTCTTCATTCACCACCGTCTACGAATTCGATCCTCTCCTGCTCAGAGGGAATGAAGTTTTTCAAAGTCTTTTGCTTTGCCTCACGGGAATGAAGTTTTTTTAAGTCTTTTGCTTTAAAGAGTAATTTGAAATTCAAATTGACCTATGGGATATTATAATTATATGTAAAAATTAAAATTGATCACCTAAGTGCCGACCCCAAGTGACTCGGTCGTGCGGGATAATATTTGCAAAGAAAGTGCCCCTTGTCCCTTATCCCACTAGGTGTTTCAATATGATTTTCAACCTCACGGGATAAGGAAACAATTATTTTCAAAGAGTGCATCTTATCCCGCGACACATTTGCATCAATGATCTAGCATCGCAGGATAAGAAGAATGAAAGAATTACAAAGGAATCATTATCTCATGACAACTGCAAGGTGAACAAAGAAGCAACATGGGATAAGGAGAAGCTAAAAGAAACAAGCAGTAGAGGCCTATCCCGCAATGATCCAAGAGAACTATGAGAGGCCCGTGGGATAAGGGTTGTCTTAGGCACAAAGGGGAAATATTATCCTGTAGGGTCTCAAAGTTACCATAATAGCAGTACAAGGCAACGCAGGACAAGTCAACAAAGAAGGATGCTATGTTTTTATTATCCCATGTGTTCCCATGGGGATAAGAAAAGAGTAGCAGGATAAGAAAATAAATAAAAAATAGGTAAAAGGGCTTATCCCGCAGGGAGCACAGATCAACAACAAAGGTGAATGAAAGATCAATGGGTAAGACTCAAAGGTACACCATGAGATAAGAGTGTTAAAGGAAAGAAGAGGAAGTATTATCTCGTGATGTGTTACTCTTGTTTAGAGATTGTCGGGGGATAAGAGTTATAAGCTGGAAATAAGGGAAAGCTTATCCCTCACATTCCCACAAGGATAAAAGGAGTACTGCGGGATACTACAAAGCTAGTTCAAAGGCTTATCCCACAGATGGTAGGAACATAAAGGAAACGTGCTTGCAAGCGGAATGCTAGGAGCAATGCAGGATACGGCTTCCAAGGTAAAACACATAAAAACTTATCACGCAAGGATAGAAGAAAGGGTAAATGACATCACAGGATAAATAAAACAAGGGAAATCTACAATAGAGGATTATCTCATGGAGATAGATGAGATGGCCAAAGGAGCTTCAAAGAATATGAATTTCTAAAGTGACAAAGGGGACTTAAGTATTGCTAAAAAACCCCAGGACTTAAGTCCATTATTTCCTTGGAAGGCCCCGCGGACGACCACTTAACCCATGAAGTTTTCCACGCATTCTAATTGTTTACTTAAGTGTTGACCCCAAGTAACTTGGTCGTATGAGATAAGATTTCAAAAGGAAGCGCCCCATGTTTCTTATCCCGCAAGTGGTTTCAATGTGAATTTCAAGCCCCTCGGATAAGAAGAAAGAAAGAATTACAAAGGAGTCCTTATCACACGATAGCTACAAATAGAGCAAGGAGAAATGCGGGATAAGGAGTGGTCGAAGAAAACAAGCGGTAAAAGCTTATCCCGCAATGAACCAGGAACACTATGAAATGGTCGTAGGATAAGGGCTGACTTAAATATAAAGGGAGTCTTATCCTGCAGGCTTTCCATGCAACTAGAATCGAATTACAAGGTAACGTGGGATAAGTCAATAATGAAGGATGCAATGATTTTCTTATCCTGCGCGTCCCCACGGGGATAAGAAAAGTCTCTGGATAACAAAATACTTAAGAAAAAGGTAAAAGGGCTTATCTCGTGGGGCAGCAAAGATCCAAAACAACTGTAAAACTCAAAGGTGCATCACGGGATAATACTTGTGAAGGGGAAATAAGAGACATTCTTATCTTGCGCATCCCCGCAGGGATAAGAAAGATTCTCTGGGATAAGAAAAGTCTAGTTCAAAATCTTATCCCGCGGATGATAAAAACACAAAGAAAGGGTCTTACAGGCAAAAGGTGGAAGGAAGGGTTAAGATCAGCATGGGATAAGATCTCCAAACAAATAAAATAGAAGATTATCCCACGAAGATAGAAGCAATGGCTAGTGATACCACGAGATAAGTAAAACAAAGGAAAATTGCATCAGAAGCTTATCCCGCAGGATTTCCATGTCACTAGAATAGCATTACAAGGCAATGCGGGATAAGTCAACAATGAAGGATGCAATGATTTTCTTATCCCGTGTGTTCCCATGGGGATAAGAAAAGTGTCTCGCGATAACAAAATACTTAAGCAAAAGGTAAAAGGGCTTATCCCACGGGGCAGTAAAGATCTAGAACAACAGAGAAACTCAAAGGTGCGTCATTGGATAAGAATGGAGGTAAAAAAGCAATAATGGCTCTTAATAAAAATATTATCATTTAGAGAGGGAATTATAAGGAAATTAGCAACCCTAAAGGTGTGCAACCCTAAAGGGATAATGTTATTAAATACCTACAATATTATTAAATGCCTAAGTTTATCTTAAGTGTAGAGTACAATAGACTAATAATTAGATAATTAATTATTAGCTAATACATGATAACTCTAACAATATATAAGTACGCACCACCCCCACGATAGTAACTTTGTTGTATCTATGCGATTCAAATTGCAATCGATTAGCAGCTCTTCCCCTGCACTTATTGATTTTATCAAACATACAAATACACGGTTTCCCTCACGCGCCTCGAATATGCAATTGGGTTGCCTATAAGTTGACACAGGTCATGTATTGTTTATAAAACCTGCAATATTCCCTGTTCCTTTTGGCCTTCCGTCAATGTACATAGCCACTCTTTTACTTTGATCATTATCTTTTAGATGTATATAATTTGCTGACAATGCATACCTACGCATACTTCGTGTATATCGAACCAGCTGCATCCAATTTTTGTAATTGTAATAGGGTCTGACATACTCCATCAATTCAGTATCTTTGTTGTTATAGACCTTTATGCCATCCATGTAAAATAGGCCCAAACCATGTAATGATGATGGTGTTATGCGATAAATCTTCCAATTAACACAAAAATCAGTGTTTATTGGATGAAGTTCCTTGGGTACCCATTGTGTCTGTAGATGTTTGTACTTCAAGGGCACCTTGAGTTCGTCTATGCTCATGTCATCATAAGAACATGACCCCCCTTGAGCAAGAAAGAATTCCATGTGTTTATGGAATTTTCTTCTTATCTTTTGACCTCTAGTTGATCTACCTCTTTCAGACCTACTACATGTCTCACTTTCCTCTATTCTTCCTAAATTTCCCTCGCTCGAGGAAGACACATCTGACAAATACCTATTTGGTGGTACCTACACTCCATCAAATGAGATAGTTAGGAGAGGGTTGATTGTTATTGTGAGAGGAAAAGATGATGGTGGGGTCGCCTACCGAGGGGAAGTAAGCAATGAGTTGTCTATGCCAAGTCATACTTTGGTTTGGACCCGTTTTCCAAATGGAAGGTCAGTGTTAGATTGACCGATGATGACCATGTGATTCGCCAAGATGGATAGGATCTATGGCGAAGTTTGAAAAAAAATTCATAAGCGTGCTGTAAAGGAATGGTATGTTATCTGTGCGGGAAAGTTAGAATGGACAGAGTGCAAGCTTGTCAAATTGGAGAAAATAGCAACAAGGTAGGACGACTAGATGTCGACTCATTTCAGAAAGGCCAGTTTTTTGAAGGTTTGTATTGAGTCAAAATTGATTTGACAAGAAAGGACAATAGTTTCAGAGGCATAAGAGAATTTGGATAACCTCTAAGTTGGAAATGAAAGATCGTGGATTTCTCGGTAAAATCAGAGGTTTTTTGTTGTCAGGGATTCTCACAGAGGGATAAAGTCAAAAAAGCCTTCATGCCCCCTCAAACAATCCTTCGAACTTTCACAACCCTTCAAACTTTGAATATCTAAAAGAGGATAATCCAGTGTTTTAAAAGAATTCTGAAGCAAAGTTGTGTAGTCCCAAGATGAGAAGATCAAAACAAAATCATCCATGTAAGGTGAATCTTGATAGAAAACAAGTGGATTGATTTTCCTCGTGAAAAAGTTGGGATTCGACGGTGTCCTAGGTCTGACATGCACGATTTCCCTAGTTCACAACTGGCATGGTGAATAGATAGAAGCAAGCATTTAGGAAGATTTTTTTAGCATGAACAGACAAAACCAAGTGAAGTAATTTTGATTATAAATACAATAAGGTGGTATTTCAGTTGGTAGAAGAGAAAAGAAGCGTCTTTTTTTTTTTGAAGAGCGATTTTTCATCACTAAAGAAGATGATGTTTGAGCAGTATCGTGCATGGACTTTTTGAATGCTTGTTGATACCAGATGGATGTTCTTTCTCTTGTGTGAGTTTTCTTTTTGTCAAAGGGGTTGTGAAAGTTTGAAGGATTGTCAGACGAGGCATGAAATCCATTTCTTATCAGAAAACTCCACTCATGATACATCCTTTGGTACTAATCTACCACTAGCTAGCAAGGGATTTGAGGAAGGAGCCCAAAGGGGAATGAAAGAAGGAATTATTTGAGTGGGGATCAGCATCCAGTCATCTCTGCGATGACATGGAAGCTGCAACCCCTCCCCAACATATTATGTTTTCCTATAATCTTCTCCTTCCACTTTCTCTAATCCTCGGCATAAAGGTTGGAGAGCTTCCTCTAGTTTGGGAGCGATTTTACTTCTTGCCAGGATCCAGTTTCCCTTCCAAGAAGGGAAATGTTGTGTAGGAAAGAATGAAACATCTGACAGTTTGATTGAAGACATCAAGATAATAATGGCACGGCTCAAGCACTTTTGTTTCTACCAATGTTCAATTACAAATTGTGATTTTGTTTTATCACGGGTGTCAACGTATGGGTAGTTTTATGGAATATTTTGTAACAGAATTGCGTATGGATTTCTTGGCTTGTTCATTCTAGATGACATGTATCTCTTGGGCTCAATCTTTTTGCTCCCTTATTTTCTATAGAAGGGAAATCAAGGCCATTAGAAGGGGTTCCAAAATCTCTGAATAGGATCTCTTGTGTAGGTTCAGTCTACAAGATTAAGTTCTAATTTTGAGAAGTCGTGAGTAAATAGAAGAGGATTGTAATGTCATTTTGCAAAGAAAAATAGAAGATAGTCATCAGTTTCAAATTTCAAATGGGTTCTTCTATAGAAAAAATGTATTCCGTTATTTAATAGAAGATAGCTTTTGAAGTTAATATAGATATAATTTAATAATCCTTACTCTCTTGTGTATGATTTTATCATCTTTTGAGTTAATGGAATCAAGGGTTTCTTTTGCTCGTTCCATTGTTATGAGGTATGTAATTTTTCATTTCATCCTTTAATCCAAGGGGTTAATTAAAATGCTTGAATGAGATTACAAAGGGATAAAGCTTGTACTAGGATTTGATAAGTAGTTTGGGTAAGAAATTACAGAGGGATAAGCTTGTGTTAGATAAATTTCTGTAAATTTTGAGTCATATTTCATAAACTCATAGCCCAATGCAGTAAGGCATTGGTATATGCTAGCAGATGTCATTAGGTTATTGATTTCTTGTTTGTTTCAATTATGGTTTATCATAAATAATTAAAATCAAGACATATTTCCAAGTTTTTATGTATGTTTGAGGTGTCCTACTATCTCATGCTCCAGATAAGGTCAAGGATCACTGAAGAATTCATCATTCTTGAGCATTCTCCTTGTTGTTGAGCCCATATAGGAGATTAACTAGAATGAGCTATACCATGTGGATGTCAAGGTGGTTTAGGTGAGAAAAAAAATCAAAGCTTTGACAAAATATAGTTGCTAAAACCCAACTTCTTATTAAACCACTCCAAGAGGGTGTAAAGAGAAAACAAGCAAATAATAAATTATTTCTATAGGGTGTATTGACTTATACCTGCCGATCCATGAGAAGAATCGTTGCCTTGCCATTATGTAGACTGTGCAAGATCCTAGTCAAAGGGGTTCAGGTTCCTGCATATGTAATCCATTTATCTTATGTTATCTTGCATCTTATATGAAGTTTAATCAAATGGTTCACTACCTTGCATAGACAAGGCAGTGAACTATTTGAAAAAATGTCTCAAAGAAATGTGTTCTCATGGTGATGGAATGCCATGACAATCCATAGTAATTTGAATGGCATAGAATTCCATCACCATCATTGCATTCCATCACCATCATGGCATTCCATCACCATCATTTCATTACATCACGATTATAGCAACTAATTGAGTCTATATTGGCTTTGTTTGTTTCAACACCCGACCCTTGCTTTGCAACAATCTTATAGGCCCATGTATACCTTTCCCTAGCATCATCTATAGATACTATATTGCTAGAGGACTCAGACAATGTGTAGAGAAGGGTTTGAACTCTATATTGATAGAAGGTGATGCATAGATACTTATCAATGCTATTAAGAATGGTGCTACACCAAATTGGAAAATACAAAAGATTCTGTGGGACATTATGGATTCTCTAAATAAAGTTCTTGACTACGAGGTTGGACATGTTTTCAGGGAGGCAAACATGGCAAACATGGGAATAAATTTAAGGATAAAGGATGACCAGGTTTCAAGGCAATCCCGAGTGAGGATTTGGAACAAATTCTAGTGGACAACTATGAAGCCTCATGGAGGCAGAAAAAAGAAGGCATTAGATAGGTACGACTAAGGGAGGGTACTGATCTAGATTCCAAACCACAACTTTGGATCTGGAGTGACAAAGGTGATCCTGATAGACGAAAATAAGGCTTTGATTACCATGAATGAAGGGACATTGGGAGAAGGTGGCAAGATATTAGGACACTTCAAATCCAAAGATGGATTTGGTTTTCATGAGATATCATATTTCTTTCTCTTTTAGACAGAACCCGATGTTTGATAAGGACAAGAAATCATAAGGCCGAGATTAAATAGGAAGGCAGATCCAACAATGAATGTAGGAGGAGAACTGAGGGAAAATGGCCCATCACTTTGGTTTGAGTTGCCTATGTGCAGAGGAGACATTTCAGTAGCAATGTAGGAGACTTTTTCATTGTGATGAGCTCACTTGGGATGCGTTGTGGCATCTAGCCAAGGCTATTTTGGGTGGGGATAGGCACTGGTGTGATGGTTTTGTCTATAAGACGATTATGTGCCCAATGGTTGGCATCCTTGATTCCAAGGAAGAATGCATATAGATGATCCCAACATTCAAAGAACATCCTTCAAAGCCTTCATAAAGCATACAAACCCTTGCAATACCAAGAACAAGTCCCTAAAAAACCCTAGAATATCATTGAAAAGGGAAATGAATAATTCTGATTATGTTTGAAATGCACATAAGATGAAGCTAAGTGATTGCTCACCTATAAACTGATTTCCTCCACTATGAATCTCCTCTACTATGCATGAATAAACTCTTCATTCACCACCATCTGCAAATCTGATCCTCTCCTACTCAAAGGGAATGAATTTTTTCAAAGTATTTTGCTTTGCCTCACGGGAATGAAGTTTTCCGAAGTCTTTTTCTTTGTAGAGTAATTTGAAATTGAAATTGACCTATGGGATATTATAATTATATGTAAAAATTAAAATTGATCACCTAAGTGTCGACCCCAAGTGAGTCGGTCGCGCGGGATAATATTTGCAAAGAAAGTGCCCCTTGTCCCTTATCTCGCTAGGTGTTTCAATATGATTTTCAACCTAACAGGATAAGGAAATAATTATTTTCAAAGAGTGCATCTTATCCCGCGACACATTTGCATCAATGATCTAGCATCGCAGGATAAGAAGAATGAAAGAATTGCAAAGGAATCATTATCTCATGACAGCTGCAAGGTGAGCAAAGAAGCAACACGAGATAAGGAGCAGCTAAAAGAAACAAGCAGTAGAGGCCTATCCCGCAATGATCCAAGAGAACTATGAGAGGCCCACAGGATAAGGGTTGTCTTAGGCACAAAGGGGAAATCTTATCCTGTAGGGTCTCAAAGTTACCATAATAGCATTACAAGGCAACGCGAGACAAGTCAACAAAGAAGGATGCTATGTTTTTCTTATCCCACGTGTTCCCATGGGGATAAGAAAATAGTAGCGGGATAAGAAAATAAATAAAAATAGGTAAAAGGGCTTATCCCACAGATGGTAGGAACATTAAGGAAAAGGGCTTGCAAGCAGAATGCTATGAGCAATGCGGGATAAGGCTTCCAAGGTAAAACACATAAAATCTTATCATGCAAGGATAGAAGAAGGGGTAAATGACATCGCGAGATAAGTAAAACAAGGGAAATCTACAATAGAGGATTATCCCATGGAGATAGATGAGATGGCCGAAGGAGCTTCAAAGAATATGAATTTCTAAAGTGACAAAGGGGACTTAAGTATTGCTAAAAAACCTCAGGACTTAAGTCCATTATTTCCTTGGAAGACCCCGCACACGACCACTTAACCCTTGAAGTTTTCCACGCATTCTAAATGATCACTTAAGTGTTGACCCCAAGTAACTCGATCGCACAGGATAAGATTTCAAAAGGAAGCGCCTGATGTTTCTTATCCCGCAAGTGGTTTCAATGTGAATTTCAAGCCCCTCGGATAAGAAGAAAGAAATAATTACAAAGGAGTCCTTATCACACGATAACTACAAATATAGCAAGGAGCAATGCGGGATAAGGAGTGGTCGAAGAAAACAAGTAGTAAAAGCTTATCCCGCAATGAACCAAGAACACTATGAAATGGTCGTAGGATAAGGGCTGACTTAAATATAAAGGGAGTCTTATCCCATAGGATTTCTATGCATCTAGAATAGAATTACAAGGCAATGTGGGATAAGTCAACAATGAAGGATGCAATGATTTTCTTATCTCGCGCGTCCCTGCGGGGATAAGAAAAGTCTCTCAGGATAACAAAATACTTAAGAAAAAGGTAAAAGGGCTTATCTCATGGGGCAGCAAAGATCTAGAACAATGGTAAAACTCAAAGGTACATCACGGGATAATAATTGTGAAGGGGAAATAAGAGAAATTCTTATCTTGCGCATCCCCGCAGGGATAAGAAAGATGCTCCGGGATAAGAAAAGTCTAGTTCAAAATCTTGTCCCGCGGATGATAAAAACACAAAAACAAGGTCTTGCAGGCAAAAGGCGAAAGGAAGGGTTAAGATCAGCATGGGATAAGATCTCCAAAGAAAGAAAATAGAAGCTTATCCCTCAAAGATAGAAGGAATGGCTAGTGATACCACGAGATAAGTAAAACAACGGAAAATTGCATCAGAAGCTTATCCCATAGGATTTCCATGTCACTAGAATAGCATTACAAGGCAATGCGAGATAAGTCAACAATGAAGGATGCAATGATTTTCTCATCCTACGTGTCCCCGCGGGGATAAGAAAAGTGTCTCGCGATAACAAAATACTTAAGAAAAAGGTAAAAGGGCTTATCCCGCAGGGCAGTAAAGATCTAGAACAACAGAGAAACTCAAAGGTGCATCATGGGATAAGAACTATGAAGGACAAATAAGAGAAATCCTTATCTCGCGCATCCCCATGGGGATAAGAAAGATGCTTCGAGATAAGAAAAGGCTAGTTCAAAAGCTTATCCCGCTGATGATAAAAACACAAATAAAGGGGCTTGCAGGTGAAAGGTGAAAGGAAGGGTTAAGATCAACATGGGATAAGATCTCTAGAGAAAGAAAATACAAGCTTATCCTGCGAAGGTAGAAGGAATGGCTAGTGACACCACAGGATAAGTAAAACAAAGGAAAAATACAACAGGAGCTTATCCCGCAAAGAAAGTTAAGATGGTTGAGGAGGCTTCATGGAGTATGAAATTCTAATTTGACATGAGGAAATTTAAGAGAATTCCATGTCATTATTCAGGGAAGGCTAATGAGAAATCATGATTGTCAACTGCTAGGTCAACGAATGAAATTCAAAATTGGTGCAAACGATTACCTATGTCTAACATGAATGAATTAATGGCATCACAATAAATTGAAAATTCGGTGGCATTATTTCTTACCTTGCATCTAGAGAGATTTTAGAGCAGCATAGAGCAAGAAAAAAGGTGAATTTCAGCATTCCAACGTGCTTCCCAGTATTTTCAATTGAAGAGCAAACCAGTAAGTGTGTTGTTATCACTTGTGTGCATTATCAAACTACTACAGTAATATATTGAGTTTCCTACGTGTGTGCCCTAGAAGTTGGTAGATTTTACTCTTGCATTTGTTTTCCAAGTTTTTAATCAATCTAAATTGTTAAGATGGAATCCCTTGCTGAGAAATCTTCTACCCTTGTTGCCAAGAAAGCCTACGTAACTGAGGCAAGATCCTCAATTCCCATCACTAAGGCTACACCTCTAGATATGGTTCTCCCCGTGAAAGAAATTGCAGGTTCCCCTTACATGCAACCAAGCCCTAGAACCACCTCGCAAGTATCAAAGGAGGCAGAAGCTAGCTCCCCTCTAAAAGAGAAGGCCACAAAGAGAAAAAGAAAAACTGTCTGAAAGACCATCACTATCATTTTTGATAGTGAATCTTCAGATGATCCCTCTTCCGCTCCTAAAATAGGGAAGCCCACTCCAAAGAAGAGGAAGAGCACCAAGAAGGCTTTAGCCAAAGCTGCCTCTGCTAAAACCCCATCCCCTGCATATGATGCTCCTACTCCACTTAATCCATCTGCTAAGGAAGCCCCAATTTCTCAAAAGACAATCCCATGAGGAGAAAACCCTCAAGAGCTAGCCAAAGAGGTTGCTCAAACAAAAGAAAAGACCCCCAAGCCTGAAAAGAACTCTAGGAAGTCATCCAAAGGGGATTCATCAGCTCAGATAGAGCAACCACCAGTGCAACCTACCACTCATCTTGCTCCTTCCACAACCCCTAAAGAGTTGCAACAAGAGGTTGAATAGAGATTGGAAGAAATCGCACGAAGGGCAACTATACAAACTAGGAGCCTATCCCAAGACCTGTTGGAATTATTTGAGGGATCCACAATGCAGGATCATCTGAGGACTTTCTTCAATGACAAAGAGGCAGGGTGTATGGATGCCTTCACCAAGGAAAGGAGCTAGGACATTTTTCATTCATTCTATGGCAACACAGACAAGGCCATCCCAGTGTGCAACCCCTAGACACTAAACCTTAGCAAATTGGTGGTTCCCAATGTTTTTGTAGAGCCTATGCTCATAAGGGAGTTGGAAAAGGCATATGATGTTCCAAGTTGGATGGTTAGGACTACTGAAGGATATGTCCTACTAGACATCTCCCAGGGCTATCATTCAATGTTTTGATTTAGATAAGTCTGCCCTCACAATTATAAATAGGGATAATTTGAAGAGGGACTATGAGAACAAAAAGGATAGGTATAGGAAGGATCTTGTTCCTCATTTCATGAAGAAACTTTACAAAAACTCACAAAATTATTTCCTACCATTTGAAAGGGAGCCCTTCAAGCTTGATTGTTTTGAGTTCTATTTTATTAAAACCTATTATGCACTAGGACAAGTCCTTGGAGTTGATTGTGAGCTCACCAAATTGCCCATTGATTTTATGATGATGGCCATCAACATTTAGCACCCCACAATAAATTAATTGTATGATTTTTCAAGTTCTATTCATGAGAAGATTCATGAGGGATTGGTGAGAGTTGAAAGTAAGGATGAATATTTGGTATTCTTGCACTATTCATTGGTGTGCCACTTAATTATTTATCAAAATAGAGCATATTGGGGCCCAGAGCTGAGAATAAAGATAATTGATCCCTACATATGTCTCCATTGGCCAATGCAAAGATGGACCCAGGTTTGGGACAAGGGATCTAAGTTTGGTAATTTTTGTGTATTCTTTGACCATTTTGTGTTGAATATTTTCACAAGACTTGGGGTAGTACTGTCGAGGCTGCCTAAAGAGAATCAAAATATTGAGAATAAAGAGTTGCAGGGTTGATGGACATGTCTACGGTGAGGGTGCATTCACCCACAATTTTGGGGATTTCTTCTTTTATGGCAATTGTACAATAATAAGAATTTATGGATGTCAGCAAGGACCCCATGTATTGCCTATTGTTGTCTCTCCAAGGTTAGCATTCCTCGAATTCATCTGGAAAATGATTTGGATAGAGAGGGAGCAGATCAAATCTGATAGAAAGGGAAAATTTATCCCCAGGAAAACAATTTTCAATGAATTCAGTGTAGGTTGTGAGACCTTGCAGAAGGTATAGGATTGTTTGGTGAAGAATTGCAGGTTGAGGATTTCCCAAGCCAGACATTTTGACCATGAAGGTTGTATAAATGGAATTAGGGTAAATAAATTGAAGGAAAAGGGGTATTTTCATTCTTTTGTAGAAAGAGAAGATCTGATTAGGGATGCTCATCCATGCGAGGTAGAGCAAAGGAGGAAGAAGTGGTACCTCATGAATAAATTTGAAAAGGAAAGGAAACAATAGGATCCCAATTTTGTAGGTTCCTTACGGCACTTCAGGGATGATTTTGCTAGAATATCTTTCATGTTAAGAAAGGCAAAGGATATAATAAATGAGTTGCAGAGAACAGAGGCCAAGGAAAAGGGAGTGGAATACAAAGGAAAACCAATTGATCCAGCTCCCAAGGCTTAGACTAAGGAAGCACCTGCAGAGTCCTCCAAAGGGGGTGTACAGAAGGATGAGGGGGAAACAATAGAGCAGGTTAGGAAGAATGAAAGAGGAAAGGCTAAAATATTTTACTTTGCAGATATCCAAGAGGATTTTAATACTTTGGTGCTGCCACCTTCTCCTCCAAGGGAAACATTCCAAGATGATGCAAATGCCAAATTTTTCAATGTCTAGACAAGGCTCTCATGCCAAGCAGAATCCCTATAGAAGAAGCAGATGATAAGAGGATTATTTCTTCAAATAACTTTATGGTGGATGACAATTTTTTTATTACCCCTGAGTTTAGATCATTTTGGCTAAGGGAGAAATTGAAGAACATGTTTGATGAAGAAATATCAATTTTGACAGGAATAATTTTGGTTTCACTCCTCAAAAGACTAGAGAAATGGTAGTGAAAAGAGGAGTTCTCTTTGTCTCAGGGTGAAATTTTGAGAGAATTTTCTTGTTAGATCAGATCATGCGGCAGAAGGACCCCAATTTTGCTAGAGAGTTTGGAGATCATGGATCCTATGTAAATATAAGTTCAAAAGTTTTTGCTTTATGGTCAAAGGCCCCTAGCACTAAAAAGCCCTTGGTTTTGCAAGGGGTACAACACAAAATAGGGTATGTTGTTGTAAGGACCTTACAGGACACTACATATTCAGAGGCTGTAGCAATTTCAAAGCATGCAGTCCAATTTTCTCAACTGGCAGTAGAGGATTTAGAGAAAAAGCATATAAAGCTAAAGGATATGCATGTTGTTTTGAATACCAAGTACAATGAATTATTTGTTGAGAACATTGCATTGAAAGAGAAAATAAAGATGGAAAATGACTCTTTTGGAGGAATTAGACCCGAGGAGCTTGAGAAGATAAACAAAGAAATGTGAAGGGTCAAAGATGAAGTTGTAAGCAATTATTTTAAAATTAGGAAAGATTCAATTTTGACAATTTCAAATAAAATAATTGATAAATTGGATAAAGTCCACACTTTATATTCTTTAACATCCAAGCTCTTGAGTCAGCTTGATGAATTCATTGCATTCTTTCAACCAATCAGAGCTATGTGACTGCCAAAGGGTCAAACCTTGAAGGAGGTTATGTTAGCAGTGAAAAATGTGGCTCGGCCACCTCAGATTGTAGGGGTAACTTGGAAAAATTATAATTTATTGAATAAAGAGTTACCCAACATAGAGGAGGAAAGGAAAGCATTGATGGGAATGATTGATTCTTTCCAAGGACTCAAAAAGTGGCATGTTTCTACAATTTTGATAGATGATGGACAAATTAAGAGCTTAGAAGAATGGAAACAGGGTTTCCAGGAAGCAATAAACAATGTCTTGACATCCTTGGAAGGTGATCCAAACCAAGGAGATGCATTTCTTAATATTGTTGATAAAATTATGGAAGTAGAGAAATGGTATCATAGATTTCCCCTAGGAGTAGCAGTTGTGCATGCCCATGAAATAAAGGAAGCTATGAATAAATTGCATAGCCTGAAGGGTTTTTCTTGGCCAGCTGATGAGATTGAGGCACTACATAAAAATTACTGCTCCTTGGAAGAAGAGAAGCCTGAAGAAGAGGACTAGTCATAGTCTTTCCATTTTTTCTATTCCTAAAAGTTTTGTGTAGGATGTTCATTTTGGTAAAATGATTAGAACACTCAGCTAACAAGGAGCAGTCTCCAAGACACCTACCACCGCATGCTAGATTGCATTTTTTGATCCTGATAGAAGCATATATTAAGTACAAATGTGAGAACATCTTTTGCAGACCCATAGCTCTAACTTCCAAGATGATGCCTTTTCAGTCACCATCATTAATGCAGGTTGCACACAGAGGTCAAGGTCTTAGGCTTTAGGTCTTTTTTGTAATGCAATTATATTTTGACATGTGTCTTCTTCGAACTAAAGCTTGTTTTTCTCCCTTGTGTTATAAAAGGGAATTCAGGGCCAAGAAGAAGGATTCCGGACTCTTGATTTGTATGGATTAGAGAAACCTTAATATAACAGCAAAGAGTCTTCTAGCAGTTTTGGTGACTTGTTGTAATATTTTCATGAATTTATCAATTTTATATTGAAAATCAATAAAGAGATCATTCATTTTTTTCTCATATCTTTTCTGCTATGTTGTATGAATTATTGTGTTAATGACATGCAATCTATCTTCTCCAAGGGGGAATCTGTATTTTTGGATGGGTTTCATTTCAAGATAAATGAACTAAATAGTATCAGGTGCACCATACATCATGATAGGAATCATTGTGTTATTGCATAACAAACAATTAAAATTATTCATCCTTTAAATTTTTCATAAATATATCAGCAAGGAACACAACATGATGCAAATATTTGTAATGTAAAAGTATAAATGAATTGACATGTAAAGATACATGTAAAGATAATCACAGAGTAAAATTCTACCCACATAATTACAAACAAGTCCTCCCACATAATCACAACATTTAGATTTCACCAAAAAATATTAAGAAATCAATATCAAATAGATAATATATTAATCACATACATCATACATTTAAATCATGTCATTGATCTTCCTCTTCATCCAACTATTTGTCAGTATCTTCCGATCCATAATCAACATTGTAAGGATTATTGGTCATATCATCATCATCATCATCATCATCATCATCATCATCATCATCATCATCATCATCATCATCATCATCATCATCATCATCATCATCATCAGCATCATCATCATCATCACCACCACCACCACCACCACCACCACCACCACCACCACCACCACCACCACCACCAGCATCATCATCATCATCATCATCATCATCATCATCATCATCATCATCATCATCATCATCATCATCATCATCATCATCATCATTTATATCATCATCATCATCTTCATGAACATTAACTCCTACATCACCGTGATCTTGTTCCTCTTCTTCGACATCTTTGTTGGGCACATCATCAACAAACTGTTAATCCTGAACATCATGTACATCATCTTCCAGTTCTTTTGTATCTTCTTCTTCCATGAAATTATACTTTATCATCCCTCCTCTAGGATCATGTCTAACAACAAATGACCAACTTGGTTTATGTGGAACCTCTAAGTAAAATACCTGCTCATATTGGCTTAAAAGATCATAGGGCTCATTTCCAGCTCGCTCAAACGACCTTGTATTGACCATTGTAAATCCATTATCATGTTCAATAACAATTCTATCAGGATCATTTTCATTCATTCATAGCCTATAACATTGGATGATGAAAAGAACTAATTTGAAGGACCCAAAATCACACTCAAGTATATCATCCAAAATCCCATAGTATCAATTTTCTAAGACTTGAGGATGTATGTCGCTTCTAGATGAAACATTAGTCACCTAAAATACTACAGTTATCCTAGAATCACAAGTTCTCTTCATGTCATCCAACTTTTTGATGTAAAATTTATGACCATTGCACCACATAGCCTTGTGGTGTTTCACCTACAATATGTCAAACATGTAAAAATTATTGCATCGCCAGTTGATAAACATATTTATTCTTAGTCGAATGTATGCAAAAAATAACATATATATATATATATATATATATATACAATTAAAAAAAAATTAAATAATATGGGTGATTAATATATTTATACGTACCTGTTTATCTCTTAAACCATATGCCAAATCAATTTCCCTTGGTGTAACATTGGAATCTCCATTACGATGATCTTCTTTAACTAATGAAGTCATGCCTTCCCATGTTAATGCACGACCAGATTGTTGACATCGTTCAATGCATACCATCATCCAATCAAGATTGTTTGCAACATATAAATGTAGTGCATCCCACTCTCGAGCAACTGTAGAAAAAATAACTAGAAATTTACAACTGATGTATATTGAAGATTAAGAATTAATTAACTATAATATATAAAAAAACAAAATGTAAAATGTATTCAGTTTAATGTCCATGAACATCCAATAATTACCTCCTACTTTCCTCAATCTACCTTTCCCCATCGAGTACTCCCCTTCAAATTTGTTAATGAAGTTGGGATCCCAAATGCGTTCTACATGGATCTTTGCCGCAAACTTAGGAAGATATTCAGTAATGTACACCATAGTCTGGTATACCATATATCCCTCCACCATAGAACCCTTAGGATGTGCTCTTTGTCAAACCAAAGCCTTCAAAAATTTTAAGTGCCTCTCAACCATCCACATTGACCTTGTGTGTAGAGGTCCACACAATTCAATCTCCTCAACTTGGTGTATGAGGTAGTGTTCTTGTGCATTGAAAAATGTCGAAGGTAGACACTTTTGCATTTCACACATTAGACGAGGAATTTTTGTCTTCCAATAATTTATATCTTCTTTATGGATTTCTTTAGATGACAACCATCTACAAGTGATTCAAGATGCAAATATATTAACGAGAATTAACAAAATAATATACAATATATTACATAACAAGTAAAACAAATGAAAAATATAATACCTATACAACAAATTGAATAAATAACACTACTTGCCTCATGTATTTTCCAAGATCATATATAACTTGCTTGACATTATTGTCGAAGTGGTCTAGGAGAGATAGAGGTAGAACATACTGCAACAATTATAAAATGATCCTTTCATTGTTATTCCAAAACTAGTACTAAAAATAATACAATGAAAAGTACATGCAGTATACAAATATATAGAAAATATACAACATGAATTACCTTAATGAAGGTATGTCAATCATGCGTTTTCATCCCTGGCCCAAATTCACTTTTCTTTGTTATGAGATTATTTATGTTTGCGGCAAATCCTGTGCGAAAACATTTTTTTTGTATGACCTCTTTTATAGCATTGCTTTGTTGCTCTGTTAATAACCAAGGAAGGGCACCTATATTAATTCGGTCTCCATTGCTATTTAATTGAATGACATTTTTCATTGCATGATTGGATTCTTGAATGTCACTACAAATTTTGACAATTTTTTCTTTATCACACCTCCCATCCAATATTTTCCATAACGTCTCTATTATATTTTTTCCAATATGCATAGTATCAAACAAATGCACAATTTGTAGTTGCTCATAGTAGGGCACCTTGCTAAATTGTCTGGGATAAATTTTCAGTCCCTTTGGAAGGTAGTAATTAATGCCTTGACGACCTTCATGAAGCATATAAGTTTGAAAAATTAACAATGACAATCATCATCAGTTACAACATGAGTAAAACAAACACAATATAAAAATATAAATCCCAAACATATCATATATGATAGATAAACAATTAGATTGCATGGCATTACCTTGATGATTAATTATATTATATTCCAACTTCCATAGGCGAGGTTTCATTCTTTGTGGTTTTGATGTAGTCTCTGATTTCCCATGGAAAAGATGTTTTTCAGTAGTTAGATACTTATGATTTTTGTGGAGGAAGTGCCTATACTCATCAAACACCTGCTTTCCTAAACTTGTTGAATGACGAGATTTCATCTTCGAACCACAAACTGGACATGCAAATTTTCCCTTTGTTTGAAGACTTGCAAGATCATGTATAATTGGATTAAATATGTTAATTTTATAATTTTATATATTGAATGGATTTTTTAAAAATCCATGATTTATACTTTAAAAAATTAAACATTATTAAAGTGTCCAAGTTGAACATTATAACATACCACAAAAATGTGTTAGCCCTAGGGCATCATGAATTGTCCATACAAGCATTGCTTTGAATTGAAATTATCTATATCATATTAGTCTGGAGACGTCATACATAGTGACACCATTCCATAACTTCAACAACTCGTTGATAAGAGGCTCAATATACACATTCATATCTTTAACTTGGTACTTACTGATGAATACTAAGAGGGGAGGTGAATTAGTATGCCAAAAATTATTGTACTTAAACACTTTACTAGGCGACCAGTAGACCAGTAAAACAGTTTAGCAAACAAACCGGTTAACACACATGCAAATCAAATAGCAAATAAGGCATTCACCCACAAGAGCAATAACACCATAACACAAGATATTTGACGTGGAAACCCAAATGGGAAAAACCATGGTGAGATGAAACTCACAAGTAACTATCTGCAGAATACGAACCAGACCGGTTAAGGTCAGACCGGTTAAGGTCATACAATATTCTTTACCAGAATAGATCCTGTTAGGAATCTCAATCTCTGTTAGGAGATAAGTCCGATTAAAGACTACCTTACTAGAGGATTTTAGATCCACATATGTGAACCACCTTGTTAGAAGATTTACAAAAGTCTTTTGGGCCTACCCGGTTAAGGGCTACAAACTTGTCGAAGATGTGAGTAATCAACAAGTGAGTGATCTATCAAATAGCACAGATTGCTTTGTTAGATCCTTGATAGCTCGTTCCTAATGCATTCTAGCATTACTTCAGTCTTCAACACATTCACTCTCTACCTCTTCTTGCAGACCTGAACTTCTCTTCTATGTTCACACTTACAAAAACTCATGAACCACCTTAAACCCTAGCAACAACTTTTTAAAACCCTAGACATGATGTCCTTATAAAGGAATTTGATTTCATGTCAATCCAATAGGATTACAATACAATTTCCTAGGTTCAATGCATCTGGACACTTTTGGTAACATGACACAATATGCACCGCCAAAGTGTCGGCACCGCTAAACAATCAATGGATGGTAACTCATCACAAAATGTCGGTTGGTAACTTAGCACAGAGTATTACCAATTCAAACAAAATATCAGTTTAGGAAAAATACCGGTTGCTAGTTTGACAAAATGAAGACTGGGAAATATTTGTTGTGCTGCTTCGTTTCTTCGTATCGCTTGAGATCCTCAAACCACTTGGGTCTTCATACCACTTGAGATCGGTGACCACTTTTTGCAAAACACAAATAGTCTAAAAACTATAATACATGATACTGGTTGAGCTTTAACTCATACAAACAAAAAGTGATCTCAAGGCAAGTGGGTGTCCATCAATGACAATCACAACATCAATCATCAAAATTGCCAACACTTACCTAGTTGAATGAACAAAAACATTACATAAATATTATAACCATTTTACTGCAATATATATAATTTAATGTATGTGACTGTAAAATGAAAATAATACCTGGAACAATCATTCCCAACATTATGTACTCCCTCTTTATTGACATCCATGGAGGAATGTTATTGTTGATAACAAAAATAGGCCACGCTGAGTAAATAGATCTCAGCTCTCCAAATGGATTGACACCAATTGTTGCCAATGAAAGACTGAGATTACGAGGTTCTTCTTTAAAGTGTGGCCATTTTCCCTCTATGTCCGTAAATGCAGAACCATTCGTAGGCATTCAAATAATGTCATCTCGACTTCTATTGTGTGCATGGTAATCCATAAATTATGCTGAGGTTTCGCACATAAATAATCATTGCAAATGTGGAATAATGGGAATATAACGAAGGACCTTGCGAGGCACATTTTTTGTTAGTTGATCTATTTGATATCTACTGATATGACATTCAGGGCGCTCTATTGCAAATTCATGTTGTTTATGATATATAATATGATCATTTGGACATGCATCTATTGCTTGATACTACATTCCAATATCTTTCATAATGGCAAATAATTCTCGATATGCGCGAGGTACAATATTTGATGGTGGTAACAAAAAATCACTTATCAATCTAGAACAAAAAAAATAAGTTGTTAATATAAAGAATATTAATGGTACATATTTCACCTTTTATTTACTAGTGATGAAATAACAACAAAAATAGATGAAAAAATATGACATATATGACATACTTTAACATATGTGATATGTTGGATAAACCATTCATAACCTTCATGTTCACCAACAATAATACAACAGAGAGAAGAGTTGTTTGGGAGCCTTCGTAAAGGGGCTTGTATGCCTTCTCAAGTACAAGTAAATCATGAACAACATCAAAGTCATCTTGATCATCATGATCAGTTGTGCCAGTACTACATGTGTCATGGATCAATGTATTTGTACTGTCATCTTCAACTGTGTTTTCTAGCACATGATCATCTTCTTACATAGGATCATTATCTTCAGCTTCGATATTCACACCTCCATGTTCCTCCACATGGAAAACCACATTCTCCAGGTCGCGGTAGTCCATATCATGTGCCCTGGGGCGCCCCACCTATATAAAAATGATCAACAAAAATAAACCATGATCATGATCTCATTAACAAGTAATTTTTTATGTATATAAATTGCTAAAATGATATAAACATTTACAAATGTAGTCAATATAAACACATATAATGAACAACTTACCAATGGACAATAATCATGCCCCCCTTCAATATGACCATGTTGCCTACAATGTTTCCCAGTTGTTGTGATTAAAAGTCTTCTAGTCTTTAATCCCTTACAATTTTTGTAGGGGCAATAACATTTCACATCACCTTTTCTTTTCAAGCTAGATCACAATCTAGCAATTGTCTCCTTATTTTGTTCTTTGCTGATATTATCTGCCATGATTTTTCTTCATAGGCAAAAAAATTAGGCTATGGAAAATTCAGTCTATAACCTTCACAAACCAAGCAAAATGATGTCGCAAGTACAAAAAACACTGCTCACGCGCGGTTTTTTTTTCACTTTTTAACTTTTCTTTTTTTCATCAGATCCGAAAAAATGAAAGAAATCCCATAGTTTGTCAGAAATTTAATGCACCTAAATGCATTAGTGCAAGAATAAGAAAGATACAGAGAGGAAGGATAGGTCGCTCCCCAAGGAACTTATGGAGCATAAGGAACCCAATCACTGTCCACTAAATGATCTAACACAGTAACCATATCAGGAGGCAATTCCCCCTTATCCACAATATTCCAAGAATACCTATAATCATAAGCCCATTTAGCCAGACAGTTAGAAACCCCATTCCACTCCCTAGGAATGTGTTTGAAAACAACAAAATCGAAAGATCCACACAGCCAAAGAATATGTCTAATAACCAATTGTAAGTGCCAACTGACACAATCAAACTATTGTCTAGTAAGAAAATCCACTATGACTTGAGAATTGAAATCACAAATGATCCTTCTCCAGCACAAGAACACAGCTATGCTCAACAGCGCATAAAATGGCCAAAGCCTCCATAAGATTATTTGTTTGAAGCCCTTTATAAACAGAAAAAATAAACTAAATGTCTCCAAAACTATCTCGACCAACCCCACCAATACCAGCATGACCGGGATTCCCTCGAGAAGAGCCATCAGTGTTAATTTTGAGGACTACCTGTGGGGGAGGGGTCCAATGAACCTCCCTATAGATTCTTCGTTGAAGTGAGAAGCAATGAAGAATTTTGCAGTCGTATTCCCCTTGGTGATTTTGCTCCATGGATGTGTATGCTTTGTAGCATTACCTTCCTCATCACCATAAAGATGGCAAAAATTTGCCTCTCAGTGTGGACGTGCCTTTTATCATCTAGGGACGGCAAACTATCACCGTCTTTATGGAGGTTAGGAAGGTTGATGTTCTTTTGACCAGACCTTTGGAAACAACCAATCTTGATTTTGTTTTGTCTGAGGTTTGAGAAGTTGTTGAGGCCTAGATTATAAGGTAGTTTTTCTTGGCTATGCTCATGGATGTAATGCAATTTCTCCTTGAAAATATAAAATCTCATCTGGTATATATATATACCAAATGAGATTTGAGATTTTCAAGGAGAAATTGCATTACATCCATGACTTTGGTCCTATGTGACCAAAGTTTGGTCTTCTCATGTTTGCCATGTAATAGAATTTAGGTGAAGACTTTCTGCAAGCTAAAAATTTGCACTAATGATGGGATGCATTGAGAGAGTCTTAGACAGATACCAGATGTTCTGAGTTTCATGTTTACATGGTGGAGTATTCAAATTTTTTTATGCCCGAGGAGTCTTTTTGTTGGATTATAACATATTTTATGTTCTTGCTAAGGATCCATTTCCACAACATTTCATTTGGTGAACCTAACTATTTTAACCCTATTTTTTATTTTGATGTTCAAATATAAGTTTGTTTTCATAAAAATTTCAAATTTAATTGTATTATCATTTTTTACATTATTTTTTGTCAATGAATTAAATGCATTACAATCATAAACCAATTCTCCTATCTTTGCCTCTAGCTTCCCTTTTCCTAGGAACAACTATATTTTGTTGGAGCTTGTACTTGTTTATGAGTGTCATAACTCATTGTTTTAAATATGAAATTCCTAAGAGAAGAATTTATAAAATTATGGTTTTTCATGCTAATGGTGTTGAGACTAATTTGCAAAATTGAGTTCTAATCTATCTTTTTGGTGCTTTAGTGGCATTGTTTGTCTTTCCAGCAACATAGTTGGGGACCAAGATCGTCTTGCTAGTTGTTGGGGTTCTCCATCTCCATTGCCTATTTTCAATGCTAGTAGGGTTTCACCTTCAACTTGTGCCATGTGTCCTTTCCAATGTCCCTTGCAACTACAATTTATGCAGCTCCTTCAAATGTGTATGGTTTGGAGTCAAATGGGTTTGCCATCATTGTTGTAAGTGTTGCAAATAGGTCAAATACTATGAGCCTTCAATCTCCATGATAAGCAATGGTGGTTGTTCATGGATTTGGTATGGGATCCAATCGACAGACTCTGAGGGAGGGTATTGTGAGGGAGGATCACTGCTCAGCTGTGATGTTCAAATATCTCTCTGGGGAAGACTCTTGACCCTGCTAGGGATTCATTATTGGATGTCGCCAAAGTAGGGACCCATTCACCCTTAGTTTTATCTACGGATTTCATATGCACAAGTTTTTCCAATAGGAGGCTTGTTCATTGCACCAAGAAACCTTTAAACCTAAATTTTGGTGCATCATTAACAAAAGAATTGTGTGAAAATGAGAAAAAAAATTTACAAAATGGACTTACTAGAAAGTTTGGCCAGTTTTGGCCCAGCCTTCCAAAACTCCATGATTAGATTTCTAAATCATGTCTCCCCTTAATTGGATTTTTTTCCAAATGCAAGGGGTTTCTTTACTATAGATTTTGATAGTAAGAATGTTGATGTTATGATATTGGTAGCCACACCTTAATCTATCGACAAACTTTTGATGTCATGTTGATCTAGATTTGTCTCCTAAATCCCCATCTTCATTATTGGTTTAAATCTTGTTTCGCGGCAATATTTTATGATCATAGATCAAAATTCCACTGATTTCATTCACACAACTTTTTCCCTGATTTTGGTAGAATTGACACTGCTAAAGACCTTCCAACAAAAATAGTTTTGAATGCAAATGGCCAGAGTTGGACACAACCATTGGATTATGAATGTTTAACTTTCAAGTGCAAAAGATGCTATAAGACTGGACATGGCATATTGTAGTAGAATATGCATATGTCAAACCTCAGCCAGTGTGGGAGGCCTCTTGGTGGAAAGACGCTTCCCCAAAATATTAAATTGTTTCAAATTCTCCCAACAGAAGTTCCTCAAAAATTGATACTAGGAAGGGAAACGATGGACTAGTAGAAGTGTCATCTCCAAAACCAAAGAGAGACCAAAACAAAATTCAAGACAATGGTTTTTGGTTGCTTGGACCATGAAAATACTTGTGTTTCTACTTATCAAGATGTCTCTCTAGCAAGCACCAAGGATCCTTTAGTAATACATCCATCTTGTTCAACAAACAATGAGGGACTCCACCTTTCCAAGGTTGACTACAAGTTTGAGGACACTCTTTCTCAAGCTTCTCCTCAATCTCAAAAGGTTCTCAATGATGGAAATATAGGCAATGGTGGCACATAGTGTGAAACAAGAAAAAGAATTACTACAATAGAATGCACCTTTAACCTTATACCAAAGTTGGTGCTTCAATCAAAATTTAATTGTGGATTTTGATGGTATTTCTCATTTGTTAATGGGTCTGCAAAGTTTTTGTAGCAATTTTTTCTTTAATAGACTAGTTTATATTTCTTGCAACCTGGGTTGCATTTTATGCATAAAAAATGAATTATTTTAAGAAAATTAAATAAATAGAAAAATTAATATTTTATTTTATTATGAGAATTTAATAAGGCATATAAAAATATATGCAATTAGAAGATTATTAATGTGTTTGAGTGCGGGTGATTAAATTCAATAGAACTTTGACTATTAAATTTAATAAAATTTATAAAATTAAATTCTATTTTATTTAATTTCTCTTAACAAAACATACAAAAATTTATACAATTAGAAGATTCTTAAATTTGATTAAGATAACTCAAAATAGTATTTTTAAAATAAGTATCATTTTTTTTTCATTTTTCTTATGAGAATAAAATTAATTTATTTATTTCATTTAAATCTTTGCAAATATTTTTCATATTATTTTTATTTTTATTTTTATTTTTTTCATCTCTATTATAATATACTCTTTTTTTCCTTTTTCAATGATCAAAGATAATATTTAGATATTTTAGCAATTATTTTTTAAATTTAAAATTTTTCATTATTTTGAAAATCTAATTATTATTTTCATCTAATTAATGAAATAATGAATACTTTTATAATTATTTAGAATATTAATTATAAGATTTTATAATTTCATGAGGAAGGAGTTGTGACATATCCCAAGTGATTAAAGGTCTATTTTTTGAGGGTCAAGTATTCATATCTCTTATGCTTTCATGTTTTATTCTTCCTTGATGATGCTTTCATATGGTTTAGTTTTATATGGATTTGACTAATCGAACTAACCATTTTGATTGTGTTACAGACACTAATATCATGCCTATCAAAATCTGTGCTAAAGCCCTTGGTTGCACTCAAGCTACTAGTCAAGTCAACCATTCTATTCCTATGCCTACATCCTTGCCTAGTGTGCCTAAATTTACATCTTCTATCATGACTACTTCCACACAAAATTTTAATCTTACACATGTTAATCAAGGGGGCAACCTTTTTAACCAAAACTCTTTTACACCTCCTTCTGCGAGTCTTCCATTTGTGACCCAATCATCTCCCATACCTACATATCATAGTGTTTCACCTCCTTACTCTCAATCTCAACCTACATACAATAATTTTAACTACTACTCCATCCCAATCCAATATTTCCAGTTTCAATCCATCCACTAAAGCAACCATCAATAACTTAGCCCAAACCATTTCATCCTTACAACAACTAGCTTCCATGACCCAATCCAAGTTTAATATGCTTACATTTGATTTAGCGAGCCCCTTATCCGATGACATTGTCTGCACTATCCCTCCTAAACATGTGGAAATCCCTCAATTGGAGCTTTATAATGGAAAAGGTGATCCCTTGACTCATTTGAAAACATTTCAAACTTTGTGTAGTGATTTTGCTCATGATCAAAGACTTTCGGCTAAATTGTTTACTCAAACTTTTAGGGATAAATCTTTGCAATGGTATTTATCCTTGTCTTTTTATTCTATAACATCATTTCAACAATTAGCTAATACTTTCATTCAACAATTTCACAATAATATTGGTCCTAAAATTACTTTGACTAATTTGATTTACTGTAAGAAAGGTGTTAAAGAAAAATTGACTAATCTTGTTGGTAGATATAAACATTTGTATTCTCAAATTGCTTATCCTATGCCTGATCAAGATGTTCAAAGAATTTTTATTTCTAATTTATAAAAAGACATTAGGGATAAGCTTCTCTTTTTTGAGTTCATTTCCTTTACGCAGTTATGCACAATGCTTCATAATGTTTAGCTTGAAGTGAGTCAATTTGAATCATCTCCTTCAATGGCTTTAGTTGATAAGAATGAAAGTGCTCAACAATATTTTTTGAAGTTTAAACCAAACAAGGGAATCGTCAAGTTCAATGACAACATCAATACTCAAGTGGCAGTCATGACATCAGGTGTGACTCTTTTATCCAAATATTTTAGACAAGAATTTACTCCTCTTCTTGAGTCTTTTGTTGGAGTTGAGAAACACAACACCACATGAGCCTAAAGATCTTATGCAAGCTAAAGCAATCTGTCACAAGGAGAAGCAATGAAGCAAAAACAATATGCAGAATAAAACATAGGAAAATATGCTCAAAAGAGGAGAGCTCAATATTCACCAGAATGTGTAATGACATAATAATACAAAGAAAAGAAAAATAACCTCTAATAGGTCAACAAACCCTAAAAGGGAAAACCTAGGCTTGCACATAATAATTAATAAAAGAATTAATTATTATGCACCTAATGTTACCTTAAGTGTAAAAAGATAATAGGGAACTTAAAGAATTAAACAAATATTGTTTAATTAGTCAAGTAAATACCCAATTACTCTAACACCCCCCCTTAAGCTAGACTTAGGGAGAAGCTAAAACCTAGAACAACTACTAAAAGCAGGAAAGATGGGTCCCGACAACAAGGCCTGATCAGGTACCCAAATACAATGAAATCTCTATGAAATGGAGACAAAGGAGAAAACCCAGTGGGAAAAAACTCCTCTCCAAAAAGAGATAAAGGAACATGCTGAAAGAAGAAGAAGGAAGGAAGGCCTCATAAAGACCCCCCAAGGACAACTTCCTTCACCCCAAGCGTAGAGCGCAACTGAAGATAGTGCGGCGATGCAAAAGGTTTCGTGAAGATGTCTACAACCTACTCGGCAGTGGGAATGTACTCCAGAATGAGAACACCATCCTGAATCAACTGGCGGATGAAATGCATGTGAAGCTCAATGTGCTTCGTCTGTTGATGATCTACCAAGTTGCAGGAAATATGAATAGCACTCTGATTGTCACACCAAAGAACAGTGGGACTATCAAGAGGAAAACCAAACTCAGTCATCAACTGTCGAAGCCATAAGATCTCCTGACTGGCGAGCATAGCAGCTCGGTACTCAACATCTATAGATGATAATGCATGAGCAGTCTGTTTCTTGCAAGACCATGTGATAGGACAAGAGCCAAGACAAAAAACAAAGCCAGAAGTAGACTTCCGATCAGTGACATCACCAGCCCAATCTGAGTCGGTGTAGCCAACAATGTGAGGGTCCCCTGATGTATAGTGAATGCCATGAGAACTAGAGCCCTGAATGTACCACAAAATATGTTTGGCTGCTTATCAATGACTCTCATGAGGATCATGGGAGAATCGAGAGACAAGGCCAACCGCAAAGGAAACATCAAGACGGGTGTGACTCAGGTACAACAAACTGCCAACCAACTGCCTGTAAAGTGTAGAATATACTGAAGGAGTGGGGCAAGTGGTGGTCAAAATAACCCCTGACTGAAATGGAGTGGGAGCAGGCTTGCAATCAAGCATGCCGAAGCACCGAAGCATGTCAAGAGCATACTTTTGCTGGTAAATGTAGATCCCATCAGAAGACTGAATCACCTGAAGACCAAGGAAATAGTGCAGAAGACCAAGATCTATCATCTCAAACTGATCCATCAAGGCCCACTGAGTATGCTAAATTATAGAGGATGAGCTACCGGTGATGAGGAGATCATCAACATATAGCACAAGAATCAGGATCTCGCCCTCAAGAATTTGAATGTACACTGTGTGATCAGAATGATTGCGGGTGAACCTAGTGGAGAGCAAGAAAGAATCCATCTTCTCATACCAAACCCAAGGGGCCTGTTTGAGACCATATAATGAACACCGAAGTCTGCAAACCAAAGAACTGTCCTGCACAAATCCCTGAGGCTGCTCCATGTAGATTTCCTCCTGTAGATCCCCATGCAAGAAGGCACTCTTCACATCCATTTTGAAAAATAGGCCAACCCTGAGAAGCTACAAGAGATAGTACAAAGCGAATGGAGTTCATCTTGGCGACAGGGGCAAAGGTCTCAGAGTAATCAATACCCTCAACTTGTGAGAAACCCTTCGCAACAAGACATGTTTTGTACTTATCAATGGAACCATCAGCAGTATACTTGGTGCGATACAACCAGCGACACCTAACCATCTTTCTGCCCTTAGGAAGAGGATAGAGATCCCAAGTATGATTCCTCATCAAAGAAGAATACTCCTCCTCCATAGCACAATCCCACTCAGGACGACTAGTAGCCTCAGAAAACTTCTAAGGATCATCTGAAATAGCATGACTCAAAAGACTAGAACCCACAGTATGAGAACGGGTCCGACAAGTATCTGAAGGGTCATCGGCTAGAGGACCTGTCGCCTTAATAGTAAAGCGAGCCCACTTGGGCATCTGAGAAGGAGCAGGTGGAGGTGGGGATGGTGGATCATCAGCACCATCATCAGAATCATCCTCAAAAAGATCCTGAAGAGATGTAGTGGAAGGAGTAGGAAGAGGAGTAGACACTGGAGTCGGGGTATCCATTGTGGGAAGGCGCTCATCAAACTGAACATCTCATCAAAATAGGACCTCTCTGGAATCAGGATCAAATAACCTATATGCCTTAATATCCTCACAGTAGCCAACAAAAATGCGAGGTCGACTCTTCCACTCCATGGCTTTCCTCTGAGCATCAGGAAAAAAGCCCATGCCTCACTGCCAAACACTCGGAAAAAAGAAACATCGGGCTTGTTATGAAACCAAGCCTCCTCAGGAGTCATATGTCGAATAGCCTTGTGAGGCATCCGATTCTAAATATAGTTGGCACAATTGACTGCCTCAGCCCAAAAAGATGAATCCATGGACCTGGACTGAATCATACAATTCGCCATCTCCTGTAAAGTTTTGTTCTTGCGCTCAGTGACACCATTATGTTGAGGGGTGTAGGGAACAGTAAACTGATGCTGCAAACCATATTCAGTGCAAAAATCTCTGAAATCCTAATTCACATACTCCCCCCCATTATCTATACGTATCCACTGAATAGAAAAACTTGATTGCTTCTCAACAAATGTCTTGAAGATTTGAAATGAATCAAAGACATCATACTTGTACTTAAGAAAGTACACCCATGTGCGTCTGGAGAAGTCATCAATAAAAGTGAGCACATACTTGGCCCCAGAAAAAGAAGGAGTCGAAAATGACATGAGATCACTGTGAATCAACTCCAAGGGTGCCAAAGCACGAGGGGCTCTTCCCTTCGAAAAGGGATCTCTATGATGCTTGCCAAGCACACAACCATGACAAACACCATCAGTGCAGGAAATCTGTGGGAGCCCAAGAACAAGTGCCTATGTACTCATCTGTTGAAGATGTCGGTAATTGACATGGGCCAAGCGCTCATGCCAAAGCTTACTTTCTAAATCTACATGTGTTGTAAGAGATGAACTAGCACCCACAGAGGGCTCAAATCCATCAAATCTATACAGACGAGAAGCAGTATCAACACTCCTAGTAGCAACAACTAAATCAAAATCATGGAGGTCCCGAATAACCACATCATGTGGTGAGAACTCAACTGTCTTACTAGAGCTAGAGTGGTAAATCTGATAAATGGACAGGAGGTTCATCGAGATGTCAGGAACAACCAGAACATCCTGCAGAGTACCCCCATCCAATGAGACAAAACCTAAACCCAAGACGGAAAGCTAAACTAAGTCACCCACTGCAATCTGTGAAGTACCACATGAGGCAAGAGAAGTAACCAACTGTTGAGTGTGAGTCATATGGTGAGAAGCACCAGAATCAAGTATCCATGTGGACCCATAGTTCAAAGCTCAAGTAGTGAGAGCATGACCTTTCCCTATGGAAGGAGAAGATGCATGAGGTGAGGAGATGTGATGCTACTACATGGCTTCCTCTAAAGCCTCTAAACATTTCCAACACCTAGAAATGGGATGTCCTTCCTTGCCACAAAAACTACATGTATCCCTTGATTTCTTCTTAGTCTTGGAGGAAGACTCACCAGACTGTGAATATTTCTCATACTTGGGAGGAAATGGTGGTTTAGATTCAGACTTAGGAGCAGGCTTGGAGGGATTCTCACTACTTGCAGAAGGCTTCTTCGGCTTCGGTTTCTACTTTTGTTTCTCCTTAGAGGACTGAGCAACCAATGCTTTGTTCTTGGATCCTAAAAGCATATCCAGCTGAGAAAGATGAGACTGCTCACGAGATAAATGCTCACAAAAAGACATCAAAGGTAGGCATGGTGAAACGAACACCCAAGCCATCCATGGTGGAGTAGAAAGCAAAGGCAAAAAATTGAAAATGATCCTGAAGCTTCGAAAAAATCAAATGAATGCACTCTGTGTCTGTCTTGATCTTGCCACATCCCTGAAGAATAGATCGGGTAGTCTTGAACTTGTTCAAAAAATCTTCAATGGTGGGAACGGAATCAGGGGACAAAGAAACCAACTCTGCCTCAATCTGTAATGCCTGAATATTATTAACCCTCCCAAAGAGAGAATCAAACTTCAACCACATAGCCCGAGGAGTGAGCAACTCATCAAGGTGAAACAGAAGACTATCTGAGATATGCAAGGAGAGCAAACCCATGGCCTCATCCATCTTGTTCCTGTGCTAAAGAAGCTCATAAGGACGCTGCAATACAGGTTGAACCTCATCCAAACAAGACCACAACCCTCATGCCCTAAGAAGCCTCGTGATGTGGGGCTTCTAGGTGTGATAGTTGTGTGAAGTCAACAACTCAACTGAAGGATCTGCCATGAAAACAAAACTCTGTACCTGCACTTGCACCTACTTGTTGGTTTTTAATTATGTGATCTTTAAGAATAGATAGAAGATGTAGAAGGGTTTGTTTATTTTGATAGTTTTGGTGTTCTGGATTTCTGATATAAATGACAGAAAGCAAGAAAAAAACACCCCCCCACAATAGATAAACCCAAACCCTAGTACATACTGATGAGAAGGAAGTAGTGCAGAAGCAAAAAAACTTCAAACTGAGATCTCATGTACCTAATGAAAATTATGAGAAAAAAGATCACAAATATTAATAGAGCATGCTAAGATCTTTCCAACGCCTATTCGTTTTCGAAAAACAAAGTCCGTTTGCCCATTCTATGGCCCCGAAAGTTCAAAAAAGAGGCCCGACTTTGACTGAAAAAAAGTACAGTCAAACAACAAATTTGGGAAAAAAATCCAACTCCACGACATCCATCTCGGAACCAGCTTTCCGACGCCTATACCTTTTCCAAAAACTGACTCTGGATGCTCAAGATAGGGCCAAAAAATGAACCCCCCCTCAAAAAGCCTAGAGGGTGGTGGTCTAGTGGAGGAGCCAGGCTCCAGTGGCGCACCGACGACGCTCCGGCAGCTCTCCAAGGAGGAGCGGTGAGCGGCGGAGGAGGAGGCTAAGCGGAGGTGGCGGGGCGCTGTTACCTGGGCGACGTTGGTGGCTGCGTGGCAGGCGGTGTTGGGTTGGTTGAGCGGAGTTGCAGTCAGGCGGAGCGCGGGCAGTGGGCAACGCGGCGGGGGCTATAGGGTTGAGCCGGCGGAGGGGGCCTTAGACGTGACGACGGCCGCAGGGGGGTGCCAGCGGCGGTGGCCTCAGGTGCCGGAAGGCAGGGGCTGGTGGCAACCGCAAGGGCCGGAAGGGGCCGGCGGGGCTGGACTGACAGGTCCGGCAGGCCGTACAGTGATCGAACTGTTAGGTCCAGTACCCTACGCAAAAACCCAAATTTTTTTGAAAAAAAAAACTGCCTTTTTTTGCCTTTTTACCTTTTTTTTATTTTTTTTTTGTGATTTTTTTTTTAAAATAAAAAATTCAGCCTACATGTCATAAGAAGGCAAAAAAAAAATTGAAATTTTTTTTTTCTCAATTTGCATGCCAGAGCCGTACGGCCTAGTTTTGGAGAAAAAATTCACCCAGATGCTCAGGAGTCAAAAATAGACAAATTTAATATGACTATAGGGGTTTTTGGACCTTTTGAGCACGATGGTGAGGTCCGTTTAGGCCCAGAGTGCTTAGAAAAAAAGGCCTTTCCCTAAGCACACAAAAAAATTGCTTAAAACCCCAGATTTGCTTCCAATGCAAAAGTTCTCAAAAATAGGAACAGATAGTTGCAGATCTGAGCTTTGATACCATGTTGGACTTGAGAAACACAACACCATAGGAGCCTAAAGATCTTCTGCAAGCTAAAACAATCTGTCACAAGGAGAAGCAAAGAAGCAAAAACAATCTGTAAAACAAAACACAGGAAAATATGCTCAAAAGAGGAGAGGTCAATATTCACCAAAATGTGTAATGACATAATAATACAAAGAAAAGAAAAATAACCTCTAATAGGTCAAAAACCTAGGCTTGCACATAATAATTAATAAAAGAATTAATTATTATGCACCTAATGTTAGCTTAAGTGTAAAAAGATAATAGGGAACTTAAAGAATTAAACAAATATTGTTTAATTAGTCAAGTAAATATCCAATTACTCTAACATCTTTGCATAGCATTATGACACAATTGTTAAATAAAAATATGTTGAAATTTCCTCCCATCAAGCCAATTGATACCTCCAAACCTTTGCCACCATATCATGATCCCAAAATCTTTTTCCAGTATCATCGTCAACCCGGTCATGACACTGAAAAGTGTTATTCCTTAAGGAGTAGGATTCAAGACTTTATTGATAACAATACCATATCCATAGATGGTGTGAATGACAAAGGAAATAAATCCGTAGCTCCTCCTAATCAAAATCTTCAAATCTTTACTAATCCTTTTCCTTCCCATTCTACTAATGTGGTTGAGTCAGAATCTTGATTTTTCTCCTGATCACATTGTCCTTGAGTCTAATGATGTGGTGAATCTTGTTGATAAACCTACACCTCCTAAGGATCTATGCATTGTCTTTGATCCTAGTTAGACTATTGATGCACCTAATGGCCCACTATATATCACTGTGAAGATCAAAGACAAACTCTCCCAAGGGGTTCTCACTAATCCTGCATGTATGGTGAATATGATCATTGAAGAATATCTTTATACTTTACAATTGCATCAAGTAACATATGATAAATCTGATGTAGTGGTTAAGGTGTATGACAATTTATCTTTCCCTATTATTGGTTCTATTACTCTTCCCATTGAGGTTGGTACTAAGTTCTTAGATGTCATTTTTTCTATCATTCCTACATTGAGTCAATTTCATGTGAAGTTGGGACATCCTTGGCTCTCTTCTATGAAATAAATTCCTTCTACTATTCATAAATGTCTCAAATTTCCTCATAATAACAAAATCATAACAATTAATCATAGCATGTATCAACCCATAGTGAGGCATAGAGATATCAACCTCGATTACTTTTGGCCTAAACAATTTGAGCCTCTTAAGCCTTGAAGTGACGTTCTCTTTCAATCTTATCAAAAGTGGAAGAATGAGATGATCCTATCTTTGAGTAAGCTTAGAGATCCTATACCTATTCCTCCTCCTCATGATGGACCTAGTCTCCTTCCTACACCTTCTATTCTTCCTTTATATGATGCAGTACCACCTCCTACATCTTGCAAAGGGAAGCATCTGGCATCTCTTATCTTTGAACCTAGTAGACCTTCTCCCATTCCTCCTACTTTAAAGGAAGAGAAAAATCCTATGTCCATTGATCCTAAACCATCACAACCTTCAATGGCTAAAACTAAATGAAACTATTATGCAAGAGAATGGTGACGAAGACGTCATGCTAAGACTTGTGAACTTGCTTGTCAACCTATTTCCTCCTCGAAGAACCCAAATGCAAACATGATCCCATTTGTCCAGCTTTCGCCTAACCCTACCTCCATTGGAGACCAATGGACTTATTCGTGTGCATCAAATGGATATTGTATCTTCTTTCCAGTATCTCTTATTTCATGATTCAGTTAATATATTAGTGGAGGATATGTATCATTGGACATCATTGTAATTTTATCATTAATATTGTATTTGAACACTCCTTAGGGAGATTGATGTAATGTTATTTAATGTAATTGAAAATCAATGTAAACCTAGAGCACTGGTTAAGTGGTTCAATGTTGGTACCATCTACTATTATGCAGATGGATGTTGTATCATTTCTTATAAAAAGGCTATCATGGGAACACTTTGTTCGGTGTTTAAATGAACCTAGTGATAATGGTATATGCTCTTATGTTACGCAATTCAATATTGTTAGTTTGTTATGGTTTAAGATTCTTAGATATTGTTAGAGCGTTGCATAGATAGCGATGTTAGGGAACCCACAAAAGGACTTAGTTTATTTGAAAAAAAATCTTTCGTTTATGCATTTGTTATAGTTAATTCCTTATTTGGTTTATAATTATTATGTATTTTGTTTAAAAATAATTATTGCTATACTAATTTGAGTTAGTTGTTGTCCTCTAGGGTTCCTTAGCAATGTTAGGATAACCAGTGGACAACTGAGAGGGGGAGTGAATCAGTTGTCAACAGATTATATTAATCAAACCACTTTATAACCTTTAACCGAAGCACATAAACATTGAATACTGGAATAGTAGAAACAGATACCGGTAAGCAATAAAACTTAAGAATGAAACAAAGAATTAACACAATGCAACTGTACCACATAACACCATGATTTGTACGTGGAAAACCCGGTAAAGGGAAAAACCACAGTGGGAAGCCTACCCACAGTCAGATGATACTTCTACAGAAAGTATGTGATACAATGAGGGGCATGCACATGTAGGAAGGCACACTGCCTAGAGTGTATTGCTCATTACAAAGGAGTCTCACTGACTACAGAGAGGTTATAGCCACCTCAAGATAATTGGACAACAATCCAGAAGAATGAACTGCCAGAGATAGCATCTACCATGCCTGATTGCAATCTCGGTTAAGCTCAATACCAGAGGCCTTTGACCTCTTACTTAAACCTAATTCGATCACCTATGATCCACCAAATCTCCTTCGCATATGATATTTCATTCCACGACCACGACACACGATCTACAATGAGATCTTACATCAATTTATACAAACCCTAAGGCCTAAACCAATTAGGTCGGCCACCTAAAAAATATTATGATAAGATCATTACATACATCCATATTACAATGATATGCCATGTCGGCCTTAGACCAAAACAACAATAACCAATCCATAGAACATCCCGGTAACGTGTAGAGAACATGCTAACATGATACCAGTCCATAACCTAGATAGGTACCGAACCTAATCTGGGTCCACCACGCCAAAGCGATGTCTCCAATTAGTCGAGGCATGATCAAAGATCACCTTCTGCATCTTGAATTCCATCTAGAAGCCGCACCAACACCACTTGCACATCCTGTCAAAGATTCTCGATGAAATCTCTGTCAGTAAAACCTTAAACCCTTACCAGTAACACTAGATCTTCTATCGGTAACAAAAACATGTATGTCGGTAGCCAACCATAATAGATAGTGTTGACATCAATGACAAAACATCAATGCAACACATAATCAATTCATCCATATTGCCAACAAGAAGGGCATTACATGTATAACCTCTTTTTATTTTTTTAGTGAGATATACACTAGGATTTAGTACCCTTATCCACTTATACTTTTCGATATAGAAGACATTTAAAGGATAAAAATATAAAATATTTGTAACTACAATTTTTGACATATTATTCATAATAATACTAATTGATAAGTTGGATTTTGTAAAGGAGAGAGTGCCAAGGGAGGAAGGTACTTAGAAATTGCATAAGACATGTCATTTTTTATTGAATATGTATGAAGTTATATTTATTTGTTGGTTTGACTTTGTTGCATTGATCTATTGTATCTTCTTTATCACTTCTCTTATGTGTACTTGTTTCTCACCTTTGGAAGTCTTAAATTAAACTATACCAATGTTTTCCCTATACCCACATTTGTTTTTCTTTAGTTTCACATACAACCTTATGACTATAAAGATATTATTTTGATTATATGTTTTTGAATATTGATACATTATGATGTCAAGTTCTCCTAAGTCCTATACAAAGGTTCACACCCTCATGACTTTTGTGTGTTGATAATCATGATCTAGAATGAATCAAAATTATCTTTGATTTTTTATCCAACAACCGTATTAAATTTAATTTAATATAATTTCTCAATTATATCTATACATTATTTACACATTAAATTATAACTAAAATAAATATTATTTTGTATAATTTTAAACTATTATTAAATAATTTTATTCTTTATTATGTCGTATTAAATAAAATTTAAATTTTATATATATATATATATATTGTTTCTATAATTATAAAATAGTGTTTTCGATTAGATTAAGTGGGTAAGGGTCCCAACTAATTACAAATGTGAACCAAAAACAATCAAAACTTAGGCTTGGAGAACAAGCCCATAAAAATCAAAGAAAGAACAAAAACACAAACAAGAACAAGCAATAAACAATAGGTTGTTTCCAGGTAGGACATGAGAGTTACCCTATAGATAACCTAGAGAACATCTAAGATTGAAGTAAAACAACCTTGAGAACTTTGGTACCAAATAAGGTGGTTCCAAAACGGGGTTATAAAATTTGTGTTATTTTTTCAAAAAAAATTGAAAAATCAAAGCCACAACTAATTCTACTGATCACGATCACCAATCTGTAAACCAATCTGTAAATTTTAACAATTTTGTGTTATTGACTTTTCGTGTTGTTTTAGAACCATAGTCACGACCATCTTTAACACCCTTATTCCATCTATGACCAACCATCACACCAGAACTATCATCCAAATACAAAGACCTAGAAGAACCATATGCAGTCGGAGAAGACAAAGTGAAAACAATAGGAGCTGCCACCAGATCAACCACAAGACAACTCTGGATAAGAAGCTAGTAAGCAACATATAGCAGTAACACCCAGTAGGTCCAACATCCCAAAACAAAACCCTCTTGACAAACAAAGTAGGAGCATATCTTAGTAAGTAGAACCCACTACAATCCAACCCACCACCACCAGTAGAACAATGACATACACATAGAGAAATAGTTTGCAGATCCTCAAATACAGCCCAAGCAATAACCTTAAAAGACAAGGCAATCAAATGGAAAACTGTTAGAAAAAATAAATCTAAAAACAAATGCCAGTACACGGATGAATTATTCAAAAGATATAACAATCAACAATAAAACTCAAATACACCACAAAGGCGGAGAATATAAACTGTTGTATTTTCTCTGAGAATGCAACAAACTTCTTTCATACATTAATTGGCAGAAATAAGAGATATATGCACAATGAAAAATTACAACGAATAGACACTAATGGAAAAATCATGAAACTTTTCCAACCAAGAAAAAAACTAAAATAGATAAACTTTGGGAAACAATCCCAACAAATAGTTAAAAAACAAGTTTTTTTTATATTTTAAAATCCTCCCTAAAAATATTTATAAATCATATTTTTTCTTTATTTTAACATCCTCCCTAAAATCTTATTTGTGGGACAGCTTCTCATCCCTAACAGATTTTTCAATTCATTGAAAACTTCTTCCTTCATAGGCTTTGTCAAAATGTCAACAACTTGATCTTTGGACCTGCAAAAAGAAAGTTTGATCTCTTTATTTTTAACCAGTTCTCTGATGAAGTGAAATTTGATATCAATGTGTTCACTTCTTCCATGAAAGATTGAATTTTTAGAAAGAGCAATGGATGATTGATTATCACAAAATATAATTGTTTCCTCTATTTGGGGTTGCATCAATGCTTCAAACAATCTTCGTAACCAAACTGCTTGACAACACGTTGAAGTAGCTGCCACATATTCTGCTTCGGCTGAGGACAATGCCACAATGGGTTGTTTCTTTGAAGACCATGAAATTATATCTGAACCAAGACTAAAAACATATCCTGAAGTACTTTTCCTATCGTCCTATTTTCCAACCCAATCACTATCTGTATAACCTATTAACTTCAAAACACCCTTCTTTTCATAAAAAAAATTCATGATTTGTAGTCCCCTTCACATACCTGAGTATTCTTGTAACTACTTGTAGATGAGTATCATGTGGATCCTCCATGAACCTACTTATCAAGCTGACTACAAACATAATATCTAGTCTTGTTTTTGTTAAGTACATTAATCTTCCAACCAAACTTTTATACATAGTAGAATCTACCTTATTGCTTTCATCTTTTTTGCTCAACTTCACACCCATAGCAATAGGCACAATTGTCGGTTTTCTATTTTCCATCTTGAACCTTTTCAAAATATCATTTGCATACTTTTCTTGTGAAATGAAAATCCCATCGCTATTTTGAGTTACTTCAAGACCAAGATAATAGTGCAACAAACCAAGATCAATCATCTCAAATTCACTCTTCATTGCCATAGAAAAATCTCTAAGCATGTTTTTATTATTCCCAGTATAAAGCAAATCATCGACATAAATGCATACTATCATAACATCTCCATGTTGTTGTTTTATGAATAAGGTGGGTTCATAAGGACATTTTTCAAAACCTTTTTTTTACAAATAGGATTCAATTCTTTCATACCAAACTCAAGGTGCTTGCTTTAAACCATACAAAGATTTATTTAGTTTGAGAACCTTACCTTTATGACATTTAATCTCAAAACTAGGTGGTTGTTCACTGTAGATTTCTTCCTCCAATACACCATTTAAAAAAGTTGATTTTACATCCATATGAAAGAGATTCCAACCCTTTTGTGTTGAAAGAGCTAAAATCAAGCGAATAGTATCCATTCTAGCAACAAGTGCAAAAACTTCATTATAATCAATACTTGATTGTTGTTTGTAGCCCTTCACTACCAACCTGGCCTTGTATCTATTTACTTTACCTTGCTCGTTGTACTTTGTTCTATACACCCTCTTTACTCCAATTGTCTTCTTATGTTCAGGGAGCTCTGCAAGTTCCCAAGTTTACTTTTTTTCTCTTCATTCATAGATTTAACCCATTTATCATCTTTTATTGCTTTTGCAAATGTAATAGGATCACAATCAACAAAAAAAAAGAAAAATGATAAATATCTTCATTTACCTGAACCATTGTTGTTCTTTGATATATATATCTATGACTTGGTGGAGTAAGGCTACCTTCTGATGAAGAAGAGCTTCTTGTTAGTGAGGATTGTTGAATTCCAATACTACTGGTTCATGTGTTAACAACTAAATTTGGTTGTTGATTGGTAGCTTCATCTTCGATATTAACTTGTTGATATTTCTCATTCGGTTTCCAACACCACTCCCGATCTTCAAGGAACTTTGCATCTCTACTTGTCACCAACAATTATGTCTCAGGATTATATAACCTGTATGTCTTGGATTCTTCACTGTATCCAACAAAGATACATTTTTGTGCCTTATCATCCAATTTCTTTCTAAGTGCATTTGGAACATGAGAATAAGTAGTACAACCAAAAATTCATAGATGATCTATGTGTGGTTTGTATCCTCCCCATGCTTCTTCCGGTGTCATGCCCCAAACTGACTTTGTAGGACATCTGTTCAAAATATAACCTGCACAAGAAACTACTTCTTCCCAAAAAACTTTGGGTAAATTCTTAACATTAAGCATACTCCTTTCCATATCTAAAATTATTTGGTTTTTCCTCTCATCTACACCATTTTGCTGAGGTGTATACCTGGTTGTTAGTTGCCTTTTAATGCCATTTTCAATACAAAAATTATGAAAATCATGTGAAATATACTCTCCACCTCTCTATTAGTCCTTAAAATTATGAGAAAATAGCCACTTTGATTTTCAACTAATTCTTTAAACTCTCTGAATTTCATGAAAGTCTCTGATTTATTTTTCAAAGGATACACCCAGAGTTTCCTACTGTAGTCATCAATAAATGTCAAAAAATATCTCATGCCAGATAATGAAGCAACCTCAATTGGTCCACATAGATCTGAGTGTACTAGCTCCAATGGCTTTGAAGCTCTCCAAGAATCCCTTACTGCAAAGGGTTCTCTATGGTGTTTTCCAATAATACATCCCTCACATTCTTCATCCATTTTTTGGATAAACGGTAAACCTGTTATCATGTTCTTTTTATGCAAAAGATTTAGTCCACCAAAATTCAAATGACCAAATCTAAGATGCCATAACCACTGTGTGTCCTTTACAAGAGCACTGAAACTTAAATGCATATTGTTTCTGATATTAAGAGAAAACATATTATTAGCAGTCATGGGTATTTTAGTTATCAACTTGTTTTTATCATCAACAATAATGCATGTACCATTTTCAAATTTAACAATGTGGCCTTTTGCACAAGTTGACCTACACTTAACATGTTATGTTTTTGGCCTGTTATATAAGATACATCACCAATATATTTTTTATCACCTTGTTTTGTTGTGATTAATATCCTCCCTTTCCCTATGACCGGTGCAATTGTATCGTTTTCCATCTTGACTTCAGATTTGATGGACTCGTCCAAATTCTGAGATATCTCTTTGTGTCCAGTCATATGATTACTGCATACGCTATCAACATACCATTTGTCATCATTTACTTCCTTGTTTGTGTTGCATGTTAGCAAGACATATCATTCTTTCCCTTCACCTTCATTTGCACATTGGGCTTCCTGTTTACTTTCATCCGCAATCTTTTTGCTACATTCAGAAGGAAAGTGACCATACTTTTGACAGTAATAACATTGAATAGATGATTTATTGTACCTCTGAAAACCTCTACCTCTTTGCTGAAAATTTTCTTTGACTCTACCTCTTTCTTGAGTGAAACTACAATTTTCTCCATCACTTCTATTGGTTCTTTGACCTCTACCTCTTTGTATAAAATGTCCTTCCATTCCTCTTGATTTTTTGCCTCTTCCTCTTTGTGCAGAAGATGCTTCTGGTGTGGCTTCTTTTTCTTTCATAGATACCTTGCTCTTTAAGGCTTTCTGAAGTGGCTCCTTTGTTGATTTATTTATTCTATGCTCATGAGTGTACAATGAACCCATAAGCTCATCTACAGATAAAGTCATTAGATCTTTTGATTCTTCAATAGCTATAACTGCAAGATCATATTTTGCAGGCAAACTTCTTAAAATCTTTTCAAAAAAAATTTGGCCACTCATAACTTCACCATTTGATTTCATTTGATTAATTATTCCCATTGTATGAGTAAAGAAATCTCCTAAACTTTCTTAATCTGACATTTGTAAAAGTTCAAAATCTTTTCTAAGCATTTGTAAACAAACTATTTTTACTCTTTATGTACCTTCAAATGATTGTGCAAGGAGATCTCATGCTTCTTTGGCCTTTGAAGTGGTTGTAGCTCTTGGAAGGAGAGTTTCATCAAGACCCTGCACTATGAACAATAATGCTTTCAAATCTTTTTTTCGATTATCCCACAGTAAATCCCTTTCATTTTGTGTGAGGTCTGCTAATGTTGTTGCATCTGCCTGTTCTGAATACACATTCTGCACAAGATCCCATAGCTCTTGTGATCTGAACAAAATCTTCCTCTGAAAACTCCAAAAATCATAGTTTCTCATTAAATTTGGGAATTTGCAGCTACATATTGTTAGCATTTGTCGACATTTCAAACCTGCTCTGATACCATATGTTAGAAAAAATAAATCTAAAAAACAAATGCCAGTACATAGATGAATTATTCAAAAAATATAACAATCAACAATGAAACTCTGACACACCACAGAGGCAAAGAATATAAACTGTTGTATTTGCTCTGAGAATGTAGCAAACTTCTTTCATACATTTATTGGCAAAAATAAGAGATATATACACAATGAAAAATTACAATGGATAGACACTAATGGAAAAATCTAGAAACTTTTCCAACCAAGGAAAAAACTACAACAGATAAACTTTGTGAAACAATCCCAACGAACAGTTAAAAAACAAGTTTTTTCTATATTTTAAAATCCTCCCTAAAATAGTTATAAATCAGATGTTTCTTTATTTTAACAAAAAACCCCACCAAACACACCCTGGCACTAAGAAAACAACTCCAAAATGAAGCCCCAAACACGACAGTTATTAGTCGCCTCCAACTCAGTGACCCAACCAGAGAAAACAAGAATAGCTAAAACAACCAAAAGAAAACTCCAACCACGTGCATCCTCCTCTTCATTATTTTTTGAATCCTCACCTAGATCTCCTTCGTCTTCTCTATTCCCCTTGAAACACTCTCTCTCTCACTCTCCCTCATTTTAAATATTATATAATTCTATATTTGAAATTATTAAATATTTTATTATAGAGTTTCAAAGATAAATCTTTGAAGGATCCAACATGTTGACACATCCAAAGTAAGAAAACGAGAGCATTCATTTTCCTTTAATTTCTATGTTAGCTATCTATGAGTGAATGTAGATAGAGTAGATTCAAGTACAAAAGCTATGTAAACCTCAAAAAAGAAACCAGCTCATATAGTTATGAAATCACAAATGGAACACAATTTAAATAATCAATATGTGACGTAGATAAGATATGCATGTTTATCGATGGATACGTAGACATTGTACATCAATAACAAAATATAGATGGAGTAGAATGAAGTACAAAAGCCATGTAAAGCTCAAAAAAGAAACCAGAAAGCTCAAATATGACGATCAATGATTTACACAAAACAAGAATTCATCATCTCTTCTAATAATAAAAGAGACTAAAAAAAGTAACCATGAAAATTATTTTTTAATAAATAAAATATATATTACCTTTTATTTTTTTAATAATAGTACATTATTTTTCATCTTTGATTAAAATAATAATATCCTACTTTTTAAATAAAAATTATCTAATAATTAAAATTATTATCTTTACAAATTAATTTATTATTAATGATCGAAATCACTTTCATCGTCATGCATCTTTTCTAGAACTAGTTGAACCGTTCAGTTGAATTGTTCACATAAAAAATGCCTTGATCAAATCATTCAGAATGCAAGGCACTGACAAACAGTTGTTACAGCATCAAATAGGCATGTTTTTCCCCTTTTGGAACGCAGTTGCAAGGTTGTCAATTTAATGGGTATACATGCACCGATGAACTGTTTTTATGAACAGTTTTTACAGCTGGTTTTGCACTTTTCATAGCATCAAATAGGCATGTTTTCCCTTTCTGGAATTTTCATTGCACCAAATAGGCATGTTTTCCCTTTCTGGAACGCAGTTCCAAGCTTGTGACCTGTATGAGACAAGCCCATTATATAATCAGCTTCAGTAATTTACATAGCCAGTGAAGGGTAGTTTGGTGTTGAAGTGAGAAGCAATGAAGAATTTTGTAGTCGTATTCCCCTTGGTGATTTTGCTCCGTGGATGCGTATGCGTTGCAGCATTACCTTCCTCATTACCATAAAGATGGCGATTTGCCTCTGAGTGTGGATGCATCTTTTATCGTTCAGTCCGACAAATTATCACCGTCTTTATGGAGGTCAGGAAGGTCGATGTTCTATTGACCAGACCTTCGGAAACAACCGATCTTGATTTCGTTTTCGTTTTGCTTGAGGTTTGAAAAGTTGTTGAGGCCTAGATTATAAGGTAAATTTTTTTTGGCTATGCTCATGGATGTAATGCAATTTGCATTACATCCATGACTCTGGTCCTATGAGAGCAAAGTCTGGTCTTCTCATCTTTACCATGTAATAGAATTTAAGTGAAGAGTTTCTGCAAGCTGAAAATTTGCACTAATGATGGGATGTATTGAGAGCGTCCTAGACAGATATTAGATGTTCTGAGTTTCATGTTTACAAGGTGGAGTATCAAATTTGTTATGTCCGAGGAATCTTTTTGTGAGATTATAACACATTTTATGTTCTTGCAAAGGATCCATTTCCACAACATTTCATTTTGGTGAACCTAACTGTTTTAACCCTTTTTTTTATTTTGATGTTCAAATCTAAGTTTGTTTTCATAAAATTTTCAAATTTAATTGTATTATCATTGTTTACATTAATTTTTGTCAATGCATTACAATTAAATGCTTGTAATTCTCCTATCTTTACTTGAGGCTTCCCTTTTCCTAGGAACAATTATGTTTTGTTGGAGATTGTACTTGTTTATGAGTGTCATAACTCATTGTTTTAAATATGAAATTCCTGTGAGAAGAATTTATAGACTCGCGGCTTTCCATGCTAATGGTGTGGAGACTGATTTGCAAAATTGAGTTATATTTTATCTTTCTGGTGCTTCAGTGGCATTGTTTGTCTTTCCTGCAACATAGCTGGGGAGCAAGATCGTTTTACTAGTTGTTGGGGATCTCCATCTCCACCGCCTGTTTCCAATGCTGGTAGGGTTTCACCTTCAACTTGTGCAATGTGTCCTTTCCAATGTCACCTGCAACTACAGTTTATGCATCTCCTTCAAATGTGCATGGTTTGGAGTCAAATGGGTTAGCCATCATTGTTGTAAGTGTTGCAAATAGGTTGAATACCATGAGCCTTCAATCTCCATGCAAGCAATGGTGGTTGATCCTGGATCTGGTATGCGATCCAGTGGACAGAATCTGAGGGAATATATCGCGAGGGAGGATCACTGCTCAGCTGTGATGTTCACATATTTCTCTTTGGGGAAGACCCTCGACCCTGCTAGGGATTCATTCTCCGGCGGACCCATTCGCCCTTATTTTTGCCTATGGCTTTCATATACACAATTTTTTCCAATAGGAGGCTTGTTCATTGCACCAAGGAACCTTTAAACCTAAATTTTGTTGCATCATTAACAAAAGAGCTGTGTGAAAATGAGGAATTTTTTTTAGGGAATGGACTTATTGGAAAGTTTAGCCAGTTCTGGCCCAGCCTTCCAGAATTCCATGATTAGATTTCTAAATCATGTCTCCCCTTAATAGAGGAAAAATTGTAAATTTATCCAAATGCAAGGGGTTTCTTTACTGTAGTTTTTGATAGTAAGAATGATAGAAATACCATTCTAAGCTATGTCTGGCCATGGAGACAAAGTATGTTGATGTTAAGATCTTGGCAGCCACACCTTAATCCATGCACAAACTTTTTATGTCATGTTGATTTGGATTTGTCTCTCAAATACCCATCTTCATTATTGGTTTGAATCTTGTTTCGCAGCAATACTTTGTGATCAAAGATAAAAAATTCCATTGATTTCATTCACACAACCTTTTCCCAGATTTTGGTAGAATTGACACTGCTAAAGACCTCCCCACAAAAAATAGTTTTGATTGCAAATGGCCAGAGTTGAACACAACCATTGGATTATGAAGGTCTAACTTTCAGGTGCAAGAGATGCTACAAGACTGGACATGGCATATTGCAGTAGAATGTCCATATGTCAAACCTCAGCCAAAGCAGGAGGCCTCTTGGTGGAAAGATGCTTCCCCAAAATATTTAATTGTTGCAACTTCTCCCAACAGAAGTTCCTCAAAAACTGATACTAGGAAGGAAAACGATGGACAAGAAGTGTCATCTGCAAAACCAAAGAGACCAAAAATTGTTTCAAGACAATGGTTTTTGGTTGCTTGGACCATGCACATACTTGTGTTTCTACTTATCAAGATGCCTCTCTAGCAGGCACCAAGGATCCTCTAATTATACATCCATCTTGTTCAACAAACAATGAGGGACTCCACCTTTCCAAGCTTGACTGGAGGTTTGAGAACACTCTTTCTCAAGCTTCTCCTCAATCTCAAAAGGTTCTCAATGATGGAAATGGAGGCAATGGTGGCACATAGTGCAAAACAAGAAACAGAATAACTGTAATAGAATGCGCCTTTGACCTCACCCCAAAGTTGGTGCTTTAATCAAAACTTAATTGTGGAATTTGATGTTGTATCTCATTTGTTGATGGGTTTGCAAAGTTTTTGTATGCAGTTTTCTTTAATAGAGTAGTTAATGTTTATAAAAAAATGAATTCTATTTTAGAAAATTAAATAAATCATTAATTATTGTTTTCATCTAGTTAGTGAAATAATAAACTTTTATAATTATTTAGAATATCAGTTATAAGATTTTATAATTTTAGGAGGGAGGAGTTGTGACATATCTCAAGTGATTAAATGCCTATTTTTGGAGGGTCAAATATTCCTCATAAAGGAAAGTTTTAACATGTTTCTATTGTGCTTGAGGTTAAGGTTTCAAGTATGTTTGTAATTGGGTTGCTAGCTTTGGGTCTCCTTGAGTTCTAAATTCGTACATGATGTCAAATATAAAATAGTTCCAACTATTGATAGTTTTGGGTATTTTGTGGTTGGTGCATGTTTTACAAGTCTATACTTGGCTATCTATCTTCTTTGCAATGTGTATCACCCTTCGATGGGTTTGCCACATACCCCTACGATGGATTTCCCCCTATTTTGGTTATGTACCCAAATTTTGGTTACATACCCAAATTTGCAAGATATGTATTCTAGTTTCTTGGAGGATGGTTGGGCCAAAGTCAAGGATTTTAAAGTTGTTCAAAGAATGAGACAAGTTGAGGTGTACAATCAGAAGGATCTTGTTGATTGGTCTCATGGTCGTTTAGCTAAGGATCAAGAACAGTTATCTTGGATCTTAGTTGATAGATTTTGAAGCTCTCTGAGGGATAAGGACATCTTAGCCTCAAGTCCTAATCCAAGGGGTATTTTTTTAGTGCACTCTAGGTATCAAGAATTAGACCAACAAAAGCATGAGGGGTTGAGGCTCCTTGGTGGAAAAAATTTGAAATAATTTTGCTTCACTGAAATGTAATTTCTTCATGTGGTTAGCTACTCGAAATAAATGTCTCACTTGGGACAATCTTCAAAAGTGAGGATTCCAAGGGTCGTGAAGATGTTGTGTCCATGGCAACAGTGGAAAGATCTTCCCATATACTTTTTCAATACAACTTTTCTAGAGATATTCGGTACTTTTGGTTGAGTGTGTGGAAACAACCTTGTATTCATGCCTCTTCACTTGGTGAATTCTGGAGAAGTACGGGAAGGTCTCTTGCTAAAGTTTCTTTTCTACAAGTGGCTTGGTCCATTAGACCCTCTTTCATAATCTAGCAAATTTGGTTTGAAAGAAACTGAAGAAGCTGTTAGGAAAGGAGTATGGGGATTCAATAGCTTTAGTTAAGGAACAATACAATTCAAGAAACTATTTTATCTTTGTGTGAGGTATCTACCCCCTTTGATCCTAAAGGAGATATGATGAAGGGGTTAGGTTTTTGTGAAAATTCTTTGGTTCATTCAACAATTTGGCGAAGGAGTAACCCCATTAATAAAACCCAAAGAGAAAGAAGGTGGATTGCCCTTCCTGAAAGTATATTCAAGATTAACTCTGATGGATCTTCAAGAGGGAATCCTTGTCATGTGGTAATTGGTGGAGTTAGAAGAGATTGTTCAAGTGTTGTGCATTTCTTCTTCTCCATTTACAAAGGTGAGCAAACCAATAATCTTATGGGAGCCCTTGCTCTTCTTCATGTCGTTGAAATAGGATGCTCTCTTGGGTGGCATAAGGTTATTTGTGAGCCTGACTCTTATATTTTGGTCAATTTATTGAATAAGCATAATTTTGAAGATGTTAATTAGCAATTAGTGTCAATGGCCCACCAAATTCTTAAGTTTGCCAAATGTTTGGATTTTGTTTCATTCTTTCACATCCTAAGGGAGTCAAATGGTGTGGCTAATTGTATACCAAAATGATCTTTTGAGTAGGTGACTGAGTGAAACGTGTGATTGGGAGCATCTTTCTTCGGATTGCTCTCAAAGGTTGAAGAAGTTGGTTGATGAGGATTTGTTTTTGGGAGCATCTGTCTTCGGATTGCTCTCAAAGGTTGAAGAAGTTGGTTGATGAGGATTTGTTTGGTTATTAGGTGTTTTGTGAGGCTTGGAGTGGCTCTTTTCCTTTGTCTTGGTGACTGGTGATTGTTGGTTCTTTGGGTCCCTTGTGGGATTGAGGTTCAGCCCTTTGATTGTATTGTTGAATTCTTTGGATTAAATAAGTTTTTACTCCCTTTGATCCAAAAATAATAACTAAATTTGATTGAGATAAATTCAAAATATTATTTTTAAAATAAATATAATCTTTTTTATTTTTCTAATATTTTTTCATGAGAATGAAATTAATTTAAAATTTCCATTTAAATATTAAAAAATATTTTATCTTTAGACTATTTTTTTTTTTCCACCTGTATTTTAATTTACTTTTTTTCTTTCTTTTCAAAAGATCAAAACAATGTTTAAGATATCTTAGTTTATTTTAATAATTACTTATTAATTTCTATAAAATAATTATTTGATAAATAACTATTTTAAAGTCTAATAATAATTTTCCTCTAATTAATAAAATAACAAATACTTTTTAATTATTTTGAATATTAGTTAGAAGTTTATAATTTCAACAAGATGTTATGACATCTCAAATGATAGTTTGGTTAAAAGGACAATCCCTTATCGAGGAAAGTTGTTACAAGTTTTTATTGTACTTAAATTTCATATGTATATTGCAATTCGACTGCTATCTTTTGGTTTCCTTAATTATTGAACTCATATTGTTGAATCTCATGTAGTTCCAACTATTGGTAGGTTTTGGTGTTCTATGGTTAGTGCTTCAATGCCTATTGGTGTTCTATGGTTAGTGCTTCAATGCCTATCACACTTGCATGGGTTTGTACAAAAGAATCTTCCTTATTTGATTACCATGTTCAATCTTTCTTCCCAGCTTGCATTTGCGCTTCTTATAGATGTTGAAAGACTCCAACCATGTGTTAGAAAGTCTTCTTCCCAAAATTTAAAGAGACATGGTCATTTGATAGTTTCAGGGTTTTTTTATCATCATCAAGATGAAACCATTCCTTTCTGTTAGAGCATCAGTTATCAAACCACCCCTTCCTGAAGCGATCATCAAAGCGCCCCTTCCCTGACATAGGTCAGTTGTAGAACCAGCAGTTTCATAATATTGGCTCTTCTTGGATAACTTTGTGCCCATAATTTCTGAGGTGGCAACTCCAATAGATTCTTATATTTTCCCTAATTGGACCCTCACTTCTTAAAAAGGCTTTTGGTCCCACAACAGCTTACTACTAAAATATAGAATAATTATTTCCATCTCTAAAACTTTTGTCCAGAGACTCCCTAACATCTCCCCATTCTTTCCTTAAGGCAACAGTCAACACTTTGGTGCTTCACGTTAGAAGGTTGTGGTGTTCTCTATTTGACTGGAACGAGACTCCCTTGCATCTTCCCCATCATCCTCCAAGGTGATGCTCTGCCCATAACAAATTTGATTAATGGTAGTCAATTTTCTTTACAACTTAAATGTTACCTGTTGAGACTTTATGCATATAACATACCACAATAGCTGTCATGGATTAAAAAACATATCATGACACTTGCTATGATGAACCTAAATTACAACTCGCTGCCATAAATGATTGTTCTTTCTACCATAAGATATGCAACAATGCTCATGTTACAATGTTTGCAATCTAGTTGCCGTGCTACTAAACCTGCTACAACACAATTGAAAACATGGATTCTCATCCACTATTTACAAACTACAGCCGCAATGTGAGCTTGAGCAAAGATCATTGCAATGTTTTACTTTTCACCATATTTGCTACATAAGCAGCGTATATTGGCAGCTTCTACTTGCTACTCACTAAATGTTAGCATTTCTTCCCATGCTCATCCATGACAAGCGAAGTGTTTCCCTTGCTTCCCATACAAGTGGTATGGGTCCCCCTTCAGTGCTATGACATGCAACAAGCAGAAGAAATACATGTTATAGTAACAACATTGTCATGGGTTCAGAGCTGCCATCAAAAGTGTAAACCAATAGTAAGAAAATAAAAATCATAAGCAATAATTTAACGACCCAACAAAGGCAGAAAGCCCATAAGCTCAAAGGTCCAATACGGGTTTGAATCTTGGTGGCTGCCTTATTAATGAAGTGTTTCTACCACAACACTAAATATCTCAAGACATATATAATATATATGGATATAGATATATGATATTTAATTTATAATTGATATAGTTAATTTTTGCTCAAACAAAGACATACAATTCATTATGTGTGCAATATATCCAAAGTGTGTACCCTCTTATATTTTGACCTTGAATCACAATTTAGTGCATAGTAAATACAATTGAGGGACACTATTGTCAACTAAAGCTTGGTCTGGAACCTGCAAAACATGATAGTCAACATTTACATTATGCTATGATAGATCATATATTCAACATTCCTTATCTATTGCCCAGTTTATATGAAGGATTCAGCAACCCTTTCTCTCTCCCCATTATGGAGCTCAAGGAGAATCACACAAGGCACCTCAAGTCTCTGTCTCCAACAAGCCCAAGAGCACCAAGGACCTCATCAATTTGGCCTTTTGGTCGATACTCAGGGTTGGCGTACTTACTTGAGCCTGGTGCTCTTGCTTCCTTGTATTCTCCCTCCATAATTGGATAGTGAGATTGAAAGGTATTACAAACTCCATCATATAATTTACTTAATTGTCATATGAACAGTTAGTGATAGAAAAACATTATTAAATTGTCATACATATTGCAGTCTATATTAATATTACTATTAAATTCTACATAAGAACATTATCAAGCTTCATATACTAAGCATACATATTCAGCTCATCCCCATGCATATCACCAAGACCAGTTTGATCTGATCTTATCTGTGGTGCTATCACTGGATGTTTTTTATTCATTTCTTTTATATATCACGTATGCCCTTTCCACCATTAGCACCCTTTGAAAGAGTGCATCTCTTCATTATATATGCCCTTTGAAAGGGACACAACCTTTCGTGATCAAATCTGCACTTCTTATTTAAATCAAATCTACACTTATGATTCCACAATTATCCCCTTCTCAAATGAGGTTCTCTTCTCCCTTTTATATCCCATGTTTGAGGGAGTCACAACTTTTCCTTCCATGCCTTTTGACCATTCATTAACTTAATTAAATTTTAATTATATTTAAGTATATTATTTTATATTTTAATTTAAATTTGATTTTTATTCTTTTGTATTTTAATATTATTATTAAATTATATTTCAATGTGTAGACAATAAAAAGTGCTCCATGAAATAAATCTGAATGACAACAAACAAACTTATATAGTTGTAATAAAAGAGTCTCCAACACACAATCATTAAAATGCCTCTACCTATAATAGTAGTTGCAAGCTAGGCATTTCCAAAACTAGAGGCTTGCTAATCTTTCACTTCAGCGAAACAAATGCCTTTTGTTGAATTCTACCTCATATAAAAGACTTACCAATTGCCATCAGAGAATGTAAAGCATTACAACTATGGAATATGATTTGATAAGCTTTCTCAAATATTGAACTACCCCTAAAAAACTCCTTGCTTCAATCACAATGAAAGTCTTGGATCACCTCAAAATGGCTTCCACTTTTACTATATTCCTAATAATAGTTGAACCTCTGTCTAATAAATTTTGATCTCAGCTACTTCATAGACTTAGCTAATATTTGATCTCAAACTTAGACAACTATTTGGTGTATTTGGTGACTGTCCTTTTAAAAAGTTAAATGAATATTTGGCTTTGTAATCAGGAATATGAATATAAACAACAAAAATCTATTTTCTACAATCATGGGTTAAACTATTTTATTTACTCTATACATCTCTATGCTATGGAAATGCCCTGAAGTTTTAAAAAAAGTGTCTATTTTACCACAATTTTTTATGAGTTTTTAAAATCTAATTTTTTACCCAATTTTTGGTTTGCGAATTTTTTCCCCAAATGATTTTTGTTGTTATGATATAAAGCATTGCAATTGTGGAATATGATTTGATAAGATTTCTAAAATATTGAATTAACCCTACAAAACTCCTTGCTTCAATCACAATGAAATTCTTGGATCACTTCAAAATGGCTTCCACTTTTACCATTTGTCTATTAACTTTTGATCTCAGTTACTTCATTGACTTAGCTAATATTTGATTTCAAACATAGACAACTATTTGGTGTATTTGGTGACTGCCCTCTTAAAAAGTTAACTGAATATTTGCCTATGTAATCAGCAATATTAATATAAACAACAAAAAATTATTTTCTACAATTCATGGGTTAAACTCTATTTTATTTACTCTTTATATCTCTGTGCTATGGAAATGCCCTTGAGTTTTTATAAAAAATAGTTTCTCTTTTTATACATTTTTTTATGTTTTTAATACTTTTGGTTTGCCGATTTTTTTCCCAAACATTTTTTGCTACTATGGTATCTACACTGATTGGATTCTATGATACGATAAGACACTTAATATACCAATAAGGCAAAAAGATTACAAAAGCTGAAAGCATGCTTGTCTGTATAACATAATTTTTAGTATAAATTACCTAAACTCAATGTTTGACAGAAGTAAGAAGTTACAGAAACATACGTCCAAAATGAAATAGAAAATGACCATATATTGGAATGACAGTTATTAGTTCCAAAATAACACTTTTGCCTCCTCAAAATGCTGTGGAATTACAGAGTCACCTTAAGCTGACAACAAATGGTGCATACCCTCTTAAAAGTGATTCTTAGCAATCTAATTTGTACAAATGAAACCACCATAAGCTCAAATATCAATTTGGGGTTGCATAGGTACACTGATCCAAGATGAAGTGTTCTTCCTGCAATTAAATGAGATATGCTTGCATGAGCCAGGTATGCAAGAAAACCTCCTCTGCCATGTATGTGAGAGCAATGACCATGGGCGGCACATTTTGCCGTCCACCATCATGTTGGAAGAAAACTATTTCTACACCGGATTAATAAGGTAGATAATCAAAAACCACAGAACTAGAGTGCAGTTGAAACGTTATTAAAAGATATCCACTTAATTCCATTCAGACATCGCTCCAATCTCTAACAGCAAACACTTGGCACTGTCTTTGCAGTCTACATAACATCAAATTTAAGCCTGGCTCTGTCATTTCTATTTCTACACGGAATTGATAAGGTAGATAATCAAAAACCACAGAACCAAATGCAGCTGAAATGTCATAAAAAGACATTCACTTAATACCATTCATATATCGCTCCAATCCCACAGCAAACACTTGGCACTGTCTTTGCAGTCTACATAACATCAAATTTTAAGCCTGGCTCTGTCACTTGTGACTGCAAATACTGCATTCAATTTTAAGACTGCGGTAAATGGCACCAAGACACTGAAATGTCACAGGATAATATTACACAATAGTACAAAATATTTTCTGCCACCTTCACACATAACTGTTCACTCTAGCTTCCTTTGCTGACTGCTTACAGAAGAGAGAATCCAGCAAAAACCCTTTCTTCCCGTCTAAGAGCTAAAAGAATTCACTCAAACTTCCAATGGTACAATTTTTCCCATTTCACAAAATCTGGAAGACCTATACTGGTGAGGTTGTAAGCAGAAATTCAGGCAGGAATCTTTGCATCAGGATACCACAGAAAGGGCATGCAGGTTTTGGAGATCCACATAGAAGAAGATACTCAGATAAATATTTGGCATCTTGCAATGATGACATATTGAAGAATGCATCAGGGGCTTGTTTCATTACCCATCTCTCACAGCAAATACAAAACCATAGAGAAGTGGCAGGACAAACATGCATAGAAACAGCACAACGTTGGAGTTTGTGACTTTGGCTGTCAGAATCACACCGCCCAGCTTGACAAAATGCAGTTTCAGGAGACCGAAATTGTACAGAAGCACCACAGAAGGTACAACGTTCTGAGACAGAGTATTCACTGATAGACGAAATTCTGCCAAAAGAAACACAAGATCAGAACTCTTTTAGAAAGAAGATATACTTACTAGTTATCATGGAGAAAAGGGATCAGATGGGAGAACTCATAAGGAAATTATTCAAATTTTATGCTGCTAAGTGGATAAATTTCACTATTAAGTTTTCCAATAGAAACTTGGCAAATTTCTGCATATATTTCAACTTCTATCAAGCCTTGTCATTAGACTCTAATATAAAGAGCCTTTCTATTAGACATTAACCCACAAGTTATTATTAAGAAATATCAAGATCAGAAGAAATTTAAACAAAATTATCATTTATTTTTTTTAAATATTATATTGGTCTATACACTCCAAGATTATACCTCTTACGCCCAAGTTCACGGATTTGTGCCGCAAGGTGCTTAAGAGGATCCGAAATTTTGGCAGCATTCAAAGATATCCATTTGTCCATTTGTGGAGCTCCAGATGGCACCCAAGCTATTTTGCTTGGATGACAAACCTGCCGAGGATAAGAGGCACGATATAATATTGCCGAAAGGGAAAGGTATACAAGCCTCTCTCTAAGCTCATGCTCACTGCTGTGTAGTAACTTGATCCAAGCTTTTGATTTCTCACGTGCATCAAAAATTTCTTTCTTTTCAACCTCGCATACTCCAGAATTCAGGGATTCTAAATTGATGCCTGCAAGCAACAAGCGTCTGCAGATCACATCTAATAAATGTATGCGTCGACAGCTGACCTTTGATAATAGCCTTGGTAAATGAATTAGACATCTTTCCAAAGTACATGCCTGTCGACTTCCTGAAAACCAGCTGGAAAACCATTTAGAGAGTATTGTTTCAAAAAAATCCACTGCCAGAACCTTCAAGGCCAATAATGCCATCAGAATATCCCAAAGAACTAGTGGTCTTGTCACATCTTCAAACTGCTTTAGAGACCACAGAATGTTGGATTCCCAGCAAACCACATCCTTCTCTGAAAAGCCACCATATGTTTCAGATCTGCATTCTGATAATTTTCCCAGTGACGATTTCAGCTGCTGCCCACCCACCCAGAAGAATTCCACAGCTGCCTTCTGGGACCTAAGACAAACCAATAACTCTTAAGCATTATAGCCTCTTTTTGGCAAAAAATATCATCCAATCAATTGCAATATACTAGTGGCAGAACTAAAATTAACACCTCAGGTACCTAATATACAACTGCTGGTCTGAGGATAACATTAAATGTTATGTAAAAGATTCCTCCTGCTACACGAAATGTTTATTTCCTTACCTTGATTGATACATGGGGTCCACTAAATCAGTATCAATACTCCTCACCTGAAAGGCAAATCCAAGAACATAAGGGTATATAAGATAAATGCACAGCAATTTTATCACTCTTTTAGAAGCTCTATCCAAAACAGAGAACAGCTCCTAATATCTATAATCTAACTTGGAAGAACCGCACTACTATCATTATGGACTTTTGATAAAAATGTAAAGAATGGCATTCCCTTACTGCAACATTAAAAGATATGAAATAAGAAAAAAAATTATAGTAATTTGACAGCAGACATGGTTTAACAGAAAGCATAAATGTAGTTGGCTGCATGTTATGGTTGACATAAAACTGTTAAGGTGAATGTTTCTACACTTACTACAGATCTGAGAGAAAAATATTTAAAGAAATCATACAAAGTTGAAACTTTAAAACTAGATAAACCCTCCCATCCAAAAACTTTCAATAAACAATAGAGATCCTGAATTAATATAAAAAATTTGTTTTAAAAAAAGAATTCAGGATTACAGCTTTGACAATTGACTACTTGACTTGCAAGTGTTCACACCCACCAAGTGAGAAACTTACTGAGTACATGAAAATTGAAGCATACAAAAACAAGTTAAAGCAATATTACCTATCCTACTCTCAATCTATGCAACACTTGGGTAAAGCAAAAGAGTTAACATTGATGACAACAAAATGAAAGCTGAGAAGCTCAACAACAACTCCACGAGAACTGGTGCAATCTTCCAGGGATTATGCAAAAAGTTTTCATATCACAATGAACACCATCATAATGAACAATATACATTCCATGATAGAAGTTAAGCATCCATAGAAAAAGGGCTCAGGCTAACTTTGCATTGCAAATAGAAACCATCTAAGTGCAAAAAGTATGAAACATTGAAATTCATCAAACATTGTCACATTCTCCATTAACATCAATGCACTTCTAACAACTTGAGAAATCGAAGGGACACAATGCAATAAGTTGAAATAAACATGAATCCACCATATCTTCAATGAAATCAAATTTTATTTCTCCAAGTCTTACAACAATGTCTTCTCCTTCTCTTACTCTACTTCTACTCTAAGGAGCAAGAGCTCTCTATTTCTAATGAGCTATCTAATGATTTACAAATGAGAAGGCATGGGCCTTTTATAGAGACCCTCCCACAAATGAATGGCCAAGATTGATTTGAAATCAAGGGCCAAGATTACAAGATGGAACCCTAATTAGGGTTTTACTAACAATAGCTTCTATGGCACAGAAAAGTGGGGCCAAGTCGACCAATGAGAAAATTCATTTGGGGACAACTCGTCCTTCTTTCAAATATAAACCAATAATAAATTATTATCAGCACCTTCTAGAAGCTCTCTTGTATAAGTCGGGTTCATTGAATTTAGTCACATCAACTTGGAGACATTTAATTGGCTGAAGAAGGTGATGTAGCACCACCTTAGCATGTTGGATGCCATGTAGACTTGATAACTCATCACGAAGAATATTCCATTTTGACTGATTGTGATGGAGTATATTCCCCAATCGCATCATCTGGACCAAGGTTCTAACTCTGATCAACTCTTCTGAAATTATCCTTGATCATTTTCTTCTTTCCACGTACTTGGATTCGGGAAGTCACCTTCTTGGAATGGACTGGACTCCCTTGTCAAGGATTCTGTCATTCTTGAAATCTTTCACACTTGAACTTTTTTGAACTTTGATTTTGGATTTCTAGAGGAAATTCTTCCTTCTACATTTCTACTTGAACTTTGATCTTTGAGGTCTCAAACCTTGAATGCCTTGAACTGGATTGATGCCCCTTTTCGCCCTTTGACTTGCCAAATGCCATATTTTATCAGACATTGAATTCCATGCCTCATGTCATTTGTCCACCTTGGGTGCATATGAGACAAGTGGAGGGATTATGAGTTTTGGTGCCAATTTTCATGACGAAGGACTCTTTCCTAGAGCGCACATGAGATGAGTAGGAAATTTTCTCCTTGCCTTGGTTAATTTTCCATGCCCTGAGTGCTTGAGGGCATATCAAACCTAGAGAAGGATTTCTTTCATACTTAGCCAAATTTGTTCATTCCATGCCATCCTGAGGTTGGTCGCATTCCAAAGGGATAAGAGGAATTTCCAATGCCTTAGCCAAATTTCATCATTCCCATGTCTACAGAATTCTTAAGCACACTTGAAGAGGGAAGGAGGAATTCATTCAATGCCTTAACCAATTTCTTGAGTCTCCATATTTGAGGAATGCTTGGGCACTACTGGAGAGGGAAGGAGGAATTCTTTCAATTCCTTAGTCGTTTTTCACACCTTCCAAGATTCCTAGCATGCTTGGGCAGATTTTAGGCATGGTGAATGATTTTTTTTCTCATGGAAATTCCTCCTTGGTGCACTTTGATGCTTGTGGAGGCTTTTTGTTCTTGTGGAAAATTCATCCTCAGAGGAGAATTTGCACTTCTAGTCGCACTTTTGCTTGGAGGAAGGATTTTTTGTTCTCGTGGAAAATTCCTCCTTGGAGGAGAATTTGCACTTCTAGGTGGCATTTGCTTGGAGGAAGGATTTTTTGTTCTCGCGGAAAATTCCTCGAAGGAGAATTTGCACTTCTAGGTGCACTTTTGCTTGGAGGAAGGGATTTTTGTTCTCGTAGAAAATTCCTCCTCAGAGGAGAATTTGCACTCCTTGGCACACTTTTGGCTTGGAGAAGGACTTTTCCTTTTCGCCAAATTCCTCCTTCAATGAGAATTTCCACTCTTGGGCACAGTTATGGCTTTGGAGGATTTTTCCTCTCCGCCAAATTCCTCCTTCGATGAGAATTTCCACTCTTGGGCACAGTTTTGGCTTGGAGGAGGATTTTTCTCCTACACCTATTCCTTTCATTCTCTACATTTCATCTTCGTTCTACTCGACTTGAATCTAGATACTTGCTCCATTTATAGTCAACGATCACATGTTGCTAAAAATAAGAACTACTAAAAATAGAAAGTTTTGTCCAAATGCAAAATTAGGCCAATCAGGGAGACAATGAAATTTCCTAAAAATAGACATTCTAGAAATAGACACTACTAAAAATAGAAAGTTTGTCAGAAACACTCAAAATCATCAGTGCTAGGCTTTTCAAAACATTTTCCCATATTCAAATTTCACCAAAGATCAAAATCCAAACTGACAAGACCTCAAAGCAAACTCCTAGGTTGGGAAGACGACATTGACTGCAAAAGACTTAGCTTATTCGGCGAAGAAAAGGGGGTCCCCATTTGCAATGGGGTGATTTGTGAAAACATCACAACATCTAGCACTAGCCCGAATAAATGTTCCTGAAAATTTCAAAGATAAAAACCAATCCATACCCAGAAACTTTGGAAAAGTCCATCCAACCCATCAAAAGTTTAGGATGCAGGCTAGAAAAGGGAGAAGAGTCAAGTATTGGATCAAAACCTCTTCATCCATGATTATCTAGGCCTGTGCAAATAAATTGATTACGGTTCATAAGACCATTAAGACCCCTCATATCCATCATGGTTAGCTATGTAGATTTCTTAACTCCAAAAGCATCCTGCACATTGCCTTGCTGCTAGCCAGGTGTCTATAGCCCGGACAAGGTTGTCGCTATAATTCTCATGAAGAATGCTCTACCTCCGACAAATTATTCTTTTGAACACCTGTAGAGATGTCTGTATCTTCCCAAAGCAAATTATTTGATCCTTTTTATCTTATCCTCTCCTCCTCTTTTTTTCCCTTCTCTCTTGGCAAGTAAACAATGAAGCTCACAAAGGGTTTAACAATTACAGTTGCGTTGAAGCAAGATTTAAAGTTTTTTTCCACTAAGGAATCATAATGACCTAGAGCAATTAATAATGTTTGAAACATATAGTAATCATAGAATTCAAATGTTAAGACACAATGAATGATTAAACTTCTAGGTCGAGGAAAGGTCCTAACCAAATGATAAAGTAGGAAAAGAAAAACCTCAAATTCTAAAGCACTTCACAAATAGTTATCCAAGAAATGGACTGAACATAACTAAATACAAATGTTAGAGTGTGCTTATGTACCGCCTTTCTCACGAAATGGGAACCCTCTAAAGCAAACCTAAACTGAAAGGAAACCTACTCTAACAAAACAAAAATTTTGAAAAAGCAAGACTCAAAAGATCTAAATATATGCATGGCCTGACATGATATTTTAGGATGTGCAAGAGCAACATAGCAATGGTTACAATCCGAAGTCTTAAAAATTCATCTTTGAACTCTGAGAAATAGTCCTTCCTATTACAACTTTCATGTGTAATCGAAATTTCTGGAAAAATTATTAATTAGGGCAACTCATTTGGACCATGACTAATCCATAAACAAGTTATTCCTGGACCTCCATAATCAAAATCGTAACTTTCAAAGTCAAGGGTAAGGAAAGAGACAACTTGGCGGCCTTCATCCTCGGGTAGGAATTCATCAAGAGGTCAAAGTTGGTGGTATACCATCCTACTTGCATTTGAAATATGCAGATAGGGATCACACTCAATGGCGGGCAAGCCAAGTTGTGAGCTATATTTGAAAGGGAAATTGGAAATGTGGGACATTTCTCCAGCAAACTCCTTTTGAATATTTGATAACAAGTTGATCCCCAACCCGAATTGCCCTTCATTCTTTACTTCTATCACTGCAACTTGTTCGTCGATCGGCATCTTACGCATCTCAATTTCATTTAGCAATTCTTCCTGGATCTTGAGTAGGGGATTGAGCACCAACCCGAATTGTATTTCATACTTTGCTTCCATCTCAGCGGCCCACTGACTATTACATATTCCTTCTTGCCTCAAGCTACTTATCATTTCTCCCATCTTGTGCATGCATGATTGAACTTCTTCATCAAGGATTACTCCTTTTGGATACTTCTTCCATTGCAAGATCAAACGTCGATCAAAATTTTCTCCATCAAAATTTTCTCCTTCATGAGAGAGGTACTAAAACGGTTCTCTATGTCTTGTAGTTGTCTTTCTTCACTTGCAACGACGATTTGATCCCCGTGTGTTGATGCTTCCAAGCGTTGAATATGACTTGTCATTTCTTGAAGGTCTTCTATGGCTTCTTTGATCTTGACTCCAACATCTTCTTCCGATGTGATGCACGAAAAGTTGTCCCCCACTTGAATGCTAGGATCATTGGATTCAGTTGTGCAATCTCTTTGTAATTCATGTCCATTAATAGTGTTGCAATGTTTTGTTCTTGCAATGATGCCGAGTTCATTTGTTCATGATAGACACTCCAGATTCTATCTGTAATGCATTCCTTTGTAGGCTCTAATAATCTGAACTAACATCTGACCTAGTCGATAGCCTCTTCACATATTGGAGCCTTGGACAAGTGAATTCTGAGTGAGGTGCATTGTGAATCCCACAACAACGGGGAAGCAACACTCCTTCAAGTCATAGATTACCAATCTCAATCTGACTCTGGATCCTTGACTTGAATCTTGAGAAAGGATCATTTCCATTGCAATTATCATCAAACAATATGCACAATTCTGGCTTTGGAATATCCCGAAAGAAGATCTTCCCCTGCAACATTAGTTCCATCCTTGATAAGAAGGCCAAGCAATTCATCTCCTCATGCTTGGTAGTCTCACGAATCCAGCACCATTAGGTTCATGTGTGCGAATTTAAATTAAATTTAATTCACTAATGAAAGAAAATGGAAAAGGCAATTAAATAAATAGTTAAATTTATATAATTTTTGAAAAGGGGATATGACAGTTATGCAAATAATATTTAGATTCATTTACCTAAGGTGGACATTAGAAGAAGGATGATTAAGTGATTTTAGGCTAGAAGCAGGATTGGGTGAATATGTTGGAATATTACCTCATCTTATAGTTTAGTATATAGAGATTATATAATAAATAATAAATTAATATGTAATTGTTAATTTATAATAATGCAGGTTAGGTAATATTTAAAATAACTAATAAAATAATAATTTGGCAGTTATTCCCATAGGTAGTTTGGGAATTTCACGAGAATGCAATGCTTTATAAGAATTTGTATCATTCTATGTAATTAATCTAACTTCAATCAAATTAATATTCTATGTTTTTATGCGTTATAATGGTTTAGTTTTTCCCTAAGTTACCAGAATCACCCTAGCAGCCTTGGAATCGGGTCCTGATTCCTTACGGGTCTTGGTCCAAGCCTAGTCCCCAGTGGATTCCGCCCGGGTTCCTCCTAGGCGGCTGGGTCCTTTATGGGTCCTGCAAATCAGCCAATGTCAAAATCGGCACTCCATCAACTTTTCTATTGGTTTCCTATTTTCTGAAAATGTGTCACAATAGAAATTAAAAGTAGATTCAGTTTGGAATTCAATAGGTTTTTGAGAGTCTGGGTCCATGCCAGTGCCAATGTCTCCTTGATTAGATATGCAGAGTGAGGAGATGTTGTTGATGCAGATGTAGATAGACATACCCTCTTTTCATTATTGCAGTCGGTCCCACAGATTACTCATTAACATTATAACTCCGTAGTCTCTCTAGATTACTTTTGTTTCTCACATGATAGTAGAAATATAATGAAAACACCCCAAAAACTATGCATATAGCCTAATGTATAGTTTATTAATTATATTATCAATAATGGTAGTGATAATTTATATAATTATATTTTATAATTTTGATGTTTGAACATATATATAATATATATATATATGGATGTACCCATACCCGTACCCAAGGAAAAAAAAATTGCCGATTCGGTACCCGAATCAGTAACTTAGGTTTTTCAAGCATTTTATATGCTCTACCATTTCAATATGGTATCAGAGCACAGAAGAAGTTAAGCAAGATAAGAAACGCTGATATTATTAATTTGTATGAAGCAGTATAAAATTGTTACAGATGCATTTGCTGGCCACTCTAATCTGTTGACAGGTGTTTTAATTATTTGCTGGGTATTTCACATCTTTGTTGAACATTTAAATCACTTTTTGGCTGCCAAAAAATGTTTTGCTGAAGTTTAAAACATGTGTTGGGCATTTAAAACTTTCTGTTGGGCTTTTAAACTCATGTTGGGTAGTCAAAATCTAATGTAAGGTCTTCAAATCTCTTGCTGGCTGCTTGAATCGTTGAGTATGTTAATTTTGTTTCCAAATAAAAATCAGTCATCAAAGGTGCAAATTTGTTCCAATTCAATGACATTTGATGATCCATTTTATAATCTTGGCAAGAGAAAAAGAAGCACAGAATTTTGGAGGTGAAATAAAGTGTGAAGAGAAGCTGTTGTGTACAAGAAGAGAAGCCTATTCTGGAAGAAAATAACCATGGTAAGATTTGAGTAATGCAAAAGTCTGCCAAAACTCTAAATTTTTATCTTGCTCTCTACATTAAAAAAAAGTGCAGAAGGTTAAAAGGTCTCCTGCACCACTAGCATGGTTTGACATAAGGAGAGCCAAGGACAGCAGAAAAGACACAAACCCTAGCATAGCCAAACACCCCTTACTCACAAGTTTTTGAACTATGGTTGCTAGGCATACATGCATCTAGACAGTATTAGGTCTTCAAAGTTCACCTATATGCTGTTTTTCTTCATATAAAATTGTAGACAGATAACTCAAAACAAATATTCTTTCACATATTACTAAAATGTAGAAACTTTGTCACCTCAAAAATGCATGTTTCTTGGTCTAGGAAAAACTAACACGACTTGTATTGCATAGAGATTAAGCCATTAAAGTGAAAACACCACAATTTGTAGATTGCACAATACCAAGAATACCATTTTTGCATGAAAAGCAAGCATTGTAACTTTTGGGCCCTGGTCCCAAACAGCAATGTTATAACTTATTGACATCAGAGTACGTCAGTAATTACTTGAAGTGACACACTTATGAATTGACCAATTAAAGATATTATAATGACTTCTGGTGGCAGAATTTGTCTATGCTTGTAAAGATTGTTATGATGATATATTTGGAGCTTGTACTGATCTTGGTTTTTAATTAACAAGGACAGTAAAAGGTTTGGCCCTGGTACTATTCTTCATTCCAAAAGGTAATAAATATACAGATTATAAGAGCTACATTTATGAATAACACAACTACATTATAACAGCATAGAAGAAAAATGAGAATGCGACTTACAACAGCTATAACCAAATTTCCTGGTGAAATAGCCAAGCCATAGCAACAATCAAACACATATGATGGAAGCTGTGAAAACACACACAAAACAAAAGTGGAAAAAATCTTTTTAGTTTCCCATTTTATTGGAGAAGAAATGAAAATGCAAAATATATAATTAATTGCAATGATAATGTTCTTACATGTATAGAATTTTTTGAATTTTCTGAAGCCGGACCAGGAGAACTCTCAGGAAAAGGCACTGGAAAAAGAGAGCTCCCATGAATGATCCAACTGCGGACAGAATTATCCTACATGAAACATTTGCCCAAGTTAGATTAAACTAGACTGTCCATACTGATGAGTACATAAACCACAAAAAACTAAATGCAGAACATTTCACATCTTATCATCGCCTCGAAATAGCAACAATTGTGGATCTATTTCCCACAAGTAACTTTTACAATAGAAAGCAGTAATTTGATAATATCTTAGATTCACAGTATGAATCTACTCTTTAACAAGACATGCACAAATATTTGTCTGATAGAAGCAAAATAATTAATCCCAACTAAACTTTTATACCTCATATAAATCACTCTTACTGTACACAACAAATCCACACAGAATGAATTATTCATTCATGAGAAAAATCCAAGCACAAATAGAATTAGCATAAGACAAGAATAGGTAATTAAACTCTAAAATCCTAATTCTCATACATACTTCAATTTCAATTATCTATCCTAGCTAGGAAAAAACTCGATGGGTGGAGCTCTGCAACCAAGGACAAATACAAACGGTCCTTAGCGGTAGGTCGGCTCTCCGTCCAGGGGGTCCCAAACCTAGTGGGAAGCCCCCGCATTTACTCCTACTCGTGCCTCCATTAATGGAGAAGAATAGCGATGGGGTTGGAATTAATACCAACCAAAGCAATAACGGTGGGAAAAAAACATTCCGCCGAGCCATTCAAGGGCTCTGCACGACATTCCCAGACGAGGAGAAATTCGAACCAGAGGTCCCTCATGATGCAGCAGCAAGCCAAGCCCGCGAAGAAGGTGAGGTTGCCTCGGCTTCAAGAGTTGTCATTAAACCTAATTCTTCCATGACTGATTGCATTTCTAAGGAAATTTCTAGGCATAGGGATTTTGCGATTTTTTTAGCAGCCCTTGATGTAGATAGGATGTCGTCTAGACAGTATTTGAATAGATGGTTTCAAGATACTTGGTGTACAAAACTTGGCATTCATTTTTCTTTCTGTAGAATGTTGCAAAAAGGGTTATTCCTTATTTTTTTTAATGATAAAGAAACACAGAGGAAAGTTATCGATAAACAATTTTGGAATGTAGGAAATGCTTGTTTTAGGGCCGTTCCTTGGACCCCCCTTGCATGTAACGAGGAAATCATGGCACTCTCTAACCCTAAATGGGTAGTTATTAAAAATGATCCCCCATTCTTATGGAACTGTATCACAAAAATTACCGAACCTCTAGGCAAAGTAATTAAAATTGACTCTTCTGCTGCCTTATTACCCCATATGGATGCGAGGGTACTCATTGCTTTCAATCCTGGCTCGACTTTCCCCTTTGGAATAGATATATGTACTGAAAACCAATTATTTTCATGTCCCTTAGAGTATTTGGGGGGAATTAATGCATGTCATAAATGCAGAAGAAGTGGGCATTTCCTTAAAAATTGCCCTCTAATAGGAGGGAAAAATGTTACCTCTTCCAAGAGGACCTCTGTTCGAACCCATCTACACTCGGCCTCGGAAGACCCCTTGAACCCTAAGAAGACTGGCCCTACTCCCCACCCAGTACACCCTGAACCTTCATCTCTCAACCCATCCATCAATACACAGCCTAACTCTACTGACCCGCCACCTCCACCCGAACCTGATCCCCCACCCTGTGGCCCACAAGATTGCCCTAATCCTTCCAGTGCTCCTCCCTCGATTGCCGAATCTTTACTCAAATATCAGATGGCCCTGAAAGAGGCTAATTTGGCTGCCAGTGACTCTAATCCACTGGAATCTGATGTAGCTAAAGTCTCCACTAATAAAGGTGGACCCAGAACTCAAAATGCACAACACATTGTCCTGGAAAAATTGAAAATGGTTGCAAATCACAGAAAACAACTTGAATTATCAATAAGTAACCAAAAAAAGGAGATTGAATCCTTTACCATGCCCTTCCTCCAAGAGTTGATCGAAGGGGAGGATGGTGGTGCTCATGATACCACCAATGCTACTGGTGTTGTTAGTCAATCCCCTCGGGGGTCTGAATGTAGGGGTAAATACGACCTTCTTGGGGAGATGAGCATTCCTCCAATATCAAATACTCCCTTGGAGATCGAGGATGGGGGTCAGGAAGCACCACACCCCACCAAACCTTTTGAGCTGACATCTGATAACATTGATGGGGAAATGGGGCTTACCATTCCCCCTTCCGACCAACCTCTAGAGAAAGATCATGGTACTGGACCTGGGTTAAAGTCTGACGAAGTTGTGATTACCAACAATGATGGGGATAATCCATTTTCCCTAGATCTTAGAGCTTTTGATTTTGGAACTAATAATGGGGGAGAAGACCTAGCTGGAAATAAATCTAAGAAAAAAAGGAGGAAAAGATCTCCTAAGGCCGCTAAAGAGACTTCAGTTAGGAAGGACTCATTGGGACCTGAGCAGCTCTCTGAACTTAGGAAGAAAAGAGGTAGACCACTCTCAACAGTGGCCTTTGATGTCAGTCACCTTTCTAAACCTGAGGAATGGCAAGTACTTCGAGGGGTTTAAATCCTTGGTGGACACTCCTGAATTAACCTCCTAATGTTGAAAACCATCTTGTGGAACATCATGGGACTTGAGGCCCCTGACAGAAAATATGTGGTCAAAAGATTTCTAAATATGCACAAGGACATCGATTGCCTTATGCTCCAAGAGCTAAAATTAGTGGGATTTACCCTAGAAGTTGGTCTAAAATCCATTTGGAGGGAGGCCACTCCCTTCTACACCAATCACCCTAAAGGAAAAGGTGGAGCTGCAATTTTATTAAACCCTAAATGGGCGAATAAGGTCACTAAATGGGGACAATCCCCTTGTGAAAGGGCAGTATGGGCTATCATACAAAATGACAATTCCACCTTTGGCATATGCTCAATCTATGCCTCCAATGACTACAGAGAAAGAGGGGTTATGTGGGAATGGCTTGCAAATTTGGAAGACATCCCCTGGCTCTTGGGAGGAGACTTCAACATGCTAATTAATGCACAAGATAAACAGGGAGGAAACAAGGTGGAGTGGAAAGGTGCTGAGAGAATACAGTGGGAAAGGATGGTTACCAAAGACTAATTGATCCTTTAGCAGGAAAGAAGGGAGAGTATAAATCAATATGGTACACCTGGTGTAATCACCAACAGTATAATAAGAGAGTCTATTGTAGACTTGATAGATTTTATTTCAACAAAGACTTCTTCGAAACTATTAAAAATGAGGAAGGTATTCAATATGCTGTCATACCATATACACTATCAGATCATCATCCTATTATGGTTGGGTTAAAGATAACTGATAGTAGAGTGGCCCCACCAAACGCTAGTTCGAACTTTAGAATGAACACTAGTCTACTAATGGATGATGACCTGAAATGTGCCCTGTGTCTTGTCAGAATGTTTAATAAATACGGCAATAGCCAATTGTCCAACATTGACAAATGGAACTAGAATGTTAAAACCTAGACCTCACTCTGCCAGGCTGTGGGTAAAAAGAAGGCTAAGGATACTAGAGCCTCTAAATTAAAATTGCATAGTGCCCTCCAAGTGGCTGAGCTTGATCTTCAAGGGGATCCTGAGAACGTATCACTCACCAATCAGCTTATTAAGGCCAAGACTGATCTTAGAAGATTGCAAAATCAGAAAATCAAAGGCTGCAGAACTAGGGCTAAATTAAATTGGTTAGATACTAGAGATCGAAGTTCTAAATTCTTCTTCCAACTTCTTAAAATGAAACAAGCAAGAGAGAAAATAGACACCATATGGGAGCAGAATAAGAACCTCTCTGAACCAACTGAAATTCTTGAGTGCTTTGCTCAGTTCTACAAGGATCTATTCTCTGCTGAACCAGTTAGGGTGGAACAGGAAAATGCTAGAAAGATAGTCATGTCTTTGGTCCCCAAACTTATTGATAAGGAAGATAGTAGGATGCTTGAAATGGCTATTTCTAAAGAAGAAATCAGGAAAGCTATATTGGCCCTCAATAATGATAAATCCCCTGGCCCTGATGGGTTTCCAGTAGAATTCTATAAAGAAAATATTGAATGGATTGTTCATGACCTTCACTCTCTATACACTGAGGCTATACACATTGGATCCTTGGGAAAAAACATTAACCAAGGTCTGATCAAGCTTTTTCCTAAAGAAGGTGACAGAACCCTACTTAAAAACTGGAGGCCTATTACACTGTTGAATGTGTCATACAAAATCTTAGCTAAGTTGACTGCATGCAGATTGGAGAAAATTCTGCCTAAGATTATCAGTACTACTCAAACAAGGTTTGTTAAAGGACAATATATACTGGAAAACCTAATTACCTGTTGGGAATCACTCCACTGGGCTAAGAAATCAGGACAAAATGGAGCCATGTTACTCATAGGCTTTGAGAAAGCCTATGATAGAATAGAATGGGAGTATATCATTCAAATGCTTCAATCATTAGGCTTCCCCCCTGGATTTTGTAAATTGGTCAAAACTCTATTATGTGATGCCAATGCCTCTGTTGAAGTAAATGGGATAAGGTCTTCCAATTTTACACTAATTAGATCCATCAGGCAAGGATGTCCTCTAGCCCCAGCCCCATTTGTCCTAGCTACTGATGCAATGTTCTACTTACTTAAGGACTCCTCTATCACTCCTCCTATTAGGGGTATATCCTTACCTAACAAAAAGGAAATCTGTAATGTCCAATTTGCTGACGACACTGCAATATTAATTAAACTCGAGGAAGAAAACCTTGCTGCTCTGCTGAAAAATAATGATCTATTTTGCCTAGCTTCTGGCAGTAAGATTGCTATGCACAAATCCAATCTCCTTGGTTGGGATGACAACCCCCCGGGCTGGCTTTCAAAACTCTCTCTCAAATGGTTGGGCCCTACCCAGATTGTAAAATACCTAGGTATCCCTTTCTTTGTTCTTTGAAATCTAAAAGAAATGTGGGAATGGGTAAAGAATGAGATTGATAAGAAGCTCTCCAAATGGAACAGGAACTTTCTCTCCTTGGCTGGAAGATTTCAGGTGTGTCAAAAGATATTGGCATCATATAATATCTATTTCTCATCTGCTTGGCTATTTAGAAATTACCAATTCAATAATGTCAAAAGCAGATTAGGGAATTCCTATGGTCAGATGGAAAGGGTACTAGGAAGCAGCATGCAGTGAAATGGGAGTGGTGCACCATGCATAAACTATTTGGTGGGATGGGGTTGAAAGACCTGAAACTACAGGGCATTGCGCTCGCCTCCAAGTGGATTCTTAAGGCCATGGAAGGTAATGAGCCATGGAAAGTTTTGTTAAAAAATAATATTGTATCCTTGATCCCTAAGAAAGCCAGGAAATGGAAAGATCTCCCAATTCTTGACCTTCTTCTTGGACAGATTGAGGTATCCCCAGCTGGTTCTGATGTCTTTAAGTCCCTATGGAAAGCTTGGGAACAGGTGAAGCACTTGGTACATATCAAAGTGAATGGCACTATACAGGGGCATATTGCCAATAATAGATCAATATGGTGGAGTCTATTTCATAATGGAAAACCATTAGCCACTCTCCAAGGCTTCTCTGCACTAAAATGGCACAATATGGGTATTAAATATTTTGAGCAGCTATTTGAGAATGGCCAATTGAGATCGTGGGAGGAGCTGAAACTTACCTTCTCTATCCCGACATCCCAGAACAGGACCTATAACATTATTAAAATGGCTTTATCTTCTGCTCTTCCCCCCTCTCACCCCCCTCTCCTCCACTCCCCCTTCTCTGCACTTTGTTGGGCCGATGGCACACCTCTCCCCTCCCTTAAAGCTAAATGCATCTATTCTTCACTTACCGAGGCTGATACCATTTTTCTACACCTTAATAGTTGTTGGGGTCTAAACTGGGAACCAAAGGATTGGAAAGATAGGTTGTGTAAATTTTGGATGGCCCATAATGAACCAAAAAAACAATTCTTTGGCTAGCGCCTGCTGTTAAATAAACTCCCCATAAAAGATAAGGAGGGTAATTGCCTAAACTGTAACATATGCAAAGTACCTGAAACTGTGAAACATATATTTTTTGAATGTCATTTTGCAAAAGAAATATGGAGATTATTCAGCTTTAGTTTGGAATCTAACTATGTTGAACACATAGATGTTATTCTAGGCTATATCAAGGGCTGTAGGAAAATTGCAAATATCTTTTGGTCTTGTTTTTCTTTGGAGGTTCTTTGGCTCATTTGGAAGTTTCGTAATGATGACATCTTTAATAATAGCACCAAGCACCTCACTGAGTCTCCTAGGAGACTCATTATTTACTCTATCTCTATGCAGGTCACTGTTGTACTTAAGCTGGACTCGGACAAATTTGACAGATGGATCGGGCTACTATTGTTTACATCTGAGAGTTATCTCACGGATTCACTTGGGAGAGGGATGAACCGGGCAAGGCCGCATTTGAGCAAGCACTAATGGCCTTTATCAGGCACATGGAGCGTAGACAGATACACATGGAGATCACTCGGGAGGAAGCTGACCTGATTCATGAACACACCTCTCACCCCCACAAACAGGCCATACTTGATGGTTGGGTGGAAGTGTGGTAGGAGGGAAACTTGGGGTGGGTTGGATCCCCCCACTGGGAGACAACTCTTCACCGGAATCTGAAATCTTATTTACCTAGTTCTCTAATGTTTTTTTGGTTGCAAATATGGATATCTAATGTAATCATCTTCTTATAGTGGAGGTGCTTGTTAACTGTATATTTTTGTGCATGCACCTTCCCTTGGTGCCTTGATACTACTGAACTCAGATTTTCCTGATGCTATGTACTGTTTATATGATATCTAATCAAAAAAAAACTCTAAAATCCTAGAATCTTTCTGTGAACCACATGATTAGTATATAGATATGATAAGCCTTAAACTTGTCTCACAAGTGAATCCTTGTAAATAATTCTATGAAAAAGTAGCATGCTCATAATTTTGGAATACATAACCAATCACAACAAACTAAGAATGCCAGTAAATCCACATAGTCAACACGGGCTTAAGCCACCTTGCCTTGAGTTCTTGAGTGAATAGGCCACTCAATATCTATACAACTTTGATCTCATTTGCAGAAAATGCTCAAATAATTGAAATATATGCTAGTTATGAAAATAGGAAGGAACCAATGTGTTTCCAACTGAAAATAAGGTTTGTGCCAGAGAATGAAAATTGCAGCATAGGGAATTCAACATCAAAAGAACTGTCAAAAAAATCAATTTGTAGTACTCTTATTATTCAAAAACAACTATCTCATATCCCAAAGCACATTATTAAAATAGCAAAGGCCAACACATACAATTAAATACATTTAATTGATGCATGTTACAGAAATAACTAATAAGCTAAATGATTTGTTCAATTTGTGTGGTAGCAACTTTTAGGAACTTCAAACCAATTAAATATTGACCATGTTCAATACTAAAGACAGACACAATTCAACTATTTGTATTAAACTAGAGATATAGTCAACCTGATTGATATCTGCCTAATCAGCAATTATTTTGAGATAGAAAACAACACACAGTTTTCATTTTCTATGGCAAAATATTCAGGGTCATCTAAATTCTTTGTTGAATAAAAATCTAAATTTATTTATATGACATCAACATTTTTCTGTAAGTTACTGTGAATGCCAAGGGATTCTTGCAGTTCACAGTTTCAGTGTTTCTAAAGCATCTCTGTAACATTAACACCTTTGAAACCTGTTGCGAGGACCAATTACTTGCATGCAAATTTGAAAACAGCTCTGATTAGCAGAATCATTTCGTGCCTAACATAGAGGGCATCAGAAACAGCTGAGGAAAAGGGTTGATACTGACATCAGCCCTCCTCATTCACGTTTTCTTGCAAGAGGTTGTTTGTTCCTCGTGTTTCATAATCATGTTACCTAGTGGATGTTATCTTCAATCAAGACATGCTGTTGATTTTATTGTAGCTGTGGTTGAAATCCACAAGCGACATTGATATCACTAAGGTTTACTTATATTTATATTATTATTATTATGAGATAATATAATTATATTATTATGTGATAATATAATTATATTATAATTATAATGTATAATTATTATTATTGGAGTTGAGGAAAAATCAACTCTACAGCTCCCAAAGATCACTTGCATGCAAACCTGTTACTGAAGGAGAGAAGCAAAAAAGCTATAGAGGCTAGAATTCAAGGATCCAGAAAAGAGGAGTCATATTGATTGTGCAACAAGAATGCAATTCAATAATTACAGTTGTTATGAAAATACAAAGAGAGAATCCTTATAAAAGGATACTTGAAACCTTAAAGGTGGAAACTCTAAAGAATTATAAAATTCCTAAGTTTAGCTTAAGCATAGAGTATAATAGATTAATAATTAAATAAATAATTATTAGCTAATAAAAGATAACTCTAACACACCCCCCCCCCCCCCCTTAAGATGAACTTAGGGAGTAGCTAAAAAACAACTAAGGACTAAAAAAGCATGTAAAAAATGTAGGAAAGCAACAATGGGTCCCAACAACTAGGCCTGAGGAGGTACCCAAGTACAATAAAATCTCTGTAAAGTGGAGAAAAAAGAGACAACCCTATGGGAACAAAACTCATTTCCAAGAAGAGATGAAAGCTCAAGTGAAGGACTAAGAAGCCTCCAAACAAGAGTGTTCCAAAAGATAGGAACAAAAAAAGAGCATGAAGAACACCACTGAAGCATGAAATAGCTGCAAAAACTGTCGAAGAGTAAATGTTGATCTGAAGAACCTCCAATGAAGAAACATGACCAAGTAGAGAAGACTGTAATCTGCATGAGTGCCCTCAAATGACACTACTCGAATCAGATGGCAAACAAGGGCAAACAACTGAACTCGAAGATACAGATGGCATGAAACACCAAAGTCTAAAGAGCTAATCAATCAAACCAAGAAAGCATTAAAACAACAGGACAAAACTCCCCATAATGCTGAAAAGGGAGAGGGACAGGTACACTGAAAAGAACGGCCAACAAAAAGTGCATGACGAAGAACCAAGAACATCGAAGGTGCAAAGAAAGTACATAGTGTCGTGGAAGGAACACTCACTTGACACACATCATGAGGCTAATGTCGTAGAAGGAACACTCACGTGACAAAGGTAGATGGCAAACAAAAGCAAACATCAACCCCCCCATGGCACTTTATAAGTAGTGCATGTACAATAAGGCACAAGAGGTGCAAAATCCCAAGTATACAATGCATGGTGGCACTTTATCTTAGTGTGTTTGCATAAAGAAAATGCTTACAAAAAAATGACTACAATGATCAGAAGGGACATAAGGCCGGAAATACAGAAAGAACAGCCAAAGACGAGACATCTTACTCAAAGAAAGAGATCCGAAGACCTGAAACATCCAAGATATTCACCAGAGTGCTGAAAAGCGAAAAATGAATAAAATGTACCTGGAGCAGAATCTGGAAAGAAAACTCATATAACTGGAAAATGCATAGAACAAGCTTTCTAACGATATAAAGTTTTCAAAAAACGGAGTTCGCATGCTCAAGACATGTCTCCCAGAGTGCAAAAATGAACGTTTGGCTTTAACAGCAAAAAACACCATCAAAAAAGCAAAATCAAAAATTCAAACCTCCAGATTTGGATAGAACTCGGAAAGAGCTTTCCAATGATATAAGATTTGTCGAAAAACGCCTCCGTATGCCCAAGATATGGCCAAAAGACTGAAGGTGCTCTGGATGGGCCCAGAAGAGGCCTGAAGGCTGCCTACACAATGCTGACGCCATCGGTCTGCGAGCATAAATTTGACGGCCGTATGGCCATCACCACGAAAAAAACAATCTGCTTGGAACAACTCGCCGGCAAAAAATCCGATGCCCGGCAAAAAATCCCAATCATCAGAAAACGCAAGAGGGGCCGGAAACAGGCCGATGGCTCTTGGGCGGCACGGGAGTGGTGCAAGGGCGGCGGCTAGGCGACGGCCAGTGGGAGCAACTGGTGGCCGACCGGCGAGAGCTTGGCGGGCAGCTGGTAGGAGTCTGGCGGCCGACGGGAGGCAAATCCGAGCGGAGGTCACGAGGGGGCCATGCAGGCAACGGCAAGGACCACGGCCTGTTGCAGGCCGTACGGACCTACACAGGTCGTTAGCCCCCCCCAAAAAAAACTTTTTTTTTTGTTTTTTCTAAAAAAACAAAAAGAAACCTTTGTGATGAAAGGGGTTTCAATTTTTTTTCTCGATCTGCGTGCACAAGGCCGTATGGCCTGGGGCCTAAAAAATTGCCTCTGGAACACTTGACACCAAAATATATCAAATTTTATATCAAAATTCGTGGAAACGGCCTCCTCAATCCAACAGTGAGGTCCTTTTGGCACCAAAATGTACCAAAAAATCAACTACCCCCAAAAATGGAAAAAAACAACTGCACAAACCCCCAAATACACAGATCTAAAGAACAAGGCCCAAAATCTCTCAAGAAGAGAACAAGGGCATGCAGATTTGGAGCTCTGATACCATATTGGGGTTGAGGAAAAATCAACTCTACAGCTCCCAAAGATCACTTGCATGCAAACTTGTCACAGAAGAAGAGAAGCAGAAAAGCTATGGACGCCAGAATTCAGAGATCCAGAAACGAGGAGTCATATTGATTGTGCAACAAGAATGCAATTCAATAATTATAGTTGTTATGAAAATACAAAGAGAGAATCCTTATAAAAGGATACTCGAAACCCTAAAGGTGAAAACCCTAAAGAATTATAAGATTCCTAAGTTTAGCTTAAGCATAGAGTATAATAGACTAATAATTAAATAAATAATTATTAGCTAATAAAAGATTACTCTAACAATTATATTATATTAATAATGTAATAATTGGTACCACTTGGAAGAGTGGCGACCCTTGGTGTATAGACATCTCTCACATATACATAATGAGATGTGTGATCTCATTCAAAGGAGGATATAACAATATAACAAAAATATGCAGATCAATATAAATTAGAGTGCTCGGGAGAGACGAATATATCGTCTATGGTTGGGAGGGCAATAAGAGCTATTGCCCATGGTTAATCGAGCATACTAGAAAAATAACATGGTATCAGAGCAGATTCTTTCCTTGTGCCTGCTCTTTAATGACAAGTTGATATCTCATCAGCACGTGAAACTGCCAACCCATCATCATGTGAGCCTCACCATTATTTTGCTGAAAAAAACATGAAGTTACAAATCTGGTACAGCAGCGAAGCAGACCTGATTCACCCACCATTGGAGGTGATTTCTCTTGGTGGACTGTTGGCAATTTGACTAGGGTTTAACCCTATTCTTGAGCACCACATTTGGGAGAGATGTTCATGAATGTTTGTTGGTTTTTATGGCAAATTTGACATCACTCTTTGGAGCAGCAGACAATTCAGACCTGAGTGCATCCTTGGAAAGGATTTCCTTTGCATTTTCAGGAAAAGTAAAGTGGTTGTATCAAAATCAATAAAGAGATAAGTATTTCATGGTTGAATAATTTTCATGCAATTACATTAGAGAATCATGTATGCTTCTAGCATTGGTATTTCCCTTCGGGATAGATTAGTTCTATGAACTATTTGTAATCTCTTTCTGAAATGCTTTCAGGACAGACCAAGAAGCATAAGAGATTGCATTCAAGGAACGAAGAACTCGATAGCTGCTGCCATGAAATTGAGTTGGTGGCTAGAGACATCTCTTCGAAGAGGAAGAATCAACAGTCAGAGGAAGACTGACATTTCAGCTTCAGAGGGAGCAGCTAAGAGGATGTGCTTTGGTTGACATCCGAGGATCTTGGTCATATTGGTTCAGAGGGAGTGGACCATGTCAAGATGCTTTCTCTAGTGATCAATCAAAGGACTATGATTCATGGGATGGAGTCCCATGGCCTTTATGCTAACTCCTAGGTCATGAATCCTTGAATACACCAAGAGTAATGTAGACTCCAACCTTGTATTTCATCAAAGGTCAAAGTATGTGGAGATCAAGTATCACTATGTTAGAGACATGGTGGAAAGGTATGCTATTCACTTAAGATACATTAGTACTAATGAGCAGACGGTAGACATTCTCACCAAGCCTCTCTTTAGAATAAAGTTTGTGTACTTTTGAAGTAAGCTTGGTATGATGGAGACTGAAGTCCTAACTGAGATTAAGTATCAGCATCATTGATTTAGTTACATGTTATACTAATGTTTTCTTCTTTCCAAAAGATGTTTAAAGTGTAAACTCTTGATTAATGCATTTCTCTTTAAGGGAGACTTGAGGTGAAAGCCCTTATCTCCACCCTCTGATGTGGTTCATGGTGGATGTCATGTGCCTAACGCCATGACAATACCACGTGAGAGAGTCCGTGGTGATTTTTCATGTACTAATCTATTTACCCTTTGGATGAACCATGGTGAATATCATTGTGAGGTGACAATCTCACAATGATGAACACTTGTGCATCTTACCATCATTGTGAGGTGACGATCTCACAATAATGGTTGATATCTCGTGAGGAGATATCTATGGGTATGCCATAATGGTGGATATCATGTGAGGTGATATCTATGGATAAGCCATAATGGTGGATATTACATGAGGTGATATCTATGGTGGATATCACGTGAGGTGATATCCGTGGATAAGCCATAATGCTTGATATCATAGTGAGGTGTGACAGTATGATGAAAGAATAAGTATCCAGTCAACTACTGAGAGGGGGGGGGGGTGAATCAGTAGATAGAAAAACTGATACTAGCTTCACCAATCTCAAAATCAATCTCTTAAACTAAACTTAGAACTATCAATAAAATATCAGTGTCAAGATAAAAACTATAAGATAAACCGGTTGACTGTTACAACAAACTAACAATAAACAACTTCAAACTCATAAACATCCAAATGCTTTGTCATATGTCAACAGACTTCATTTCTCAATGCTTTCGATTATCATGACTTATCAAAGTAGTTAAGTAGTTAAGCAAATCAACCATAAGAACATAACCACATAAACATTCACCACTTGACACAAATATTTTTGACGTGGAAACCCAAATGAGAAAAACCACGATGAGATGAGACTCACAAGATAACTATCTGAAGTTCGCCCTATTAGGAGCCTAGCCTATTAAAGCTTTACAAAAGTTTTGTTAGGGACCACCCGGTTAAGGGATTGACTACAATGTCTTGTTAGAAGCAATACCCTGTAAGGAGTAACCTCGATAGAGGATTTGAAAATCCAAGCTAATGGATCACCTTGTTAGAGGATTTGAATAGCACCAAGCTTGTTAGAGCTTACCCAGTTAGGGGATTTCAATTTTGCTGTAATTGTTAGAAAACAACAGGAGTTTGTTGATCTATTTGAATAGCAGTACACTTGCTTGTTCAAATCCTTTTCATGCTCCTATCTGCCTTTACTCAAATTGCAGATACATCATCCGGTTTGACAACCACACACTCAACTAAAACTTTGCCAACTCTGAAACTAAACAACTCATCAACCTTATAAACAAATCAATTAGGTCAGTAACACAACAAAAATCGAATTCTCTCATAGAGATAACAAACAAGTCAGTTCAAGTATGATCGTTGGATTACATAGCAATCTCTGCACATCAATCAAGCAAACCTCAATCGCTCCTTGATCACCGCTTCATCGAACTTAGTAACTCATCACGCGCTTTGCATTACATGCAACATACTTGCTTATTCTCTAGACAAAAACCGTTACATCAACACGCCAAAATCACTTGAAATTGTCTTCATACAATAATCATACGTGTCATAATCATTACCGCTCATCATCAGATCATAAACCAATATAACCAATTCACCAAACTTAATCGGTTAGGGTTTATCAAAAACAACAGGTAGGGTTTACTGGTTACTGGTTCAACTCTCCAATATATATCAATACCGGTTCGCTCCACAAATTCTTTCTACCGATTATAGTTTCCTTCACTTAGCTCATCCTACCATTTACAAAACAATATTACAACGATATCAACAATATCATTACCGGTTAATTGACATCAATGACAACATAGCATATCATTAATGCAATCTTCATGCAAATGCCAACAATCTCCCCCTTTGGCATTGATGGCAATACAAATATCAATGCCATTGATTGCTGCTGTGATTGTGAATAAGAATCCTGGTTTACATTACCAAGTATTCAGCATGCTCTCTATGTCTTAAGCTTGGCACTGGTTCTTCTCCCCATAATCACATAATTCTTCTCCCCCTTTGACAGCAATGCCAAAATGAAAGTAAAACATGTAATGTCAAATTTCACTATGTAACATCAACAACCTGCAACTTGATGCTTCCCCTGTGGAACAACTCCACTTTTACACCAATCCTTATGTACAATTCTGCAAGTAGATTCGGGACTAATGTAATCTACATCATGCTTAACTGACCTCATGAAGGGGTACAACCCCTAGCTGACTTCTAAGATACTCAAAAGTAGTCTTAGGCAGAGGTTTAGTAAAGATATCTGCAAGCTGCTCCTTGGTAGAAACATGCTCCAAGATCACATCTTTACTCTACACTTTTTCTCTAAGAAATGATACTTCAATTCAATATGCTTGGTTCGTGCATGCAAAACAGGGTTCTTGGAAATATTTATGGCACTTGTATTATCACCTAAGATTTTTACAGGTTCTGAAATCTTCATCTTAAAACCTTCCAAAATGTGCCTCATCCAGATAGCCTAAGTACAATTCAGGTAAGCTGCAACATACTCAGCTTCAGCAGTAGATTGTGAAGTACAACTCTGCTTCTTACTACTCCATGAAACAAGTCTTCCTCCAAGAAAAAATGCTCCACCGGTTGCGCTTTTCCTATCATCAACATTTCCTGCCCAATCTGCATTTGTGTACACCTTCAAGTCAAAATTTCTTCCATATGGATACCATAATCCATAGTCAACAGTACCTTTCAAGTATCTAAAAATCTTCTTGGTTGCTATCAAGATGTATTTCCTTAGGATTCTTCTAGAATCTAGCAACTAGCCCAACTGCATGAGCTATATCAAGTCTGCTATGAACAACATAGTGCAATTTTCCAATCATTGACCTGTATTCCTTCTCATCAACGATTGTGGATTCATCTTCCTTAGACAACTTACAACCTGTAACCATTGGTGTCTCAACTAGTTTACAGTCACTCATACCAAATGTCTTCAAAACCTCTTTCACATACTTAAACTGTGTGATGAAAATGCCATTCTTCATTTGATGTATTTGCAAGCCTATGAAAAATTTTATTTCTCCCACTAAAGACATTTCAAACTCATTTTTCATTTCATCTACAAAATCATTGCTCATGTCATCATTACCTCCAAATATGATATCATCTACAAAAACTTTGCTGACCAGTATTTTATCTCCTTCACATTTGAGATATATGTTACTATCATCACTGGTTCTCAGAAAGCCTATCTTCATCAGATGTGTATGAAGCCTTTCATACCATGCTCTTGGTGTTTGCTTTAATTCATATAAAGCCTTATGCAATCTACATACCATTCTTTCTCATCAATCAAAGCATAACCATATAGCTGCTCAATGTATACTTCTTCTAGTATCCCATTCAAAAATGTTGACTTAACATCCATCTGGTATACCTTGAATTTCATATGTGTTGCAAATGCAAGTAAAGTTCTGACACCTTCCAGTCTTGCCACTGGTGCAAAAGTCTCACCATAATCTTCTCCTTCCTCTTGCGCATTACCTTTGAAAACCAACCTAGCTTTGTTGTGAACTACGACACCATCTTCATTCAACTTGTTCCTAAATACCCACTTAGTACCTATTACATTTTTATTTACCGGTCGGGGTACTAAGGTCCATGTGTTGTTCTTCTCAATTTGATCTAATTCCTCCTCCATCACTTTAACCCAATGATCATCACCAAATGCTTCCTTAGCAGTTCTTGGTTCAATAGTAGAGATCATGCAGGAATTCTCTCTGATTCTTCTTCTGGTTAGTACTCCAGCATCCTTATCTCCAATAATCTGTTCAAGATTGTGATTCAGTCTCACATATCTTGGAATAGCATGATCATTATCTTCAGGTTCAACTTCTTCATTATCATCATTTTTTTTCTGAATTTATCTATTCAGGTTGAACTGGTACACCAATATTTGCTCTGCCGGTTTCAGATTTCACAGTTTCTGGTTCCTAAAACAAAATGCAAGGATCTTCATCCTTTTTCTCCAAACCGGTTTCCTCTGAGACTTCAAGATATTCATCCACTCGAACATCAGCACTCTCAATAATTCTCTGTGTCCGGTTGTTCAAACACTTGTAGGCCTTACTCTTGTTGGAATAGCTAAGAAATATACCTTCATCACTTTTAGCCTCAAATTTGCTAACATAATCACCTATCTTAATAAAACATTTGCTACCAAATATCTTGAAATAACTAACATCAGGCGATCTTCCATACCAGTGTTCATAAGGAGTCTTGTCCTTACCTCTCTTTACCAGAATCCGGTTCATAGTGTAGACAGTTGTGCTGACAGCTTCTCTCCAAAAAGTTTTTGCAACACCTCCTTGTATCAACATCGTCCTAGCAGCTTCAACAACTGACTAGTTGTTTCTCTTTGTGATAACATTCTGTTGTGGTGTCCTCGGTGCAGAAAGTTGCCATTTGATACCATTTTTTTCACAATACCTAGTGAATTCCTCATAAGTAAATTCACCGCCTTGATCTGTCCTCAGACACTTTATCTTCTTACCACTCTCCTTCTCAACTAAGACCTTGAATGCCTTGAACTTACTAAAAGCTTCAGTCTTATCCTTGAAGAATGTGACCCACATCATCCTTGAGCAATCATCAGTGAAGATCATAAAATATCTGTCACCTTGAATACTTTTTGTCCTTATTGGTCCACAAAGATCTGTATGAACCAAATCTAACAAATGTTTCGCTGAAAAAGATTTGCTCTTGAAAGTTGAGGATGTCATCTTTCCCAACTGATGTTCTTTACATAAAGCATTAACCGGTTTGTCCAACTGAGGCAAACCTCTCACTGTCTTGGACTTACTCACTTTAACAATGTTATCAAAGTTTATATGACAAAATCTCCTATGCCAAAGCCAACTATCATCTATCTTTGCAATTAAACAGTTGCTAACTTTAGGATTAAGGTGAAATAGGTAACCTTTAGTTTGTTTCTCGGTTGCAATCAGTTCACCTTTGCTGCCATAGATTTTGCACATACCGTTCTTAAACTCCAATGGGTATCCTCTGTCATTGAGTTGTGCCACACTCAAAAGATTGTTCTTTAAACCTTCAACCCAATAGACATCATCTGCACTGCTCTTTCCATTAAGAGAAATAGTTCCCTTACCTTTAACCATGCAGGGTGAGTCATTACCAAATCTTACAACTCCGCCATCAAGTTCCTTCAAAGAAAGAAATTTGCTCCGATCATCGGTCATGTGATGTGAACAACCACTATCAATGATCCAATCATCAGAGTTATCCATTCTGGATACTAATGCCTTCTGGTCTGATATCTCTTCTTTAATGGCTACAAACACAATGTCTTCATTAGCATCACCATCAATTCCTCATCAGTGATACCACCATCAATAGCAATAAGACAATCTCTTTTGCCTTTACCCTTATACTTCTTGAATTTCTTTCGTTTGTGCTCATTATCACCATTAGGGCAGTTAGCAGCTATGTGTCCAATCTTGTTGCATGAAAAACATTTCAAAGGTAATTTACCTCTATATTTACTTGTGCCTTTAGGCAACCGCTTGGCCAACAATGCTTCAAGCTCAACTAAACTGTTTTCATCATCAGCTTCTCTGCTAGATCTAGGTTCATAACTGTGACTGGCATCTCTACTTTTCCTCATAGATGGGTTTAGAAACAAAAGCTCCAAATGCAAACTCAGATTTCTGTACACTACCATCATAACCATTTAATTCAAAAGCAGTAAGCTTGCCAATGATGGAGTCAAGAGTTACCTTAGTTTTGTCAATGGACTTTAGCTCCTGAATGGTTGCGACTCGGATAGCGTAGACCGGTAGCAGGGTTCTCAGTACCTTACCGATCACTGTGGCATCTTCCACTTTACCTCCTGCACTCTTAATTTCACCGACTATCTCTTTTATCCTTTGACCATACTGTTGGATATTCTCACCTTCAGCCATCCGCATGTCATCAAACTTTCCTCTTAGACTCTCTTCTTTAGCAATCTTAACATGTTCATCACCACTATAAATTTCTTCCAGTTTTTTCCATACCTCATATGCAATCTCTAGACCATGAACATCTACATATTCTACATCAAACAAAGAACTGATAATGGCCTCTAATGCTTGATGATTTTCTTGTTGCTCTTTCTTCTGATCATCAGTCAAAATCCCAATAGGTGCAACATATTGAGTATTGACATGTTCCCAATACAGGCTTCCCAGACTCTTGATATAATTTTCATTGTCACTCCATATCCTATAGTTCTCTCTATTAAACTTCGGACCTTCCTTCTTTATCATGATCTGCAACATCTATACATCAAGTTGTTAGGCTGACCTTAGAGGACCTAATACGCTCTGATACCAATTGATGGTATGATGAAAGAATAAGTATCCGGTCAACTACTAAGAGGGGCGAGGTGAATCAGTAGATAGAAAAACTGATACTAGCTTCACCAATCTCAAAATCAATCTCTCAAACTAAACTTAAAACTATCAATGCAATATCACTGTCAAGATAAAAACTCATACGATAAACTGGTTGACTGTTACAACAAACTAACAATAAACAACTTCAAACTCATAAACATCCAAATGCTTTTTCATATGTCAACATACTTCATTTCTCAATGCTTCCAATTATCATGACTTATAAAAGTAGTTAAGTAGTTAAGCAAATCAACCATAAGAACATAACCACAAAAACATTCACCACTTGACACAAATATTTTTGACGTGGAAACCCAAATGGGAAAAACCACGATGAGATGAGACTCACAAGATAACTATCTAAACTCTTCTGAAGTTCGCCTTGTTAGGAGCGTAGCCTGTTAAAACTTTACAAAAGTCTTGTTAAGAAAAGATCTTGTTAGGGACCACCCGGTTAAAGGATTGACTACAATGCTTTGTTAGAAGCAATACCCTGTAAGGAGTAACCTCGAGAGAGGATTTGAAAATCCAAGCTAATGGATCACCTTGTTAGAGGATTTGAATAGCACCAAGCTTGTTAGAGCTTACCCGGTTAGGGGATTTCAATTTTGTTGTAATTGTTAGAAAACAACAGGAATTTGTTGATCTGTTTGAATAGCACTACACTTGCTTGTTCAGATCCTTTTCATGCTCCTATCTGCCTTTACTCAAATTGCAAATACATCATCCGGTTCGGCAACCACACACTCAACTAAAACTTTGCCAACTCTGAAACTAAACAACTCATCGACCTTATAAACAAATCAATTAGGTCGGTAACACAACAAAAATCTAATTCTCTCATAGAGATTACAAACAAGTCGGTTCAAGTATGACCGTTGGATTACATAGCAATCTTTGCACATCAATCAAGAAAACCTCGATCACTCCTTGATCACCGCTTCATCGAACTTAGTAACTCATCATGCGCTTTGCATTACATGCAATATACTTGCTCATTCCCTAGACAAAAACCGTTCCATCAATGCACCAAAATCACTTGAAATTGTCTTCATACAATAATCATACGTGTCATAATCATTACCGCTCATCATCAGATCATAAACCAATATAACCAATTCACCAAACTTAATCGGTTAGGGTTTATCAAAAACAACAAGTAGGGTTTACAGGTTACCGGTTCAACTCTCCAAAATATAGCAATACCAGTTCACTCCACAAATTCTTCCTACCAGTTATAGTTTCCTTCACTTAGCTCATCCTACTGGTTACAAAACAATATTACAACAATATCAACAATATCATTACCGGTTAATTGACATCAATGACAACATAACATATCATTAATGCAATCTTCATGCAAATGCCAACAAGGTGATATCTTTTCTTTCCACATATGGATGTAGCCATTGTGGACAATCATCACAATGAAGTGATGTAACTTATTAAGGGTTAAGAAGGATTCCTCCCTAGCTAAGAGGGAGTGTTAATTTTATTGTAGCTATGGTCAAAATCCACAGGCCGACATTGATATCACAAAGGTTGTGATTATATTTATATTATTATTATGAGATAATATAATTATATTATTTTGTGATAATATAATTATATTATAATTATAATGTATTATTATTATATTATATTAATAATGTAATAATTGGTGCTGCTTGGAAGAGTGGCAACCCTTGGCGTATAGACATCTCTCACATATACATAATGAGATGTGTGATCTCATTCAAAGGAGGAAATAACAATATAACAAAAATATGCAGATCAATATAAATTAGAGTGCTCGGGGGAGACGAATATATCGTCTATGGTTGGGAGGGCAATAAGAGTTATTGCCCATGGTTAATCGAGCATACCAAAAAAATAACAAATGCAAATGAATTTTAGGGAATTTATTTCAAAGCTAATAATTCACAGGAATGATTATTTAAACAAGTAAATACATGTTTCTAGGTATTCCATACAATTTTGGCTTGAGGAACATTAAATGTCATCTTAGTTTCTTTTGAAGAGCACACAAAAAAGACTGATAGGAGGAGGAAGGGGAGGTGGAAAAGTGAATCAGTATTTTAAACTTTTTAAGAAATAGAACCACATAAAAGGAAGAAGAGCAATCCGCAAAACACAAACTCCAAATTTCATGTGAAAAACCTTTCGGGTAAAAAACCGCGGCACACAAATTTTATAAGTGAACTCGGGCACCAACCCAAAATACAAAAGTGAGCACCAACCCACTATATCGTCGATACCCTTCAATGTTTTATTTGCTATTAACAATACTCATTAAGCGTATTTGCCAATGATAAACATCTAACTTGTAATTGGTCTAAGAATATCGATGGCCCATGTTAATTCTTTTTTAGAGTCTTCCAAATAAATATTTTTCTCTAGCCAAAGACTATCTAGTTCAATATACTTCTCTCACGATAGTTCCCGTAACAAACATTATAATTCTCTATATGAATAAGACAATTTCCTCTCTGAGGTCTTCGTCCTTTAGTCTTATTGATATAATATGTAAATTATGTTTATAGTTTATAATATATAAATCATATTTATAATATAATATTAATTATTTTGATTTGAATATTTCAAGAATATTATTAGTGATAAATATTAATATTTAATAAATAAATAAATTTAAAATAGTCACTTGGTGATAATTATTATATTAATTAATAAAAATAATAACAATTGATATATATATAAGGATCAAGGAGGGGACATGACAATCTAGGTCTGATTTTAAGTCTGAAATTCGATTGTTCTTTCTTGTCAAAACGATCAGGCTTTGATCATTGATCAGCCTTCTTCAATTCCTTCTTTCCAGAGATTTTGATTCCAATTTCGCCTTATCAACCTGACTTTTGAATGCTTGAAAGTCTGATTCAATTTCAATTGTTGCTGCTGGCTGAACAATTTATGTTCTTCTTCTTGAGCGAATTTGCTTATGTTCCCTTGAATCGAACTTAAATTAATCTCCCTTGAAGCAAATTTTGGACTTAATGTGAATTTTACAATGTCTTTCATTGGTTGTGCAAATTCCATTTGAGCAGATATGAACTTGAAGTTTGAATTTAATTTAAGTGATGTGCTCTCTCTTCTCCATCTTATATGTCTTGTTATCAACCAACGCAGCCTTCATCTTTAAATAGGGCGACTTGGCTTTTATGAAACGTTTCTCCTTGCCATTGAATTTGCCTCACTTTAATCTCTTTTCCAGCCAACTTCACCTCTTTTTTTAAACGTTTATGTGTTTTGGATTTAAAATTCACCTTCTCCCTTATTAAGTCAACATTGTTTAAAATCATTTCTGTTTTGCAATCACCTTTCTTGTTTGGAATCGCTTCTCTCTGTCTTGCAATACAATCACCTTCCTCACTTGTGAGAGTTAATTTGCATTTTGTTTTCACTTCTTCGTTTCTTTAAGGGAAGGCAAATTTGAATTCCTTATTTCCAACAGTTAACTCGCATTCCTTTTCCTTATTTGTGTAGGTTAATTTGCATCACCTTCCATGTTTATGAAGGTTAATTCGCACCCTTTTATCTAACTTTGATTTCACATAGAGCGATCTCTTTGGGAGGATTAAATTTTCTTCCTCATCTGCCTAAGTTGTTGTTGGCATCCATATTTGTCATTGATGTCCACCGCTTCTACACTGTCATCACAGAATGTTCATACATCAGTAAACAATGTTAGATAATCTACACTTGTATCAGACACATGTCAAGACAATTTACGTTGATTCCTTACCAGTTGTCATTCTATTGTTACCCAGTGTGTAACAGCAATGTATACTTCAGGTTTCTAAAGAATGATCTCTGTGCTTTGAATCATTATTCAATGTGTATTGATACGATAGGAAGCTTTAGTGCAAGCATATCGTTTGTAATACATCATTTAAGATTCGGTTGTAACTTCTTAACTGTTCCTTATTTGTGTTTTGAAAAGCACGTATTAATAAGGCTGTCTAACTTCAAACTAAAGGTAGTTCTGATTTGTTAGAAAACTGTTATAACTTCCTCATAACAAATTATACCAGATCGGTATTTTCAGAGAAATATATATGTGCTTGCTGGGCGATAAGGAAGGGTGTTCTTGAAGTGTGTAAAAAGATTGTTGAGAAGGCATTTGCACTTGCTATATTGCAAACTCTTCATATTTGATTGCGAAGTTCATTAGAGATATCTTTTGCAGCAGTGTCCTGATGAAATTTTAATTGAAGTAGATAAATGCAGCAGCGCAGTTTGAGGCAGATTAATTCATAAAGGGTGCTGTCAGTTTGTGCTATGTTTTGGTGCTTTGTTCATTGTTTCTAAAAGAAAGAAAAGGAAACTTATTATAAGTCCGTTGATAAGCCTTTCTGAGTTTGTGAACAGGGTATTTGAGTTGCAAATTGTGAACAGTATTATCAAGTTTCAGAGCATAGATTAAAGTAATGTTTTCTGAGTTTGTGGACAGGGTATTTCAGTTTCAGATAGTGAACAGAATTGTTGAGTTTAAGGACACATGATTTTTGTGAAAATAATCTTTTCTGAGTTTTAAAATTGCAAGAGAAATCTTGTGGAAATATTCTCATCTGAGTTTATGAACAGTGTTTTATTTTTGTAAACAGTACATGTCTGAGAAACACTTGTTTGTTGATTGATTGTTCAGTGAAGTGCAAAACAGAATAAAATATTTGTTTTGAAAAGTGTAAAGAATCAAATTTGAGATCTGTAATAACTTGTTTTGTAATATTCTTAAGGTGGATGCCTACGAATACTGAGTGGGTGCCAGTCGCAGAAGTTTATGTTTGTGAGAATCGATGCTCTTCAAAGGGGTTTGGTGACTCCTTAGGGTCGGTGCCCTTAAAGATTGTAATTGATTTCAGCTGTGTGGCTGGATTAGGACAGTAGATCCTAGCAGCGTTACTCACCATGGTTTTTACCATCTTGGGTTTCCACATCAAATCTTGTGCAGTTGTTTCACGTGTGATTGCCTTGCATTATAGTTTCAGTTTCAGTTTCAGTTTAAAAGCAATTCTACATAAAGAGTTATTGGATAAAGTTTTAAGTTTCATTTACTACTGATTCACCCCCCCACCCCCCACCTCTCAACAGTAAATCTGTATTCTACAGTTGTCGCACAGCCTCTTCCTTGTTTGCTTAAGTTGTAGTGCAACCTCTTCCTTGTTTGCTTAAGTTGCCGTGCAGTCTCTTCCTTTTTGGGAGGCAAATTGTCCAAGTCTATTGCTTTATCTTTCATTCTCTTCTAAAGATGAAAATCAAAATGCACAAGGGGGATTTTATTTCTTTAATTTACAAGGAATTTTTTATTCCTTCAAAACTGACCCTTTCTGACAACCTACTGACATGACCAAATATTGACATTACTAACAACTTCATACAACCCCTAGCAATTTTGACCTATGTGTTCATGCAAGATGGAGGACTCAAAGGAGGTCACGTGAAGATGCTTGGGATAATGTAATCTCTACAACACTGCCATCCAAAGCGCTGATTAAGCCAGAGGATTCCCAAGATAAAGCCAAAAGAGGAGTTCCATGCCAACACCCTGAAGATGTTAGCGAGCTGAGCCAAGGACAAAGTATGAGAGGTTGGATAAGCAAGGACCTCTACCACTATCAGCATAGAGCAGGGGAATAAGATCGAAGAAAGAGTTGCAGAGCGTTGTGCTGCAGGGCAAATTGGTGCCATTTCCAAAATTCTGGAAAACAATGACAGGGGTAGGCACAAAGTGCTACAAGAGTATGCAGAAACAAAAAATGAACAGCTGGAGATGACAGAAAATAAATTTATTGTAATAGCAATTACTTTATTGTAAAATGACTACTTGTGGGCCCTGTTTAATGCGATTCAAAAGGGAGCCACAAGTTAGTTATTTCCCAACTACCAAATTCACCTTTTTGAGACTCGAGCCCCATGCATTTTTGTCTTCTCATAGGATTAATTGAAAGCAGTTAAAGGTAGCTGAAAATTGGTTGATGGTTGTTGAAATCATTAACCAAAAAGCTGTCAGAACTTCTAGAAGGCAGAATAGAGCCATTGGATGGATTGAATCTTGGCCATTGATTCAAAATTTAAAATCTATAAAAGGCCAGTGCCTCTCATTGTAAAAGGTAAGAAGGGTTACAAAAGTTAGACTTTAGAAAGCTAGCAGTAGTTAGAAGTAGAAGTAGAATAGAGTAGAAATTGTTGGACAGAAATTGTTGTAATAGTAGTTGGAGCAAATGAATAAAGCGATGAAACATGGTGTTTTACCATTTGTGTTTACCTGTTTGCATGGTTTCTTTTCAACAAAATTAGTCAGTGTTCCGTGGTTTTAATGGTGAAGTGTGAGGATATGTGATAGATTTTAGGTTCATACCATTGGAGGCTTGCTAACTATTGGTCTTTGTGCATGGTTAGTCTGAACCTATTGTTGCTCTTAGTTCAACTGTGAATGCTTGTTTTGAATTGCGCCAGAATTGGGTATCCAAATAAATGTTCATGGTCTGAAAATCTTTTACTTCCCCTTGGAGCTTGCACTATTCGCGTAGAATTGTGAGTTTATCTCTGGCTGAGCAAGAACTAGTTTTATGTGAAGTGTCTATCCACAACACCAACCACTATCATCATAATCCCTAGCATCAACCAAAGTGCCATACCAAATGCAGACCAGCTTGCCAAATACATAAGTCCCATCGTGATTACCAGCAAATCACATCAATCATTGAGTTATCATCAGCAAGTCAAGACCTAACAGTTGGAACCTTGAGCTTATCTCCTATGATAAGTCCGAATAGCATTAGAGATTTTCTTATTCAAGAGAGGATAGGATACATTCAGCATTCTATTCTGCATTGACCGAAAGTGCAAGCCTTCGACATCAACAATATGTATGTTATACAACCATACCATACCCAAGGAAAAAAGATCATACTGACATACTCAAGCCCTATACCTATATCTGAGCCCATATGTGTGTGTGTACATACATAAATACATGCAAGCATACAATACAAACATACATACAATACAAACCTACAAGCATGCATGCATACATGCATACATACAATACAAAAATGCATACATACATACATATATAAATTTATATATATACATATCCTAAACCTATGCAATTCCTCACATTTGAGGTCAAGTAACTTTGCCTTGAACTTTCACCTACCTCAATTCTAAATCAGGTCTTTACATGATTCAAGTAGTCTCTTCAATATGTTTTAATGGGTAACCAAAATTGATCTATGAGACTCAAAAGCATGGCCAGTTACTGTAGTAAGAGGCAAACAAAAATGAAATGCAGCTAGCAAACAAAATAGTGACTAAGCTAAAAGCACAACAGCACAAAATTCTAACTAGGGAAGGTGAAACCCAAAACAGGTAACCCTTAAACAAAAGACAATATTATACAATATAATATCACAAATAGCAATGCAAAAGGATGACCCATCTCTGAGCATTTTCCACTATCATCACAGATGAATGAGCTCTACCCAAAACAAATAGCCAATATTGACATTAGTTAGAAGTTGCTTCTTACGGCTATCACTATAAAGAAAATAGTGGCACACAACCAAACTGATCCAACCATGTTCACTCGGGAGTTACAATTTATCCAAGAGGTCATATCGTTGGGATGTGTGTTATATACTTTGCATCCAAGTTACCAGTTCTGGTTCAGATCTTGATTTGGGTTCGTGGATCTGGTGAAAAAGGTTGGGAGGCTGGGTGCATTTTGGGTTCGTTCATACAACAAACATGTACAAATCATTAAAATATATATTTGCAGCAGAAATAACAAACATATTTTTTAGTATTTTTTATTTTTTAAATACAGAAATATTTATAAACCTTATAAAATGTTAATAGAATTAATATATTATATAATAACAATTAAATATAAAATAGATTTATATAATAATATAACCATAAGATAATAATAGTATAGATATTGCAAATATATAATTATTAATAATATAATATTATTATACTTATAATATAAATATTAAATATTAATTTTTAAAATCTGCTAGAGTGCAAACTCATCGAATGTCTCTGTTAGAAGCAAATACTTTGCAGATCTCCAACGGCAAAAACCCAGTTCTCTAAACACAATCACAATAATATAATATTATAAAAGACCTCAACAGATACCTGTCGCCCTGAATCCGGTATAAACCAGACCTCAATCTGGCAGATTGGCCCAGGGCTCCACTAACATAGCTTTGCATGCTTTACACCCCTTACAGACTATTCATCCTGCTAAGATAATTCTCTTGTTATATTATGAATGTGCTATTATTTTTGTTATATTGCATTTATAATTCTATCAAGATTACTTTCCCTGCATAGGTTTATCAATATTATTTCTCTTCACATATTTTTTAACATTATAACCATCAATTTGTAGGACCACTCAGTTCTCCTGTTGGAGAACAAGGTTCAATTCTCCCCAAGGACAGCATAGTGCCAATACGGCATGCTAGAGCAACACTCTTGCTCCAATGATCGTGTGCACTGGCTGACAAGTGGAGGAGGAAACCAAGGAACAATAAGGAGTAGCTGCCTTGCAGGAAAAGATTGAAAGAGAAGCATTCAATCTATAGAAGCTGAGGATGACACGTCAACAAATGCCCTGTAAGAGGAGAAAGAAGATGAAAAGACACAGAGAGATTCAAGCCATAGGAGTGTCACAGAGTAGGAGTTTGAATATAATGTAGTGGTATCCTCTACTGGTAAAACATTAGTTAGAGCAGTATCCTACAAAATGAATCGTTCGGTATGTAGGTCGCATGAACAAACCCTCACAATTGAAAGGTGGAATCCCTAATAAGAACCCCCACTAATTAGTCTTAAGAACATTATAACCATCAGAGAAAATAATAAACAAATGTTTGGGATGTGGATCTTATAGGCTATCTTTGGCCTCATGGATGTTAGAAGTCTTCTACTCTATTCTATTCTTTAAAATTTTAAACAATATGATAAGACAAGCAAACATGCATCACTGACAAAAATTGATCAGCTCATCTTACCATCTCTAATTAAATACTAACTCAGTGAACAAGCTGTACCAGAAAACAAATGATTGATAATAAATACAATTTCTTCCTTTATAACTATTTTAGCATTTTATGAGTTCCTAATTTTATGAAATTCAATTTCCATAAATACCTGGCTGCAGCTGTATAAGCAACGTCCATCAAATGCCCATGAAAGACCTGTAACCTAGACAGTGGACCGCAATAAAATCAAAACAAAGAATCAATATATGCTTTGAACAAGAATCGCATCACTAATGTAACCTTCTTAGCAAACAGTTCTGTTTCAAGAAAGATACTTACAACTTGATCATGTGCCTCAAATTGACCTGCCATGTGGCATTTACGGCCAGAGGTATAACATATCCAAACAGATAACTGGCCAGAGCCTTTTCCAATTGCTATCAAAACTTTGTCAAGTGATTGTGAAGGTACAAACAAGGACAGCACTGAGACAGGCACTGAATCAACTGCTATTACCTGTAAATAGCACATTTTAGAGCTAAAATCTATGACAAAAATGATGCCCAATAACTCCATGCCTAAACCAAATAAGATACAAAAAATGCATTTTAAGTTAAGATTCACCTCTTTCAATAAAGAAAAAGGTATAGGGCTGTCATCATGGGACTGGTTGAGATTAATAGGATCTCCATACCATAACTTGACACTGCAAACAAAAACCCACCTTACATTTTCAATCGGATATAAAAAATGAAATATGCTTCCATAAGCCACAAAATGTTCAGGTTGCCATCATTTTGTGCAGTGGCTACAATATCTTGCTTTTGATTTATTAATAAAAATGCATGCATCATATTCCGAAAGTTGCATGTCCAGCTTTATAAGTTACCAGCTGACGAAACTTCACTGACAAGAAAAATAAAATGGACAGGTTTGCAATAGGCATCCAAGCTTCAGATTCCCGCTTTATAGTGCAAAGGTAGATTTGAACCACATTAAAGAACAAGTGCTGTTGGTCAAGTTTGACTATGTGCTCAAATCAAACCAAGCAAAATGGAAATAAGAGAAAATATCAAAAAACAAATTGAATGGTGTTATTATCACCTCCCATCAGAACTTCCCGTTGCTAAAAGAAGCTTGTTGCTTGAAGTGTTCACGTCCATCTTGTCAGAAACACTTGCAGTGCATATAGCCCAACTAACTGCGGTTGCCCAAGATTTATGTGCCTGAAATAAGCCAATAAGCCTAGCTTCTGGAGGTTTCAGGCAATGTTCAATAGTGTAGTACTGTGGATCAAAAACTCTCCACAAAGAAACTTTACCAGACTTTCCTCCCACAGCCAATATAGCAGAGCTGCTGTATAAAAATACAGATGAACCGACATCTCCATCAAAGGAGTGTTTCATTGTTGGAGACCAGGCAACAACTAATGATGACAGAAGCCCACTGCGAATTGCATATTGTTCTGCACTAATTACAGATGGCAGGACATCTCTGGCACGTTTTTTCATTGCCTTTTCAGTAGACTTGAGCAATGTTTCTTGACAATGGATTTTCTCTCGACCAATGGTAGTCTTGGAACCAACAAAACCCTGTATTTTATGACTTATTAAAATGATTTAAGAAATAATAACAAGAAGATGTTGAACTAGATTCTATATGTAGATGGGATAGAAGAAAACAACTAAAGCCATACAATCAGATTCTATAGCTCAACAGAAACTCCTTATATTTTGCTTCCTTCAGATTACAACATAGTAAACACAGAATAAAGATGAGATCAAGGAGAGAAGAGCTGCATACATTCTGAGAAACCTTTTGATCTTCCATTTCAAGCTCTGCCACAGTGACACACCATGACTTATTTTCATCATTCCATATCGGTGCCAACCTCACATTATCAGGATCTAGGGAAATGCGTCCATACTCTCCTAGAAAATACCAATGCAAATTTTAGAAGCCACAAAAGAAGTCATGAAACACAGCTAAACTAATGCCAATCACATACCTATTATAATATAATTATTGTCTTCCATCACTTATTAATTAAATAATTAAGTGCATAGTTATGTGTATACAGATCGCACCAGGGAAGTTGACCAAAAGTCCTGTACTGTTATATCCCACAAAGGAACCTTCTACCCACCTGCAAGCACATTGGAGAAGTTTGCACTCCTTAGAACTTAGAACGATTCAAATGCTACCATGGCTCAAAATAATCATGAAAGCCAAAACATATAAATTATATTTTAATATTTTATCAATGATAATGTGCCACTACTATAACTTCAGACACAATTTCTATTCATAAACGTTATTATTAGCTATTAGCTATATCAGCTTACACCATGCCTAAAAATGGATGTGCAGTTAGATATTTCTATGAGAATAAATGCATGAAGGAGAAGCTAAGTGATAGGAAAAAATTTCATGGATTGTAATGTAAGTTAATTTTACAGTGCCAAATCATTGAAGATAATCTTTGTTGCTGAAGTAAGACCTTTAAACAAAGACAAGGAGTGGTCACAATGAACGATAAAACTGTTTTGAAAAGACAGACAACAATAGCTTCACCAATGGAAGTGGACAATGGAGGCCAAAAAACAGAGTCATGAATGTGGCAATTTGCATTATTCTATTATGATTTTTCAAACCTTCAGATGCATTCGTCTTCATCAAGTATTCTTCATGGAAGAGATGTGTTTGCAGAATCTATGTTAAACTTAGATTACTCCAAGAAGCAGACAGAAGTCTTAAGCGAATGATCTTAATTCAGAGGACTACATATTTTTTTTTATCATTAACAGCCTGCCCCAATCATGAGGAGGAAATTTCTTTAGTTCAAACCTCCAACAGCTTGTAACTGAAATTCACATTTCTTGAGCGGTTTCTGATGGAAATATTGTCATTGATGTCAAAGGAATTTGCCTGTTATCATATTGGAGATTGATGAACATATTGATGATGTCTGCACATATGAATTAGTATACTTTACAGTACCATATTGGATGATACTTTACAGTACATTGTCTCAGTCTGATTATATAGTGATTACAGTCCCAGTCTAATTACAGCGAATATTCACAATGCCGATCATAGTGTATGCATGGCAACAGAAAAACGCAGCCAGTGCTTTATATATATATATATATAGACAGTCATACCTATACAAATATACGGTGAACAAATGATATAGATGCAGAGAGTACTAAGCATCCTTGATTGACAGAGATCAGCTCTTTGGCAGCAATGACAGTTTGTCTGATAGCAGTGATTAAAATTAATTAATGGCAGGCTGATTATTATCTGGAAGCTGTGATACTACAGTGGAAGGAAAGATATGTCCAGGTGGGAATATGATATGTCAGTTCAGAAAATTCAAACAAATATCAATAAAACAAAGATGATGTTTATCAAGGAATTAGTAATAAATAAGTCAGTAAGTTAATGCGATACATACAAGGACAGGTCAGCAAGAAGACAATGCACATAAGACAAAAATTGTCTTATTCAAATGACAAGTCAGCAAGTGTTTAAAACCAGCAATTACAAAAGAAGTTTTGTTTTAATAAAGAGAATTGCAAAGAAATTATTTATGGGGCCCACCTCCTCATGTTAGAGCTTCCCACTAGAAGACAAATTTATGGGGCCCACCTCTCAATTTTAGAGCTTCCCACTAGAAGACAAATTTATCCTACGTAAAAGGATAATAAGGGACTTAAAGACAGCAATTATAATGACAGCAGTGATATTAGTTCAGAAAGACACGTCTCATGAAAAGAGACACGGATACATTAGAAGGTAATTATTTTGTCATAAAAGACAATAATTAATTAATCAATGGCAGAGATTGATAAAGACAGACCACCGATTTATATGCTCAAGTCAAAAGATTTATTAAAAGAGAATTAAGAAGCAAACAGAAAAGGATGCGATCAAGGCAGATTGATAATACGGGTTGATGAAACAAATCGATGATTTCATTGGAAGTTGTTTAATAAGCCATTGGGTGTATATCTTATGCGAATACATGAGACATTAACAAGTAATTAAAAATCATCTAAAAGTGCTATCTAGTCAGCACGTTGATTAGTCAAACATAGAAAATAGTTAAAAGAATTAACAAAGCCCGATTTAAAAAAAAAGAAAGAGAGAGAGAGCAATGATTAGTATATTAAGAATTAACATCTGTTATGATTAAAGCATCCCAAGGGTGCAATTTAAACCAAAGCTATTAAAGATAAATTTGACGCATTAAGAGAAGAAAGGGTGAGATCCATCACAAATAATGTAAGTCTTAAGTAATTTATGAAGAGGCACAAAGTTTTCCATATTGAAAAGACATAATCTTTCTATGAAAAGTCATATGAAAGATATAAAAAGAAAATTTAAATCATTTTGACAAGTGTGGAAAATGTGTAGAGTACGTGATTAATACTGAAAGGAGAATAGCACATACGTGTGAATGTGTGTGAAAGATAAAAGAAGATCTTTATGTGAAGAGTGTGTGCATGAAATACGTAGATATAATTCTGAAATCATAATTCAGATAAAAAGGAATTCTGAGATTATAATTCAGCAAGTAAAGTATGCGGTGTGTGTGATAAGTAGTATGTGGGGTATAAGGGGGATATACAGATCTGTTAACAAGAAGATAAAAGAAAGATCATGAGAGAAAGGTTTTAGGCAGGTTTGTGAGAAGGATTCAGTGTAGATTGGACAGCAGACTTGTGGAGGAGTACTTCGCAGATTTTGAAGAAGACTTAGTAACAGATTTATGAAGAAATATGTGCAGATTTGAGAAGATCAAATCGTCCATCATCAGTTGATATAGCAACATTGTCAAGGTGGAAATTCAGTATATGTGAAGTGAGTTGGTGCTCACGAATTCAGATTTGGGAGTTGGTGCTTCCAGTGGGTTGGTGCTCACAAATTCAGAATTGGGAGTTAGTGCTTCCAGTGGGTTGGTGCTCACAAATTCAGAATTGGGAGTCAGTGCTTCCAGTGGATTGGTGCTCACAATATTGTAAAAGAAGATATTCATATAAACATTTATTTCCGTGGTTTTCTCCCATAAGGGTTTCCACATATATATCTTGTGTTCTACTCGTGTTCATATTAGTTAGATCACATATGAATGTTTGGATGCAATGAATATGTTTATGAGATAAGTTATATATTTATGATTGAAGTTGAAAAAGTTTAAACTAGTAAAAGATTGTTGTTATACTGATTCACACCCCACCCCTCTCAGTATAACTGATTTACAAAAAGGGACATTACATTATATTGGTTGTTTTTTCAAGAAATTGAGAGTGTTTCATAGTTCTAGTTTGCTAACTTAATACAGGACTGGTGCCCATTTGTTTTCTGAGAAGATTTATATAATACACATGGCTGCCTCCACTTTCCATCTCCATGTGGGCCAGAGGTGCATGCATGGCTTATCATGATTTGAATTCTTCCTGATTCTCATCTAGCACAGAGGGAAAGTTAGCAATTGGACCTTGACTTTGGTCATACTATTGGATTTCTTACAGAATATCTGAGTTCACAGTTGTTGACTTATCTTGCATACTAGCAGTACATCAAGATGTGGATAGCAAACCAATATGATAAGGAATCAATGAAATTTTTCATCGTCCAAAGACAATCCAAATGCATAGTGTTTATCTAGTTATTTTTCGATAGTTTTGGCTTCAAGCACTTGTTTGGAAATTTGACTTAAGAGTTTCCTAGGAGCCTTGTTCAGAGGATAAAGAAATGTCCCTCAAAAAGCTCGTACGCTTAATATACTTAAATTCAGAGTTCCTTTTACTGATCCGTTGAGAAGATTAAAAATTCTTGCACAATCTTGAAACTTTCCTCAGAAGTGCGAAGATTACCCAGGTTAGAGATTTCAAGTCAATATAGTCATGAAAGAACAGGATCTTCCAACAAACCAAAGATAGAAGTTATTCCTAGCTCAACCCTTGACAAGTGGAATCAAAAAGAAAAATATTAACTTCATTTAACCTGCAATTTGTCTTTATAATGAAAATGAAATTAGAAAACAAACATAAGTCAACAAAAGAAAACGCCTATTACCTGTTACTAATCCACGCTTCCACCAGTTGTCCCTCTGCAGGAACTTGTTCTGAACCTTCAATATGTGTTGCCATTGTTATTTCCTTTGGCAAATTACCAGCATTTATGCAAGGTCGTATCTTTTGCAAAAAATGGTTCTGTCTAGTGGTAATCTCCTCTGAGGTTTGTGATTCATTGTTCCCATTAAAGTCCAGTGCAACCCATTCCTCTTGCATTTCTGAAAAAAGTAATTAAGAAGACTTTGATATGCAGGATGGTATAAATGAAAGAAAGAATGCAGAAACAAACAATAACATCCAACATCCCAAACTAGTGTACCATCTGCTGATGTCCCTGTGAATTGTACTAGGGCTTTCCTATCATCTAGTCGCTCAATTCTTCCTCGAACCCAGAAACGCAGCAATCCATTCACTTTTAGAACCTACAGCATAGATACAGCACTTGAAACCCTGGACTTATTTTTAAAAATGGGTAAAAGCAAAATATTTTCAAAATGCTGTTATAGTGCAAATGGATAAAAAACTTGATATACTCTTTACAATCAATTTCAGACCTCCACTGAGGCTCCCTCTTCAACTGCAGACCATGGCATCAATGTACATTTTGCATGAACAGTAACTCTCCTATTAAGGTCTTCTGAAGATTCTTCATCTATATCTTGATTATGAGAATCCTGACTCCCTTCATAAGATGACTCCTGATCTATTGTATCTGAGCCTGTCGTACTGCATCAAGTTGTTAGATCAACAAAAACAATGAGCATGCCAACCAGACCTTGCCCTCACTCTCACCATATTATTTTTGATGCATAACTATATCTTAGAAAGAAAGCAGCTAGGTTTCTGGATACTTATCAATAAACTCCAGTTGCCATACTGCATTATGATATAATCATGAAGAATGATAAATACTAGAACTAGATAAATTATACAGTACATTACTAATAAGACTTCCACCCATAGCATTGAGACTCCAACTCAGCTAAAGACTAAGCAAGATGTTTATACTCAAACTCAGACATGGTTAAAAAATTGAAAGGAAAATTGGTATGTCTTTGCAATTTGAAAACCTGAATATTTCATAAACTATATTAGTTTTTATTTTTAATATATTTTATAGCCTAATAATATTACTAATATAGAAAATTAACCATGTTTATGCTATTGCTTCTGATGAAATAAATGGAACATGGGCTACAAAATAGTTGAACTTAATATTGAATCTAAATTCTGAATCTGTCATATCCCCTCATTTTTTTCTGATAAAATATATATATGTATATATATTCATTAAAAGAAAATAATAATAAAAACAATATTCAATAATTACTCATATGCACCGATTATTTCATTGTTGCTAAGACTTATGATTAAATCGAACATAGTGTTTATTTATCATTAAACTAACAAGCATCGGGTGCGGTGACTTCTGAAAAGTCACCGCCACTACAAAAGCCACCTAAGGTCATGTCTCTTCACGACGGACATGGAGAGGAATATAGGGAAGACTTCCGCCATATGGAAGACATGGCAAAGACATAAAGAAGTCGGAGACTGTGCTTCAAAAAATACACATAGCCAATTGACCCGATTTCAGGTATGAATTGTCTGAACGTATATTCTTCTGCATTATGGACTTCTCTGATTTCGTGATATTACTTAAGTGGTAAACATTGCAACTTTTAATATATATATACTAAGTCACAAGGTTCGAATTCGACAGCCATGAAATTCGGATGAAATTCGACAAGGGAAAAATTCGAAAAAAAATTCGGATAAAATTCACCTTCTATAATTTTGTTTATTTTTAAATATATGTATACTTCTAATAAATTATCAGAATAGCGACCCTTGTTGGAGAAAATCCGAAGGCAACCCAGCAGTTGCAGACACCCATGACCCAATAGATACAAGGCATATACAAAGAATACCCACGACCAGCTGAGTTGTGTTTAGAGGCGGATAGCAGTGCTTTATAGAGGAAATTCGACTAAATTCGATTTTTTTAATAGAAGTTTGAAATTCGATTAAATTCGATTTTTTTTATGGAAGTTTGAAATTCGATTAAATTCGAACCTCATCCGTGAAAATCGCCATATCCTGTGACTTAGTATATATATATATGAAGGCCAATATGAATTGAATTTGCAATAATTATATTAATCGGTTCATTCTATAATCCACTAATAATAATTGGAAATACTCGTACCAAATAGAATAAACCAAAACAGTCCATATCAAGTGGGGATAACTGCTGTAGGGCACCCTACACCACAATATGGGTAGGGAGAACAGCTATAGGGCACCCTATTTGATAACACTGAGTAGGGGAAACTGTTGATAAGACACCCTACATGAATATATTTCCCACTACTATGATCTATGTCTTTATCTTTGATATCGCTGCATGAATCTTCTTTAATAGCTAGTTCAGAATATATTTATTTATATGATCAGTCTTTAATATAATTTGTAGTATCTTCTAACTTTGTCTTGCAGAGTTAGACCAGCAGAAGCTAAGGTATTTACTCTCAACCCCTACTAGGATCTATAACTGGAACTTTTTTAATCCCTTTCCCTAAGGGACATTACAAGTGGCATCAGAGCATGTTCCTGCCAGACTAAGGGAATCAGTTGATGCAATTGGATCAGCGAACCTTAAGGGCCCTAGAAAGAGAAAGGAAGGAAACCACAAAAGCCATGGAACATGAGTTTAGGGCCTTAATGGAGAAAACCACCCAGGCCCTACAAAACATATCAGCAACCATAGGAAATCTCAGGCCTAACCACAGGAATAAAGGGGAAAGATCCCCCAATCAATCAGAAAATGTTGATCTTGGTTCTCTTTTATCTTGGAAAGACCGGTTCACAATGAGAATTGTTTGATAGTAATATTGTAATTAATTAGCTTAGCTGGAGAAGTTTGATTTTTTCAAAATTGTGATAATTCCAGGGTATTTATCATGATAAAGTGAACAATGATATATCTTGTATCACTTTGAATGTCAAATTTTACAAATAAAACTGCATAATTTTAAGCTGGATGCTTTTTGTTAGAAATGAACTTCCATACTGAGGATGGTAGCATAGTATTAGGAGCCTGTCAGTATCTGTCAGATTCACAGCTTCCTGTGCTGAGCAGCCTGCTGTGGGTCTTATTGGCTTGACTCAGGAGGACCTGTTAGTAAAAATCGTTTTCCTAGTGCACAAAATTAGAATATAAAAATTTAAACCTGTAGAGACTCCTTTCATTCTTTGCCTTCCACGCCTCTTGCTCTGCAAAATATATCTCTGCACTGTTACTGATCAAATTAATCCTTTCTATTGGTTAATATTCCCTTGTGGAGTGCCCATCTTGAGATGCTTTCAACTTTCCACTTTTGTAAATTTTAAGCATGTAACGAGTCTCCTAGTGATTTGAACTTGGATCTCCATTATTAAAACTGCAATTGTCTACCACTTGACATTTGACAAGTCCATCTTGAGATGCTTTCAACTTTCCACATTTGTACATTTTAAGCATGTAACAAGTCTCGTAGAGATTAGAACTTGGATCTCCATTATTAAAACTCCAATGGTCTAGCACTTGAACTCATCTTGTTTGGCAAGTTTAATAATTTAATTTTTTTTTTGATATACAGACACTAGACCATTAATAATTTAATAGTCTAGGACCTTTCCTATCTTCCTTGCTGAAATTACCCTAGGAGATCCATCGGAGAGTCCTTGCAATGTAATCTTCTCCCTGTTGTTTTCAAAATACAATATTAATTTTGAAAATTTTATATTCATATCTCCTAGTGAGTCTAGTCAAGGGATTCCCAAAATTAGATCCATGTCCCCAAGTTTTACTGTATAGAACTTATCTTTAATCTCATATTTCCCTATGGAGATGTTAAGTTGAGGGATCTTTCTAGTACATGAAGTTGTAAACCTATCATTGAGAGCTACCCTGAATCCTTTGAAGTCTTGTGTTTCCAACCCCAATCTTTTGGCTAGATCCTCATGTATAAAGTTGTGTAGCTCCACTATGTATCAGGGCTGTCACCTTCCTCCCTTTAATTACTCGTTGGATCCTAAAAAGGCGGTGTTTTGTTGCCCTTGATATGGATGCTAATGTTCCTTCGTCCTTATCTTCATCATTGTATTTTACTTTTTTGCAAGGGGTCGTCCTTATCTTCATCATTTATGGACTTAATGTGATGAGCTTGGCCCTTACACAATTATGACCAGGTTCCCAATACTCCCTGCATTTGAAGCATATTTTTTTCTTCCTTGGGTTTTCCTTTTTGCAATCATTTTTGGACTGCATTCTTCATTGTATTTGTAACATAACTTGGGTTTTTCACAGTTGTGCCCCCTCTTCCATTTCTTTTTGCACTTAAAACATAGACCTTTTCTTTTTAGCTCCTCTCGCTGTTCTCGTGAGATGAAGCTTTTGGAACTCTAAGCAAAGAATAAAGAGACTTAGTAAATTAAGATGGTAAAAAAGTGCATAAGATCTGCTTCCCATAACACCTAGCTATAAGTGTATGTTGAGCTTTCTGTTCATAATAAATAGCATGTACCAATTGCAACTCCAAACCTATTGCAAAGAAACAAACAAAGTTTTCTGTGACTTACATTTACTGTAGCAACTGCAGACTAGTACACGTGCTAGTCTAATAAATGCACTACAACATGATGTTCGATCTTGGCTTAGAACCTTCTGCCATTTATAACACCTATATATGATATCCAATGTCTACCATGTACAATTATTACATCAAATAATGGTTAAAAACCTTGCAAGTGGTAAATCTGAAGATATTGATGGGCTGCAACCTGAATTTTTAAAGTGGGGAAATGAGCTCCTTACTCCTCACATCAAAAAAATCTTTAACAACGTAAATCTAAGTGGTTTTCTGGCAGAGTGGACTACTAGTGTAGTTACCCTCTACACAAAAGTGTGATATTAATAACCCTTTTAAGTTTTAACTACCGTACTACCATGGTTAATCCTCTTCTCAGAAAGATTTTTGGGAGCATGATAGAACATAGAATCAGTAGTTGAGCAGAAAAAGAGGGAAAAAGAGCAAAAGGGTAGGCTGGCTTTAGAACAAGGTTGTAATGTCCCCTCTTGGGATCTATCCAATTTTTATCCTAAAACAAAAATTCCAAATCAAGATAAGAAATACAATACATTTATGAATATTAAATTGAATATTAAATTACCCATTTGAAATGCCCTTTAAATATCCTGGTTTAGCTCCTGCAAACGATAGTAATCACTAGACACTGACATTAAAATCATTAACAATCCACGATAACATCTAAATTCACTAGTTGTTTGCTTTAAATATTAAGAAAACATGTTAACATGTATGGCAATCAGTTGTGGGTGACTATGTAACAACATCTACTCCACCTACAGATCAAGCCAAAAGAAGGGCAAGTGAAAACAATGCAAAAGCTATGAATTTAATTCTAAGTGGCCTAACTAGATCCAGATTTGTCGAAATAATGAATTGCACATCAGCAAAGGATATGTATGAAAAGCTTCAAAAGACTTATGAAGGAGAGGACAAAGTAAAAAAGGCTAAGCTTCAAACCCACAAGAGGCAATTTGAAAGCTTGAAGAAGAATGAAGAAAACGTTGCTGCAAAATTTTCAGTGTAGATGCAATCATAAACACTATTCGTGGTCTTGGAGAAAAGATTGAAGATGAAGTTATTGTGCGAAAAGCATTAAGATCTCTTCCCATGTGATTCAATGTGAACGTTTCTGCTATAGAAGATTTGAAAAATCTAGACACCTTGAAGATGGACAAGTTGCAAGGCATTCTTACAGCATATGAAATGAGGACCGAGAATGGAACAACATCAAAATGAGAAGCCACCTTCAAAGCTTCAAGAAGGATGAAGATCAAAGGTCCAATATCAAGCAAAAGTTCAAGTGATGAGGAAGAAGCTAACTTTGTGAAGAAATTCAATAAAGGATTAAAGGATTGATCAAGCACAAAGGTGAGTATACTATTAAATGTTTTAATTGTGGTAATATAGGTCATTTTGCTGCCAAATGTCCACAGGTTGGAAGTGAAAGCAGAGAAGACAAAGAAGTATATTATGACGAGAAAAGACGAAAAACCATAATGGCAAGAAGTACACTCAAGGAAAATCCAAGAAGGATTTTCAAAGACACAAGAAGAGCCTATATGCCCAAGGAAGTAATAGCTCAACTAAAAGTGATAAAAGCTCTTTGAAAAGTGAAAGAGAAGAAATTCTCTTCATGGCCATGGAAATGAAAGAAGTTCCAAGGTGCAAAGATAAAGAAAGTGAAAAAAATGAAAGTGAGGAGGATGCTATAGTGGAACTTGAGAAAGAATTTACCATCGCCACTAACAAAATCAAAGACTCAAGAAAATGAATACGAAGTTGAAAGATCAGATTCGAGAAGATGGCAAAAAAAACAAGAAGACAATTATTGACTTGAAGACTCAAGTTGAAGAAGCCAAACACATTGAAAAGGTTTTGAAGGAGCAGCCAAAGCCAAAAATCTCAGTGTGAGAATCTTGAATCGGAAATTGTTTCCTTAAGAAGCTAGAAAACACTAAAGAGCAGCTTAGAAGAAACATCAAATTAGATAAGAGTTCTGATTTGTTAAAAGATTTTATTAACTCACAAAGACCACCCTTTGTCAAAAGCAGTCTTTGGCTTTGATGGCGTAAGTTCACAAACTACAAAAAAGTTGGATGGTAAGAATTATGCTGCAGCCCTCAAAATTTCCAACAAAGAGGTAAGCAAGGAGGTTAACAAAGAAGAGAATAAATGGGAAGAAAGGAAAAGGAAGAAAACAAAGAGGAAAGCAAAAGGAAGATAAAGCCTCACAGTTTCAAAGATCCAACAAGGACAACCTCAAATAATCTTTCCCTAAAAGAAAGCCACGCACTGCGAGGTTCAATTATTACTTTCATGGCTATTGTTTTTCATTGGTCATAGAGCATTAGAATGTAGACTGCATGCAAGAAATTATTTCGGATTTTCAAAAAGATACTTCAACTCATTTGCTCCTTTAATGGATTATAACATAACATGCTATAAGTGTATAATTTGGGGCACATATCTAAATTTTGCAGAAGTATCTTTGTTAAGCCACCAAGACAAAATAAGAAAGAGGATGTTCATGACAAGGAAAAGGAAGAACCAAACAAATTTTAGAAAAGGAGCAAGATATAAAGGAGAGATCTACGCTTGTACACCTTGCACTACATTCTCAAGATGAGAGAAACCAATGGTAAGTTGATAGTGGATGCTCAACCCACATTACTGGCAACAAGAACAAATTTCTCCCAATGGTAAGTTGATAGTGGATGCTCAACCCACATTACTGGCAACAAGAACAAATTTCTCTCTTTGAAGAGGGTGAATGAAGGAACACTAAAATTTGGACACAATGCTACCGTAAATATAAAAGGCAAAGGTGTACTCAATCTGGACAATGGAAGAACTAAAACAAAAGATGTCTTATATGTTGACGGATTGAAACATAATCTCTGAAAAGTGAGTTAAACGTGTGACCAAGGGCACACTTTCACATTTCATTCTGAAGGATGTAAAATTATCAAAGATGGAAAATTGATAGTTGATGCCTATAGAACAAGTGGAAATCTCAACATTCTTAATGAAGTCAGAAATGAAAAATACTACATAGGGCAAGAAGATGAGAGTTGGTTGTGGCACAAGAGGATGGGACACCCCTGAACTTTGATAACATCGTGAAGATCATCAAAAAGCAAGCAGTAAGGGACATGCCAAAAATTGCATGGGGTGGGGTAGGGGGTAGGTTTGGGTCCCTCAAGGACTTCCACTTGAACATTGTAGTTCTTGGTTATAGTCAAATACATCTGCACAATCCAATAGACATCGATAGATAAGTGCAACGCATCAATGTTAGCCATGTAGAATCAGCAAAACTATGCCAATTTCCATTGTCGTGCACACCTTCCAACACAGTTTCAATGGACTCTGGAGTGGTTTTTGAGCTCAAAAGTATCTCTACCTAACTATGGGCAAGTGAACTTCTACAGCATGATCCAAGCTTTTCAGAAAAATATTATAGTCTGCCATCAAAACATATCCAAAAAAGTTAGCTCAAGATTGGTGGCATCACAAGAAGTCTACCTTGTTCGGTTCTTTACTTGTTTGGAACAACCTGAGTAGTAGAAAATATGGAGAAAATAAAAAATATCATGTGTCCCTTATACATCAGCAAACAACAAAAAGAAACATTGCAATTGTTTGCATCATTACGCAAGCTTCAACAACTTACGCACCTCATGCAAGCACCTACGCATCATTATGCAAGCTTCAACAACTTTCACACCTCATGCAAGCACCTACCTTGTTTTGCACAATGTCGTGCAAACCTCAACAACCCTTCATACCTTACACACGCACCTACATTGTTTCACATGCTACTACACACTTCAGTTGCCTTTCACACCTCTTACAAGCATATGTGTTGTTTTGCACACTACCACACACACCTCAATAGCCCTTTGTGTTCTCATGAGAGCACCTATGTTGCTTCATGCAACACTTGCCACAAACCACCACACACAACTCCAAGCACTATTCATTACAGACCACTACACATGAACCTATGCAAGTCATTGATATTGCGTGCCATCACACATGACTCTATGATTCATTACAGACCACTGCACATGACCCTATGCAAGTTTTGATATCGCATGCCATCATGCATGACTCTATGAACATTGCATGCCACCACTCATGACTTTGCATAAGTTCTTGCACAACCTTGGAGACTTTAGCAAACTTAAACATGAATGAATTCAACTATGTAGCAGAATTCGAACTATCAAGAAGCACAACCAACAAGACAATTGGATTGTCAAAAATTTAGAATAGATTGTTATACTTTTGATTTTTGTTTTAAAACTATGATGTAGTCTTTATATCCATGTGTCTCTCACATTGAAATTAGTTAGATAGGACATTCTATAGTCATACACTAACCAATTAGATATGTTTCCTCTTCCAAGTCAAAGAGTTGGATTATTGCCATTGATGTCAACATGCATTTCGTGGTGTATTTGATGGAGGTTAGTTTGTGCCAAATTTATGGCAATATGATCGAGATGTCACCATGCAAGAAGATAAATTGCATATTTCATGTTGAGTTCAAATTTGCAACATATTTTTTTATTGATGGGGCTGACCCCCCTCTTGAGCCGACCCATCTATAAAGATTAAAATGCATTTGAATAATATTTCAAAGAGGGACGACCCCCTTGGGAAGTGCGCCCTATCTTGGGCAGAAAATAAAATAAAATAAAAATATGTTTTGCTTGGCCGAACCCCCTTGGTTTGGGTGCCCACTTTGGGCATGCAAATATATATTGAATAAAATATTTAAATGCTGCACTTGGCCGACCAGCATGGAGAGTTGCATCCATTGGGTGAAGGGGTGCATTTACTTATATAAAAGGAAGATCATTTGGAGTTTATTTTATCAAGCAGTCATTGAATATTATTCCCATTTAAAGACGATCTAGAGCAGACCTAAGGTGAATGTAAGATCAGATTTAAGGTGAATCATTGCAGACCTATGAGCAGAAAATAAGTGAAGACTATAAGCAGATTTCAAGAAACATTTTTAAGAAGATTTGTGGAGGATGATTAGATCTGGTTCAAGAAGAAGATCAAGCAATTATCACTTTATTCTTTTGGAGGTTGGTGTCTCTTGCTGATTTGGTGCTCAGTTGTGGGGATTGGTGTCTCCAGTGGGTTGGTGCCTACGAATCATCTAAAGAGGATTGCTGTCTTCTATGAGTTGGTGCCTACAAAGATTGTAAGAAGTTTCTAAGATATGCAATCCTTCACAAGAGTGCTTTCTACCCCAGACCTCCTAGGGCCTGAATCCCTTTATACACAAGGTTGTCTTATAATTAATCACAACTTATTCTGACCATTGCAAAAGTTAACCTCCACAATGAATCGATGGTTCCTTCAGAAGCACACAAACTGTGCAAGCAAGGCTCAAACTTTGAGTACAGCTGAAATCAAATATAATATAAAGAGCTGTTTGAACTCATCATTTGGTCTTAACTACAATTACCTACCAATTTCAAGTAAAGCTCACAAAAGCTTCTTTTGTTACAAAAGCCCAATGCGAGCAAGGTAAACAATGTTGTATCCCTAACTGTAGGAATTAGCATTCACTATTAATCCCCTTGATTGGTATTCCAATTGGCAGCATCAATACTTACATAACCCTAGTCACAAAAAGTACTAGAGAAATCATGATAAAGAAATTGAATGGACACAAAAAAGCTCTGAAGATTTTTTCAGTCAATGCAGATTGGCTATATCAATATAACTACGACTTGGCAATACCAAATACAGACTTCACACAGTGTAGCAGATTCTATTTTCAATCTCTCTGATTAAGGGAGTCTGTCACAGAGTCACATCTTCTAGAAATGTGTTTTTCGTCATAGCTACAAACTGAATTTTACAACATACTCATTCCCCCTGTTCCTTGGCAGAGTCCTTTCCACGGGGAAGCTTCAGTGATCAGGGATAGCTGCCAGATTCTTAAGCATGCAATTTGGGTTGGTTGAGCTTTCTGTTCAACTTGGTGGAATTGAAGTTGGTTGACCAAGATGTATCTTTCCTTGTCGTAGTTTGAATTTTTCAGGCAAGGATGTTGTCCGTGCCACCTTCGCCACAACACCAGTGCTAGATTTTCAGGCATATTCATGGCAAGAATTTCTATGTAATGTTGTTGCTAAGCTGGTGTAGTTGATATATATTTTTAAGGTAATATAAGCTGCAATCCATCAAAACAAAAATAAAAGCAAAAGCTTTGTTACATTTAGGCATAAATTCCTTAGGCTTCAAAAATATTTTGAATTTCTAGCAAGCACCAAATGATCTACTTACATCTATGTAGATCCATATTTGCAATCCCAATCAATTAAAACTAAGAAAACAAACCATAACTTATTCTTCTCCTCATATTTAGTAATATTTGCTTATCAGAGTTCAAGAACTATTGCTAAAGATTAGACTCATCTATTGAGACTGACAACACCTCACATATAATAACAGTTACAGTACACACTGAAAATACCTCTACAGACTGGCAAAGCTTAACCTCGGTCATCATATAGCAGTTACCATCTCAAGGATATCAAACCCACGTACACTTCAAATTCAAGGAAGCATAGAAATCTGAATGCAATAATTTACCATTTTCTAGCGTGCTTTGCTTTTCTATGTTGAGGCTCCTGCACTGAGTTGGAACTCATATCCCTCAAAGGATCATCAATTGAAACTGTCCTCTCCTGAAAAAAGCATACACAGTAATGCAATAGTATAATGTAGGCAAGTGTAATAAATAGTGCCTGTTAACATAAAAAAATTTAGCAGAACACACTAACCTTGCCTTACAACAAATTTCTGAATTGAGATTAAACATACACAAACAATATCAGCAGTGCACCTCAAGTAGTATTCAAACATCAATGAAATTATACTTACTGGAGAAATTCCAGCAAACCCTAATTCAAGGTTGTCAAACTCATTGCTCACAAAGTAGTGGTACAACATTTCTGATATGTCTAGCAACTGCAAATTAACAACCATAAGCAATAAGGAATACGAAAGCATAATCTGACAATATGGCACTCAAGATTTATATCCCAAATATCTTGTGAACTAATAATATTTAATGAGAGATCAAAATAAAATCTCTGTAATTAATATGTACCTCTACCCATTCTGAACGGAAATCACAATATGGTGCACGATAGAGCTTAACACGACCATCAGTTGTGCAAACAGCAAGCAAACAGCTGCAACAGCACTGCACATATTAGCTCAAAACCAAAAGATCTCTGTAGGATTTACTTAGGTAAAAGAATCGTTACTATGTTCTCTAGCATTGATTAAGTGATAAGAAGATGTAATTAATTAAACAATAGTCAACCTTTACAAAATTCAACATTGCTTGTCATACATTTTATATAGCAACCTTCTAACTCTTAATCAAACACAGGCAACAAGTCAGAGAAGATACAAACTCAAGTGAAGAAAAACAAAAACAAGGATATCTATACCCTCCATTTCCAGCCATTCCCAGTTGGGACCAGGCAATTGATCGAACATAAGAACGCACATCACGTGACAAACTGGTAGGTAGAATGCATCCAGTCAAAAGCTCTGCATCCAATATCACCACGCAAAATTAGTCATCTAAAATCCACCACAATTAGTTAGGCCCACCACTTGACCTCCTAAATAATGAACTCTCTTACTTTCTGAAATTTGACAGGGAAAGTTGGGGCAATTTACAAGTTGGAAGCAGATATTTCCGGATATCACATCTATTAAAATAGATTTTAAATGGAGCAGTGGTATGGTACTGCATCTTCTGAATATTTTTCAAACCTAGAGACTTTTGTATCTGGAAGCTAAGATAGATTTTAACAATCTGCAAAATTCTCTTCTCAAATGATTTGACCTAAGGATATAAGAAATGATAGCATTTGCAAAAAGAAGAAAAACACAATAAGCAAAGATAGGACTATGAATAACGAGCACAAGTAAGAAAGCATATACTTTTAATGGAATCAAATTGACTTCAAAGGTAGTTGTGATAATCATAACGTTCATAACAATGCAGAAAACCATGTTGTGTACAGTCATGAACTTTATTAAAACCATAGTAAAATCACAAATCAATGTAACAAATGACTGATCAAAAATCCCACCATTACAGAAATTGGAAAAGTACTAAAATAGTGATTTTTAAAAACCGACTGAAAATATACTTATGCTGCACACAGAAACATTCCTAGAGTAAGGCGTTTGCACCCTGCATTTGCTGGGAAGAGAAAGGAAACAAGTCAGGTTGGGGATATCCAAATAGCTATACCCTTTCGTAAAGAGAAGCCTAGATAAGTCCAAAACATTTCCATTCCAATCAGGGTACCAGGTTAGCCACTACGCCCTGCAATTTTAATTTAAAACTCCTTAACATCATTCTTAAATGCAATTAACCAGCAATATTCCCTTGAAACCTCAAAAACACAAAAAAGTGGAACCTACAGAAAAATCAAAAACCTAGACTGTATCTTCTCTAAATTCTTAGCATGTCAATCATCCCCCGCCATTATCCTTATGTCCCTATCTACCCTTCTGTAACTTCCCATGGGAATTACCATCCCTAAAACTTGTTCTCTGCCACCTCTCCACCCCCCCACCGCTTCCCACCTTGTCCAAATCTAGAGGCACTTGATGTAATAAAAATAGATTATTCTAGGCAGTAAAGATTGCTGGAGTTTCACAAACATAGAGACAGCAGAGAGAATTGGATATAAAGTTGGAGAAATTAGTGGTTATGGTACCAGTATTATAGGCAATTTTAATTTCAATTTTTGTTCAAATTTAATTTTAACGTTAAACTTTACCACTGTTCTTGTTTTCAAAGTTCTATATCATAAAATTTGTTAAAAAATTATTAAATTATGTTTAAAAAAAAGTGGTGCCTTGAAGTACCCGTCTCCTATTTTTGAAATTTAGCGGTACCAGTACCAGTACCAGTCTCCAACGTCTCCAAGTACCCCCATCTCCCAGCAACCTAGAGATTAATCAGTAAATGAAAGTAAAAAATTTATTTTCATTTAGAGATGTCTCCAAATAGAAAGTATGAAAGGAAAAAAGGTCACAAATTGTTGGATATTTAATCCAATGGAAAATGAGTCTTAAGTTTTAGACATTAGGAATATTTTATAAAGCAAAAGTGAGTTATGCATCTTATTTGAGACACCCTCACATTTAGAAATTAAGAAATTAGAGAAAAGTGAGACTTAAAAATGAAAGAGAAAAGAGAAAGGCTGTGATGGTTGGCTTTCTATGGGTTGCCATCCCCTTGCAATGTACTATTTCTTAAATAAGTATACTGCATATGGGCACCCACTGTAATTTCTTCTTCTGATGTCATGCCCCCAATCTGATATTCTATGTACAATGAACCTGAAGATGAAATTGTCTTACAGACATAAGACTTCACAATTTCATGAGTTGAAAAAGCATACTCTAAATCACCTATCATAAAATTGAGTTGTTATGGCACAGAATTAAATCTAATGATCGACTCTCTCCTACCATGCAGCAGTTACACTCATCAAAGGAATTTAGTTAAAAGGTGTGATCACATTGATTAGTTTATACAGAAAGGCAGCGGTCAAACTATGAAAGGAAGCCTCCTCCACAAACATTGTAACCGGTGGAGAAGGATCATGACCCTCCAATGCCTGGCAGGGGACATAAGAGATCCTCCCAGCACTAGATTAAGGCATCAATCATACTTGGAGAACAGATCTTCATTAAATCACATCAGCAATACAGGTGGATTGTTCAATAGGAAACTACAGCATCTTGATATGAATGTATAGTGAATTTCTTGTGCACATATGAAATAAGTATTAATAGATTAATACACAGATTTATATGTTCTGGATTTATAGTGATATACTGAATATAAATACATAATAAGATTGATATGCATATTTATATATTTAGATATCCATAATGATATAATAAACACAAATACATAATAGACAGATTTTATATGTTTAAATATTCATAATGATTATATAAGAATGGTTGTGTATCTATATCTATATATTGATAATGAACAAATCTACAATAATTGAACATATTAGGACAAAGAGGAAGAACAATAAGGGAGAATGGTGAGGGCCCACTAGGCATGCCACCTCATGGATGGTTAAGGACCACATGAGGCCAAGAGGGGCAAAGGTTCCACTCTTGGGCCTAGGCTTGAGTTAGGGCACCCTATTGCAACTCTTCCCTATGTACCCCATATGGGTTAGTTGTTGGAGGGAAACTAGGTAAGGGTACTCAAACATAAGAGGAGAGAAGAATGCTATGATGGAGGAGAACGGCATACAAGCTTTTCGCTAGGTACACCACCTCATGAGCATGGGTAAACCTACATGAGGCCAAGGGGGACAAATCTACAATAATTGAACATATTGGGACAAAGAGAAAGAGCAATAAGGGAGAATGGTGAGGGCTCACTAGGCATGCCACCTCATGGATGGTTAAGGACCACATGAGGCCAAGAGGGGCAAAGGTTCCACTCTTGGGCCTAGGCTTGAGTTAGGGCACCCTATTGCAACTCTTCCCTATGTACCCCATATGGGTTAGTTGTTGGAGGGAAACTAGGTAAGGGTACTCAAACATAAGAGGAGAGAAGAATGCTATGATGGAGGAGAACGGCGTACAAGCTTCGCTAGGTACACCATAACTAGGGCACCACATCATCCCCTATCTCCACCATTTCGATTGAGCCCTTGAGATCAAATAGATTCATGTGTATAAGTGTATTTCTCCTTAACTATAAAGTGGAAAAATCATAAGTATAATGTCTATATATCATCTAATCTGATTGCAGATTTCCATGTTTATCTCATCCTAATCCTGAGTCAGGATTATATTTCTATCTACGTTGTGTTCTCTTTATGTGGATTTTGTGAAATTAGGGCTAATTACAGGTTAATCCAAAACGGGGACATTACAACTGATCAACAAGATTTGTCTCACCAACCAGAGTTCAGGAGACCTTTTTCGATTCATTCAAGTGTTTTCTGTGTAGGGAAAGAATAATTTAATTGTCACTGAGCATGAGAATTTTTGGCTCTCGCAAATTTGAATGTGCTGTTTGGATAAACATTGTAGGTAATTTGTAGGATAAAAGATTGGTTTATTTTAAAATTTCTTTGATATGAATTTCCCTTATAAATTAAAAATAAAACGAGGAGGAATGAAGTCTTTCTGTTGTAATGTTCAGATGTGAAATCACAAGTGTGAAACGGATGGTATGAAAGTATCAGAGAGGAAGTGCATTGAATAAGGAGAAAGCAACCCCCATATAAGGCATGCATTAGAAAAGGAGGCCATGAGATGATACGATGCAGACAGGTGGGAAAAGCCATACACAGCAGTGAAGAAACAGCTACACACAACAATAAAATATGACATGCACAGCAAACACTGCAGTTTTTTTCATTGTGGGAAAATCAAATCGAGGGAATAATGCTGCAGACCCTTTGTCCTGGTATCCTATATTTTTTCATACAACTATTTTATAAGAGGAATAATATTTTGTCTTAGGGGCACATTACTTTGGTTGGGTTAAAGAAGACAAGTTTTTATTGTAAGGGATTCTTATAACTTTTTTGTAAAGGGAATTTTCTTTGTAAACAGTAGAATCTATCGGTGCAACCCAGTGGAAGCCAACATAACCATAGTAAAGGATGACCAAAAGTTTTAAACAGAACCAGAAAGACTCAGAAAAATGAAATGTTTCAGACAAGTTAGATTATATAGAAGATGAGGTTTTTGCATTGATGCAATTGAAGGATAGAATTCAATACAAAGACAAAAAAGAAGAAATTCAGGGGAAAACTCAAGAATGGGAAGTAGTAGTTGAAGTAAGAGATGATTTATATGACGAAATAATGAGGGCAAGCAAGAATAAGCAAGAGGAACAAAAAGTGTTGTAAGAAGAGACTCTGGTTCAGGGAGAACCAAAGCATTATTTGAGAGCAACAAGAAAGCCTCAATGGTACCAATTTATTAGTTTTTAGACTTTTTTTTTCTCTTTTTGGTTTGTGATTTTTGTCTTTTCACAAATGTCAAAATTTGCCAACTTTTCACAGACTGACTCGCCAAGTCAAACTACACAATGGAAAAGTGTTGTACAAGTAACCTTAATCCTTAATAATATTATAATATAAGAAGCATGGTAGAAAACAAAAATGGTCCAACAATTACTAGAGAAACCACACAGAGCTGCATTTGAAATCGAATATCAAAAAGCTTTAGCCATAATGTTTGTGCACACTGAAACCCATGCCCATGTTGATTGATCCAAAAATAGTTGAATGAAGAATGATGGACTCTATGAAAAAGCATTTGAATACATTCAACATTGCAGTAAGTCAATTAACCTCAATTGATGTTAAAATGGATGAAGAAGATACATGTATTACATTGTTGCATTTGTGCCAAATTCATGGGATGATCTTGTTATGGCAATTAGCAGTACATCATCTAAATTAAAACATAATGAGGTAGGTCCATCCTTGTTATCAAAATAGATGAGGCAAATATTCATGGAGGATCTAACAAAGGATGTCTTGTTTCTAAAAAATCATTCCCAGAGAAGAAAGGAAAACATTTCAAGTGAACAAACAATAGAAGTCTTAAGTGAATTTGAATCACCAAGATGACCTATGAAGAAATGTTGAAACTACAATGAAACTGGGCATTTTAGGAAGCAATGCAGATTTTAAAATGTTGGCAGAAGAAATGAAGCTAACAATGCCCCTTCCAAATAAGCATACACCTCCCCTAAAGAACTAAGGGAAGTACATATGGCATCTTCAAGTACGCACTCACATCTTAATCCATCGTTGGATTTAGGTGCTTAATTTCATGACTCCCTAGGAGGAGAGGTTTTGTGAATAGGAAAGTTATGATGGAGGTGTTACCTTATTGGTAGCCAACGCATCATATAAGATGATAGGTCACAAAAAGTCAAGGTGTTGTTTAAAGATGGAAGGATAAAGATTTTCCTTGGATAAAGTTTCCCCCAACAACTACAAGAGGAAATCGGATTTTTCAGCTAATACGTAGTCATGTTTGGACTCTTTCCCATTCCATGGCACAAGGGGGGCCCTATTTGTTACTTTATAATAATAATATAAAGTAACATTATTATTATTTATTTATTCCAACCAGCTTCTGAATTAAACATAAAATCCAAATCTGGACTCAAAACTGAATTCCGACTGAAGCACTGTGATCATTGATGTTTCCTGAGTCTTGCAGGCCAATTGCCAGTTCCTCCTAAAAAGAAGGGACTCGCCCTAAAAACATAGAAACCTCTCTCCAAACACCTGTAACTGCTCAAAAAGGATCCTACTCTGCTCCCTGGTCCCTCGAGTGGTCATCCAATCAACTACCAGTTCTCCCTAAAAAATAGGAGACCTGTTGACGTATTTTTATGACTGCGTCTAACACAGAATAAAGTCACCAATGGTCACCTTATCCTCTCTTGATCAAGATTAGTCTGTATGCTAGGATTGCTTAAAGTTCAAACGGCTAATTCCAAGGTTCCTTCAGTGCATGGACGTGACTCAGTTGTTTGATGGGTTTGTTGATAACCCAAGGGGGCCTTACGTGTGTTGAAGAAAACTTATGCAAGCTCAAGGATTTTTGTACGGATGATTTGCAATGAAAGCTCTAGTTTTGGATCTTTTGGATTTTGAATTATGCGGAAAGTAAATAAGAGTAGGGTAGAGAAAAACTAGACTAAAAGTAATCTAATCCTATGAACAAGGAGACGGGATAACTTGCGCAAAATCCAACCACGCTTCGCTTTGCCAGCAATGCACAACTACACGAAGGCGGTGCAATCTTTAGAGGGTGTGTTAAAGATTTTCAAATCATCAAGAGAAACCATCAAATCGAACAATCTCTTCTAATAATCGAAGCTAAACATACACATATAACGGAGGCTCAGGCTAACTTTGCACAGTATGCAACAAGCGATCCTATCAAATCCAGTTCGTCTAACAACATGAAAGCAAATCTAATCTATGAAGAGAATGAGACCATGCGAGCTCCAAAACAACACAAGAACACACCAACAATGGAACAATGTATTAAGTGTTTGCTTCAAAAAAACTCTTAGCAACAATCTCTGACAATAGTCTCTCCCCTTTACAAATGAGGGGGTCACCCCTTTATATAGGCCTTAGGCCATGATTACATGCAAAACCCTAATTAGGGTTTGCCCTAAAGATTCCCCACTCAAGGTGCAACAAGGTAGGAATCGGCAATTAATAACTCATTATGCCCATGTACAATTAATTTAAAGAGCCTAAAATAGCGTCCACTAGCAAATTAAATGTGCCCCATGATGTTGATTATGCTCAGAATATAATCGACACCATCATAAATGCCCATCATTCTCTTAGTGACGGCGACATGCACGGAGAATCTGTCATAAAACCATAATGAGAAGGCGACATGCAAGAAGATTCCTTATCTAATGATGACATGCACTAACTGGACCCACGCCAAGTCAACCTTCCTTCAGCAATAAGTACGCCACTACTATTCAACCAAAAGACTTTCATCCAAAAATGGACGACCATTATCTCGTTCATTTATGGCGTATGCAATGAATCTACCGACGACAGCTTCCAATTCTCCGATGGAGACACTTGGCACATTTTCAATGTTAAACTCCATCAAGGCAATTTCTTCCTCGCTCTTAGAAAAGAAGCTTTCCCACTCTATCATGACTTCCTACGTCTTCTTCATTATACCGGAGAATGAAGAAACATTTGCAAAATGTTCCTTAGAGAATGAACCTACGAAGAAGAAATCGTGCAACTGGGATTTCAGAGAGTTCACCATTATTCCTCCATCATTGAGTTTCCTCGTAAACAATGCTTCCATTGCACTAAGGATTTCTTCCTGTACCCCTCTGATAGACTCCTTCAAGGTGACAGAGTTAATGCTGAATTTTTCAAAGGTGTTCTTTCCCGAGCAGATGGCGTAGAACCATCGGGGAAAGTCATAAGCTTCATTTTCTTGGATCACTTTCCCGTCCACCAGAGTTTGCCTTGGAATCTTCGTCAAAGCCCTGAGTCGCGAAATGGTTAAGTCCTGGTAAACGTCTACATCCTCCCATAGTCCTTCTGTTGTCTCTAATCTGTTTAGGAGGGCCACGAACTTCAAATGAAGCTGAGCTAGATCCTCAATGAATTTTTCTGCCTCAGCATAAACATCCTCTACCCATTCCCGGGAATTTTGCGCCATTGCTCTAATAAGCTATGCATCATCAACCACTTCCTTGGGAAGGGAGGGAGGAGGAGTGAATGAAGGACCTTCCTCCCTGAGGGATCTTTTGAAAATCTTGATGTATTCGCATAGGACTCTATTTTCTTCCCTCAGCCGCTTACATTTTGCCTTTGATTTCAGCAACTTCTCCTTTATGGCTAGGGAAGATTCTTCAAAGTCTCCCACTACTTGACCTGTGGAAGTGTTGGTAAACAGATTTGTCTCCCTTTATTAATTTAATCTCTATACATTATGGCTCAAGGAAAGAAAGACAAATTCTCTACCAATCAGTTGGATAATCATTATATTGATTAACCTCTGAATTAAGGTACAACTCCCTTTAATAAATATTCAATCAGCTCCAAATTACACACAATCAATAGTATGCTTTTCACCAGAAAGCACTAAAAGGTAATTGCATTCACCAGTCAATACGAAATGAACACAAGCACTGATTCATATATAACTCTTTTCATAAAGCCGACAGACTTCACATGTACACTAAAACGAAATGAAAAGCCTTTAAAGATGAAATTTGCTGATAATTTTCTGCACACATAGAAAGTTTAACGGCTCTCTCCTTGAAACAGATTTTCACAGAAATCAAATTCCAAATATCAAACACACAGATTTGAAATCAAAGATAACTTTTAACGAGGTTTTCATTCATTGATGATCATCCACCTTTCTACATACGCAAAGTTTTTCACCCAAATTAAAAGATAGTTTTTCAAAAACTTAGTGAACACCAATAAAGTCATTACAAAACATATAAATAGGTCGCCAGACCAATAGTTTTTAACCATAAGTAAAATTAACTCGCAAGAGTTAATAGAGAACTACCCTAACTACATAACCGAAACTAAAAATGACTAGAATTGTTGGCAAACAACTGCCAGCAGTGCTAGTCATGTCGTTGATTCGGTCTCGGTCGGATCGCCCGGGTTGGTGTTTTGGACAGACACCATCACCGCCTTGGCCGCACTCCACTCTCGATGCACCTTCAAAAATTCCTGAATTACAGTTACATGCGGCAAACTGATGTGAATTACTCTTTGCTTCCAAAGCTCTTTCTTCCTCTTCATCATCTGCACTTTATCCCTGTGTGAGTCTAGGTGATCAAGACAAACTGTGAGCATTGATTCTACTTTGGAAATCCTCGTAAAATCACCCACAGCCAAGGATTTCTCCACTTTGATTTGTTTAATGTGGCTGCTAAACTAATTAATCATCTCTGCGCATCTGTTTTGAAATCACTGCCCATTTAGTCTTCTCTTTCTGCCACGAGATTAAGTCGGCGTCTAATTCCTTGGTGACTTCATTAGCATCTTTGAAAATCTGGACTAAATCCGTTATGTAATTGGTCCCTTGATGCATGATCGAGGTGAGCCATTCTGAGAAAACCTCAGCAATCATCCTGTTTTGTTGAACCTCATCAAAGAATTTCCGATTACCAAGTGTTTTCAAACTAAATAGTCCTGAACTTTGAGACAGCGGTAACGGGCTGTTCTGAAGAGCATGAATATACTGAGCCATTTGCATTAGATTTTTCTTTAATTCAGCCTTGTCTCTTTCATCCTTCCAAATACGAGAGATAATCCGCTTGGTTGAAGTCTCCAAATGTTTCACATCTATGGCTCTGGTTCCCACACCCAAATCAACTCATTCAATGGCATAGTCTGCTTCTGAAGCAGTAACAGCATCTTTATCGGACGCGGGTTTGGCAATGTCTGCAATCCAGTGCTTTGTGCTTTCGTCAAAACCAATCATAGCCTCCATTTTTAACCTTTTAGGCTTCGTGGATTTTCCCAGACAACTCACGGCATCCTCCATTAATACCGAAATAGGAACCACAGTTTTTTTCCTGGTAATTGAGTCACTTAACCACTTGGGTGCCAGAGTCAGTTCCTTAGATGGCGTGCGTGGAGATCCTTCTGAAGGTGGCAGTGTGGTACTGTCTGCATGAGACTGGATATCAAGCGTCTCTGAGTCTTGGAAAGTAGTATCTACATCAGTTGAAACCTTGTCTGTATCAGGAACAGGGGATGTCATATCGCACAGTGCTTCCTCTGCGTCCAAATCCAAAATGAGATGGGGAGTCGGCAGCTGAAAACTCTTCTTGGACCTAGACCTGGTAACCCGGCCACCAATAGAAAGTTCAGCCTCGATGTCAAGTTTCTCTTCTTTAATCTTTGCCTGCCTTTTTCCTGCAACAGAAACGGGAATGTTAGTTAAAATAGAAGTTTTGCTTGTGGTATCTCCCTTCCCACTTTCGTTTCTTGAACTGGTTGCTCTCGTCGGGCGAAATCGGCAACTCCTAAGCCAATTTTTTGTCCTGCAAATTACGCTGAAGGTGCGTATCTAAATGTTATCTTCCATCTTTTTACTCCAATCCACCTCTGGGAGAGGTTCGTTATGTACCCGCTTCATAAACTCGAAATCCAATACATCTTCATCATCAGTGGTGACACTTGAAGTGTCCATTGGCAATTTCATGTCATGGATTTGTTTCAAGGTTAACCTGGACCAACTCCTTTTCCTTACTTCAAATTCATCCGGGCAGCCCTCCCAATAATCCTCCAACTGGGACACATGTTGATCAGGCACCATCTTCTTCACATATTGAGCAATAAAACCTTTACTGTCAAAGTTATCCCTTTTCACAAAGGTTTTCAAATGAAATCTCTTAAATTCTAGCTCAAGATTCAGTGCATCAGAGACAAACCTACAACTGTAATGGCCTAAGTCGATGGGAAAAATTCCACTTGTGTCTGAGTCCTCACCATAATCCTTTGCGACATAAGCCAGCTGCCTGGAAACTTCAATCAAAATACAGGAGTCTAAAACATACCTAGGTAGCCAAAAGGGTTCACCCTTAAAACCTCCAACCCTTAGGTAAGTGAAGTGATTAAACTGTGTAAAGAAACTGCCATAGATGTTAACAAGTTCAACAGCCTCTGCAGACATCCTCCTATGCAAGTTACCTTGTAATTCAAAGGTCAATCTCCCAACAAAAATATCATTCCAGCGGAGATAATCGTCAACATGCCCTTTTAAAGTCAAATTGGGGTGATACTCATAAATCTTTATGCCTTGAACCCACTTTGCATGGGACAATGCAGACCATTCCCTCACACAAGCAAGCATATACAACAGGTATGAAGACATATAAAAGTTTGCCATCCCAAGGTAATTACTCAAACCTTCATGTAACCTTTCCACAATAACGGTTCCCCAGTCGATGAACCGATTTTTGTCTAGAGTGACCTGGACAAAGAAATACATCCAGTCCTCCCAATAGGAGGAGTGTGAATTACCCTTTACTCTGCTCAACAATATTACCAAATCTCGGATTGCGGGAATTAAATGCTCACGGGTCAGGGGTCTCGACAGTCTTGAACCTCCTTTTTGGAATTTTAAAAGCCAATTTTGTGCAATGACAGTTCTATAATACTGTTTTTTCTCAGAGAAAATTCCATACGATTTCCCAATCGTCCAATCTTCATAGGGTTCCTGATGTGGGATACCCATGGCTGCCATTACTATCTGTCTATCAATGGATAACAAAACCTCACCATTGTTTTTCCTTATGCATCTATTACCCTTATCATAGTGATTCATACATTCTAAAACTAATTCAGGGAGAGGAGCAGCTGTGGGAAATGCAGCTACTTCCAATAATCCGCTCTATGCAATATCTCTCATCATAAGATTTGCGTCTGGGTTCCGTACTCTTTCTAGAAAATCATCTAAATCCAGTTGGACTAATGTTGTATCACCTAGCTTCGGTAAAGAGCTTACAAGGGAAGACGAGTTTACTAATTTGGGCAAAGTAGGCCTCATGTTTAGCTGGTGATTTTCTCCAATTGACCCAGGCGAAGAAGGAAAGAGAAAACGGAAACAAACAGCTAACAAAATACCCAGGTTTTTTTTAAAACAAACTGCAACAATTGAGAAAGTTATCGAACATACCTCCCTCTGTCATCTGCAAACCCCTATCGCAGTCTATTTCTCCCGCTCCAAAAACTTCTTCTTAAAACTTATCCAAAGAAAATGATAATCTCGACATGACAATTACTCAATTTTAAAGCCGAGCAAATCTTACCCATCATTACCATAAACTGTCTCCATTACTCTTCGCTCGTGTGACCTTACTCTGAAATGATTGCGCTAGAGCATGCCTTAAATGCTAAGTCACTTCACTTCTGACACTACGGATCTTCACACCATACTTGCTATAAATGACAGATTTCAAATCATGGAAGAAAGAATATTCCTCTCTTCTGCGGCCGTTTATCATATCTTAAAATCCGCACCGCCACCTCACGCCAAATCACATGTTTTCCAAGAAGCCTAAACATTGAACTCTAACCCTTGCGAAACAATCGCGACACAAATCATTAACATGACAAATCTTGAACTTTGAACCTTGAACCAAAAAGGTTCAAGTTCAAGGTTCAAGGTTCAAGGAATGTAAAACACCGGCAAGGACTAGTGAAGACTTAAAACCACGCGAAAGCAAAAAAAAAACATTCAAAACAACGCCCGTTGAACTTTGAACCTTGAACCAAAAAGGTTCAAGTTCAAGGTTCAAGTTCAACGCAATGGAACTTAAACAAAAAACAATAGCTGGATTACATGAGGAAGGTTAAGTGAATGACTTGACCAACAGACTCGATGGGCATTACCTCGAAGAAGGACATATACAGAATGGAAATTTTATATGTGCTACCAACAGGAAGCATGGCCAAGATCAACTTGTCTAATGACGTAATCTTCTTGCCTAATCTCACTCCTATCTTTATCGACTGCAGGTTCAGCAATGTGCAAGGTCCGGGATCCAGATTCTTCCCTGACCACCTTGGAAAACTTCCAGGGAGCCTTTATTTCCGCTGGCCGATCCATTCTCTTCAATAATTCTTCAACTCCTGAGCAGGGTTCGTTCCTCCTTCTGCTTCATTCCCCAGCCTGCCTATCAACCAGTCTGGAGCGGGGATGGAATGGCTATGATCTTCTACATGCTCCTGTTTCTGAGATTCTTCCTCCATTTCACCAAGGATAGTCTCCGCGAAGTTATCTTGGCTAGCTTCTTCCCAGTGCGGGGGACTTTCTTCCCTCTAACTTCTCAGTCGACGGTGGCCTTGTGAAGCATTGATGCTAAGTATATCGGGTGCTGGAACGCTCCCTAGAAATGGACCTGTGGAATGTGGAAACATCTCCACTTCCCACATGCTCGAGGAACTAACTGGTGAATGCTCCTTTTCTGTCCTTGCTCTCTTTCGTGGAGGTTCTTCATGTTGGGCTTCTTGTTGAACCTCCTGTGGGATTTCCTGTTGGATATCCTTCTTCTTTGTTGTCCTTGGTCTCTTTGGGGCATTTTTCCCTTTATCCATCCGGGCTTCCCTTCCTGCCTAAACCTGTGAAGAGATTTCAATTGCTTCACTATGGGAATCCAAACTTCCCTTTAGCTGGTATGTTAGATGGACATTTTCTTCCACCAACTTTCTTATCTGCCTGTCAATCCAGTGCTTAGTGAATTTCAGCACTTCCTCGACACTTGCCCAGTAATCCTCTAAGTGAAACTTGTGTATGAATTTGACGTCGGCAACCTTCCTAATTTGGCTATAAGGATCATATTGGGTCCTGGATGTATAAAATGGCAGGCGATAGAACGCCAATTCCCCTGCTGCACTTTCAGCAGCTTCCAAACCTGGGCATATTTCCATGAAGTCACCCAAGACAACTAGAAATTAAATTGATTGCTTCTTCTTCTTCTTCCTGATCATAGGCAGTTAACTGCCTCATGAGCTCAAGCAATACAAGCTTGTCTAACGGATATCTAGGCAATTTGTATGACTGGAAGGAGAATCCTTGCATTCTGATGTAGGTGAATTTAGGAAATTGCAAGAACGTGGCTCCATACTTCTAGACCAAGGCACTTGCTTGTGGCGACAACCTCACGTGCAACTTATTCTACATAAGCTGTGTCAAGTACATGGTGAAGGTGTCATTTGCCAACCTGTAAGGACTAACATTGTGGAGATGCAGCTGGGGATGACACTCATGTACTTTCAACTGAGCTGGTCCGCAGCCCATGATTCCTCTTGTTGGCAGCCCATCGAATCCTCCCCTTCGTGCAAGCATATAGAATAGGTAGGAGCTCATGAAAAAGGACTAGGACCTTTTCTCTTTTAGGTTCTTCAATTGCTCATGCAAGTAGTGACTGATCAATCTAGCCCAGTCAATCAGCGTATTTGAATTCATGATCCCACCTATGTAGAAGAACATCTAGGCCTCAAAGTTCATCGAATGTGGGCATCCCATTACTCTGCTTAGCATTTTTATGAAGTCTACATACTCCTACTTGAACTCGAAGATTGTGAGAATTTTGGGCATCTTGGAAGCGTACACTCTAGCCTTCAGCAACCACTGCTTATTGATCAAATCAACGCGCCTAGCAGGGCCTGCTTCATATACTGCTTGAGCTCCACTACTGGTCCTGTACGTCATGGAATAATGTGAAGGAATTCCGAAAGCTTCACCAATTGACTCCGGAGTCAATGTTGCCAATAACTTGCCATCTAGCATTGAGATTGTTTTTCGCTCCAGATTATAATGTGTTGCACATTCCAAGAGTCTGGGCATTGAATAGCAGGAGGAAAACCAGCTGCCGCAACTATTCCACTTTTCACAATTCTGATAGCTGTCGGGGATGGATTGTGCCCTGCTATTCCGAACATTTGGATCTTGAATGCAGCCAAGTTGAATGTGCCTAGGTTAGTATCGCTGATTTCATCCCATCTTGAATTCAACCGAGAATGAGGAAGAAAACTTTTCATTTCTGCCTTGATCAATGCCTGCCTGGAGATAGTAGCTACCTTGTTTGATTCCGCCATCCTGGAAGCACCTTGAAAATGATGAAAACAGAGACTAAGTATGACCACTTTTCACTTCTCCACTTCTTCCCTGAATCTTGCACGTGAGAAATGAAATGCCTTTCCAAACTTATATAAAATTCTTCAAGACGTCTTGCTAAGTTAGGAGGCATTTAATTAGTAATTGTATTCATGACGCATCATACTTTCCCCAATCACTATGCCATGCAAAAGCAACTTCCCATGCGAATGAGTTCAAATTTAGAATTTTCCTTAAATACTCCAAGTCATGCGCCATACTTGGAATATTCCTTCTGCCAACTCATTGATTTTCACTCTTTCCAATTTTGGAGGGAATTTGAAGGATTCTCTCAGGATTTGCTTGATTCTATTGTAATCTTGTCGCCTCCTGCTTTTGAAGGAATTTCCATGTGTCTTTTCAACATCCCTATTTTTTAGGAATCCTCCTAAAATTTAGGAGTCAGGTTCATTTGATGGAGAATTTCACCCCGATTCCGAATCTATAAAATTTTCCACACTCCGTCGAGATTCGGTGTCTAAAAATAGCAAATTCAAAAATTTGCCCGAGGGGAATTTTGCTTTTTATTTCTCAACTCCTTGGATTCCATGCCTTAGGCAAAATTTCAACTTATTAGCTTGGGCGTTGAATTCATTGTGCCTTGGAATTTTTACATTTTCCATGCCTTCCATGGAATGTCCAGTTTGGCGCCCAAGTCCACATTTGGGCGGATTTTTCATCTGGCCAAGGATTCATGGAATTTGCCTTCTATCCATGGGAATCCCATTTTGGCGCCCTCTTCAATGCTTGGGCGACATTTTGCTCTGGCCAAGGATTCACGAAATTTGTCTTCTCTCCATGGGAATCCCATTCTAGCGCCCAACTGCATACTTGGGCGCAATTTTGACTAGGAGAAGGAATTTTCTTAAATTGTTGGTTGTCCATGGGTATACCATTTTGGCGCCCCTCCTCATGTCTAAGCGCAAATCACACTTAGCCAAGGATCTTCATTTTTTTCATGTTATCCTTGGACATCTCATTTTGGTGCCCTCCACCTCATTTGGACGGAATTTTCACTAGGAGAAGGATTCATGGAATTTTTTGTGAATCCCTGAGACCCTCATTTTGGCGCTCAAGTCCATACCTGGGTGTTGTTTCCACCAGGGCAAGGAATTCTCATTTTTTCTATTTGTCCTTGCCTTCCTCAATTTGGCGCCCAACTGCATTCTTGGGCGCAATTTTGCTTTGGCCAAGGATTCATGGAATTTGTCTTCTTTCCATGGGTATCCCATTCTAGCGCCCAACTGCATACTTGGGCGCAATTTTGACTATGCCATGGATTCATGTAATTTTCCTAGTTCAACTTTCCAGGCTTATGATAATTTGACCCTTTTGCAATTTTGGAATGACTTCGTGAACCTTGATGAATTTTTTGAGCTTTCCATTTTAGGCATAGGCTTCCAGCACTTGATCAATTTTTGGCTTTCTCTATCTGTTGTCTGACTTACCAGAATTAGAAATATCTGCGAACGTCTGATCCTTGTCGCCTTGTCTGACTGACCCTACCAATACTGATTTTCCAAAAATAGAAACCTTCAAAGTGTCAGCGTTAGACCCCTAGACAGGGTGCAGGAATGACTTACTATAAATAGAAACTTACTAAAAATAGTAAGTTCGATTTTTGGCAAAATGACGACATTCTGGGACTCGGAAAAATCCTTAAAAAATAGGGACTTTCTAAAAATAGAAAGTTGTTCCATTTGGGCTCAAATTTTACTGGGAGGTTCCTTGAAGGGCCCTAATTCCAATTGTATGTTCAGTTTTCCCAAAACCCTAACAAAAACCCCTAAAATCTAGGACAGAAGGTAGAAACCCTAAAAAGGGACAAAACAGGCCCTAGACTTCATAGAACTCACTTGACAAAGAAGCAGATCACCTCTAACTGACCCCCGAACATCCGCAAAGCGGAGAGATTGAAGAGATTGCCACCAACACACACAAAAACCAAGACCAAACGACCGAAAGGGCCTAAAAGCTAGGGGGTCCCTATCTGGGATGGGGTGATGTGTGATTAGGTCACAACAAGACAATCCTAAAATGTAGGAGCTATCGTCTAAAGGTCCAAAACGGCTCACAAAGCCTCTACAAAGCTCCATGACCCTCAAAATGAGTCCCCTAACCATATTGTTGACCCATGGGAACTCGAATGATAGGTCAACCCCTGCTCATCTCCAAACGCCTAGAAAGGGGACATTACACTCTCATACCATGGGAGAGCATGGTCTATTAACTTGAGCTTGGAAAACAAAACATGCTCACGATAAATACAATGACCATGGCTAAAATAAACCTCCATCTAGGATACCCACTAATTCAACTTCACGAAAATAATTTCTCTATCAAATAGTTTGTTGGCACCCCATTTGACCGTGTTCGTTTTTGCTTGAACTCGTAGCCCTCTTATGCATTTTGGCCTTATTTTTCCTTGCCATAGATAACCAATCTAGGATGTTTCCTAATTGGTCTCCCTAGTCAAATTTTGCATGTGTTGTTCTCCATCATCCCCCATGTGCCTATAATATGTTAAAAGTCGCAAAAGTTCAAAAGTTCCAAGTGTGGACATTTTATGTTCACATTTCTAAGGACTATTCTTATGTCGGAGTTTTGCAATTTCCCTTTCTAGTATGCCTTTCTTTCCAAGTCCACCTTTTCCGTTGTCCCTATCGAGATATTGAAGTTTCCCATATGAAAATACCTTTCATCTAATCCCTACCTTCGCTACCCTTTCCTATTGGGGTTTCAAAGTTTTCCTTCCAGACATCTATTTCCTCAAACCTTCATTTCCCCTTGCCTTTGTCAAGGTTTCACACTTTTCTCTACCAACATGCTTTTCCTTTGAACCCCAACTCTTCAATTCTTACACTAGGTTACCTTTCAAAGCCAAAGTTTTGGCCATCCCTTACTCCGGTACCTTTTTCTTGGCCTCTACAATCCCCAATTTCTAACGTTTTCTTCTATATACGTTTTCAAAATTGGCTATGCCAAAATACTTATGATGTGGTACTAGTATGAAGTATCCCTAAACCCTAACCCCAACACTTTTCACTATTGAGATTGTTGATTTGGAGTTAAACTTATTTGCATGCCTTAAGGGATGAATTCACAGTTGTTCCCAATGGTATTAGTTATGAGATGTCCATGAATTCACAGTTGCTCCCAATGGTATTAGTTATGAGGTGTTCCCGACCCCTGAACCCCATAACTCTCGCGTTGTTGTTTGATCACCCTATGGGCAAGACAAGGTAAGAAAAATAAATGAAGCTCCAAAGATGTACATAGGCACAAGTTAAGAGAACATTCATGGCACTTATAGTCAACGGAGGCCAAACATATCGAAACTCCATTAGCTCCCATTAAGGCCTCATGGAGAGAAACGAGTGTGTCTATTATTTTTGAGGATGGAAGGATGCAAAAAATGGGCCATAATTGATGTGACTGCAGTGTGCCATAAGGGCCAATGTTTCTTAAGTCGTTGTTAATGTTTATGAGGGGCGGGGGAAGGATGTAGAATTTATTGCTAGCATTCTTCTATAACGAAGTGGATCCTCAAAATGTCGTCCAAGTTATAACAAACAATGCAAATAATTGCAAAGCGGCTAGTATGCTAGTTGAGACATGGTTCCCTTATATATTTTGGACAACTTGTGTTGTTCATTCACAAAACCTCATGGTACAGAAGTTGGGTATGAAAATAAATAGGATCAAACAAGTCTATGTTGAGGCTGAAGAGATCCAAATGTTCACCACAAACCATATGTTGTAGGCTATTTATTATATGTGATATTATAATTTGAATTTCCTACTTCACTTTATTTGAATGTTTTTTTGTACTGACCTAAGGTTGGCTCCTTCTTACGGCAGCACACAAACCTTTATAAGGCGTGCCTTTTTTGCGGGGAGCTCCATGCTTGGATGAATAAACTCAGCCTTGGTGCACGATTACAGCTCTGGACGACAACCCAGGGTGTAGCAGGTTGGGACATAGCCCCTGACCTTGTCTTGTTTATCTGAGCCTTCTGATTTTCACTGATTGTATCTAAACAGCATTAATGTTTTAAAGCAGAAGCAGACCACAGCCAAAGGAGGAAGACCTGATTGCAGAGGAGAACATGCCGACACAGGACGAATATAGAAGGATCACAACCTAAAGGTACAAAAGAGGCGTTTGCAGCCTTGCTGTGTCTTCAACAGGCAAGCCCAGCTCTAGCGCATTGTGTAGAGGAGACCGTAGCTTGCAAAGAAGAGGACACAATCTGGTATTTTCAGAAAGAATCAAACCTGAGACCAAGGAACCACCCAGACTCGGCAAGCTCATCATTCGAGATGGAAACTAATGGTGCGACTATTGAGGGATTGCTTGCAACTGTAAGTGCAAAGGAGTAAGAATATCGATAATCAGGCCCTGGAGTCATCAAGGTTACTGTATGTAGGAGCTACTCCCAACCCTCTGTTACCTATGTAGTCTTTTCTGGAAAACGATCCATCTGGAATTATAACTGGAATTATGTAACAAGTCTGATGGTGTTTTTTTCTGAAACACAAATGCTACCTTTGTAATTCTGAAGACTGATGGTACATCTCTATTTGATTAAGTTTGTGATTAAGTTGTGCATTGTAATCTGAAATCTCTAATATCAGATGTTGGAAAGCTGTGTAATTGAATCTCCTGGAACAATTCTATTTTGGTAAAATATTTTAGCTGTCTGGATAAGAAATTCTGCTTTATTTTATGTTGCCATTTTTCAATATATACAAACACATATGTATGTATACACACACATATGTATGTATGCGTGTGTGTGTGTGTGCATGTGTATATAGACACACACACACACACATGCTGGTTTAGAAGTCATAATTAATCTAAATGATCTTATACACACTTCAAGTAGGGCATAACTTAATTATCCAGCAACTAAGAATATCTGTCTGTATTGAAAATTCCAAAGTGGCAAATCGAATTTAAGATATGAACTCAAAAAGTACTTGAGTATAAACAAGTGATAAAATTCAGAGCTGACAAATGGGAACCAAAAAGCACCAGATGATGTTCAAATTAATTAATCTCCACTAATGCATTGCATAGTGTCTTCGAATATATCATATGCAGGATATTTTTATACCATTTTTATTTTCAACAAATATCTCATATGGTCGCATTTAGACAGAGAGCACAAGGTTTGGAAAAGGCACATACCACAAACTGTACTCTGTATACATATATCTTGTAACAGAAAGATGACACTAGATTCCTACTCACCAGCAAAGCAGTACAGAATTTTTGTTTGTAAGGAGTAATTCTATAATAAAACATTTTTTTGTTTGCACGGAATGAATTTTCTTGATCACTAGAAGCCCTGTAGCTCCAATCCAAAAAGACTGGATGATGCAAACCAACCATAAAACAGGAAACAGAGAAGTGCATTTTTGGGGGACATACCTTCCCTATCAACGACTCCAATGTCAAACGGTGGACTTGAGGGGATTGTTATCAAGCCTCGAGGTCCATCCAATTGAGATGGATTCTACAAAGACCATACATCCAGTGTCACAGAAAGGAAATTATATATAAAATTAGAACTTGCATGTGTTGACAAGGTAGGTTATCTTTAGCCAGCACTAGCAATTTTAAACATGTTTTCAACTATGTATAGTTTATATAACTTGAACAAATTTCATTTAAACAATTTTAATAAGAACATTCATTACTCAAGAATTCTAAACTATTTTTTTTTACTTGAACAAATTTATATGTACGAAATTTAGGAAGAAGAATACGAAAATAATTTTAATAAGAACATTCATTACTCATGAATCCTCCCAACACAAAATTGCTCACATGTATTATCATAATGTATATTATGAAGCTGGGTACTGGCATTCACACTAAGCCCTTATCACTTGAAAAGTATGTTGTCAAAGTTGATCCAGGTTTTTAATGCGTGATTTCAAGGAGATAGCCTACGATAACCCATTCTTAACGTAAGATATTTTTATTCATGCAATATTCCTCATATACTCTGCAAGTGTAAATCCATGTGTCTGTGTACATATTTGTGTGAAAGGCTTTCCACATTTCCACAAAGCTACATGAAAATGTTTAAAATATACCTTCCAAGCTAAGTCACAAGGTTCGAATTCGACGGCCATGAAATTCGGATGAAATTTGACAAGGGAAAAATTCGAAAAAAAAATCGGATAAAATTCGACTTATATAATTTTGTTTATTTATTAAATATATGTATACTTCTAATAAATTATCTAAATAGCTTAACATATAAAGAATACCCACGAATAAATTTTGTTGCAGATAGAAAGAATACCTGCGACCTAGCAGTTGCAAACTTGCAGATACAAAGAATACCCGCGACCCAGCAGTTGCAGATACAAAGAATACCCTCAACCAGCTGACTTGTGTGTTTAGAGGCGGATTGCAGCGCTTTATAGAGAAAATCTTCCGAAAATCTTAAAACAAAACCCTAAACGCTTTTCAGAAACCCTAGAAAAACGTTTTTTAAATTTTAACATTAATTAAAAAAATGATGTCCTGACTGTACGAATTTATGGCCAAATTTGAACAAATTTTTCATAGAAGTTTGAAATTCGATAAAAATCGAGCTTCATGCTTGAAAATCGCCGATTTCTGTGACTTAGCTTCTGAGCATGGAAAACTTCCCACAAACTACAAGTTAATTGTAACCTATATATCCAATCTAATTACCTAGCATAGGTTTTCCTGATTTCCATCTATGTGTCTCCTTACATATTACAGCAGATTTATTGTTTCTCCTCATGGTGTGAAGCATGCTTGCTAAGCAAATTGTCACTTTGACAGAAGTACAAGACGAAAGAAAACAGCAATGATCATCTTTAACCCATGCCAAACCTAGAAGATTGCAGGGATGACAAATACAGACTAATCAGTAAACAGATCTATCTAATTAACCATGCCTCCAAGCTATATTGAACATTAAATCAAAATGAGTAAGAAAATTACACTTTCAAAAAGGATAGCGGATAACAATTATACGTCTTCTACTTATCATGAACAGCATATTATACACCAGGTATATTAGGACTCAGAAACCAAAATTGTGTACTCCAGTGGGCCAAGTCCCCAAGATTGATTGTTCAGCATTAAGATCACTTTATAGAAGATAAAGTATGTTCCAACATCATGAAGATTGAACTTATGTTCCAAGGCATTTCAGGGACATGGGCAGGGAAACAGCAGGAGACGCACTTTGGGGACAGCAATTTGAGGACCATTTTTTTCAGGATGGCAGGGGTATGTGATATATGAATTTTTCAAAATACACACACACACGAACAGATGTGTCAATAACTAACAACAACGATATCAATATATAAATAAATCATGACAGCAATAGTATAACAGCTGTATAAACTTCACCAAAATAATATAACAGTAGTATAAAGTGCAATAAAATTAATCATGAGATTCATAACATCAATATTAAAACAGTTTGTTGTTCAAATTTTAAAATTAATGTTAAAGTAACTCCAAGTGTCAAATTTCAAAATACAACAATCTATAAGACTAGGCCTCATTCAGGCTATCAATATCGAAAGAACTATGCATGTCATTGTCACTCTCTATCCAAAGTAGATCATCCAATAGACGCCCAACTATTTCTGGTTGCATTTCCTACTCGTCAATCTGCCTAACATCTTCAAGATCAACATCCCAACGTGATGTTGGAGTCTATTGGTACTCAATAGTGTGTCAATCCTGAAGTCTTAGGGCACTATTTGCAACTAGTTTTTCTGCTAATTTCACGTTTTGAGGTAAGTTTGTTTCTCTTCGTGGAGTGGATGAAGCCATATGTGGACCAATTCCTCTCTGCAACAAAGGAACTAGCAATCTCTGAGAGTAAACAAATAGCAAGTTGTTTCAACTCTAGTGTGTCCCTACCATGAAATTTCTACAATCCAATGGGGTTTTTTGTGCAATAGTGGACCTATCAAAAGCCTCATAAATCTCTCCTTGACTAGGAGAGTCTATATCTGCATACTTAATTACCCGCACAACAGGTGATATGATAGAGCATATATATCTACAAGCAACATTTAAATTTTTAAATTAAAAATTATGATATTAATACTACTAATAAAGAAAATTAAAATTTTAAAATAAAAAGTAAAAAAAAGAAGTACAAACTCAAACAATTTTACTTACCTGATATTGGACCACCAAGTGTCATTAAGCACTTTCTCTCACAACCTTCCCTTCTTCTATCTTTGATTGAGCCCACTTTTTCCACTCTCCACAAACCACCATGGATTGTATAGCATCTTGCACCTCCAACATCCTCTCCAGCAAAATAAAATACCTAGCATATCTATTCTCAACTCATTTGAAAAATTATTTCTTTGAATAAGACCGGAATAGTGCGAGTGAAGTATGATGGTTACATATAAACATTTGTATGTCTCTAGCTTCAAGCAGTGCTACCTTCACCCAATCTATTTTGCCAATGTATTTCAAAGCATGTACATGTCATGGAGTCCAAAAATATGTTTGTAAGCACTCTCAACCATCAAACCAGCTAACTTACAAACACGGATGAATCTGTCACAACCAGCGCAACATTAGAAGACCCAACCTCCTCTATGGCCTCCTTCAAAATGAACAACTGGTAATCAGCATCCTTACATTTCCTAGAACAAACATCAGCTCTAAAAAAGTATAAACCAGGAGGGGATGTAACAACAATATTAATGAGTGGCCGATGTCGAATATCAGTCTACCCTTCCATGACAATGAAACAGCCAGTCCTAATCCATGTTTTTCTCATCTCCTCCATCAACATGTTCAACTTGAATATTGTTTGCCAAGGAGGGGGGTGTGCAATCTATGTTCTCCAACGGAGCATAAGAGGGCCCAAATGTTGTTGCATCTCTCAACATAGCTTTGAAATAAGGTGACCTTGCCAAATGCAATGGAATAGCATGGTAATCAAAAAAGTTGGCCTTTGAATCATCAGCTTGCTCATGTTTTATCATATTCGTTAGCCCTACCACTGTATTTTTTTCACCTGCAGAAAAAGTTGCCTTTCTCTTCCCTCTACCACAACTTTCTCGAACTGATGAATTAGAATAGTCATGCTGATCGATAGATGCCCATTTCTTATTGAGTAGCACCAATAATTTTGTTCTTACTCACTCCAACCAACTTTGCCATTTCAACCTGTTGTTCCAACGTTAAATCTTCACAAACTCTAACCCCATGCCCACACTCACCCAATAGAAGGGTTCGAACTTGTTGTGACGTATTCACACATCGCCCCATTGCAAATGGGGGCCCCTGCTTTTTGCTTTCTAGGGTTTGCTTTCTAGGTGTTTAGGGTTTGTCTGTTAGCCTTTGCATTTTGAGTGTCGCCAGGGGATCAATAGGATGGTAGGCTTTGCTTGAGCCAGGGTGAGTCCACAAGGCCCCAAAATTAGGGTTTCTTTGGGAGTCTTCCTTAGGGCCTAGTTTTGCTCTCGTTGCTAATTGTGTCTTGCTTTGTGAGTGGATATCATTCTTGAAGGTCCGAGCTAGGTCAAGTTGGTGAGTGATGAAGTCTGAAATGTCATCCTGATCTTCAAATGCCCTGAAATTTGGCTAAGTCTGGAATGTCCTGATCCTGAAATTTGACTAAGTCTGGAAAATTGAAGAATCCTCCAAAAACTAAATTTTGCAATATAACTCCTGGAGGTCCGAAACCACTCTCAAACATCCTGAAAGTATATATGGAATATAACTTATACTTAAATGTTATATTCCATAAAATGATATTGACAGAGAGTCCAAAATGTCAAATTTCGCTCCTGACCCTTCCAAAGGGTCCAAGGCGAATTTCGCTTCTGACCCTTCCAAAGGGTCCAGAGCGAAATTCTCCATAAGACATTCTACTTTGACCAAAACCTAGAACTAATGCATTCCTAGGCTTTAATGAAGGCAAAAACGCTTGTTTGAATGAAGAAATGTGAAAATGAAGTCAGGATCTTGGCCAAGATTAGGAATTTCGCTCCTGACCCTTCCAAAGGGTCCAGAGCGAAAATCTTTATAACTCTTGTTTTCCTCCTTATTTTGGCTAGGCGTTGGCTTGATGTGAGATGAATGGGTATGTTTTTGCCTTGAGAGCGAGTTTGGTTGATTTTGAAGGACAAGATTTTGACCTAAAGGGGATTTTCGCTCCTGACCCTTCCAAAGGGTCCAAAGCGAAATTCATCATAAACCTTGCTTCTTGACTTGAATGGATTGAGAACCTTGCTCCTAATGTGGATGAGGAGTTTCTTTGCCTTGTGAGGTGAATTCAAGATGAAATGATGGGGGAACATGCTAGAATGATGAAAATCGCTCCTGACCCTTCCAAAGGGTCCAGGGCGAAAATTCTTCAAACACCTATTTTCCCTTGCAAAATTAAGTCAAACTTGGGTTGGACGTGAGAGGAGAAGTGTTTTCTAGCCTTTTGAGGTGAATGCAACTTGAAATGATAGAGAAATAAGCCTAAAAAGTGATTTTCGCTCCTGACCCTTCCAAAGGGTCCAGAGCGAAAATCCTTGAAAACATTGTTTTTTCAAAATTTTGGGCAAGACCAAGCTAGGACAAGGGTGTGAGAAGGCATTTGGATTGCCTTAGAATGAATTTTAGTTGCCAAGAATGCAAAATTGAAAGCCTAATGAAAATTTCGCTCCCGACCCTTCCAAAGGGTCCAGAGCGAAATTTCTAAAATTCCCCTTTTTCCTTGCAAATTCAAGACAAGATTTTGGTTTTTATACCATGGGAAGGAGAAAGACAAGATGTTCTATGCCTTGGAAATGATTTGAAGATGAAAGGATGAAGGAATTGCCCTAAAACCTAAAAATCGCTCCTGACCCTTCCAAAGGGTCCAGAGCAAAAAATCCAAAACCAGTGCATTCCTTTCAAGTTTGTGCTAAGACAAGGCTAAACCAAGCTGGAAATTGCCCTTGAGACCACCTTTGAGTGGATGTTTGTTCCAAAAAATGATGATTCTAGGTCAGAGAAGGATTTTCGCTCCTGACCCTTCCAAAGGGTCTAGGGCGAAAATCTCAAAATCCCCTATTTTGCCTTGCAGGAACAAACCAAGCTTGGATTGAGTGAACGAAGAAGACCATTGCCTAGCCTTGGGAGGTGGATTGAAGACAGAATGATGGAGGAGTAAGCCTAAGCAAGGAAAATCGCTCCTGACCCTTCCAAAGGGTACAGGGCGAAAAACATCAAAGTCACCTTTTCCTCCAAAATTCAAGTGAAACTAGGCCTGGGCTACAGTAAAAGATGCCATTTGGAATGCCTTGAAGAAATTTAGACCTTCACAAAATGAGAATTTTGAGCTCAGGAGAGAATTTCGCTCCTGACCCTTCCAAAGGGTCCAGAGCGAAATTCCCAAAAATGCAATATTTCCTTCAAAGTTTTGATGAGCTAACCCAGTAATGGAGATAAATAAACCCTGGAGATTGCCTTGGAGGAGGTCAACGATCAAACTAAGATGAATTTTGGCCTGATAAGCAAAAATCGCTCCTGACCCTTCCAAAGGGTCCAGGGCGAAATTTACATTTTCACCTAATTTCCTCATGTGAAATGATAAAAGTTTGAAATGCAAGACTTGGATTAGGTCAAAACAAGCATAAGCTCGCCTTCCGGGAGATTTTGGAATCGAAAAACAAGGTATTCAGGACCTAATTTGAAAAATCGCTCCTAACCCTTCCAAAGGGTCCAGGGCGAAATTCTTGAAAACACCTATTATTCACCTTGTTTAGGCTAAGTTGAAGGCAAAATGCAAAATTGTGATGGCAAACCTAGGTTGTGAAGATTTTGATTCATGAAGCAAACTAGCCTAGATGAGAATTCAAACAAGTCGGCCATCTTTTGAGAGGAGTTTTGTTTTATTTTATTCCCTATTTGCCAAGTCGGCCTTGAGGGAAATCAAGGTGAGCGCCCTATATAAGGGAGGTGTATAGTAGCATATTCAAATCATTCTTTCATTATCTCTCATGAAAACTTGAAGAGCATATTTGGAGGTGCGAAATTGAGCAAGTTGGAGGATAATTTCCAAATTTTGGAAGGTGTTTGAAGGCGAATTTCCAGATTTTGAGAGGCTAGTGAAGGTGAAGCTCTTTTGAAGGCTAATTGAGGTGTAGTTCATCCAAGGAGGGCCAGAAATTCAATTTTTGTCCAGCAAAATCTGATCTTCTTCCTTCCATTTTCTAAGGTTCATAGTTAGGCTTTCAAAGGAGAAGGTATGAAGAAACCTTTTTGAAGTTCTTATTCAAGACTTGTTTTGATTTCATAGCAATCTTTTAAAGTCTAAGTCTTGAAAAATCTAATTTCTATTCATAATTAATTTGAAAATTTAGAATTCTTGAATTTATTTTGTCATTTTCAAATTAATGTCTAATATGTTCCCTTGAAAGGTCTTAGATCCTATGCTATAAGATATTATACTCAAAGACTAACTTTAATCTTTTGTGTAGGCATCAAATGATGACCCCCAAAGTCGGAGGATCAACTACTTGGCAGACCCTCATCAAAGAAGATCAAGTCAGGACAAGGACGATCTCCCCCAGTCCAGCATCATTAAGGACGACCTTCTCCATCTATCTTCCAGTCCAGCATTTGAAGGAAGGCATCACCAAATTGGCATCAACCAAGTGTTTGACAAGGTGGCATCCCAGTCATCACTCCTCCATTCGGATTGGTCCACCTCAGCATGTCCAGATTCAATGTACCTGGCTCATTAAAGATGGCACAAACTTCGATGTACCTACCCCGGCTATCCATTGGTCGAATATTCCAGAGAAGACATGTGTCCAAATAATGCAATTATTTCATTGGCCAGAATTGAGTTTGTTGTAACAAACCCTAATTAGGGTTTTCATTGTAAAATCTCGGCCATTGATCTCAAGTTGATCTGAGCCATCGAATTGTATTGAGGGCACTATATAAGCCCTGGCTCCTCATTTGTAAAGGCTAATAGTTGGTCAGTAGTTAGAAGGTGAATAGTTAGCTAGTAGTGAATAATCAGTTGATAGAATAGCAATTAGAGTAGAATAGCAAGAGAAGGCAAAGATTGTTGCCAAGATGTTGTAAAAGACTTGTAAACTTCATTGAAGAAATGGTGAAATCTATGGGTCGATTCAACAATTTGCATGGTCTCTATACTTCTCAGATTTGATTTCATGTTATTAGATGAGTGGAAGAAATGTGTTTGATTGATGGTGAAATTCGTATATCCATACTACTAGCAGTTTGTTGATTGCAGACTTGCCTTGTGTAGTCAACTGGAATCGTTCAGCTTAAGCTTAACTTCAATTGTCGCTTCTTCACCGATATGCATCAGCCTGATGGTGTCTATGCCTGTAGCGATGATCTGAACATCATAAAGTTTTTCCTCCGAAGATCGCACTAACATTGTGGAGATGGTCCTAGGATGTCAAAACAAGACTTAGTTAGAATTTCATCAAAGGTTATTCACTGCTCCTACATTCTTAGTGTCAGAATTAGATCCTTTCCTTGCCCTAATTCTTTTTTCCTTTTTTCAAAAATCTAGGCTAGTGAAATCTTGTGATTCCAGCAAATCAGACATTCAGTCATCAAGTGTAAGTCCCCTTGTGATTCCAGCAAAATCACATCATACCACAAAGAGATTATCCACGAGTAGAGATCCTACATTACAGAACCTTGGAGCTTCTCCGATTGATCCTTCTGCGATATCTTCAGCATTCGAAAGCTTTACTCAAAAGAGGATAAGGTACCTTTAGGTATTTTATTCTGTGTTTGGTCGTGTACAAAATACACATCAACAGAACTCTAGTAAAGCTCCCACGATAATCGGTTTTGCAAATATGACATAGCCAATGTCTGCTGCCCCCTGTATTTTTACCCTTGTTGATGGTTAAATTGGTGAGAAATTGAAGCAATGGTTTTTTGGGGTTGAAAAGGCCTTGTGTTTGGATTTTCAGATTGAGAAGAAGAGTCTATTGATATTCTATTTACTTGAACTTCATTTTCTTCCCTGCCCTTTTTCATATTGTCATCACTGGCACTGCTGTTGGTGCTCGTTTTGTGGTGTTTTTTTGTAATAGCAAACTGAAATTCTGAAACCAAAATATTTTTTATATGTTTAAAATAAATACTACTACAACTTACAAACTTTCTAGTAACCTAAAAATTTTAAAAAACTAAAAAAGAATGGCATACCTTGACAGTTGAAACTATTGTAGCTTCAAATTTGTTGTTGTTATTTTAATTCAGGCTTAAAGCTTTTGCAAAATGTGGCAAAAAATAATGGGGAGGCGTACAATCTCACCTCTCAAACCCCCTTCCTTGTCCCTACAACACCCAACTTGAATGGTCAAACCAGCAAACCAATGGCTAGTCAACAAAAAGATGGAGTGCTTTTTGGTTTGGCAAGACTCTAGGGTGTATAAGGGGCATGGGAGGCCACACCCCTTTACAACCCAATAAAAATGAAAAAAGATTAATGTTTTTTTTATTTCAAGCCACTGACTACCTTTGGACATCGCGGAGCATGTTTGGCCATGCCCACGATAGTCAAGGGATGTCATTAAATTAACAGTTTTTTTTAATTTCCAACCATTGGCTACCTTTGGATGCTGCAGGGGATGCTTGTTTGTCCAAAGGATGACCAGGTGTCACCTTCAATTTTCCTATCATTTTCAAAAATGGGGATGCATTTCCTAGTGTCCCTCAATTGTCCCAGAGATGGCCAAGCCTCCCCTTTCCTTTTCTTGCCATTTTCAAAAAAAAGGACACATTTCTTGATGTTTCAAGAATTTTTGAAATAGGGATGACTGCAAGGTGACATCCCCTAACATCTCGTTGTCCTCGATACGACTCAAGGGATGAGGACAAGGGTTTCAAGGGTGGGAATGGATCCCCATGTAACACAACATTGAACAAATTAGAGTTGCTATAATGATAGAAAAAATACAATATGAATTTCAAAAAGAGTTAATGCAAAGCTCAAAATCCAAAAGAAGTGCTCAGCCTAGTGTCGAGATATAAATCACACGTATTTTTGCTCAATCATCTTCCTATCTTAAAAAGCAATGATGCCCACTACGTGAATAGCCAATATTGCAAATAGGGCTTGGCGTTTTCAAAAAGCATACCCTCTAAATTTTATCTACATGTTGCACCTCCTTCACAACTCAAAACAACTAATGAGTGTCATGACAGGCACTAGTAGAGGTCAATGTAAATGAGTTCATTTCTTCTCCACTTGACTCAAGTGTTTAGGGTTTGTTGTGTTATAAACACACACACCCCATTGCAAATGGGGACCCCCACTTTTTCGCCTCTTAGCTTAGTCGTTTTTGCTTAATTTTGTTTTAGCTTCGCAATAATTTTGATCTCTTAGCCTTTAGGAAGATGGTGATGACTTGTCAGTCCGGGGGAAAACAAGTGATCAATCCTTGAAATGAGATAGAGTGCAAAACTTGTTTTTGAAAATAGGTGTGATCAAGTCAAAAGTTCATGAGTAAGCTTCAAGATTGTAAATTGAGAGCAAAATGCTAAGAAATGTCAAAATGTTGTCAATGTTGCAAGATATTGTCAATTTTGCAAAATGTTGTCAAAATTGTCAATATTGCAAAATTTTGTCAAGGAAAGTTGTCAATGCTAAGGGTGAAAATGAGAAAAATTCCAAGAATGTCACATGAAGACAAGGAAAATTCTGTCAAGGTCGAATTTTCTAATCTTGACAGGAGAGGAAAATAGAGAAGATTTTGTGAAAAATCCTTGGCAACTTTACAAGGCACTCAATTGTTCTTGCACAACTCTAAATTGCGCTCAATGTAGTCCCTCTCTAACCTTGATGCCCACACTTGTCCTTGCAATACCTTAATTTGCATCGATATTTGTCCCTAACCACCCCTCAAATGTGCCTTCAAGTGTCCTTGTCAAGTTGGAAACCTCCATTAGTCCTTGAGCACTATGAAAAATCACCCTTGTTGTCCCTACATGAGGTGAAAATCTGCCCTTATTGTCCTTGCACAAGGTTAATATGCACTGAAAAAATCCTTGGAATCTTGATGACAGTCCTTGTCAAGGTGGAATTTGTGCCCACAAAGTCCCTGCATAGCCTCTAAATGTGCCTAAATATCCTTGGTCTGCCTTTAAGCCCGCCCAGCTGTCCCACACTGCCTTGAATTGGCGCTCAGCAGTTCTTGACAAGATGAAAAATGTGCCCTAAATTTCCTTATATTTATGTAAATCCTGCCTAGGAGGAGTTATGTTGGCCGACTTGACAAGAATAAAGTTTGTTTTTTGCAAATTCAAAAACATCATTGAACTTAGCCGACCTGGATAATCAGAATTCATAAAACGTGTGCAACACAAGGCAAACATGTGCTAAGAGAAAGAGGCCAACCTAGGATGGAGCAGAGGCGATTTTCGATTTGGAAATTGAAAACACAATGGAAATTCATATGCATAGCCAACTTTTATCAAGAAGAATCAAATCACCCAATGGACTCCTACAAAGGTAGGACAAAGAAGATCAATCTCATAACAATTCAAACCATTTCAAAGCAGAATTAAGGAGCAGATAAGAAAGAAAATCAGAAGCAAACTCCAGCATATTGGGAGCGAATTTTCCTGAGGTGCAGACGCAAGCGAATTCAACAAAAAAATAATGTGAATCAGTATAAGGAAATCAGATTCTAAAGTGATTCATGAAGGAAAGAAAGTCACTTTACAATTCAAAATAAAGCAATTCAAAATGAATCATAGCAAAAACAGAAGACAGCAATTTCATAAGGAACTGATCAAGTGTAAAATTAAGATCAAATCATTCAGGAAAAGAGAATCAGGTTTTCGATCAGGAAGAAGGAACTGATCAAGTGTAAAATTAAGATCAAATCAGACCTGAAATCATGCATTTACAGACCTGAAAACTTCAGTTTCCAAGTAAAACTGCCATTTCCAGATTTTTGAAGGGTTTTGCGAAACAAATTTTTCATGCATTGTTGAGGGTACCAAGGATATTGTTTCATAGGACTTTTTCAATACAGATTTGAATGCAAGAGATTTCAACTTTCCGTTTTTGTCATGATTAACATATGGTTTCATCTTTCTTTCATGATTAAGGTGTTCTCTTTCCTTTCAGGTTTGAAGCAAGGAATGACGCATCGATGATGATGGAACAATGATGAATGTAAGTTCAACAACAACATCAAGAGGATCAAGAATCCAAGGAATGAATGCAAGAAATCAAGTGCAAGGAAGCGTATGGAACATGGAAAGTAGGACTTCGCAACATGAAAGAGGACTAATTCAAGGTGTTCAAGTTCAAGGAAGCGGATACAAAGAAGACAACAAAGTGAAAAAGGAAAGCATTCACATTTCAAAGAGGGGAATTCAAGAGGATAACAAGGAAGAAAATAACATCGACCTTGGATTTCCCTCGAAAAATTCAAGATCAAGATGAAGGAATGTACAAGATGATCAATGCAAGATGACATCAAGATGAGGACAAGGTACAAGACATTGCAACATGAAGGGAATCACAAAAGAAGAATTCCAAAGGATGGAGAGACATTACGAGAGGTACAAGAAATGAAAGGATAAATGAACAAAGGAGTCCACATAATGAAGGAGAATCAAGAACATGTTCCACATTTCTAGAGGACATCAAGGAGTTCAGGATCACAAATGTCCAAGGAAGGAGAATTTCAAGATTCCAAGGATGTCGATGATAATGCAAAATGAAGGCATCACAAGAAGAAAGATTCCAAAACATGAAGATGAAATGCACAAGGGTGATCAACGAAAGTGGATAGTTTCAGAAGAGTTAATCATAGTTAGAAACTTGATCGAAATGATGTAATTTGGGAATATAGATGATGTTGAGTATCAAGAGATGTCTATGTTGGTGTGGCACCTAATCATTCTCAACCAATCAAGTGATGCCATGTTGACATGTCCAAGTTCATTGAACCTGACTCATCCTACGAAGAAGACAAGTGGACATGTGGATGTTTTATCCTTATCTACTCCTTCAAAATTGTGCCATTAAGGTTATATCATTTTCTAATAGGTCCTTTTCCTTGAAAGGACATGAATTCAAAGCTTGTAATTTTCTCATTCGATGGTATTAATATAATGTAGGTGGTTGTTATAACTACACCAATTAGGGTTTCATGGAATTATCTTGGCAATTGATTTAGAATCAATCTAAGCCCTTCATTTGTAATTGAGAGCACTATATAAGGCTTTGTCTTCTCATTTGTAAAGGTTAATAGAGACTAGGAGCCAGAAGTAGAAGTAGGAGGAGGAGGAGTGGATAAAAGATTGTTGCCAAGACTATGTAGGAATAAACATATGGTTTTCATTGAAGATATAGTGGATCTTTGTATGAATTTCAACATGTTGCATGGTTTCTACTTCTCAAGTTTTAGATTTGTTTGCATCGAGTTGATTAGTTGAATGAAAGATCTTATTGTTGATCAATGGTGAAGCCTATATATTCATACCATTTGAAATTTGTTGATTGCACATTGTCATGCATTGTTAGTTTGATCTCATATTAAAAGCTTAACTTCAATTGCTCTATGCTCATTGTTCATGGTGTTGATGTGCATAAGTAATTTGAAAATCATTTGTGTACTCTTTTAAGATTGCATCATCTTTGTGTAGTTGTTTCCTCATGGCGAGGCAAAGCTTGGTTTGGTTTCACTAAGTCGCCAATAGTTTCTTACATTGTTAGAAGTAGATTAGATTCCTAAGCCCTATCCTTTTGCATTTTATTTCAAAAGATCTTCATAGAAATAGTTGGAGAGCCCTATTGCAAAATCATAGGTTATTCTAAATTTCTAAGGAAAACAATGAATAAAAGTTCTCAAACAGTTGTGAAAGTCCCTTTGTGTAACCAGCAAAATCACAACAATTCACTGAGTCTATTCGTCATAAAGTCACATTGTTCACATTGTAAACCTTGGGGTTGCCTTATTTGATCATGAAGTTTAGCATTTGAGGTTTCCTTGTTCAAGAGAGGATAGAATACTTGGTATATTATTCTTTGTTGGCAACCATCACCAAACACACATCAACAAGATTCAAAACAAATAGATGTTTCACTACAATAGGTTCAAGTGACTAGTATGCATGGTTCAAGTAAGCTCGACATTGAACACATGATGCACGCCCAAGTCAAGAGGAAGAACTAGTATGAATGTGTTCTTACCAGCAGTACAAAGTATGGTGTAGGGACCATATCATAGTGATTTGATCTTGCGGTAAGGACCTTGAAATCATTCTTCTTGCACATGCAAGCAAACCTCATCACAAATCTATAAAGTGTGTAGAATCTATTGCAAATCACAATGTTCCCTGTATTTTTTATGCTAGCAAATCAAAATCTATTGAACCTAACAATGCACATGTTGAACCAATTCCTTTGTTTGTGTGCTAATTTCTAAAATTATAAGGGTACAAAAAGCAAAGTCAAGAGATGCCATAAGTAAAAACACACAATATGTACAAAATGAACTAAGCCCTATAGAACCATACTAGCCATATTGGACGTACACAAGGTTTGAGAATGAGCAATTTTGTACACTCCCAGTTATCAAACAAGGTTGCAACCAACTACTTCAATTTTTCTACCAACAAAAGGATGGAATACACAAGATTTATCCATGTCACATCTACAAAATCTAATAAAGCTTGCTAGAAGTGACTAACAAACCTAGGATCCCAATCACATACATGGAGAGAGAAATCCAAAATCTACCTAAACATACTGGAAGAAAAGGTTGGTAGTTTCAAGTGTGTTGATGGTTTACATGAATGCCACCATGATTGCCATCTTTCAAAAATGATCAACTACAACAAGCATAGACCAATATTGATTTTTTTGGTCTTCAACAAGCCAAATCAAAAACCCATGCTAATAGATTACCATGACCTAGATGGAATTGGAAGTTGTGCATACACGTCTTGTTTGCAACTAGCTGCCTAGAAAATGCTATAAGACGAATGAGTCTCGATGTGAGCCTTAATTTCTTTATGCATGTGTGACCAATAGAAATGTTGTTGAAGTGCGGCCAATCTTTAGGTGACTCCAAAATAATCGATTAGAGTACTTTGACTGCCATGTAATTTTTTTGGAGTACTAGATGAAAGACATAGGTGCCCAAGCTTGTAGAGAAGCTTGTTCTACAAATAAAAATATTCAACATGTTGTCCTTCAAAAAGAGTGTTGTACTCTAGAGTGAATTCTCAATTTAAGAAATATGAAACCTAATCCATACTATTGTGAGCTCAAGTGTTGAACACCATTAATCGCAAAGTGACTAGAGGTCAGCTCAAGCAATCAACTACTTAGCCACTTACCTTCCCCTTCTTGTGCTTGAATACTAGGTTAAGTTAATAAATAGGTCATCCACTTCGTATCCTTAAAAATTCCAACTTATTTGTGTATACCAAAACTAAAGAGATTTGTGATCAAATTGAAAGACGATCTCCTTACATAAAAGGGTCATTGCTTTGTGATTTGTCGAATTGTGTGAAGCTCCTTGAAGGTATTGTACCTTTGTGCAATGTCGTCAAATGTTTCCTACAATATGCAACAAGATATCCATATTGAAAGACTGCTACATCGATGGTAAATCCGATGCTTCAATTTCAATTTCCACGCGTTGATAGATGATAGATTGTGAGGATGAGTTCAAATGCACAAGAATCCATCAAAATGCTAACTTAGTTCAAATGATTTCACTCATCAACCAAGAGCTATGAGATGATCCTAACATGAACAAATGAAAAAAGTCTAGTAGCTTCAATAAAAAATCATTGTGTCAACAAGGAATTGGCCAATATTAAACAATTTTGATCTTTTTTGTATACACAACTCCTCACAAGCAATGATGTACATCAAGTACCAAAACTAAGTAACACCAAAGGTGCACTTGCCTAAGTCAGCTTGTAACTTATGCATAGTTCCAAAACTTAGCCACTAATACCAAATAAAAATATAAACAAATCAATTGCCCTAGAACCTGCCACTAAGCTTACACAGATCCAACACATGTACTCACAACATATACTCATGAAATCCATTTGTCAGACCTGTCCAATGTAGTAAAAACACTAGATAAAGCCCATACAAAACGAAAACACTAATATTAGACCTATAAAAACCTACGTTACCCCAAGTTTCCGGAATGGGGGGGCGGGGGGACAAGGGGATGAGTTTCCGGGACGGCAAATTTTTTTGCCAAATTTGGGGACGGGGGGGAACGGCAAAGGGGACGGCTATATAAAATATAGGGAAAATTTAAAATATATAGGAAAATTCTAAATGTTCATATGAAAACATGGATAAAGCATGCATCTATACATTATATTCGTATGAAAACATGGATATAGCATGTGTATGATACTATGAAAACATTTTAGAATGCAAACATCGAACATACAACATTATCAATAGACTCAATACTCAATATGCACTCATAATTCAGAATTTCAATTCATTCACATTGTCAATATGCATATCATAATAGATATTAAAGAAATAACATACAAAATGCCCAAAGGCCACACTGCTGCCATATTGTTTCATTGTCAATTGCGATCTGGAAATAAAAATAGTACTAAGTAAATACTAAAATTGCTTAATGTTGCCTTTTAATTTTTGATAGAGGGCCCATGTTAGAAAAATAATAAAATATAGATAGTCGTATTTTGATTTCATAACTATTCAAATTCAATAATAAAAAATTTGATAGTCGTTTTTTAATTTTTTTCAATATAGAGGGCCCATGTTAGAAAAATTGAAAATACGACTTTTTTTTTTTTAATACTTTTCCCTAGCCCTAGATGTGGGGGACGTCTAGCCATCCCCGGGACGGCTGGGACGTCCCCAATCAGTCCCCAGCCGTCCCCGGAACGTACAAACGTCCCCCACAGCTAGGGAAGCCGTCCCCCCGTTTCAGGGACGTCCCCTCAAAATTCTGACAATTTGGGGACGGGGGGGGACGGCTAGGATGTCCCCGCGACTGTGATGGGGGTTTTCAAGTAGGGGACGCGTCCCTGGGTTTCCCAGATAAAAACCCAATTTAACCTCCAATTTCTCTTACACAACATTTGAACCCTATTTTGAGCAACTAAAAGTGATTTTAGGAAGTTTATGTTCCAAGTATAATTTTCCAAGGTTTTCAAATTTTCTTTACATTCCAAATTCTTCGTGAACATGTTTTTTCATTTTTCACATGCATTCAAATTAGAATTTATGTATTTAAAAATGTTATCTTTTAAGTTGATGTAGAGGTTTTGTATTTAAAATGCTTTTTTTTTTCTAAATTGTTCATTTATGTTTCACATGCATGTGAATTAATGTAGGGTTTATGCATTAAAATGTTTTTTTGTATTTAAAAAGCTACAATTTTTTATCAATGTTAGATTTGTAGCAATTAAATATGCTTTTCTTATTTTTTCAGTGTGAAGGTTTGCACTTCGCATCCAATGGCATCAAAAAGTGGAAGTTGAAGTGTTTGTTGAAAGGATGCCACTTGGAAGCATGGCATACCAAGACCAACCACAAGAATTGTCATTTACATCTATTGTTGGTAGAAAACGAGTGCAAACAGCTATCAACCCAATTACCAACTTCCACGCAAAACCAGCTGCAACATGAAATCGTGTTTGAACATAACACTAGAGGTTGAACAGGAGATATATGTGTCCCTCACATTGACAAACCACAGAAAAACAGGAGAGGATAAGGACAATTGCAACCATTTTGTCACAACAATCAAAGATAGATATGACAAAAAAAATCGGCTCCAGCTATGGTCCATGGAATCACAACATATCTACTTAATCAAGTTCTAGTATTTTTTTGTTCCATCAACATGCCAAGATCACAGTCTTTGCTTGAAGGTGCAACTTGGAACAAGGAAAAGCACGAGGAAGCAAACACAAGATATGCCAATTTTTGGTACCACAACTTTCCTTTCAGCATAGTAAAAGAGCCATAATTGGGAGAATTTCGTTATGACCTCCCTAGTTGCAAGGAAAGCATACAAGTGGGTCCTTGCTCCATAAGGTAGTGGGAAATGCAAAGACAACTATAAAAGAGCAAAGGAAGCATTGGTGCACTTGTTGATACACCATATTATTTGATGGGCAAACAGATGGAAGAAATCACACACTCATCACCTAATACTCACGAGTCAAAATGGCTCCCAAAATGCAAAGAAAAACTTGGTTGCATTGCAATAAGTTTATCCACCCAAAAGAAAAAGGCACCTCATTTTTTCATCATTTTTCAAATCTGTTTTTTTGGAGCATTCAAATTGGTCTTTTTCAAGCATTCGAGCATGTGCCATGAAGGTTCATGTGGCCTCCAAGGTCTTAATTTGGACTTGGTAATGTGGGCTCCACCACTCAACCCCACCTTGTATGACAACAAAGGAATCTATAAGGAGTGATGCCCACATACCCCCATTCCACAATTAACATATCCAACAAAAGAAAAACTGGTCTATGACATGTATTGAACTCTGATTTTGATCTATCTATGAAGGAAACAGTAATATGTCCCTAGATTTCGTAGTATACATGTTTTGTTAAAAAAAATTACAAATTTATGCATTTTTAATACGTGAAAACTTTGCCAAGTTTTTGCCTAGTCTTGAGTGATCAAAAAGTTTAAGCATAATTACGTTCTTATGCAGAATTTAATAGCAATATTAATATAGACTGCAATATGTATGACAGTCGTACTTAATTTCATAAACATTCATAATATATTAGAAGTTAGTGTACTCACAGCCCCAATACTGAATGATTTCTATTGCCCCCCCCATAAGGAGAGGTGTGGTATTGTTAGGGAGAGGCGGAGAAAATCCATCCCAAATTAGGTAAGCCCCAAGGGTGGTCTGGATGGATGTTCCTGAAATCTGAGCCCAATTAGGGAGGTGGCATCATTGCGCCCTGAAAAAGTAAATCCCAATCCAAAGTTGAGGATTAGAAAAGAAGAATTGGAGCTTGAATATAGCCACTATCAATTGTACTATGAATAAATATGGTTATCTAGTTTAATTTAATGGGTGTTGATTATTGGGAAATTGCCTGCCTCCTAGTAGGGGGCATTACAATTGGTATCAGAGCTTTTATCTTGCCATCTTGTGAAAGATAAGTTAATGCAACATAGCCAAAGGGCACAAAGAGCCTTAGAAAGGGAAAGAAAGAAACTAGTAGCAAACTGTAACCCCAATCTAAACAATAACATGGATGAACCAATGGGAGTTGAGTTGAAAACATTCATGGAGATGACAACAAAAGCATTAATGGATCAGAATGAAAGAACAACCCAAGTACTTCTACAGACCTTACAAAACATGGGTAATTCAATTAATAATTATTTGTTTTCCCAAGGAAGGGAGTTGTTTTAGGAGGTTTCCTATAAAATAGGATATGAGAATCCTATAAATATATAGTTTATTGAATTAAAATATAAGGATATAGAGTATTATGTCTGTAAAATTTCTTCAATTGCTTTCAAGAGATCATACGTATCACAGCTTGAGCACTTAGAGATGTTTGTAGAAGGAGATGCTACATGCTTTCGAGAGATCATACTTATCACAACTCAAGCACTTCGAGAAGTTTGTAGAAGGAGATGCTACATGTTTTAATTTGCAGGTTCTCTCTTGGTCTTCTTCTTCTTCCTAGATGTTTGCATTCATATAAAATTGGAGTTGAGGTCTGTGTGGAGCTATGGTGAATCACTATGTTTGTGGTCATGTGCTGTTCTTGTTCTTTATTATTCTTTGGTAACAACATGGAGACTCCTTGATCTCTTTCTTTTATTGAGTATAGATAACTCATGAGAGCTATGGAGACTAGTGGTAATAGTTGTATTGCAGTAGATTTGTTTGCAGGTTTTGCATATCTTTGTGGATATTCCTCAGTGCTACATGATATTGATTACACCTTCTATGTGATGCTATTGGTAGATCTTTGGATGCCTTGATTATTTTTTCAAATTTGGCATTACCCATGCAGTGGGAGTTCCAAGATAGTGAGAGGACTTGTGATTGCGGATTCGGTTGGGTAAGTTGATGGCATGAGGTTTAGTTGTTATGCAGAGTATATCTTGGTTTTAGGGTGTGGATAGTTGAATGTGTTAGCAACTAGTTGTGGTTGCTATTATAGCTACAGTGATTATTTCTTGACAATTATTGATGCATATTTGTTATCATTGGATTTAGTATATGTATTTGGATATCAATTTGGGGCAAGACATATGCTTCTATGCTACAGTTAGCATGACATCTCTTTGGATAGGATTTTAACTTTTGTGCATTGGCGTGATTGAGGATAAGAGGATTCATATTTGAGATGGTGATCACCTTGATTGTTGTTGCAGATGATGGATCACCTAAAGCACTTAGATTTCTTGATGGTACATGTTGGCTATAGGAATCATTTCCTCGATGTATGAGTTTACTTTTACCCCTCATGTAATGTATACAACAAATGGTAGAATGTTGGAAAAGGTGTGTGGTGTTGGTGTTGGAAATAAGCCACACCCGGACCGATGATGGGCTGGTCCAAGAGGGGCCAGTAGCTCAGTGGTAAAGCACTCCAGCAACGTATGGAAGGTCCTAGATTCGAGTACTAGCTGGTCCATGTATCAACATGTGGTTCACCTTGCATAATGTTATAATGTAAAATTAATATTATTTGTGGTGCACCTAGGGGATCTAGGGATTCATGCATCACATAGGTTAGACATTCTTGAGCCCACTTTGTGTGTTGTATGTAACTTTGGGATAAGTATTTAATGTGTGTTTGCACATTAGAAAAAAAATTAATGTCTAGGAAAACTTAGTACCAAAAGTAAAATGAGTGGGGAAATGGTTTTGTAAGCTTATAATATTAGCCACATAGTTTATGTAATACCACTTAGTGGTTTTGTGAAATCTTATTTCTTTAAAAGCAAGCACACGAATTGTTATTCAGTTTGCTAGGTTGAGCATCTCCTGTAGGTTGCACATATGAGGAGAGGAAGCATAAATTGGAATAGGTGGTTACACGTTTCTCATTTGCTTGTTCACATTGAGTGTCTAGAGAGCTTGATGTTTCAGAGAAATTCATTGAGACTCTATATATGTATTAAAATCTTTGTTCATAAAATAATACATGGAGTGTGGATGCTTTTGGAAGCTAAGTTTTCCCCTTTTAAGGATTTTCTCAAGGCATATCTTGTGTCATCTTGATGGTATGTTTGTCTATTCTTTTGCATATGGATTTTGAATAATTGTTTGCATGATTTTCTCTCTTGGGGTTTGTTGTGACCTAATTCACACATCGCCCCATCACAAAAGGGGACCACTTGTTTTCGCTATTTTTAAGGTTTTGTCCTAGCTCTGCATTTTCATAAATCTTCATTTTGAGAGAGTTGAGTTAGAATTTTGAGGTCATCCGGGCCAGATTGAGAATTTATTCTCAGAATTGAATTTGAACGCTGCCAAAGTGTTCAGAAGGTCTGAAGGATGAAAATCGCAATTGCTTTGAATCAAATCTGACAACCTACCATTTTTAGACATTTTTTTTTTTTTGCTTTTTTGAAACTGGCATCTGGGTTTTGTTCTTTGAGCTATTTTATTACTACCCATTTTGTCGGAAATTGAAAATCTCGCCTCTAGATATAAAAAGAAGGGCTTCAAAAAATTTGCTTTTTCCTAAGATTAGGATTTTGTTCTTTAGGTCATTCTGATCCTACCCATGTCTTCAAATTTGAAAAATTTTGCTTCTAAGTGTAAAAAGCAAGAGTTTGAAAAATTTTGCTTTTTCTGAGATTAGGGTTTTGATCCCCATGCCAAATTATACCTACCCATGTTCTCAGATTTTGAAAATTATGTCTCCAAGGGTAAAAAGCATAATGCAAACCCTAATTAGGGTTTCATTCCAGAAGAACAGTTGTAAAATCAGTACCCATGTTCTCATATTTCATAAATGAGGTTTCTAAGTGCAAAAAAAAAGGTAGAAACCCTAATTGGAGTTTTTGTTCAGATAAACCAGCGAGGTATCAGCATGGCATGAACACTGTTGAAGGGTTCGAATATGGCACATTGAAAATTTCGTCCAGGTTGAAGAAATAAAAAATGGCAGACAAGTTCAACAAGGTTCAAAAGTAGAATGGTAGACGATCAGTTAATATGTGGAAGAAGTTTGAGCAAGATAAATTTAAAAATTGTCTAACAAGTGTTAAACTCCTAACAAGGGTTAACTAACTCATGGCAAGGGTTACTTAACTCCTGCCTAAGGTTAAGCTTATTCGTGCACCAAAAATGTCTGACAATTTTCAAAGTGCACCTCACGTACAAACAAGAAATTCTTTCCAAGTCCACTTTAGAAAGATGGCACAAGCAAGAAATTCTTTCCAAGTCCACTTTAAAAAGATGGCACAAGCAAGAAATTCTTTCCAAGTCCACTTTTAAAACATGGCATAAGGAAGATGTGCAAAATTCGCCAAAGCTTGAGAAAGAATGTAGGGCCCACCCACTTAGGCGAAATTGAAGATGGCATAGAATAAAAATGATATAAATTTCCTAGTTGGCAATAAAAGATGACATGGCATTCCAAGAGAATTAAAGATGGCAAGTATGATGAGTTGGCATTTAAGCAATTAAAGTCACAAAAAAAAAGAATGGCATGCATTCCTCAAATTCGAATTTCTAGAAGGAGATTTAAAACAAATAAAACTTTCTAAAACATGATGGAAGCTTCTAAGGATAAAATTCCAACTTCTTAGAGGGAGGATAAAACAATAAAACTTTCTAATTTTTGAGAATCTTCAAAGCTTCCTTCTAGAAGAAGGCAAAGGGTTTCAATTTTCTAAAGATAGAATAAAACACAAAGCTTCTAGAAATTGCTAAGAAGCAATAAAGACATTATGCCCATTCATTAATACTTTGTTTGCCAAGAAGAAGTTTGTATAGCAAAGAAGGAAGCATCAAAACTCTGTCAAAATTCGCCAAAGTTGAGAGAAGCTAGTAGCTTCAATGCATGATTAGATTATCCAACTTCAAAATCTACCATGTCTACAATTTGGAGATCAAAGTGAACAGCTCTCAGGCATAAAGATTATTAGATTCATGCCAAAATCTGATCACATTATCAGATTACCTTTGCAGAAGTAAAATAAATTCAAGGGTTTGAAAAAAAAAATCGAATTCTTCAGAGGAAGCAGCTCCAAAATTCAATTAGATTATCAAATTTTCAAAAGAATTTGGATGAGAAATAAAGCAAAATCAAGGGTTTGAAGGAAATAAGTTCAATATTTTCCTCAAATTCACCATTGATAACAGTTGGAAGGTGAAAATTCTGCTTCGATCATCTCCAAAAGGAAGAATAAAGCAGCTCCAAGGGTTTGAAAAGACATTCCAAAGATTCAAGTTCGCCATCACCAAGGTTTGCTAACAAAATTCTAAGTTCACCATTGATCATCCTTGAATTTACCTTGGGAAAAGAATTCAAATCTGCACATAGACTCCCCCAGAAATCTTTCAAATCTGCCAAAAAACAATTCATCCAAGATCATCCAAGACAGCAAATTGAAAGTGGACTTGCCTAAGGAAGAATAAATTCTGCCCTGTCAAAAAAAAAGTAATCTAAATTCACATTGTCCAACTGCTGCTATCATGATCAGCAAGAAATTTTTAATCATCTCCAAACATTCCTTGGAAGAAAAAGATTGTTCGAATTTGATATACAGCATGAATTGAAATCTGTCTAAGGAAGAAAGCCTTCAAAAGAAATGTGCTGAAGAATAAGACATGTCTAAAGATTTTTGTCCAAAGAAATTAAGCACAAAATTTGTCCAATAAATTGAGAACTTCGCCTTGCCAAGAGGAAGACATACAGGCATGAAAACTTTTCAATAAAAATTTGACACCATCCAAGTTTGCCAAGGATTGGACAAACAAAGCATCATATAAAGATGGAATAAACTTTGCCAAAAAGATGTGACAGAAAGACAAACTGTCTAATTCATACTGAAATTTACCATGGACAGCGAACACAACAATTCCCAAAATTCACTAAGTACAAGAAAAATGTCCAAGACAAAAGAGATGCATGATTGTCCAAGTTCACCAAGACATGAAGATTCACCTAAAGATGATTGACCAAAAGATCTTCCATAATCAGATCCAAGACATCAAGACTGAGACAAAATCATCTAAACTTTTCAAACCCTAAGACACGAAGAAATTGTCCAAACCTTTGCAAGTTTATTCCAATTATCCAGGCATAAATGGAATATGTGAAGATACCTAACCAGAGACCTGAAATTTGAGGAGAAATTTGCCATGCCAAGAGGATAAGATTCTGATCACAATTCACATGAAATCAGACCAGTAAGTTGGAAGATAATTTTATTTTCCAAAATTTGCGAAATTATTATTTTCAACACTTGAAGATTTTCAAAATTCAAAATTTCTAGAAAGTTCTAGAATATTCCTGGATAAAATCGAATTTTTGAGAGAGGAAATAAAACTTTCCATTTTAAAACAAAAAACAATAAAAAATTATTTAAAAATTTTTTTAAAAAACAAGAAAACAAATTAAAAACTTCTAAATTTAAGAACCCTAAACTCTATATATTTTCAACTAGTTCACTTTCACAATTCATTATTCAGGTTGAAAATTTTGGAGAGCTCTGCAGAGAAGTTTTCTCTTAAAGTTCTCAAGAATTGTCCAGAAATAAAAAAATTCTAAGTGTTAGAGGTCAAGAAATCAGGAACTTTCTCTGATTTTAGGACAGATTTTCAAAATTAGAGGTAAATTTCAGTCATAAAGAGGATTCAAAACCTCAATTTGACTGAATTTCCACACCCTTTTGTCTTAATTTTATCAATTTCTTGGCCAAACCCTTCACTTTCAATCAGCTTTTTCAAAATTTTAACCCTTTTTCAGGCTGAAAATGAAAATTTAGGAAAGAGAATTAAAAATCAGAATTAAGTTCTGGAAATAATGTTAAGTTTCATGTGTTTTGCAAATAGCAATGAAGTTCGCCAATAAGGGAGTGCAGCAGGAATCTAAAATCAAGTCAAAATGGAAGAATATCACCGACACGAATCTCGGGCATGTTGATATGGAAGAGTTCAAGAAAAGGATGAGCGGATATGATGGACACATTCCTACACCGATTGCTCGCAAAATGATGCAGAATGGAATTGTCCAAGCAGCTGGATTTCCACCAGCCAAGGAATGTACAGAATTGATAGTCGAATGTGCTTTGCACTATAAAGCACAGTCAAGAGAAATTATTGCACCAGATGGAAGAGTCTTGGCTAATCTCTCAGAACTGTCCATCCAAGAGGCCTTTGGCATACCAAAGCACAGTAAAACCACCTATAAGATTAAGGAGCAAGCCCAGAAGGTCTATGATAGTCAATCCGAACTCCGTGCTGCTTTTGGCTGGAGAAGAGGAGACCTCAAGGAAAAGTACCTAAGTATTTGCTGCATCCATTCTTCAAGTAAGAATATGGAGATCTCATCCTACTGCTGAATCGAATAATGGGCAGCTCTAAAGGTCAATTGTTCCAAACATGGATGTTTTATTTCATGGAGGAGATCACTGTAGGAACCAAGTTGTTCAACTGGTCACATATAATCATTGACAATCTTCATGAGCAGTTGATCAGCTTGGAAAGGACAAAGACATTCCACATGAATTCTTACATAATTTATTTGCTAGTAGTCACCTATAGATATTCAGGACTGATTTGTAAGGGCATAGTAGGGAGTGGGGAGAATGAGTTTAAGTCATATGATTGTTATCCTCAGTTGTAGCTTAAGGATAAAAGTTTCTTAGCCCATGATGCATTCCTGATGTATATCACCAGAACGTTGCAAGGAGGTGCTCACAACAGACTTTCTCATGAATCAAAAAGTTTAATAAGCAAGTACGGATCCTGGTTTATCTAGCTTCCAAAGTTCACCTATATCAGAATACAAGGATTCACTGGCCGTCCTTACCGATTGCCAATCTACCCAACCAACAAGATGATCCTATTAGAAGTTCTCAAACAATTGGAGACATAGCAAAGCTTCAGAAAAACAAGGCAGAAGGCAGTTGTATCATTTCCATTCTTTATTGGAAATACGGAAGAATCTTGTTCAGCACAAGCAGCTGGAAGTGCCAAGCTAGAGATGCAGTGGTACCCTTTTACCTTCTACCAATCCAGAGCTAATTTTGACCCTCACCATAACATCAGATCAACAAAGGAAGAAAAATTCAGACATGTAGTGGATATAGAAGACTATTGGGCAAATGTGGAAGATGAATTTGATATCAGCAAAAGAATGTGTTCCAGGTTGTCAGTCAATTTCATCAGGATGACCGGACCTTTCCTTGTGCCCTATCAGCTGGAAGATGACGAAGAACATACTCAACCTGGTTTTGATGAGCATGCACCCCTTCCTCATATCAAGTGGTTAGAGCCAGATCATGTAGACTTAACCATCCTAATGAAACCAATCATGAAATATACCAGGTGGTGGGTTGGTCAGCAATGTCAAAAGTTGAATAAGAAAAATGTAACTTTGACCTATAACTTGATGGGAGCAATGGAAGGATATTCTTCGAATGAAGAAGCAACCCAGGCCAAGCAAGAATGCTAAAAGGAAAGGGAAGGCAATTGAAATTGAAGAACCTGTTCAAAAAAGGCAGAGAATAGAACCGTTTCATTCCGCCACATCAAGGAATGAGAAATACATATTAAATATTGATGAATCGTTGGTTGAAATATAAATTTCTTCTCCGGTCCATAGAGAAAATGCAAAACTAGTCCATCAAGAAGATGAACAGCCACCATCACCTACTGGAACAGAATTCCTAGAATCAGAGCATGATACAGATATTGAAGCAAAAGGAGAGTTTCAAGAAGGAATGATTTCCGCTCTTCGGGGAATTGCACATGACCAAGAAACAAAAGAGGACCAAGAAGTGGAAGGCGTTGAACAGCCTACTGTTCCTGCATGGTTGAGGGAAAGATTAAAAATGAACACACAAGCAGTGGAAGAGCCAGAAGAGAATGGCATGGCTGATTTCTTAGCCAGGTTAGAGCAAACTGTTGTCAAGAAGCCGGCTAAGAGATATTCTACCATTCAAAGAGATGAAACAGGCAATCGCGCAGTGCAAATAGCAGTGTCTAAAGTAGATAAGGCAAAGGGGGACATTGGTCAGCATGAGTTTGAAATCGCCACTTTTGACTTGGGACCAACTACAAAGGCCCAAGCAAAGGAAGATCTCGACAATTCAGTCACATCCATAAAGGCGCAACTAGATGAAGAAACAAAAAAGAAGCAACAATACAAGAAAGAAGTGGAAGGTCTAAGAGATTATATTTGACACTTGACTACCAAGCCACTCAATCAAGCAAATCCAGAGACTCCTTTTGGATTCACAACAGGTGGTCAAAGGTTTTGAGGAAGATGCGGTAACAACCAAAGAAACTAGAGATTGGATAGAGAGTATAAAAGAAGAAGAAGCCAAGTTCATAGAAGGGATCACATCAGCATATGATCAAACTTCTTCTTTGCTTTCCAGGATTGAGACTTTGGCAGAAATATGGGCTGATTTCTAGGATGTCCAAGATAGAATCATTCCATCCCTTAGAGAGCTAAGAGGAATCTCATCTCAAGAGTTGGTCAATCAAGAGATAATTGAAGCAGGGGTTGTTTATGATTTCCAGATTTGGCTCTGGACACTGATTGCACAGAATGAGGTCTTGGAGAAAGTGAAAATTGATGCTGATAAAATAGAGAAGCAGATAAGAGCCATTCAGGATAAAAATTGTCTTATAGTTGCAAAAGTAATTGAGAAAGAAACAATCCGAGAGAGGGATATGCAGTTAGAGAATCTGAAGATAAAAATACAAGACATCTGCTTTGCCATCTCAAGACAGGTCTTGAAAACCACGTGGCTAAAATATCAAATCTTCTTTCCATCAGAGATGCCTTTCAGAAGCAGCAAGTAGACTGGGAAATGACCTTTTCTCTATGCGTCGATGACTTGGAAGGATTAGAATTCAAAGTCAACCTATTGCCACATGTCTCCAGGGATGAGATTGACCAGATAGTGTCTAGGTTCACCGAATATCAGAAGAAAGGGGTGCAATCCTAAAAAATAGCATCTCATGCCACTTGTCTCCTTTGTAATTGATCTTTGATATTATTTTGGGAAACCCTAATTAGGGTTGTGTTGTTTAGATCTTGACCGTTGATCTTAAATCGATCTCAGCCATTCATTTTTCTTTCAAAACTCTATATAAACCCCTCATTCTCTCATTTCAGTGTTGTGGAGAGTTTTATGAGATTGTTGCACGGAGCTATTTGAGTAATAAAATATTCATTATCAGTATTGTTTTGAAAAAAAAATTATTGCTAAATGGTTGCATGGTTACATACTCTCTTCAACAAATAGATTAGATTTGCTTAAGTGGTTTGTTTCAAGTTGTTAGATGAATGATAGATTTGATAGTTTAGATAGGTGAAATCTCGCTCATACTTTTGTTGAATGAATGATTTTCATTTAACATGCAAAGTTAGTCTGAGCTTTTATGTGGATGTATTACAATAATAGATAGTTTCTATTTATTGTTAATGGTTATCTACTATTATATTATGTAAATGCTTAGTTAGCTGTTAGCTAGAATAGAATGTTTCTATTCTTCACGATCGTTTCCTAAGGAAACATCGTCTTTCTTCTTGTATATAAAGATCTATTGATTTATGTTAATATTAAGCAAATATTTTACCAATTACTTCGTAATATGGTATCAGAGCCTGAATAAAGAATTTGTGAATTCTTTTCTAAGATTTTTCAGGCCTCTTGGTTTTGCTGCAGATTTTCGAAAATTTTTTGTTTTCAAAAGTTTTTCAAACAAAAATTCGTGAAGAATTTTTTCCCTTTTTTTTTAAATCTTCTATTTTTCGAGGTTGTTAAGGACTGTGTTCATCCCGTGTAACGGGATTCTTCCTATTTGCGTCTGTCTGGCGAGGGTTTTCGGCATTTTTCAGCGCAGTACAAACCCACCATTTTTTCTACAACCTGCAACTTGGTCAAACCCGCGTTTTCTGACTTTCGGCTAGGGTTTTGACCCTCCTAATTCAGTCGAAAAAAATTCTGAGCATAGATTCGTAGTGGGTTTTTCAAGAGCTCAACTGGGCTATCGTCCATTTTTTTTGGGTGCCTCGATTTTCAAGCCAGCGGATCCAGATTCCGACAGCATATTCTTTATGGGTTTTTCAAGCTCTCTTATGGGTGCTTGTTCATTTTTCTGAGTCCTCCGACATTTTGCCTCGAAGTACGTGCCTTCCTAGTTTTTCACATAAATTTGTGCCATGGCATCTCTAACGAATATTCTGCTTGAGGGAAATCAAAAGTTCAATGGTCAGAACTATAGCAAAAGGAAGCAATGGATGCTAACCATCTTCGAATATCGTGGCAGCGATCAGGTGGTTCTGGGTACTACTCAGCGTCCGACTACAGCTGGTCCTGATCAAGTTACTTATGACCAGCATAATCGGGAGGCAGTGATGCTTCTCAAATTATTCGTAGCTAATGATCAACTCCCTAATTCCATCTTGCGAAACACATGTCGAGATATGGGCGCATCTCAAAACCCTACATGAGACTTTTGATAAAAGCAAGACCTTCTTTCTCAAGAACACTCTGTTTTCTATTGTCATGGATAAGCGGAAATCGCTCCAGGATCACCTGAATAGGATTCAAGAAATCTGTGATCAGTTGCTTGCCATTGGACGCAAGATGGAGGAAGAGGACATTGTGGTAATCACCCTTAAAAGTTTACCTAAGTTCTACGAGCATTTTATCAAAACTCTCAACATCACTTCTACTGGTGTTGATCTTAAGTTCACAGATCTCTGCACACTTCTGCTTCAGCAAGATCGGTGGACACAGCAGTTCAGTAGCAGTTCCAACTCCACCTCCACAGAACAAGCCTTTGCTGCTAATTCTTTTCACAAGGATAAGGGCAAGTTTCATTCTCAGCAGAAACCCTCTGCTCATGCATCAAAAGGCTCCAAGAAAAAGAACATTCAATGCAACTATTGCCACAAGTATGGTCACATGAAGGTTGAATGTCGGAAGCGCTTAGCTGCCCAAGCTAAGCAATCTAGTTCGCAGCCCAAAGCCAACAGTGCAGAGCACACTGAGCAGACAAAATCTACCTTTTACGCCTTCATGGCTAAAAGACCCGCAGATCATGTCAAATCGTCTGCCAGGTATATTGATTCAGGTGCCTCTCATTATTTCACCCACCGTCGAGACTGGTTCACTGACTACCAGCCTTATTCAGATTTTATTATATTTGGTGGCGGGGAAGAATACACAGTTGTCGACAAAGGCAACATTGAGATTCAGTCTACTGGGAGGAATCTCATTTTCCTCGATGTCTTCCACCTTCCAGGATGGAACTCAATCTACTCTCAGTCAGTCAGATGCTGCGACACTCTCCACGGTTGGATGTCACCTTCGGTTCACATCAGTGCACCATCACTAATCGGGAGACTCAGTTAGTTGTTGCAGTTGGTCTTGAGGATCATGGTCTTTTCAGACTTGCAGATTCTGGTGTTTCTCAAGACCTCGCTATGGCTGCTCGGCAGTCTTCTCTCAGTACACTTTGGCATCAGCGATATGGGCACTTAAATGTGCGTTATCTTGCTCAGCTTGCTCGGGACGCGTTTGTCCTCGGATTGCCAGAGATTCAAACTCAACAGCTTGGAGTTTGTGATGCATGCCACGCTGGGAAGTGTTGTGACGTCAAAGAGTGGTCGAGCAAATTTGCAAGGATATGGAAGGAAATGGATCTAGGATCAAGTTTAAGACAAAGTCAAGTCAGTTTGAAGGTGAATTGAGCCTAGAATAGGAATTTCGCTCCTGACCCTTCCAAAGGGTCCAGAGCGAAATTCTTGAAAACACTAATTTCTCCCTTAGCCAAAGTCAGGACCAAGATGGAGATGCAGGAGGAAGTATCTATGTTTGCCTCCCAAAGAGGATGAGAGTTTGAAAAATCAAGAATCAAGGTCAAAACATGATTTTCGCTCCTGACCCTTCCAAAGGGTCCAAAGCGAAAATCCTTATAACTCTTGTTTTCTTCCTTATTTTGCCTAGGCGTTGACATGATGGAGGAGGAATGGGTATGTTCTTGCCTTGAGAGGGAGCTGGATGCTTTGGATAATCAAGATTTTGCCTAAGAGATGAATTTCACTCTTGACCCTTCCAGAGGGTCAAGAGCGAAATTCACTATAATCCTCATTTGCTACCTTGAATGGGCTTAAAACCTGGTTCCTCAAGTGGAAAATGATCTATATTTGCCTCTAGGAGAAAATTGAAATTTGAAAAATGAACAATCAAGCCCAAATTGTGATTTTCACTCCTGACCCTTCCAAAGGGTCCAGAGCGAAATTCCTTGCAAGCCTATTTTTTGACCTTGCTTAGACCACAAACCTTGTCTCTTGGGTGAAGAATGATGTTTTGTTACCTTCCAGAGAAGATTGGAGTTGAAAAGATGAAGGAGCAAGTCAAGAATGAGATTTTCGCTCATGACCCTTCCAAAGGGTCCAAAGCGAAAATCCTCCTAGACCTCATTTCTTTCCTTATTTGGCCAAATTTTGATGTCCGAGGCATGTTGAAAGAGAGAATGGGCATATTGAAATCCTTAAGGACGTTTGAAAGAGTTAAGGAATGAGTGTTTTAGCCAAGGAAGGAAATTTCGCTCCTGACCCTTCCAAAGGGTCCAGAGCGAAATTCCTTACAAGCATATATTTTTAACCTTGCTTGAGCTTAAAACCTTGTTCCTAAGGCAAAGAGAGAGGAGATTTTACCTTGCAAAGAAGATTGGGATTGAAAGAATGATGATTTTGGTCTAGAAAGGGAAATTCGCTCCCGACCCTTCCAGAGGGTCCAGAGCGAAATTGTGCAAAACCTATCTTTTCCCTTAGTTTCATGCCAAATCTAGTGTGGATCATGATTAAAGAAGGCCTTAGGAATGACTCCAAATTGCCAATGATTATCAAGATTGAAGGAATTGAGCCAAATGATGAAAATCGCTCCTGACCCTTCCAGAGGGTCTAGGGCGAAAATTCTTCAACCACCTTTTTTCCCTTGCAAAATCAAGTCAAACTTGGGTTGGATGTGAGAGGAGAAGTGTTTTCTAGCCTTTTGAGGTGAATTCAACTTGAAATGATGGAGGAATAAGCCTAAATTAAGAAATTCGCTCCTGACCCTTCCAGAGGGTCCAAGGCGAAATTTCACCAAAACCACCTTTTTTCCAAATTTGTGACAAGACAATTGCAAACTAAAGTCAATTGGGATGGAAGAAGTCTTTAGGAGTAACTTAGAGTTGCTAGGAAACATTGAAATTGAAGAAATTGAGCCAAATCAAGAATTTCTCTCCTAGCCCTTCCAAAGGGTCCAGAGCGAAATTCTAAAATCCACCTATTCCTTTCACATTTAGACCAAGCCAGGCCTAGACAAAGATGATAGAAGCCCTTGAGATTGCCCTTGAATGGATTTTGGTCTCCAAAAATGATGATTTTGGGATAGAGGAGGAAATTCGCTCCTGACCCTTCCAAAGGGTCCAGAGCAAAAAACACTAAAACCATCCTTTTCTCCAAATTTTGTGCTAAGTTAGGTCTGGACTAGGGTGAGAAAAACTATTTGGAATGTCTTGGAAAGATGTTTGACCATCAAAAGTGTGAATTTTGAGCTAAATAAGAAATTCGCTCTTGGCCCTTCCAAAGGGTCCAGAGCGAAATTCATCTAAATCACTATTTCCCCTTTGTGTCAAGACAAGATTTTGATTCCAAAGGACTGGAGGGAGGTTATTTAAGCCTTGCAAGATGAATTGAGGTAAAGGAAGTGTAAAATGAAGCCTAAAGAAGGAATTTCGCTCCTGACCCTTCCAGAGGGTCCAGGGTAAAATTCCCAATATCACCTAATTTGCCCATGTGAGAAACTAAAAGGATGGATCCCTGGACTTTGTTGGACTAAAACAAGCATATGCTCGCCTTCCGGAGGATTTTGAAGTCAAAAAATGGAGTAATTGAGGCCTAACCAAGAAAATTCGCTCCTGACCCCTCCAGAGGGTCCAGGGTGAAATCTTTTGAAACTCTTATTTTTCACCTTGTTTGGGCCAGGCGAGGAGCTGGTTGTGAGGTAACGTTGAAAAGAGGTCCAAGTTGGCCAGGAATGCAAATTTCGCTCCTGACCCTTCCAAAGGGTCCAGGGCGAAATTCTTATAGGGCCTATCCCTGGGGAAAATCTTGAGCAAGCTTCATTTTAATATCTTTTGTTGATGACTTAAGGTGTAAAATACTATGTTGAAATGAATTTATTATATGTCCTTAATCATCTTTTGGTTTGTTTTGCATAGGAAAGAAGACCAGATCAAGGACGACCACCTCCAGTCCAGCATCATCGAGGACGACCACTTCCAGCCCAGCATCATCAAGGACGAACTCTTCCAGTCCAGCATTTGAAGGAAAGGTACACCATCCATCCTGCACATCAAAGACAAAGGAAGTCAAAGCAAGGGTTCGTTTAAGTTAGCTTCTCAGCATCATCAAATTGAATATCTACCAAGTTGCAAGTGTCAAACAAGGTGGCATCCCAGTCATCACTCCTCCAATCAGGTTGGTCCACCTCAGCGTGTCCAGATTCAATGTACCTGACTCATCAAAGATAGCACTAACTTCGATGTACCTACCCCGGTTATCCATTGGTCGAATATTCCAGAGAAGACATGTGTCCAAATAATGCAATTATTTCATTGGCCAGAATTGAGTTTGTTGTAACAAACCCTAATTAGGGTTTTCATTGTAAAATCTCGACCATTGATCTCAAGTTGATCTGAGCCATCGAATTGTATTGAGGGCACTATATAAGCCCTGGCTCCTCATTTGTAAAGGCAAATAGTTAGTTAATAATAGCTAATAGTTAATAGTTAGTAAATAGAGGCCAGAATAGTAGAATAGCAATTAGAGTAGATTAAGAAGAGAAGGCAAGACATTGTTGCCTTAATTGTAAAGACTTCTTTTCATTGAAGATATGGTGGAATATGTTGTTTCTTTGCAATGTGCATGGTCTCTTGTTGAATCTTCATTTTTGATGATAGACGATTAGATTGAGTGAAGAAAATTGTTGAATGCACCTGTGTGGAATCTGTCTAGTCCATACCACTAGCCTCTTACTGATGGTAAGTGCACCCTGCGTGATCAACTGGCATAAAATGAGCTTAATCTTAAGTCGTTACACGTCTATTGTTCATGCATTATCTTGAATGGTGATCATTGTCGGATGGTGTACGATTTGAACGTATTGGAAGCATCCCTTAGAAGATCGCACTGAGTTGGTGTTGAATTGTTCAACCTGATGGTGAGACCCAGCCCAGTAGGACTCCACCTAGTCATTCTTCCATCTTCTCGCATTCTAGGTAGTAGAGTAGACTTCCTGAACCCTGCATCTTTTGCCATTTGTTTGTCTTCCAGTTAGTTAATAGGACTTGTGATTGCAGCAAATCAGACGTTCAGGTCATCGAGTGTAAGTCCCCTTGTGATTCCAGCAAATCACATCATACCGTGGAGAGCTTATCCACACGTAGAGATCCTACATAACAGAACCTTGGAGTTACTCCGACTGATCCTTCGGCGAGATCTTCAGCAGTCGAGAACTTTGTTCAAGAGAGGATAAGGTACCTTTTAGGTATTTTATTCTGTGTTCGCATGTGCTTTAAAAACACATCAACAAGAAGCAACATCGCACACCCTTCAAAAGTGGCGATTCATGGCGGGCTTCTCAGGTACTTCAGCTTGTTCATGTTGATATCTGCGGCCCTATGGCTACTCCTTCTGTTCTTGGGTCCAGGTATTTTCTGTTGTTTGTTGATGATTTCAATAGAAAAATGTGGGTCTATTTTCTTGCAAAGAAATCAGAAGTGTTTACTGTATTTTAGTAGTTTAAACCTCTAGTTGAAAAAGAGTCTGGGAAATCTATTATTGCTCTTAGATCAAATAATGGGGGGGGAATTTTGTTCTAATGAATTCTCTAGCTTCTGTGATATTCATGGCATTAAGCGCTAGTTAACCACAACCCACACACCCCAACAAAACAGTGAAGTTGAACATCGGAACAAAACAATCACTAAGATGGCTAGATCCATGCTCAACCACAGACATGTTCCGAAGCAGTTTTGGGCAGAAGCAGTTAACACTGTCGTCTACCTTTTGAACCGAGCACCAACTGTGGCGATCAAAGGCAAGACTCCGAAAGAGGCCTGGTCAGGTTGCAAGCCCAAAATCAGTCATCTGAAGGTTTTCGGCTCCCTTGCTTATGTTTGGATCCCTGATGCTTCACGCACCAAGTTGGATGCCAAGAGCCAGAAACTTATGCTTACTCGATACAGTAGTCTTCACAAAGCCTACCGCTTAGAATAATATTGTTCAATTGTTGGTATTGTTCGAAAGTGTGAAAATTATAAGCACAACCTTAGAAGATTGCACCCGCTCTGCGTAGTTGTCCAAGCATGAAACAAAGTGTCGTTACTAGGTTTCACCTAATCTATACTGTCTCTTGAGTTCATAGGAATAGCTTAGAAGTAGTATAGAATCCCTTAACCTTCATCCTTTTTTATCTTTTTTGAAGTCTTAAATCAAAAATCCAAAAACATAGAGCATAAATTGTTAAATCTACCTAAGTTCAACTTGTGAGTGATAATAGTTAACAAACGTAAGTCCCCCTTGAGATTTTCAGCACACACTACCCAAGCAGCTATCACACTAAAGTCACTCATTCGCACATATAGACCTTGGAGTCGCCTTGTGGTCTTTCTCACAATCTTGGCACAAGTAGTGATTTTGTTCAAGAGAGGATAGAGTATCCTTGTGGTATTTTATTCTAAGTGTTTGGTATATGATAAAACATACACCAACAAGGTTATGTGGAAATAGTTCTATATGGATGCAAATTTCCTTTCACATCATGGGTGTCAAACTTGTGAATACTAACCATCATCTCCCATCACTTTGACTTTCCTTCAAGCAAGAGCTTTCAGTTGAGCATTCACCTATGGTTTAGGCAAAGACTATCTACTACAAGTTTGTTACATAGTGCTATTTTGACCATTGCCTTGAGGTTTGCTATTGTGCAAAGGACCAAACAAGGCTAGTCCTTTCTACTAATATTGTATTGCTCCTCAATATTGATGCCAAGTCAATAGGCTTGCTCCAACATCTCATTATGCAAAAAATTCATAGTGATTTTGATGTAGTGGTGAAGAATTTTCATGTATTACAAGACTTTATAAAGGCCTATTTCAAAAAGAATTGTACCTGCTAGAATTTATAGAGCTTGTTTGTATAGTCTTCCATAGACCAATTCTTTTGTTTCAACAACTAGAATCTGTTGTACACATCACAATAGGGCTTGAAAGGAAAGTATTCGTCCTAGACATACCAATTGTAAAATTGGAACATGTGTGAATAGGACCAAATTCACTTTCTTGCTTCACAATGTAAGAATTCCACAAAAAAAACATTTGCTTGGACATCTTTAAGGTTGTTGAGGTGATATTTCAACATATGTGAACTTATTGATGATCTAATACATCTCCAAATTTCAAAGTCAATCATCCAATGTTTTGGAATTAATTTCACCTTGGAGCATTGGGATGTCAAGATTGATTTACACCATAAACAAAATCCAATGCTAGAATGATGAATTGAAAGTAGTAAATAATGTTTTGGGATTCAATTGAAGGATTAAGTCCCAAAATTGTTAAAAAAAATAGCTCCTCTTTGCTAATCCAAAGCTTCTTCGCTATGCTTATGCACTTCTTTGGAAATGGTTTTCTTTGCATTGTTGAACATCTTGGCCTATTGTCCACACTCTTCTAGGTATTGAGAACAGAACCAAGTTCTACACCTTCTTTGCAACAAAAAGAAAAAGTAGTCATATTAGGACAAGAAAGAATTTTAAGTGATCTAACTAGCAGGATATAAGACTATATGCATAGAATTATTCTAATATCACTGATTTCTGTTGAGCCCAAGAGTTTGCACAAAGGGAAATTTACAAACTAACTAATAGATGCATATGGAAATATAAATTAGTCTACAATTTATATTGATCATGCAATGGAAATACAACAACAAATTAGAATGCACCATTACATGTTCAGAAAGGATGGAGGATAGCATATATAGCTCTTTTATTCATCATGAACCAAATGTTATACATATGTAACACACGTTAGACTTAGAAGCCAAAACCATGTATTCGCATGGGCCGGATCCAAAGATGGATTGTTCAATGCTGAGAATGTATTACAGAAGATGGAGTTTGTAACATGTCCAAAACAACAAAGATTGAGTGGACTAACGTCTCAGATATAGAATCTTCAATCTATTAAAAGACAATTCAGTTCCAAGAATGATTGATACACCAATCATTTTACTTGCTTTAATCATATTTTGTCATAAAAGATAAAGTCTCATGTGACTAGCCTACTCTAAACAAGTATACTCCATTGGTGTCTGCCTTTAACTTCTTGTGCACATAACAATCGGCAAGATGACATGCCCTTCACAATGTTACCGCTACATGTAATATTTGGCAAATCTCACAAGGAGGCTGCAAATCACACATGGGTGTGCTGAAATCAACTTTCCATCTCATTACATCAATAGACATAACTTTTTGCAATAACCTTATCCATATCAGAGTTCAACTAGGCTATAAACTGAAGAGGGATGTTCTTGCAATTTTCTCTAAACCCTAATTGCATTGAAAATGGCATAATGTGCCCAAGTTACAAATATTTCTCAATGAAAGAAATATGAATCTAACAGTTGACAGTGTTGTTTTTGGCCCTTGCAGTCTGTCATCAAAATATCTCTGGCAAAGTTGGATTATAAGATGGTCAATGCATGGTCTTGGAGACCGTAGATAAACTTACAAGGTTATTATTAAGATGGCACTAAAGCTAAGGAATCCACCTTCATCAGAAAAAACAGATACAGCTATATTATCTTTCCTTTTCTTGTACAAGATTTCAATATTCTGGATTTGTAGCTTGTTTATCAGCTTCTAATGTTCTTTAGAAAATGTAGCCTACATTATGAATGTTGTATGAGATGATCTGTTTAAAAGAAGCTTTGGCACGATCGGAGATAGTCCCATTGGTGACTACATAAACCAACATTTATTGTTTATGTGGTCAAGCATTGTTCTCAAACATTTCATTACATGCTCTCGGAGGGAATATGTCTTTCTTGTTGGGATAACAATGCACAAATACTAGAACCAAAAGTTAAAACAATCATACACAGTGATGATGGGCATGGAAAAGTCAAATACCTACCCTACAAAGGTAAAGTGAAGTCCAGCAATGACATCATCAAGAGTCTTAAAGGCAAACACTTTTCTTTTTGCAATGATATTTACAATGAACAAAATAGTCAAAAATAGTTACTGGTCTGGAGGTCTCTCAGATTTCCAGTGTGTTCATTATGGGGTACAGTAATAGTCATTATTAAACACAATTAAGAAGCAACAAAATCAATTTCACTAAGGCTTGCAATAAAAATTAAAATTGTTGAGAATGGCGCAAAAGAAATCAATTGTATCTATGTCTCCTTCAATTTGAATGAAGTAAAAAGGCATAATTTTAATGGATCACATTTTTCGCTAAGAAAAGTCCGTACTTAGCCCCTGCTATCCCACTCCTGGAAACTCCGTGGAATGTAGCTTAGAAACAGAATATGACTGTGGAAGATCAACTTAATATAAAACAAGAATTTTAAAAACACTACAGAAAATTAAAAATTTCAATAAAAGTCGAGCTTCACATTTACCAGTATGGTGACCAGACGACCAGTAGCAATAGCCACCAGATTCTCCTCTGACCATACAGTTGAATTTGGATAGCATGGTGATGCCACAAGAGGTGCAACTTGAAAATGTGATGTCATTTTATTCACAATCTGCATCTCATTTAAGTAAATCATATAAGTACTGTGAAAACATAATAATTTCATGAACATTTTCAGTTAAAGTTTTACATGATTCTTAAACTTTTGATTATATCCTCCTTCGCTGAACAATTTCAATTAGAGTTTTACATGATTCTTAGACTTTCTATTATATCCTCCTTTGCTGAACAGTCACCTTATTACCAAGTTAAAACACGACCTAAACTTCTTTAATTTCATTGACAAAACCCCTGAATGTCACAGCATTCGCCGAATTTCATGTATGAAATTCGAAATTCAGCGAATTCCTATAAAATATTAAAAATTCGTTCAAATTCGCCCAAAGTTCGTCGAAACAAAGCTAGGGTTTTTTTAGTTGAAACTCATCTGGCGTTTGATACACAATCTGGAAGAAGAGGAACAAATCTCGGGTGGAAATGAAGACATGGACAAAAATCAAAAAAGAAATGCACACTAGTGGATGGCTCACAATGCACTGGAACTAGGCTTTCCACTGCACAGACTCATGAAAACCGCCACAAATACTGCCGCGATTGCTATGCCCAAAGAACAAGTTGCCGCTATGAAAACTCGAGAAGATTGCTACGAACAATGCCTTTCGTCGAAAAAAAAACTTGATTTCGTAGCGAAGCCCAGAGGATTTTTTAAGGAACCTTGACGCCACGTAGTAAATAAATAAATAATAAATATATTTTAAGCTTGCAGTGAATGAGTTTCGCATCCATCTCGAGCTTATAATATATTTATTATTATTTAATATTTAACATCTTTATTATTTATATATTAATAAATTAGAAAGTTAAAATTTTAAACGTATTTATGTTTTTAAAATTTATTATATTGTATTCAAAAGATTTCATTATATCGTTTAGTTTTTAATAATTCTAGTTTAATTAATGTAAAAAAATTATATTAGTTTTTATTAAATTTAATATAATATTATTTTAGTTTAATAAATATTTGATCATTTTATTTGGATTCTATTCTATTTATTAATATTAATTTAAATATATTTAACAATATTAAATTATTTTGGCAATTTAATGAAATTATTATTTATATATTTAAAAAATATAAATTTATATAAGGCAAATTTAATGTCGAATTTTTTTTCAAAATTTCTCTCTTGTCGAACTTCATCTGAATTTCATTGTTGTCGAAATCGAATTCAAATTCGAACCTTGTGACTTAGATCACTACTATGAGGGCTCCTACATATTACTCTGCCACCACTTGATAGACTATGACCTGTACTAAATTATCAACTAAATTATCATAGCTCCTTGTCCTATGCTCTTCTATTTTCTAATAACGCATGCAACAATGTCCTACCTTATCCTGTTTTTTGTATTTTTCTTATCATTCATATAACAAAGCATGTAAACCACCATGACATACAATATTTGCATGCCCAAAAAAATGAATACTGCCACTATAAATACTTCCTATTAAGCTAAGAACAGAAACCAAGTAAAGCTTACAGAGTTTATTTGTATAAGTTCGCACCATATGGGCAGAAACCCAATTGTATTAAAATACGAAATAAACTCAATAATGAGCTAAATTAGATGAAATTAACCCAAGGGTCAAATCATATTGCAATGAACATGTCTATTATAGGAATATATGAGCAAAATCCATATAACTTTCTCAAATCACATAGGTTTCAACTATTTCCCCAAGGAGAGTTGAAGCTCCATTCCCTCAATGCTGAGGTGCATGAGCAAACATATATGTTCAGACAATCTGAACTTTGTGTAGTATCTAGCATTAATAACATGGGGGTTTTCCTTATTGTGTCAATTTGGGTACTTAGGATTGAATATCTTGTTGCTGCAATAAATTGGGGTTGAACTAAATCGAGAGAAAGATGCAGTATCATTAAAAGTGTTGATGAAACACCAAATGGAAGAAAATGGAAGCTAAAGATGCTATAATGAATTGCAAAAACAAAGTGGCACTTCACCATCGACAATGAACACGTTGTTAATTTGAAAGTAACCGGCCAATTTCAGTGGAGTGTCAGCATAAACATAATCGGGTGGATGAGTTTCGATATGACGATAAAAAGCAAGCAGGTTTCAAGAAAGAGAATGCAAAGAAGTTACGATTTTTCTCTCAGAAATTCATGTCTCCCATATCTCTTATTTTCTAATATAGTTATCACACCCCCATTAGAGGTATCTTTTAGCTTTTATCTTGTCAAATTTGTTCAAAACCTAGAAACCCTAAATTAATTCGCTTGCAAGAAAAACAAAGGATAAAAATAGAATGGAGGAAAAGGGAAAAACATTAACATCGCGGCCAGTGATGATGGGCATCACGACTCTCTACTGAATGGCGGAGGACTTTTCAAAGCCATAGTTAAAAATTAAATTGTATCATGTTAATATTATTAGTCCCACCTATCTATAGGCGGAGACTAATGTTTTCATCTCTGCCTATTAATTTGCTTTGAAATCCGTGAGAGACATTTATACTAATGTTTATTTTATAGTTTATCTTAATTTATTTATTAATATATTTTTCTTTCTATTTTTACATTTTTCTAATTGGCTGATGTATTTTTTCCTGGGGTTTTTGTTTTTTTCTTTAAAATAGAAATAGATGACCAATCAAATTTGACTAAGTAAGATTTTCTAATGTTAAAAAATTTAAAATTTGAAATCTAATTCACACGGAGTTAAATCATGCGGCGGGTGACAAATAGTAGGTAAGACTTTCCGACTAAGGAAGATTATTTTAATATTATTTTAGTAGATGCCGAAAAGGTAAAATGAGTTCGTGGGACCCGTGAATGGATATATTTTGGGATAATACAATAATATAATTAATTGTATTCTATCTTTAATGATCATGCTGCCTGGAAAGCTTATCCGCAAGAAGGATTTCTGTGTACCGTATTGCACAAAGACAAACTAGAGGAATTATTTCCCCTTCCTACGTACAGCTTTTTAGATTGTTTAAATTAAATTAAATGAAAAAATAAATACAAGTATTTATATTAAAAAAATAAATCTAATTATTGTGTGTATTATTAGTCCCGCCTATCTATAGGCGTTATTAATATATTTTTCTTTCTATTTTTTACATTTTTTTAATTGGCTGATGTATTTTTTTCTGGGTTTTTATTTTTTTTTTAAAATAGAAATAGATGACCAATCAAATTTGAGTAGGTAAAAATTTCGATGATTCTCTAATGTTAAAAAATTTAAAATTTGAAATCTAATTAAGTCGCTCCGCGATCCCACCATCATGTTGCCTGCCCCTGTTGCCCAACTCCTCTTCCTTTGCCTCGGTGCTGAGAATTAAGACCCCCATCTTCCTCCATGATGCTTTGTATTTTTCTACATTGGCCAACAAAATGTTTTTTTTTTACTTCCACCGTCAAAACTCTGTATGCAATTAAATCGTCACCAGATCAACATAATCTTTAAATTGTATACTTCATCCTCAACCTACTACACGTAACATTCCTCCTGCTATTTCCAAAGCCCTGTAATATCAAAAAATTTGGCAGAAATTGGGGGCATACAATTTAGACTTGGTCAACAATCATTTAGACGGTGAAATTCAGGAGAACTTTGGAAATTGGGTGGAACTATTGCAATTGAACGTTTCAAACCACATTACTAGAGATAAATATTTCACCATATGAAAATTTTCATTATTTTTAAACAAAATAAAAATTTAGACGTTTTTATTGGTCATTGTAGGATATTTTAGACATTTTGTTTTTTAATTTGTTATATTCTTAGTTTTATTTATATGATATCATAGTTTTATTAAGCTTATGTCTATGAAAAATTTAATTATTATATTAAACAAAAAAAGATTATAAATTATTATTTTTTAATAATATTTGATATTATGTATGATATCATAATAAAAAATTACATAAAGAAATTTTTACTTTTTTTAAATCTTTGTAATGTCTTTTTTTCCTTTTTTGTATTTTTAGCTTTTTTATTATGATTTTATTTGTATTTTTTAATGTAAAAGTTAAAATGTAAATTGTATCAATTTTAATATAGTTTAATTTATTTTGAACTTTTTACTTGAATTATATAGTATTAATTTTTTAAATTTAATTTATTTAAGAATTTAATTGTATTTATGTTCAATTTATATAATATTTTTTTTGTTAATATTGAATTTATTTTTCAATTAATGTTATTATTGTTTTTAATATCAATATTTAATATTCTTGTATAATATTATAAAATAAAATAACATCCTCCCCCATGTTTTACACAAACATCTGCATTTGTACAAATCAATTTTGCCTATTTTTAGCACTAGGCAGGGACTCATGCTGCCTCACAGCTCTTGTATTATATTAAACTTTGGTTTGGGGTTATCTAATTTTATTATTATTATAAAGTAATATAAGATCATAATATTAATGTAATGTAATATAATATAATATAATATTACTTGGGGTTAAACTTTGATAAGGTTATAATATAATAAATATTTGTAAGGACTACCATAATATCAAATTTTTTTTGTAACTTGCAAATTTAAATGAAATAAATTGAAATTTAATAGATTCAATTTTTAAAACAAAATAAATAAATATTCATTGCACTTGAAAATATTATTAAATCACTTAAATTATTAAATATTTAAATTGAGAAAAAATAGGGCTATGACAATATTAATATTAATATAATATTACAATAATTATTTTATTTAAGGATCACTTAAAGATGCAGTTAAGATTGAAGTTATGTTAGAGTTAGGGTTCAAAATGTTTGATAAAGAATACAATTGAATAAAGGGGTAAAAACTTTATAAATAATCAGAAACAAGCATTACATAAGAAAACTAGAGCCCCAAAGCTCCATAAGAGAACAACAAACCAAACAAGTTATCAACCAGCTTCATAACTATCCATATCCTCGGCAAATATCCTATGCAAATCATGACAATAGTCAGGGGAAATATGTTGCCAACCCTCAATTTTTCAATCATCACCATGTTCCGAAGCCCACTTAGCCAAACAATCAGTTGCTCTATTTACTCTGAGGCCTGGCCTCCTTATACTCTCTATTTACTCTCGATTTCTAATATAAAAAAAAGTTAAATTATTTTTTTTAAACTACAAACAAAAATTTCCATAATAAAAAGCTAAATAAATTGTACAATTACAAAATATTTATGCCCCCAAGATATATCTAATATACAAAATGAACAATTGTATTGTAAACAACATAATTAGAAGGTATTAAAAATTTAGAATAATATCTAAGAATATAAAATATTCTAGATATCTTAAAATCTTCTACAAAGGCTACATTTGTCTAATAAAAATAAAATTTATAACTATGTTAAATGAAGATTAAAAAATGTAAAAAAAATGAATACAAGTGAGAGGTAAAAGTGTTCAGTGCAGATCTCTGTGATAAAAATGCAAGTAAATTTACCGACATAAATTGTAAAGTGTATCAACTTGCAAGAGATGGTATGCACGCAGTTATTATGTGCTCTCAATTAAAAAGCATTAACTACGTGATCGTTGTCTTTACTGGTGCTCTTATAATTTATGCGTGAGACAATTCTGGTGGGCAAAGCCCACGTTATAATAGCCTATCGGCTAATGAGTTCAGTGGTGATTGTGTGAGCAAAAGAAAAGTAAGGAATGAATGAATGAGTAAATATTTTTAATAACGTCCACGAGGTCGAATAGTCTATGGGACCCACATATAGCTAGCAAAGTATGTGAAGCCAAAAATAAATCCAAACTCAAAACTTAGACTGTTAGGCCTCTTTCTCCTTCTGAAACTTGGTCCTTCTATTGTGCATCTTGATTAGGAGATCAACAACTGGAGATAGCAACTCTTGTTATCTTTTCTTCGACAAATAGATTACTCAAGGTGTCTACATTTTAAACAATTTCATTCAACAATTACTTAGGTTGGGGTCTCATAGAGGGGGGATTCCTAAAAAATAGAGTGGAAGCTACTAAGATTTTATAGAGAAATTTTAAAGTTGGTCGTCCCATGAATTTTAAAGTTGGTCGTCCCATGAATTTTAAAGTTGAAAAAACCCAGAAAGAATATGTTGTCAGAATCTGGATCCGCTGGCTCAAAAATTGAGGCACCAAGAAAAAACAGACGATAGCCCAGTTGAGCTCTTGAAAAACCCACCACGAATTTGTGCTCAAATTTTTTTTTCGATTGAATCAGGAGGGTCAAACCCTAGCCAAAAGTCAGAAAATGCGGGTTTGACCAAGTTGCAGTTTGGTCTTCGTTTGGCATCATTCGAACATCATTTGCTCTACTAACTATTTTTAGTAAGTCTTGGGATGTTAGAGATGGACCCCTTCTATTTTTAGTAAAAGGGGTATGGTCATATGCAGTCTCCTCATGTTCGCTCCCAATTTAGACGGCATCAAAAATATAGAGTATTCATGGAGATATTAATGTTTAATTGGCTCAATTAAACATTAATTATTTGGAGATTATATTATTAAGTTATAAAATGACTTTATATTATAAAGCACTTAAATGAGGGTCTATTTATCATGAGAAGGGGGCCAAATATATGCAAAGCCCTTGTCAAATATATATAACTGTTCACCTTTCTAAATCCCCTTCTATAGAATTCGAACTATTGTAGCACATTGTTCATGCACACTGTTCACGGCACTGTAGCGCACTATAGTCTCTTTCAATCTGCAAACAAACTCTGAAAAAAGCCAAGTCTCACAAGCATAATCAGATGATATTACACACCCTCTATATGTTGTTACAATGAAGAAGCCACACTCTCCAATGCCAACAAGCCTTGAATCCTGCAGAAACCCTTGGTATTATACACTTCAATGCTCTAGAGAAACTTCAATCAAAAACTCCAATCACATAATGAAGTTCGATTCCTTTTGCACACTTATATTTCCTCAAGAAGTTCGAACTTCTTCAAAAAGCTCTTAATTAACATTAAAATGTTATAATATTTCATTGGCATCAATAATGTAATTAAACCTTGGGTTATGTGCTCATAAATTATTAATAAACTTGGCCCCCTTCTCATGATAAATAGACCCTCATTTAAGTGATTTATAATATAAAGTCATTTTATAACTTAATAATATAATCTCCAAATAATTAATGTTTAATTGAGCCAATTAAACATTAATATCTTCATGAATACTCTGTATTTTTGAACGTCGTCTGAACTGGGAGCTAACATGAGGAGACTGCATATGACCATACCCCCTTTACTAGAAATAGCAGGGGTCCATCTCTAACATCCCAAGACTTACTAAAAATAGTAAGTAGAGCAAATGATGTCCGAATGATGCCAAACGAAGACCAAACTGAAGCACTCTGAACACTGGGGATGATACCAATCCTCAAAAGACCCTCTAACCAATCCCATTAGCCTACGAGGGTCAGGGTAATAGGCTAATCCTCACTAAAGAACTGATGTCAACAAAAAGGGGACATCACACAGTACCTCAAGAAATTCCTCACATATAACGTTAAATGCCTGGGCAGCTCCATAACTTTCATAACTGGATCAAAAATATTCTCTATCATCGTCCATTGTACCATTGAGTAGTGCCCAAAAAATATTTCATTGATGGGTTGGAGGAATTGAAATACTTTCAGCCTTCCATCAAACATACTCCTCTGTAGGCTTGTTGACAGAAACTCAATGGGAGGACAACATTTTCCATTGAAACGAACTAAAACCCTTTCTGTTTTTAATCAGTGTCTCTCAACGTATGGTGACATTTCTTTAATTGTCACATCATTTAAAAATAGATATCACTAGTTTTTTCAAAATCTGTTCCATTTTCCCACTTTTAACACTCCATAGCATATTAAATGTTTTGATTTTCATAAAATATCAGTCTTCTTTATTTATTATTTTTTAAGTTATTTATTATAGAATCAATATTATTTTTAAAGTTGATTAAAAGTAGTTAAATATATTAAATATTGGGCCTGCTAATGGGCTATTGAGGGTTAATCCTCAGAGTAAGGGTGAATCAATTCCAGTATGGACTCCGCCAGATAAAGGGTGGACTAAGATAAATTTCGATGGCGCGTCGAGGGGCAATCCAGGGGTCTTTGGAGTTGGGATAATTGTTCGAGATGATTGGGGCAATACTCTGGCCATTGGTGCTAAAAGATTGGTGGATGGATTAAACAACGTTGCTGAGTGTCAAGCGACGTTAGAAGCCATTCTCATGGCTAAGAAATTGGGAGTGAAGAAGCTCCATTTGGAGGGAGACTCTCAGATTGTTGTGAATGAGATAGCACGAGGCCGAATGGAGGCGTGGCACTTAGACAAGCAGATCCAAAGAATGCAACTTTTGTTGGGTGGTTTTGAAGATTTTAAGGTGACTCATGTCCTCTGGGAAGCAAACCTAGAAGCTGACAAACTTTCAAATGTGGGAGCGAATGGCTCCTTGGAAAATAAGTTTAGATTGTTCGAGGACTTTAGAAATTTTAGTCCTCATGATTTTGATTTTGGTTAGATAGCTTATCTTAGAAAAGTGAACTCGGGCTTGTTTTTGAAATGACCATTTGTGGCCATGGACCTGTGGGAAGTTATGATCCTTGTGGTGTGTGATCTACGATGTTACGGCAAGTGGCTTAGCGGTGATGGATGATGATGGAGGCAATCGGTGCGAGTGACTGACGATGATGCTTAGTATTCTCTGAAGCGTGTGGAGTTATCATGACATGTGATGGTGGTGGCTTTTAAAGGCCTTGTGTTTCGTTCCCTGGCATTTTGAAGTGGTTGTTTGGTGGTAGGCGGTGTGTTTAGGTTTTGGAGTGGTAGAGAGTCAGGATGGAAGCAAAATTTTCTTTGTTGTCAGACGGGCAATTGTCTACATTTCATGGCCTGATCTCGAGGAATAGGCTGACGAATGCCTTCAGAGTGGATGGGGAAGATTTTTGCAGGGCAGTGAGGTTGTTGTTTGGGGAGGAATTCCTGACGTTGTACTGGCGGTCGAGAACTAATCTGGACATTTCGTCATTGTTTGTTGCCTTGGCCTTACAGGTGGGTAAGTCGGTGGAGGAAGTGCAACGGGTTACCTCTTTGGTTTTGAGACCCAAATGGGCGGGTGGTCTGCAGGAAGTGGTAGTTCGTGCTGCCATTGGAGAGGGGCTGAAGTCGATGGTAGGTCTGTGGCGAAGGATTGGAGTGGATGTGGAGGCGTTGCAGCCGTTTGTCATTTGGTCAGCTTCTCGGCCTGTTGCATTGCAGGTGGAGGATGCAAGGAAAGGTTGGGGCGAGATTGTGGATTTTGTGCGTAAATTGGGGTCGACTGAGCGAGTGAAAATTCAAGGGAAGGTGACCCCAATTCGGTCTGAGGCCCCTTTGGATGAGGATGGGAGGCCGATGGTTCGACATCAACTTCCAAAGAAGCAAGCGAAGGTGATGGAGCATAGGTCTCTGTGTGGTGGCAGGCCAGGAACGGTGCCAGGTGGTGGGAACGTGATGCAGCAGGCAGGGCCCAGCAGGGGTATCCCAAATTTCTCAAGGGAAGAGGCTTTGGGGTGGTTTGGTAGATAGGTATTTGGGGCCTCCTTTGGTGGGGTTGTGTTAGTATGTGGCCTTTTTGTGGTTGTTGGCCTTGTTGGGGTGGTGTCTAGCCGGGTTCTTTTTTGTAGTTGGGGTGAGACCCCATGATGTAGTAGACTGTCTATCTGCTTTTTGGATGTAAATCTTTTCTATTTAAAGCAATATATTATACTGTTATCGATAAAAAATATATATATATAAAATATTGTTTTAAAATATTTGAGAAATATCAATTCAGAACTATTCTATTTACTTCAAAATTGTTTCATTTATTACATATTCTATAAATTTAATGTACAATTTATTTGGAAAATATTATATCTATTATTAAATTTAATATTTTTTCGTGTAAATAACTATCAACTTAAGAAAAAAAGTAATATTATTGTTGAAAAATATTTTTAATATCTTAAACTAAAGAGTTTCTTTCATTCAATTTTAATATTAATTTTGATTGTTAAATTGTAGGATCCTTCAATCATAAAATCTTCTTATTAACCCTTCGTATTTTGTTGCCTTCATAATGATGAACCAAATGAAAGCTAAATTTGAAGGCTCAAAGGCAATAGTATGCATTTTTACCTCAAAAATGAAACATAATTTTTTGAATTATAGCTTTTGTATAGACCAAAATTCTTAAAGGATTATATTTACTATACAATATGCAATCTGGAAAATAATTGATGAAAACTTCATAAAGACTGAAAATTTTGTACGGTCTAGATTTTGCACACAAATTTTATGAATATTAATAATATAGGATGATATAATCATAATGTCGTATAAATTAATATATAGTAATATCAAAACGATTATATAATAAGAAACATGTTATATTTAATAATATTATCAATTAAAAAAAAAGGTTAAAATTTTTAATTTTTTTGAAAATTTGAATAATTTAAAAATTATTTTGCAATATAATTTGAATAGAAAATTTATAAAATTATTTTATTACAATATATAGATAGAACTTAGTTTATGTTAGGTGTTCCTATGATTTAAATTAGGGTTAGAGATACTCTTGGGAGTAGTATTATGATTAAAGTCAATGTGTGTTACATTAGATTTAGGATGTAATTAAGGTTAAAGTTAATGTGTGTTATGTTAGAGTTAGAATGTAATTAAGAATATGATATTATCTGCAAACCGTAATTATAACCCTAATCGTAACCATGAAGACATATGAATGATCACAGATCAAATCTATTTGTTATATACAATGAAAGATGCTAGGGGACTTATAAGGACGATCTCAATTGTTGATTAATTTTTACCATGACATACTATAAATTAGAAGGGAGTGCCAATTCCTTCCATGTTTCCTAAAACCACTAAGCTTTTAGCAGAACCAAAGACTGTCGAAAAGGGGACTTATAAGGACGATCTCAATTGTTGATTAATTTTTACCATGACATACTATAAATTAGAAGGGAGTGCCAATTCCTTCCATGTTTCCTAAAACCACTAAGCTTTTAGCAGAACCAAAGACTGTCGAAAAGGGGAGGTGCGAATCATAAGAAAACAGTTCACTTCATCAATCAAGTAATGAATAGAAAACAAATAGCAGTTTTTCCAGTTACAAAATTGCCAGTTAAAACATGACTGCAGTTTTGTATCTGCCAATCTGCCATAGCAGGTTTGGCATAATCACAGTGTTTTCATTAGTACCGTAGCAGTTCCGCACTAACAATTGTGGCAGTTTGTCACATTTCAAACTCACAGGCAATGTAATGGCAGAAAATGTTACATTTTCCATAACATTTGCGTGTCCCTCAAAGCACGGAAGGATGCTCCCAATGTCAAAAAGATTCAGAAATTGGCAAACAAAACAATCATTTGGATACCCTGCAACTATTCTGGTAACCTTCTGATAATCATATATGCGCATATTGAGACCAAGAACTACCATCTAGAGTGTAAATAGCCATAATAGCTGAGTATATGAAATGTTGTACTGCTGTTATGCATAGCATTATGGTGCAGAGAAAGAAAAGCAATCATTTTAGTATATCTAGCTTTGATCTAATGAAGTCAATAGCAAGGTCTACTAGCTACAAATACTAAAAAAAATAAAAATTCATTAACTGAAAATAAAATCCGATCCCTTCTTTAATCATTGCTGGTCTTAACATGTTCCATCTTGTTATAGTGCAACTCTATGTTTAGAAAATAATAGAACTGGTTAGAGTCTTGACAACAATTCGTCTTTCACCAATCTTGGAAATAGACTTGGTTGCATGTGGCAGTCAACATAAAGTCAAAAGGTTTTTTACACTGATTCCAGGGGCGTGCTTAACAATCTAAATGCAATTGTCAGCTTCTCAACGTGGTATTTTTTTTTCCTTCACATAATTCATTATTAATTTAGACTGGAAAATGCTGTCACTTTCATCTTCCAAGACAATTTCACCAACTTTGTATGGACCTCTCATTGGTGTGGGTGTCATCTATCTCCCACAAAAACAGCATGTACCATTTCATGGACTTCATTCCAGCTACATCCAGGTAGCTTTTTAACTCCTGTAAATATTTGACAGAAGAACATAAGCCACAGTACTTGAAGGATCGAGCTCAAAAAGGAGAGTTGTTGTAAATGCTCCTAACTCCATATTCTTATGTGATCTACAGGTACCAAGGAAACACATCCACATTACCACTACACATTTAATTGGCATTTTGATGATAAAGTTTAGAGTTTCCTCTATATAGCCAGAACAACCAAGAAGGTCAGCTATGCACACATAATGATCAATTGAAGGACTAATGCAATAAGATTCATTCGTGTGATTGACGTATTTACATCCATCATCCACTAAACCTGAATGGCTGCATGCAAATAGAATATATGCAAAGGTTACATGGTTAGGGCATGCTTGAAAATGCTTCATTAGCTCAAAGAGTTTCATAGTGTCCATGGAAAATCCATTTTGTGCATATACTACAATCATAGCATTCCATGAGATCACATTTCTTTCAGGTATTTTGTCAAACGATTCATGTGCCTTCTGTATGCTTCCACATTTTGCATACATGTATAGCAGAGCACTTACCACTACAACATCTAACAAAAATCCACTTTCAATTATGCTTTGATGTATGCCATACCCTGTTCGAAACCTCCAATCCTGGCACAGGTTGGGAGCACACTGGCAGAGATAGTGAAATTTGGTTTTAAACCTAAAAATGGTATTTGCATAAATGTCTTCAAGGCATTTTTGACAAATCCATTTTGTGCATATCCTGCAAGAATGGCATTCCATGAAATTACATCTGATTGAGGCATTTCTTTAAATAACTTGAAAGCTTGGTCAAGAACACCACTTTGTGCGTATCCTACAATCATTGCATTCCATGATGCCACATCTCGTTGAGGCATTTTGTCAAACAATTCACATGCCTTGTGTATGCTTTCACATTTCACATACAGGTCTATCAGGCATTCACAACAATAATATTTTAGACGAATCTGCTTAGAGTCATTATTGATAGATGCTAGCAAAAGTTGTTGAGTCTAGATTTATTGTAGAAAGCTGCATTTGCTTAAAAGTTGCCAAGACCTTTTCAAGAAACCCATTTTGTGCATATCCAACAATTATTGCAGTCCATGACACCACATCTTTTGTATGTTTCCACATTTTGCATAGAAGTCTATTAGGCCAATTTTTCAACAATGCAGACTGCAATTACTTCTGATGAAAGAAATCTTAAACCAGAAGAAAAAAAGGAAGACTAAAACCCCAACCCGATTTCAAATTTTCTATTTTTTTTTCCTATATGAACTACATAGATTCAAAACGAAAATGATCCTTGCCACTAAACTAAAAATTTCTCTAAACAAACAGATTACCTCTAAATTATGAAACAGCGCAAACAAAAGACCTCTAATTTATGGAAAAAAGGAGGACAAATATGTAACACAAATCAGGATATAAAACTTTCTCTTCTTTTTTTTAATTTAGCAAAACCAAAAACTAGCTTTGAATTTTAAAAAGAAGAGAAAAACAAAAAATCCCTCAAAATTCATTATAACTGCGCTATTAGAAAGTGGTACTGAGATTTTTAAATGTAGAAATGCAAAGGGAACAAAAATTTCAATACATTCCATTGCATACCTAAGTTTCGAGTGATAGTTGATATGCCAAATTTTAGCGAAATTTTCCTCTGCTTGCTATGTCTCGCGGTATAATTAATATGTGCCCTTCTAGGTAAAATTTTTGAGTCAGCCATGTTCTTGGCGTTCATGTCATGCTGTAGGAAGCAAACCGCATGAAAAATACGATTCAAAAAGTAGCGAACTGTAAACAGAAGGAGAAAACGGTCCCAACGAGGAAAACTGAAGGGAAAAAATAACTAGCGCTTCCACCAAAAGGAGGTGCAATGGTTAGCAAAAGTTGTTGAGTCTATATTTACTGTAGAAAGCTGCATTTGCTTAAAAGTTGCCAAGACCTTTTCAAGAAACCCATTTTGTGCATATCCAACAATTATTGCAGTCCATGACACCACATCTTTTGTATGTTTCCACATTTTGCGTAGAAGTCTATAAAGCAAATTTTTCAACAATGCAGACTGCAATTACTTTTGATGAAAGAAAATCTTAAATCAGAAGAAAAAAAGGAAGACTAAAACCCCAACCTAATTTCAAATATTCTAATTTTTTTTCGTATATGAACTACACAGATTCAGAACCAATCATTTCTCCTACAACAACCGTCAACAAACCCATGTCACCTAATGAGAGGATGAAGCAGATTCAGAAGGGTTAATTTTATCCTTAGGGGTTAGCTCAACGATGAGGCAGACCCATAAGAGATGGATTTTTATCTAGCGTTTTGCTCAACATAAGTTTTTGAATACAACCCAGTTCACAGAAGGAGAAAATTTGAGGCGAGGATCAAGAGAATAAATAAATTTGTGGGAGTGAGGTAGAAGCCTTCTAGAAGATCGGTTGTAGAGATCAAAGACACGATCTGTAAGATCAGAATGTGGCTAGGCACTTTCGAGACTATTGAGGAAGTAGCGTGGGCATATGATCAGGAAGCATGCCTGCTTAGGGGCTCCGACACCATTAAAATTAACAATAAATATGGCTCTACAATTTTAGAATTTACTCTAATTTTATAATATAAACATAAAAAGCGCTCCATTTAAATTAGTTAATAGAATACTTCTAGGAAATTTCTCTGAAATTGGATTATACGCTAACAAAATCTCTCCATTACATGTAATGAAATATAAGTGCTTGCTTTGAAAATTTCGAATACAATGCAAGACACTATCAATTAACAAAAAAACCATACGAACGAAAATGCTCCTTGCCACTAAACTAAAAATTTCTCTAAACAAGCAGATTACCTCTAAATTATGAAACAATGCAAACAAAAGACCTCTAATTTATGAAAAAAAGGAGGACAAATATGTAACACAAATCAGGATATAAAACTTTTCTCTTCTTTTTTTTAATTTAGCAAAACCAAAAACTAGCTCTGAATTTTAAAAAGAAGAGAAAAACAAAAAAAACAAAACAAATCCCTCAAAATTTATTATAACTGAGCTATTAAAAAGTGGAACTGAGATTTTTAAATTTAGAAATGCAAAGGGAACAGAAATTTCAATACATTCCATTGCATACCTAAGTTTTGAGTGACAGTTGATCTGCAAAATTTTAGCGAAATTTTCCTCTGCTTGCTATGTTTGGCAGTATAATTAATATGTGCCCTTCTAGGTACAATTTTGGAGTCAGCCACGTTCTTGGCATTCATATCAGGCCACAGGGAGCAAACCGCATGAAAAATACGATTCAAAAAGTAGCGAACTGTAAACAGAAGGAGAAAACGGTCCCAACGAGGAAAACTGAAGGCAAAAAATAACTAGCACTTCCACCAAAAGGAGGTGCAATGGTTAGCAAAAGTTGTTGAGTCTAGATTTACTGTAGAAAGATGCATTTGCTTAAAAGTTGCCAAGACCTTTTCAAGAAACCCATTTTGTGCATATCCAACAATTATTGCAGTCCATGACACCACATCTTTTGTATGTTTCCACATTTTGCATAAAAGTCTATCAGGCCAATTTTTCAACAATGTAGACTGCAATTACTTCTGATGAAAGAAAATATTAAACCAGAAGAAAAAAAAGGAAGACTAAAACCCAAACTTGATTTCAAATATTCTAATTTTTTTTCCTGTATGAACTACACAGAATCAAAACCAATCATTTCTCCTACAACAACCATCAACAAACCCCTGTCACATAATGAGAGGATGAAGCAGATTCAAAAGGGTTAATTTTGTCCCTAGGGTTTAGCTCAACGATGAGGCAGACCCATAAGAGATGGATTTTTCTCTAGCGTTTTGCTCAACATAAGTTTTTGAATACAACCCAGTTCACAGAAGGAGCAAATTTGATGCGAGGATCAAGAGAAGAAATAAATTTGTGGGAGTAAGGTAGAAGCCTTCTAGAAGATGGGTTGTTGAGATCAAATACACGATCCGTAAGATCAGAATGTGCTTAGGCACTTTCGAGCCTGTCGAGGAAGTAGAGTGGGCATATGATCAGGCAGCATGCCTGCTCAGGGGCTCCAACACCATTAAAATTAACAATAAATATGGCTCTACAATTTTAGAATTTACTTTAATTTTATAATATAAACATAAAAAGCGCTCCATTTAAATTAGTTAATAGAATACTTCTAGGAAATTTCTCTGAAATTGGATTATACGCTAACAAAATCTCTCCATTACATGTAATGAAAAATGCTTGCTCTGAAAATTTCGAATACAATGCAAGACACTATCAATTTACGAAAAAAACATACAAACGAAAATGATCCTTGCCACTAAACTAAAAATTTCTCTAAACAAACAAATTGCTTCTAAATTATGAAACAACGCAAACAAAAGACCTCTAATTTATGAAAAAAAGGAGCACAAATATGTAACACAAATCAGGATATAAAACTTTCTCTTTTGTTGTTTAATTTAGCAAAACCAAAAACTAGCTCTGAATTTTAAAAAGAAGAGAAAAAAAAAAATCCCTCAAAATTCATTATAACTGCGCTATTAAAAAGTGGTACTAAGATTTTTAAATGTAGAAATGCGAAGGGAACAAAAATTTCAATACATTCCATTGCATACCTAAGTTTTGTGTGATAGTTGATCTGCAAAATTTTAGCGAAATTTTCCTCTGCTTGCTATGTCTGGCAGTATAATTAATATGTGCCCTTCTAGGTACAATTTTGGAGTCAGCCACGTTCTTGGCGTTCACGTCAGGCCGCAGGTGGCAAACCGCATGAAAAATACAATTCAAAAAGTAGCGAACTATAAATAGAAGGAGAAAACGGTCCCGACGAGGAAAACTGAACGGAAAAAATAACTTGCGCTTCCACCAAAAGGAGGTGCAATGGTTAGCAAAACTTGTTGAGTTTAGATTTACTGTAGAAAGCAACATTCGCTTAAAAGTTGCCAAGACGTTTTCAAGAAACCCATTTTGTGTATATCCAACAATTATTGCAGTCCATGACACCACATCTTTTGTGTGTTTCCACATTTTGCATAGAAGTCTATCAAGCCAATTTTTCAACAATGCAGACTGCAATTACTTTCAATGAAAGAAAATCTTAAACCAAAAGAAAAAAAAGAAGACTAAAACCCAAACCTGATTTCAAATATTCTAATTTTGTTTTCCTATATGAACTACACAGATTCAGAACCAATCATTTCTCCTACAACAACCATCAACAAATCCCTATCACCTAATGAGAGGATGAAACAGATTCAGAAGGGTTAATTTTGTCCCTAGGGTTTAGCTCAACGATGAGGCAGACCCATAAGAGATGGATTTTTCTCTAGCGTTTTGCTCAACATAAGTTTTTGAATACAACCCAGTTCACAGAAGGAGCAAATTTGAGGCGAGGATCAAGAGAAAAAATAAATTTGTGGGAGTGAGGTAGAAGCCTTCTAGAAGATGAGTTGTTGAGATCAAAGACACGATCCGTAAGATCAGAATGTGGCTAGGCAGTTTCGAGACTGCCGAGGAAGTAGCGTGGACATATGACCAGGCAACATGCTTGCTCAGGGGCTCCAACACCATTAAAATTAACAATAAATATGGCTCTACAATTTTAAAATTTACTATAATTTTATAATATAAACATAAAAAGCGCTCCATTTAAATTAGTTAATAAAATACTTCTAGGAAATTTCTCTGAAATTGGATTATACGCTAACAAAATCTCTCCATTACATGTAATGAAATATAAGTGCTTGCTCTGAAAATTTCGAATACAATGCAAGACACTATCAATTTACGAAAAAAACATACGAACGAAAATGGTCCTTGCCGCTAAACTAAAAATTTCTCTAAAAAAACAGATTACCTCTCAATTATGAAACAATGCAAACAAAAGACCTCTAATTTATGAAAAAAAGGAGGACAAATATGTAACACAAATCAGGATATAAAACTTTCTCTTCTTTTTTTTTAATTTAGCAAAACCAAAAACTAGCTCCGAATTTTAAAAAGAAGAGAAAAACAAAAAATCTCTCAAAATTCATTATAACTGCGCTATTAAAAAGTGGTACTGAGATTTTTAAATGTAGAAATGCGAAGGGAACAGAAATTTCAATACATTCCATTGCATGCCTAAGTTTTGAGTGACAGTTGATCTGCAAAATTTTAGCGAAATTTTCCTCTGCTTGCTATGTCTGGCAGTATAATTAATATGTGCCCTTCTAGGTACAATTTTGGAGTCATCCACGTTCTTGGCGTTCATGTCAGGCCGCAAGGAGCAAACCACATGAAAAATACGATTCAAAAAGTAGCGAACTGTAAACAGAAGGAGAAAACGGTCCCAACGAGGAAAGCTGAAGGGAAAAAATAACTAGTGCTTCCACCAAAAGGAGGTGCAATGGTTAGCAAAAGTTGTTGAGTCTAGATTTACTGTAGAAAGCTGCATTTGCTTAAAAGTTGCCAAGACCTTTTCAAGAAACCCATTTTGTGGATATCCAACGATTATTGCAGTCCATGACACCACATCTTTTGTATGTTTCCATATTTTGCATAGAAGTCTATCAGGCCAATTTTTCAACAATGCAAATTGCCATTACTTCTGATGAAAGAAAATCTTAAACTAGAAGAAAAAAAGGAAGACTAAAACCCCAACCTGATTTCAATTATTCTAATTTTTTTTTCCTGTATGAACTACACAGATTCAGAACCAATCATTTCTCCTACAACAACCATCAACAAACCCTTGTCACCTAATGAGAGGATGAAGCAGATTCAGAAGGGTTAATTTTGTCCCTAGGGTTTAGCTCAATGATGAGGCATACCCATAAGAGATGGATTTTTCTCTAGCGTTTTGCTCAACATAAGTTTTTGAATACAACCCAGTTCACAGAAGGAGCAAATTTGAGGTGAGGATCAAGAGAAGAAATAAATTTGTGGGAGTGAGGTAGAAGCCTTCTAGAAGATGGGTTGTTGAGATCAAAGACATGATCTGTAAGATCAGAATGTGGCCAGGCACTTTCGAGACTGCCGAGGAAGTAGCGTGGTCATATGATCAGGCAGCATGCCTGCTCAAGGGCTCCAACACCATTAAAATTAACAATAAATATGGCTCTACAATTTTAGAATTTACTCTAATTTTATAGTATAAACATAAAAAGCGCTCCATTTAAATTAGTTAATAGAATAATTCTAGGAAATTTCTCTGAAATTGGATTATACGCTAACAAAATCTCTCCATTACATGTAATGAAATATAAGTGCTTGCTCTGAAAATTTTGAATACAATGCAAGACACTATCAATTTACGAAAAAAACATACAAACGAAAATGCTCCTTGCCACTAAACTAAAAATTTCTCTAAACAAACAGATTGCCTCTAAATTATGAAACAACGCAAACAAAATACCTCTAATTTATGAAAAAAAGGAGGACAAATATGTAACACAAATCAGGATATAAAACTTTCTCTTTTGTTGTTTAATTTAGCAAAACCAAAAACTAGCTTTGAATTTTAAAAAGAAGAGATAAATTTTTTTTTTAAAAAATCCCTCAAAAAACATTATAACTGCACTACTAAAAAGTGGTACTAAGATTTTTAAATGTAGAAATGCGAAGGGAACAAAAATTTCAATACATTCCATTGCATACCTAAGTTTTGAGTGACAGTTGATCTGCAAAATTTTAGTGAAATTTTCCTTTGCTTGTTATGTCTGGTAGTATAATTAATATGTGCCCTTCTAGGTATAATTTTGGAGTCAGCCACATTCTTGGTGTTCATGTCAGGCCGCAGGGAGCAAACCGCATGAAAAATACAATTCAAAAAGTAGCGAACTATAAACAGAAGGAGAAAACGGTCCCGACGAGGAAAACTGAAGGGAAAAAATAACTAGCGCTTCCACCAAAAGGAGGTGCAATGGTTAGCAAAAGTTGTTGAGACAAGATTTACTATAGAAAGCAGCATTCGCTTAAAAGTTGCCAAGACCTTTTCAAGAAACCCATTTTGTGCATATCCAACAATTATTGCAGTCCATGACACCACATCTTTTGTGTGTTTCCACATTTTGCATAGAAGTCTATCAAGCCAATTTTTCAACAATGCAGACTGCAATTACTTTCGATGAAAGAAAATCTTAAACCAAAAGAAAAAAAGGAAGACTAAAACCCAAACCTGATTTCAAATATTCTAATTTTTTTTTCCTGTATGAACTACACAGATTCAGAACCAATCATTTCTCCTACAACAACCATCAACAAATCCCTGTCACCTAATGAGAGGATGAAGCAGATTCAGAAGGGTTAATTTTGTCCCTAGGGTTTAGCTCAACGATGAGGCAGACCCATAAGAGATGGATTTTTCTCTAGCGTTTTGCTCAACATAAGTTTTTGAATACAACCCAGTTCACAGAAGGAGCAAATTTGAGGCGAGGATCAAGAGAAAAAATAAATTTGTGGGAGTGAGGTAGAAGCCTTCTAGAAGATGAGTTGTTGAGATCAAAGACATGATCCGTAAGATCAGAATGTGGCTAGGCAGTTTCGAGACTGCCGAGGAAGTAGCGTGGACATATGACCAGGCAGCATGCTTGCTCAGGGGCTCCAACACCATTAAAATTAACAATAAATATGGCTCTACAATTTTAAAATTTACTATAATTTTATAATATAAACATAAAAAGCGCTCCATTTAAATTAGTTAATAAAATACTTCTAGGAAATTTCTCTGAAATTGGATTATACGCTAACAAAATCTCTCCATTACATGTAATGAAATATAAGTGCTTGCTCTGAAAATTTCGAATACAATGCAAGACACTATCAATTTACGAAAAAAACATACGAACGAAAATGGTCCTTGCCACTAAACTAAAAATTTCTCTAAACAAACAGATTGCCTCTAAATTATGAAACAATGCAAACAAAAGACCTCTAATTTATGAAAAAAAGGAGGACAAATATGTAACACAAATCAGGATATAAAACTTTCTCTTCTTTTTTTTTAATTTAGCAAAACCAAAAACTAGCTCTGAATTTTAAAAAGAAGAGAAAAACAAAAAATCCCTCAAAATTCATTATAACTGTGCTATTAAAAAGTGGTACTGAGATTTTTAAATGTAGAAATGCGAAGGGAACATAAATTTCAATACATTCCATTGCATGCCTAAGTTTTTAGTGACAGTTGATCTGCAAAATTTTAGCGAAATTTTCCTCTGCTTGCTATGTCTAGTAGTATAATTAATATGTGCCCTTCTAGGTACAATTTTGGAGTCAGCCACGTTCTTGGCGTTCATGTCAGGCCGCAGGGAGCAAACCGCATGAAAAATACGATTCAAAAAGTAGCGAACTGTAAACAAAAGGAGAAAATGGTCCCAACGAGGAAAACTGAAGGGAAAAAATAACTAGCGCTTCCACCAAAAGGAGGTGCAATGGTTAGCAAAAGTTGTTGAGTCTAGATTTACTGTAGAAAGCTGCATTTGCTTAAAAGTTGCCAAGACCTTTTCAAGAAACCCATTTTGTGAATATCCAACGATTATTGCAGTCCATGACACCACATCTTTTGTATGTTTCCACATTTTGCATAGAAGTCTATCAGGCCAATTTTTCAACAATGCAGACTGCAATTACTTCTAATGAAAGAAAATCTTAAACTAGAAGAAAAAAAGGAAGACTAAAACCCCAACCTAATTTCAAATATTCTAATTTTTTTTCCCTGTATGAGCTACACAGATTCAGAACCAATCATTTCTCCTACAACAACCATCAACAAACCCCTGTCACATAATGAGAGGATGAAGCAGATTCAGAAGGGTTAATTTTGTCCCTAGGGTTTAGCTCAACGATGAGGCAGACCCATAAGAGATGGATTTTTCTCTAGCGTTTTGCTCAACATAAGTTTTTGAATACAACCCAGTTCACAGAAGGAGCAAATTTGAGGCGAGGATCAAGAGAAGAAATAAATTTGTGCGAGTGAGGTAGAAGCCTTCTAGAAGATGGGTTGTTGAGATCAAAGACACGATCCGTAAGATCAGAATGTGGCTAGGCACTTTCGAGACTGTCGAGGAAGTAGTGTGGGCATATGATCAAGCAGCATGCCTGTTCAGGGGCTCCAACACCATTAAAATTAACAATAAATATGGCTCTACAATTTTAGAATTTACTCTAATCTTATAGTATAAACATAAAAAGCGCTCCATTTAAATTAGTTAATAGAATACTTCTAGGAAATTTCTCTGAAATTGGATTATACGCTAACAAAATCTCTCCATGACATGTAATGAAATATAAGTGCTTGCTCTGAAAATTTCGAATACAATGCAAGATACTATCAATTTACGAAAAAAACATACGAACGAAAATGCTCCTTGCCACTAAACTAAAAATTTCTCTAAACAAACACATTACCTCTAAATTATGAAACAACGCAAACAAATGACCTCTAATTTATAAAAAAAAGGAGGACAAATATGTAACACAAATCAGGATATAAAACTTTCTCTTGTTTTTTTTAATTTAGCAAACCCAAAAACTAGCTCTGAATTTTAAAAAGAAGAGAAAAAAAAAAAAAAAAATCCTTCAAAATTCATTATAATTGCGCTATTAAAAAGTGGTACTGAGATTTTTAAATGTAGAAATGCAAAGGGAACAAAAATTTCAATACATTCCATTGCATACCTAAGTTGAGTGACAGTTGATCTGCAAAATTTTAGTGAAATTTTCCTCTGCTTGCTATGTCTGGCAGTATAATTAATATGTGCCCTTCTAGGTACAATTTTGGAGTCAACTACGTTCTTGGCATTCATGTCAGGCCGTAGGGAGCAAACCGCATGAAAAATACGAGTCAAAAAGTAGCGAACTGTAAACAGAAGGAGAAAACGGTCCCGACGAGGAAAACTGAAGGGAAAAGATAACTAGCGCTTCCACCAAAAGGAGGTGCAATGGTTAGCCATAGTAAACTAGCAATTGTACCTTGGTGTGCAATGGGTACGCCGAATGTGTGGAAGAACACAATCAATTAGGGAAAAAATTGCTCTATTTTTGTATATATTTTTGTACTACATGAGGTTTTAAGGCATCTAGAAAATGATGTTGTTTGTGCAAAAAAGGTCTAAATGTGGAATTGATTGCAAATCAACTATGAATAAACTTACACATCTCCAAACATGAATGAAACACAAAACCTCTAAACCAAAAAGATAATAGAGGCTTCATTATCAAAAGACACGTTTGCAATAGGGAGTGAGGGAGAAAGACGAAGAGATAAAAGGAGGAAGAGAATGAGAGAAAGATAAGGATATTGAGATAGAGATAGAGATGAAATAAAAGCATATATAGAGAGGGGGAGATAAGAAATGATATATAGAGAAAGGGGTAGAAAGAGGGAGAGTTATAGGGATAAAGAGAGATGAAGTGATAATGAGATGGAGATAGAGGGAGGGATGAAAAAGAATGTATGGAAAGTTAGAGATAGAGATGCAAAGAAATATATAGAGGTATAGGAAGAGGGAGAAATATGGATGGATAAAGAGAGGGAAACATATCCAGAGATAGAGGGGGATATAGGAATATAAAGGTAGATTTAAGGATAGAGTGGGAGAGGAAGAGGGAGACAAATATTTTAAGAGATAGAAAGAGATAAATATAGAGATGGATAGAGAGAAATAGAGAGAAAGAGAGATATATATAGACATTGACATAGAGAGAGGAGGAGAGGGATAGAGATAGAGAGTTAAATGGGGCGATAGACAAGGAATGAGGGACATAGAGATGGGGAGAGATGGAGAGATAGAGAGAGGGAAGGAAAGTGAAATAATATTTGAAGTTATCTTTTATCCACTGAGACATGTGTGGCACAAACAACATAATTATAAATATGGACGGATAGAGAGAATGAAACATGTCTAGAGATAGAGGGGGAGATAGAAAAAAAGAGGCAGAGATGAAGATAGATTAATATGAGTGTGTGTGTGTGTGTGTGTGTGTGTGTGTGTGTGTGTGTGTGTGTGTGTGTGAGAGAGAGAGAGAGAGAGAGAGAGAGAGAGAGAGAGAGAGAGAGAGAGAGAGAGAGAGAGAGAGAGAGAGAGAGAGAGAGAGAGAGAGAGAGAGAGAGAGAGAGAGAGAGAGAGAGAGAGAGAGAGAGAGAAATATAGAGAGAAAGAGGGAGACAATGAGAGAGGGGGAGATGGATGGAGAAATAATTTTAATTATTTTTTCACTCTTAAATTGTTATAATATCCATTAAAACCTCTCTACCCACAAGAAAAAAAGCCATATATAAAATAAAACAATAAACACATACACACTATTAAACAAATAATTTCTATAAAAAATTAATTATTAAGAGAAAAATAAAATTAGATAAATATTTTATTTGTATATATGTAGGTCAATGTTTATATATTTCAAAGGAAAAAATAGTGGATTGTGAGGTTTATTAATAAATAATAATTAAATTAAATAATAAACTTGTGTAGATTAATGTTGCAATAAATGAAAATTGATTTTTTTTAAAATAGTAGTATATATACATGCCACGATACCACTATCAATTTAAAATACATTAGATAGTAAAATAAATTGATAAAATAGTGTTTTTAAAATTTTATGTATAAAAACTTATGAATATTACGTTGTGGGTTGTGACAAGAATTGATTGTTTATTACTAATTTATTATTCAGTATAAACAAAATTATTAATATATCTTATATTAAATATAAATATATTTTAATTAAACATATTAATATTGTAATAATGTATATAAGATTCAAAATAGAGGCAACACATATGACAATACAACCATTTCTCTCATCAATATTTTTAACATAAATATCATGTCACAAAATAATATTTAATAAGTTAAACAAATTCAATTAAAATATTAGAAAAAATTACAAAAAAAATTCTTATATTATATTATCTATCTTCTCATAATGTTATTGTAAATGAAGTAAAATATTTTCTTAAAAATATATTAAAATATATTTTTTTTAAATGACTTTTCAATTTTTGGAATGAAATTTCATGGTTCACATCAAATGTATATTTCAAATTAATTATAAGCTTGAAATTGATCTTAGTGCAAATTGAGTTTTTTTTCTTTTATTTTAATTACTTCCTTATAAAATGAAGTTAGAGAGCTAGTATCCATTTGTCCAGAAGACATAGGAAGTAAACACGTAGGTGTGATGGACCTTTTTCCATTATATCATTGGCAAAATAATTCATCATATTCAAAGTAGTCTTAATGGAAAGATGGGACAGATAGCAGATAGTGGAAAGTAAAGATTTGTATGGTACCGATGGCAGTGTTGGAAAGTGAAAGTGAATGCACTATTAGACATGAATTATTAGGTTTTTTTTACAAATGGGCACATCGAATACCTTAGTAGGGGAAAGGACCCAGTAGTCGTGCACCCTAACTTCGCGCTTCTCAAAATCCTACTTGGAAATTTCAAATCACTCCGATTTTTTTACAGCAGCTTACTTGGCAAGTCCCCTGCTAATAACTAAGGTTTCAGGGCCACATCATCAAATATGATGCCACATCAGCATGCTTTTTGCCAAGGTGTCCAAAACAGCCCCCCAAAAAAGTGAGACCAATAGGCGTGCAAAAGAGACCCCAATAGTTGTGCAGCTGACATGGCATCACCTGATTGGTTACTTTTTACAATATTAGTACATTTCTTAACAACTATTGGTACATTTCCTAACAACTGTTGGTACATTTCCTAACAAAAATTGATATTTTTTGTTTCAAACAATAGGTTTTATTTGTTCAATTTTTGGAACAAAAGGTATCAACAACCCTCACAACAATTGGTACATGCTCAACTACTGGGTCCTTTCCCCTAGTTAGTCTTGATTGAAGAGATTTTTTCAGATTGTTGCGGTTAATACATATCGTGGCACGATCGATATTCGTGTTTTAATAAAGAAAGTGTCAGCCGGACAATAAAAAAAAGAGTCGATTTTATTGATTTATTTCTCGAAATTCAAAATCAGGAGAATAGAAAAACACCCAGTGGAAACAATTATCTTAATAATCCGCTGACAATAGTACAGAAAGAGGCAATAACTACGCTGAGTACCGTATAGAAATAGGCTTGAAGTCAGCATGCGAAAGAAGGGAAAAATTGTCAAATCGAACGGCAAGGAATGCTTAGATGGTCTTGCATGCCTCTCCCATGTTTTGAACCCTTGATCTGTAAATTTAGCTAGTACATCTCAAGAAATGCCTTCGGCGTAAAAATATATTTTTCATTTTACATGTGAATTTTAATTTATGTAAATAGAGTAATTCTAAATATCTTAGAATTTGATAAATAATTATTTGAATTTAATATTTTGTTTAAAAGTTTTAGTTTTTTTTGTATTAATAATAAGGATTTCAAAATATACAGTTAGACGTAATCAAGTCCGGGCCTCATAGAGGCAACAAAAAAAGGGTACGAGGCAGGGCCTCACATCGAGGAGATCAAAAGAGAGTATATAGTATAGACATGTTTACTACAAAAACAGCATCAAAAGGAGACAGACTAAAGCAGGATGCCATCAATGGCATCAACCCAGGTCGTCCATCCCTTATCCCCCTCCATCCAAACAACTTTCTTGTTTTCTTGGATCGGCATGGCAAGCACCTCCTTTTTGGTGTTCTTGTTTCGCCTGATTTCTTGGTTCATTTTGTTCAGGGTCTTGTCAAAAGCTTTGATGTCATCAATGTTCTTTCTCCACTCGTAGCCGTGCTTCATCTCATAAACAAAGGAGGTGGGGTGACCGGTCTTCAGGAACCGCCTAAGCTTGTCTTTATCAATCATCATCATGGTATAGACCTGCAAGAGGATTTTAAAATATGTGAGTTTACGGTAAAACTCAGTAAGGGACCGGGGTTTGTCCTGATATTTTTCCTCGTTCCTGCACTTCCAGAGCTGCCACAAGATGTTAGAAGAGAGAATGTACCAAAAAAGATTAGTATCCTTTTTAATCCCATAAATATGTCCAGTCACAATATTCAAAATGGAGTAATCAAGTGGATAAGATATATCAAACATTTGCCAAATTTTCCTGGCAAAAATACAATCAAAAAAGATATGTCTACAAGTTTCAGGCATCTTACAGAATTTACAGTATTCAGTTTGAGCTTCCAAGTTCCTGACAGGGAGTCTGTTCAGTAACAACAGCCATCTAAAGTATTTATTTTTAGGTTCAATGGGCCCCTTCCAAAGGTGGTTAAGGAGTTTCTTCCAGGAACAGCTATCAAGGGAGGTAAACCAAAGAGCATTAATATGTTCAATGATGGAGCTGTTATGATTGATAACATTGTAAATATTTTTTGCCTTAATCTTGCTGAAGATGTTACCATCAGGCCATTTGCACTGAAGGAACCTATTGGAATCCACATAGCAGGTCATGGGGAGATCTTTAGTGGCTTTAACAATCATATTATATGTTTTCTTTTGCGAGTCAGGAATGTTAAATTTAGTTTTGAGATCATTCCAAGGCATCAGTTGGTTATGTTCAAATAGGTCAATCAATTGGGATATCCCTTTATTGTTCCAGTACCTGGCAGAGCAGCCTTGTGAGAGGGCTAAGGGCTTTCCCGAGAGCTGTAAGTTCCACCAAATAGATCTTTCGCCGTATAGAGTTTGACTATCATGGTAGTCCTTATTGTTTACAAACTTTCTAACCTGTTCCCAAGCCCTCCAAATGGAGCAGAAAACTGCAGATCCATGGACCTTAATAGGAAAGCTACCCATGATCAGATCAGCAAGGGGTAGGCCCTTCCAGGATTTGGCATGCTTAGGGAAACCCATTTCTCTGTTGTTTCTAATAAGGATTTTCCATGGGGAGTCACCCTCCATAGAGTGGAAGATCCATTTAGCGGCAAGAGCAACTCCTTGAGTTCTGAGATCCTTCAAGCCCAATCCCCCGAGGAGGTTGTCCGTATGACACCATTGCCACTTAACAGCATGCATTTTCCTAGTTCCTCTGCCATCAGACCAAAGGAATTGTCTAATGGCCTTCTGGATCTCAAATATCTGATAGTTATTGAACAACCAGGCCGAAGAGAAGTATATGTTATAGGATGAGAGAATTTTCTGGCAAACTTGAACCCTGCCAGCAAGAGAAAGGGAACGGTTATGCCACTTATTAAGCTTGGAGTTAATTTTGTCTTTGATCCAAAGCCACATAGCCTTAAGAGAGGGGTCCACAGAGAAGGGAATTCCAAGGTATCTAACCACCAGGTGAGGACCTCCCCATTGATATTGAAATCTATTACTCCAGTCAGGAGGAACTTCATGCCATCCAAGACAGGTAGATTTGGAGTAGGAGATCTTTGCTCCGGATATAATGCAGAATGTCTTAAGTTTGTTTTGAAGCGCTTCAAAGTTGTTGTCACAGGCTTCAAAGAAAACAGTAGTGTCATCGGCAAACTGACTGGTGATGAGCTCTTCATTGTTAGGGAGCCGGATACCTCTAACAGCAGGGGACATAGAGTGATCTTTAAGAATATAGTGGAGAGCTTCTGAGGAAATCACAAAAAGGGCAGGGGCCAGGGGGCAGCCCTGTCTGATAGATCTACCCAGAGGGAAGGCCTTGGATAAGGATCCATTGATATCAATCTGGGCAAAAACATCTTTCATCATCATTTTAACAAATTCACAAAATTTGCTAGGAAAACCAAAAGCTTCAAGAGTCATGGTGATGAAATTCCATTCTACTCGATCATAAGCTTTCTCGAAGTCTAAAAGTAGCATGGCAGAGTTTTGCTGGGACTGCTTAGCCCAATGCATAGCTTCCCAGCTAGTTATCACATTTTCTAAAATATACCTTCCCTTAATGAACCCAGTCTGTGTTGAGCCAATAATCTTGGGGAGGATGTTCTGAAGCCACAGAGTAAGGATTTTCGCTAAAATTTTATAGGAGACATTAAGCAGAGTAATCGGCCTCCAGTTTTTAATAAGAGCTTTATCTCCATCTTTGGGGATGAGTTTGATGATGCCCTTATTGATATTCATACCTAAAGAACCTCTAACTAATGCCCCCGAGTATACATTAAGAAGATCATGACAGATCCAACTAATGTTGGCTTTATAGAATTCAGCAGGCAGGCCATCGGGGCCGGGGGCCTTGTCATTCTGCAGTGAAAGGATTGCTTTCTCGATTTCCCCCACTGTGATCTCAGCAGAGAGGAGAGCAGCATCTTGTTCGGTGATCTTTTTGGGAATAAGGGAGAAGCATTGGTTCCTGATGTTATTTGCTTCCTCAGAATCTTCGGATGTAAAGAGATCCTGGTAGTATTTTGCAAAGGCATCTTTTATCATATCGGGGTTGGTAATGTCCTGATTATTGATGATAATTCTGTCAATAGCTTCATTAGTCTGTTTATGCTTCAAAAGATTGAAGAAGAATCTTGATCCCCTGTCTCTGAATTGTAACCAATTGGCTCGAGATCTAATTTTTGCACCTCGAGTTTTGGCCTGGAGATGTTTACTAAGAGTATCCTTAGCATAGATGAGCTGGGCAGTAAGGTTGAAGTCAGAGGGTTTGGCTTGAATGCGGGATTCAGCAATCTGAAGGTTAGCAGAGAGGGTATTTTCAATGCGTCTATAGTCTTTGGCTCTTTTTTGGCCAATCGTTTTAAGAAAGTTCTGCCAAGAGCTAACATTAAGGTCCCATTTTTCAATATCATTAAGATGAGGATAATGATTTTTATTGATCAGGTTGATAATATTAACAGCGGCTAAGATATCTTCATCTTTCAGAAGACTGGTATTCAGTATGAATTTAGCATCAGCAGACCGACGAGGAGTCGGGGATCTATTGATAATAAAGCTGGTTTTTATGGGGTGATGATCAGAAAGCGTAAAAGTTTTAGTTTGATTTCAATTACTAAGGAAATATATAATTAAACTTTGTTATTATTATTGGGATAGAACTAACATTGTGGTAGATTTGTCCTAATATTAATGCATATTAAAATGAGATTAGGTTAGTTTAGGTATTCATGAGAGTACTCAAGATACATAGTATAAATGTAGTATGTTCATAATTGAGATTTAATGTTATAATAAAGTTATAAGATTAATGTTGGACATAAAATATTTTTTCAAAGTAAGATATAAATTATTTTTAAATTTTATTTAACATTACAATCTACTTTACCTAACTTATTCCTATAAAATCTTTTCCATCTTCTTAAATGTTTCCAAATCTATCATTAATCAAAAAAAAAAAAAAAAAACAATTGAAAATATTTTATTTTCAAATTTGCAACCTAAATTCTATGTTTTTTTTATATTAAAAGTGGCACTAATCAAATCAGAATAGTAATACAAGATAGAAATGAAACTGATTGCCACAAAGGTTAAATCAAAATTCTTCGAAAGTAAAAATAAAAGGTACAAAATAACATAAATTATATACTTCCAAAAAAAAATTTATCCCTCAAAATTTTCTAATGCTAAAATCTGCATTCTAATAGTAAAAGATAAATTAATTTGGTGGTGATGGGCGAAAGGAAGGCGATCTTGTGAATCTGTGATTCTGAGCTGGAGGGTTGTACCTCGACAGTGGTGGTGGAGGAGGTCTCCCTCCTCCACGTGGTTTGATTTCCTTTTTCTCTATGCTTTTTTTCATCCACTTCATTTAATTTCGTTCTTCATTTACTTTTGCGTATTCCTTGTTGTTTGCTTGTGCGATTTCTCTTAGCTTTAATGGAGGCGAAATCTGACGGTGTGTTTATTGCACCTACCTTGCCCGTTTCTTCCCAACCTTCTCTGCAACCAACGAAAACATTTAGTGAGGTTGTGGCTAGGGCTTCGTCTGCAATCTCTGAGAATGCGAAGTTTATTTTCGCCGATGGAGATGGAGGAGCGAATCCCAAAAGTATGGACCTTGGCTTTGACTCTAGCTCTATCTCCATTTCGCCTAACGGATCCATGACTAATGAAATAGCTTTAGAGAATAATAGACTAAAAGATACTGCCATCTTTTTTGCTTGTGTCGATGTTGAAAAATGCCCTCCTCGAAAATTCATGGACGACTGGTTTCACAATTATTGGAATTTAAAATTAGGTTTTCGGATATCTTTCTGTAGACAAATACAGAAAGGGTTGTTTGTGATCTTCTTTAATAATCATGAAATGCAGCTTGAAGTTCTTAAAAAACTCTACTGGAATGTGGGGAAAACGTCCTTTTGTGCTCTCGGTTGGACCCCAGATGCTATTTCAGAGGAAATCCTAGCTCTCTCATGCCCTCGATGGGTCTTAATAAATAACATCCCTCCCTTCTTGTGGCATTTTATCCCCCAGATTGGGAACCTATCGGCATAATCATTTGCATGGACGATTCCTCTCGACTCGTGTCGCACCTAGATGCTAGGGTTCTTATTTCTATTAAACCTAGAACCGACCTTCCTAAAGCTTTTAACCTAAACATTGAAGGAGATTTCTTCTCCCACCCTATCGAAATCCTAGGGGGTTTTAATGTGTGCTTCCTCTGCAAAAAAAGAGGGCCATTTACACAAAGATTGCCCAATTGTCAATAGGAAAAAAGTGGGGAATGATACTTGGAGGAATCACTCAGATGTGAAGAATCCTCCTTTAAACCCTGATATTCCTTTCGCTTCCATGACCCAACCCGACACTAATGAAAATCTCGCAGTGAATGGAGATGCCCCCATTGCTAACACTTGCCCAAATTTTGGGCAATTTACGATGACACCACCCCCCCATTCTTTGATTGGAGAAGCTTTGGAACAAATGGATAGTGATCAACAGGAAAGTTTTCAGGTTGTCACTAGCAAATCTAAGAAGCGTTGAAGAAAAAATGTGCAACAATTAGCCATTGAAAGAATTAGATCTGCTAACCATGTTGCGAACCCTATTCAGGGTAGCAAGAAGGATGCCCCTGCTATGGATCAAGAAAATAGCTCCTTGGTTAAGTCCATTGTCAAAAGTTTTGAGAGTTTTGATAGATGCAGTAATGATTTTAATGTTGGAGGTCGCCCAATGAGGACCCAGTATTCTAATAAACTATCTATTGAGCTCATCCCTACTGTTTACACCTCCTGCATTATAACCACTATTGATTCTAACGAGAGTTTGCCTCCTAAATTATTTAGAGAAATTAAGGATGATGTTGTGATCCAGGTCATTACTACTGACAATAGTGGTTCTAGAAATAATGTTTTTTTCTCTCCTAATGTTTCCTCCACACAAGTGCCCTGGATGGTGATGAATGAAACCCCTGTCCAACCAAGCCACACCATGGAACCCCAAACCGGTCATATCTCTTAAGGTTAAGATGACTCTGGTGATGATAAAGATGATCACACCAAGGGTATTGCCAAACCTAATAGGAGAGGGCGTCCTATAGGATCTAAAAACAAAGCTCCCATGAACAAGAAGAAGAATGGAAACCAGAAGGGTCTTCCCGCCTGCGATAGCAGCCTACAAGCTGCTAAGAGCTCTTAATTTCTCCCCCTTTACCATGAAGTGTATCTCTTGGAATGTGAGAGGTCTGGAATCTCTAGACAGAAAATAGGTTATTAAGAGAATTTGGAATCTCACAAAGATATTGATTTTCTGATGCTACAAGAGCTTAAGGCTATTAACTTTACCCTTGACGTGAACCTTAATTTCATTTGGAATGAATCCATTAAGATCTGCTCCAATCATCTCAGAGGTAAAGGGGGAGTCGGTTTTCTCATTAACCCTAAATGGACTAACCACATTACTAATAAAGGTTGCTCCCCCTGTAACAGGGCTGTGTGGGCCACTATCAATAGTGATGGTTCTCACATTGGGATCCTGCTCTATCTATGCTCCCAATGACTATAAAGATAGAATCACCCTTTGCGATTGGATTGCCTCCTTACCTAACATCCCCTGGATCTTAGGTGGGGATTTTAACATGATTGAGACTCAAGATGATAAATATGGAGGAAATCCCATTGAGTGGAAAGGTTCTGAAAAAACTCACTGGGATAGAATGAAGTACCAGAAGAATTTGTTTGATCCCCTTTTAGGAAATAAATCTGAGTACAAGGGTCTTTGGCACACTTGGTGTAACTACCAAAAGGGTAATAACAAAATATACTGTAGACTTGGCCAATTCTATGCTAATAAGGACCTTTTCTCCTTTATGTTTGATGATCAGGCTAACACGATTGTTGCTTGCCCGTTTACTCTTTCGAATCACCACCCTATCATTTCTCATATCAAAATTGCTAACTCTTCGAACACCAATGTGGCCGGGGGTAAAAAATTCCTTCTTAACGCTAATTTACTTAAGGATCTTGATGTCCTTGTTGCCATCAAACTTATTAGACTCCTCAATAAACAGAATAAGAATCTTCCCTCCCACATTCCCAGATGGAACTACAATGTTGCCTCTTGGCAAAAACTCTTGCAGACCGTGGGTCAAAAGAAGGCCAAAGATTATAGATTTATGGAAAAAACTCTTAATCTCAATCTCTAGAACATTGAAAAAAAAATTCAACAGTCCCCAACTAACCCTGATTTAGCCAACCAAGTTGTAAGAGCTAGGGATGCTCTTAGGAAACATCAGCAAGTTAAGATCAAGGGAACCATGATTAGAGCCCATAGCCATTGGCTTCAATTCGGGGATAGAGGCTCAAAGTTCTTCTTTAATCTGCTTAAATAAAAACAAAACCAGAAAAAAATTGATAGGATTCTTGTTGATAACAAGGAGATTATTGATATTAACAACATCAAAGATGCCTTTACCTTATTCTATAAAAACGTTTTCAATTCAGAAGATTCTGAGGCTGCCAAGGCCATGAGACTTAAATGTAGATCCATTATTCCCTGTAAAATCTCTGAGGAAGAGTCTTTCCTCCTAAAGCAGAAGATCACTATTGAGGAAGTTCAAAGAGCCATCGACTCTCTTAACAATGATAAAACTCCTGGACCTAATGGTCTCCTTGTCGAGTTCTACAAAGCTAACCTGGACTGGATTAGCACGGATTTGCATGATATTTACACAGAGGCTAATGAACATGGCACCCTTGGTGATTCCATCAACAAGGGCACCATCACGCTCATACTCAAGGATGATGATAAAGCTCTTATTAAAAATTGGAGACTCATTACCCTCCTTAATGTGTCCTATAAGATCTTGGCTAAAATTCTGGCCATCTGCCTTGAGAAAATTCTTCCCAAGTTCATCTGCCCCACCCAAACTGGTTTCATTAAAGGTAGATATATCCTTGAAAACCTCATCACTAGCTGGGAGGCTATGGAATGGTCTAAGGTGTCTGGACAAGACACTGCTATGTTTTTTCTTGACTTTGAGAAGCCTATGATAGGGTTGAATGGGACTTTATTATCATGATTCTTGAAGCTTTTGGCTTCCCTAGGGAGTTTTGTAATTATGTTAAGGTCATCCTCCAAGATGCCTCTACCCATATTAAAGTTAATGGTACCCTCTCCTCCTCCATAATGTTGTCTTGTTCTATCAGACAGGGGTGCCCCCTGGCCCCTGCTCTTTTTGTTATTGCCTCTGATGCTCTCTTCTACCTCCTAAGGGATAATTCCCTCTCCCCTAATGTGAAAGGAGTTAGGCTTCCTGATGATAATGACCTGCTGAATATTCAATTTGCCGATGATACGACTCTATTATTGAGCTCACTAATTAGAACTTGGAGAATCTTGGTCAAAAAATCAAGATATTTGGTGAGATCTCTGGGGCCCGGATCTCCTAGTCCAAGTCAACTTTCCTGAGGTAGAAATAACACCCTCCTGACTGGCTTAGATAGTATGGCTACCAATGGGGTGGCCCCAACAAAATTGTTAGGTATCTTGGTATACCGTTCTCCATTTCTCCCTCCCTTAAGGATATGTGGCTATGGGTTAGGGAGAAAATTGATAAGAAACTTAATAAGTGGAACAACAGGTTCCTTTCCTTGGCTGGCAAGGTCCAAGTTTGCTAGAAAATCCTTTCCTCCTACAATATCTACTATTCCTCTGCTTGGATGTTTAGTTACTATCAAATTCTTGAAATTCAGAAGGCTGTTAGATGATTCTTGTGATCTGATGGCAAAGGGAATAATAAAATGCATGCTATTAACTGGAAGTGGTGTCATATTGAGAAAAAACTTGGAGGCCTTGGGCTGAAAGATCTCAGGACCCAAGGTATTGCTCTCACAGCCAAATGGATCTTCCATGCTTTTAAGGGCCAAGAACCTTGGAAGGTCTTGGTTAGAAACAACATTGAGAGGGTTGTGCCAAAAGGTGCTAAGTCTTGGAAAGGATTACCCTTCAATGACCTTGTTGTTGGTTGTTTCCATGTCTCCGTCCAAGGTACTTGTGTGTTTAAATCTATTTGGAAAGCTTGGGAGTATGTTAGGAAATATATGGTTAACACTAATGTCAACAGTAATGGCCTTGTTCATGGCGAAAGATCTATTTGGTGGAATCTCTTCCATGCTGTCAAACCTTTGGCCCTTACTCAAGGTTGCTCGGCCAAAGCTTGGGCCAACAAAGAGATAACCTATTTAATTGACATTCTAGAACATGACACTCTTATCAGCTGGGAAGAACTTAGTACCAAGTATAACCTCCCCCCTGCTAAAAAAAGAACCTATAATATGATTAAGAAGGCTTGTGTTGATCTGGGTCTTCCTAAGGACTATGATGCTGACTCTCATAGATTTCTCTCATTTAAATGGGTTGATGGTTCTCTTTTGTCTAAAATCAAGGCCTGTAATGTCTACATTGTTTTGGCTTATAATTATTCTATTACTAATCATGTTAATATGTTATGGTATACTGACTTATCTATCATGCATTAGCATTAAAAATTTAACAGGCTCTGGAAAAGTCCGATTTCTCCCAAAATTAGATGCTTTAAATGGCTCATGATGCTTGACAGGCTTCCTCTCAGAAAGGATCTATATAATGTTGATTCATGTTCTATATGTAAATTGCCTGAAACTGGTAGGCATATTCTTTTTGACTGCTCTATTGCTAAGGAGATCTAGTTAATGTTTGGTTTCTCTATCCCTGGTCTTGTGAACATTATGGAAATTATTTATGGTTATATTTAGAGGCTTAAGCAAGATGCTAATATCTTTTGGTTTATTCTTTTTGCTAACATTCTTTGGTATATATCGAAGATAAGGAATGAAGATAGGTTTGAAGACCAAGCCAGGGCCCTTACTGAGTCTTTTTGATGACTCACTTTTTAAAACATTGTTGTGCAGGTTTCCATTAATATGAACTTGGAAAGGAACAAGCTCCCGAGGTTTCTCAGAGATGGGAATGCTACTATGTTCATCTATGAGATGAAAGATGGCTATGAGTGGAGATGAAACGTGGAGATCCCGTCTTCCTTCGAAGAGGCCCTCAAGATGCTGACCATTGAGATCAAGGATATTAGGAAGCCTTCTTTTGACCAGGTGGAGATGCTTGCTCAGTTTTAGAACCGTAAGAACATTGTGTGGATGGAAGGACCGTGTGGTTGGATGACATGGGTTGGAGCCCACGATGATATACTACACTGATGTGTTCTCTTTTGGCTCCTTTTTTGCTTTTACGGTTATTGTCAAACGTTGCTATGGACATACTGTATTGTACAATTGTACATGATCAATTACACTCACTTTCTTTTTGATGATGTGCTAAGTCGGTGACATCTCTTTTGTTCTGAGGCCTGGCCTCCTTATACTCTATGTTTACTCTCGATTTCTAATATAAAAAAAAGTTAAATTTTTTTTTTTTTTAAACTACAAACAAAATTTTCCATAATAAAAAGCTAAATAAATTGTACAATTACAAAATATTTATGCCCCCAAGATATATCTAACATACAAAATGAACAATTATATTGTAAACAACATAATTAAAAGGTATTAAAAATTTAGAATAATATCTAAGAATATAAAATATTCTAGATATCTTAAAATCTTCTACAAATGCTACATTTGTCTAATAAAAATAAAATTTATAACTATGTTAAATGAAGATTAAAAAATGTGAAAAAATGAATACAAGTGAGAGGTAAAAGTGTTCAGTGCAGATCTCTTTGATAAAAATGCAAGTAAATTTACCGACGCAAATTGTGAAGTGTATTCAACTTGCAAGAGATGGTATGCACACAGTTATTCTATGCTCTCAATTAAAAAGCATTAACTACGTGATCGTTGTCTTTACTGGTGCTCTTATAATTTATGCGTGAGACAATTCCGGTGGGCAAAGCCCATGTTATAATAGCCTATCGGCTAATGAGTACAATGGTGATTGTGTGAGCAAAAGAAAAGTAAGGAATGAATGAATGAGTAAATGTTTTTAATAATGTCCACGAGGTCAAATAGTCTATAGGACCCACATATAGCTAGCAAAGTATGTGAAGCCAAAAATAAATCCAGAATCAAAACTGAGACTATTAGGCCTCTTTCTCCTTCTGCAACTTGGTCCTTCTATTGTGCATCTTGATTAGGAGATCAACAACTGGAGATAGCAACTCTTGTTATCTTTTCTTCAACAAATAGATTACTCAAGGTGTCTACATTTTAAACAATTTCATTCAACAATTACTTAGGTTGGGGTCTCATAGAGGGGGGCTTCCTAAAAAATAGAGTGGGAGCTACTTAGATTTTATAGAGAAATTTTAAAGTTGGTCGTCCCATGAATTTTGTAGTGTAGTCCAGCTTAAAAATTTAAGCTCTAAAATTTAAGGAAGTTGGTGGTCTCATGAATATCTTTTATGCTATGTGCATAATAAAAACAACTAAAACTAATTCATTTCCCTCCAAAACTATTTTTTAATAGAAATTGAAATTAGATTTTTGACAAGTGGCAGATAACATCCCTAAGCTGGTGGGGCAATTTCTAGCCCCACCCTTTTTTCACCTACTCAAGTTTGCAGACCTAAAAAGTACGGGCTCCTATTTTTTGGAAAAGATTTCAAACAATCCCATAGCACAAAAAAAATTCTTCATGGGACCACCTCTTCCTTAAAAATAGAGCTTAAGCCCCCAACCCCCTTCCTTTCGTAACAACAATGCCTAAGGAAGTTCCTTTTGTTTGAGCTTACGCCTAAATGGGGGTAGCGACTTGAAGTATGGAGATGGGATTTTTGGTAATTAGTCAATATGAAGCTATTCCCTAGTGGAAAATTGTCCAGCAGGAAGATGTTTGATGTCTCATGTTGCTAAATTTTTCATGTCGGCATTTTTTCAAAAACATTTGGTAGATAGATAATTAAGAGGTTCTCCTTTTATTTAGAATGTTGCTATACATCCACCTATTGTTTCTACCATGCATTTATAACTAGCACTTGCACCAAAAAGAGCTGCAATGGTTGATAGTAAAATATATTTTAAATAATATATTAGAAAATATGAATTACAAAATATAAAAATTGCATTTAGTAGTGTTAATTAATTATTTATACTATGAACGAATTGATTACACTGTAATGACCTTCTAATTTGTTGGGCTTATTTCTGCAAAACAAAATTTTGAGAGAGCTAAATTTTTGTATTGATGTTGATATTTTAAATATGACCTTGTCGTTCATTGGAGTGGAATAGGAAGAAACAAAATGTAGAGTAGCTCATTGAAATGAACTGTGGTACTTTCTCCATGATATGTGGTCTCTTTATTTGCAACAATTTTTTTCTAGCTAATAAGATTCAGTTATATTCAATCATCTACCATTTCTTATATTCATCTATGTCAACTATCTATTATTGTATTTAAAAATGTGTTGTTTCTCATTTAATTTTGTGTTCAAAATCTTCATAATTTTTTTAAAAAATTGTAATTAATTTTTTTTCTTATATTCTTTAAATTTATTTTAAATAAAGTATTAAATAATTTTGACCATAAATAATATTGATTAAAATAATAATATGTTAGATTTTGCAAGGGCCTTTTATAATCCAATTGCCAGTATAAGATACCACATGCCACAAAAATGATTCTAAAGTCTCGTGCAAGTTCTAGAATATGCTACATTAAAGAAAGACTACTTTGAAGGATGTAAATGTTATTTTCACTATTTAAGGAGGGGCTCAAAAAACTGGATACTTGATACCCAAAAGGCTTCCACTTTCACAATTTTTCATTTAAACCAAAACACAAAACCATCTGGGAGTTCACCCCGCAGTGCAAAGGCAAGTTGCAAGGTCGTGTTGACATGATAGCAAGTGTTTGAGTCCAATGCAGGTCATTTAAGAGGTATTGAAGCTCAACGATTTTTGGTGCCCCCTCGTTCCACTTGCCACGGTGTATCGATTTCGTACCCCATAGATGTTGTCTGTCAAAGATGCTATGGTGATTGGTTTCAATCAAAGTACAAGGTGTTAAGGCCTCCACATTGGATACCACATGAATCATGACTATTGGATGTCTAGTTATGGAGTGATAAGGAGCCACGATGTTTTGAGCTATGGAGTAATAAGGAGAATTCGAGAGATAAGGAGTTTACGGAGTGATAAGGAGATGCTCAATCATCCATAGAGTTGTAGGTGGCAAAACAGACAATTGCAATAGATCTTGGAGGTGTTAATACCTTAGAACTGGAATGTAACCACAAGGAGGGGGTCCCCCAAATATGACCCCCACTGGTTCATAGCTCTAGTCAAAAGTGATTAATATAAAGAACCGATTACCGATCAAAAAAAGAAAAACACAAAAACGTCCCATTGTATAAGACTTAAGTATAAGACTTAATACATCAATATAGTTTTATGCTAAAATTTGGTAATAATAGTTCAAAATGTAGAAGCAACAAATAAAAAGGCTTATTGTAACGAGACAATATATAATAAAATGGAGTTCGTTTACTTTAAATAAGATTTTAGACAACTTTATACTGAAGATAAAAGAGTTCTAATTCCCAAAATCTGATGATTCCATCCCAAAAAATCGTTATCATGAAAAACCTAAAATTTTAGTGCAAGACTTGGAAGCCAAAAAAGGTGCAACAAAAATTGAACCATCTAAACACAAATAACATAGCAAATACAAAACTTATCTCTACTAATATACATAGACTTCTAAGGCGACCATTTTATGAAGGCTGTACAAAAGTAAGGTGATACATTGCACCAAGAATGGAAGGGTGCTATGAAAAATATTCTCCTCAAATGACCTCAAAGAGATTGGGAAAATCACATGCAATTTTGATTTGTTGAAAGAATAGTTAGGTAGTGGAGGCACATTTCCAACTTATTTTCTTCGCTGGGATTATGATGATTTTGCTAAGCCTAATTTTAATGATTTATGGAGGGTGTTTCTTTTGCCTAATTTTATTGGTTTGTATGTTGCGAGAATTTATGTGCACAAGGAATGCTTCTTTTGGTATGATGTTACAATCATAAAAGTTTGAAGGTTTAACATTTAAAAATGCATACTCAAAAATTTAAAAGAGTAGTAAAAATCCTTTGGGGAATCATAGGCAAACCAAGTGCATAATATTTTTTCAAAAAAAATTGGGTTGAATTGGATCTTCAAAAAATATTGAAAAATACAAAAAAGAAGATAAAAACTTGAATGTCCACAATAAAATATTTATGCAAATATTTCTTAAAAACCTTTCAAGCAGGTGTTAATTTAATCAGTTTCTCATGTCTCATAATGTCATGACCAAATGTTTAAGGTAAATATAATTTGCAATTTAAATATATTGATATCCAATTTCCAAACCTTTAAACTCCAAACACATTATTTTTACACAACAACACCCATGGCTCATAATTATACTTTAGATTTAATAAACCTAAAATTATTTTGCCCAAATAAAGAAAACTCACATAAATTCTATTTCATTCATGCATTTACATGGAAAATCCTAATTATAAATCAAGCTCACAATGGAAGATAAACCACAAAATTGTATTTATATTACGAAAATACTTTGCAAAATGTTGCTACAACAACAATAATAGATTGAAACACAACAATTGCAATAATAATGTAACTCTCAATTGCACGTTCCCTACAACACACTAAGGATATGAAGCTTACAAATAAGACAACTTAGATTGCAATATGTTGTTACAACAACTATAGCAAACTGAAACGCAAATGCTTACATCCACAACACATGACAATTAGAATGTTATGCAAACACAATATCTTTTGAGATTGCTTATCTTTGGAAAATTTTACTACCATTAGTAATCCATTTATCTTGCTTTGGGAATTACCAAAATACTCCAATTAAACTTACAAAATACATGGCCACTAAAATTTTAAACAACATCAAGCACCTTGTAAGATCCGATCTATTATATTTGTTGAATTTGTCAAATGTCTTAATGACTCGTGAGGGAGGGATGTGAAAACACTATGAAATAATTGAAAACTCAACGACGGATCCCATATTCTATGAAATAAAAAAAATAATGCATATATGTAAAATTGTGACAGGGTTTCGGGGACTCGAACCATCTCCATATGAGTGTCAAGTCTTCTGCATAATTTACAACTAGCGCTCACACCAAAAGGAGGTGCAATGGTTAGCCGATAGTAATATATGTTTTGGAAGTACAAAATCTTATAATATAAAAATTACTTATTGGCATTTAACCTAAAACCCTCATAATAGAAAATCAGCTACACTTTCCATATGCTCTCTCTTCATAAATAAGAATACACTTAATATATGTGAAATGGCTCTGCAAGCATACAGATATGTGGACATCAATGCAGTCGAAGAGAGGAGAGCAACTAACAGAATGACCACAACATTTGGCAGGGCTCCCTTATGGCAAGAACACAATTGGGAATTGGTGAAAAGTAAGAAAACCATTAGGGTAGAAAGGAGATGGGTTGTGAGGGCAAATGAAATCCATTTAGTCCAATATCACGATGAAAAAAATCTAAACCAGGGTAGGGTCCGGGAGATGGCGGAGAAGAAACCATATGCGAGGAATGCCTCGACACATACCCTCTCAAACACTGTGGATATGAGAAGGCAAGCGGCTAGGACATAAATGAAGAAAGGAAGGGCATTGGATCAATCACAAATATGGATGATTCCAATCACATCACAAATCCCTAGCTACACAACCAGGGCAAACGGGATTCCTCTAGGCGCTCGAACAAACTCTGACTCCAGAGATTCTAGCCATAGACTGCAGCAGACAACGTTCCCTTGGACCAGCAGAGGGAAGAGTTTTGGTAGACTCGTGGAAAATGAGGGAAGGGAAACAAATGTCCCTAAATTGGTCAATACGACCCTGGACACGAAGTGCGACAAAGTGCTCCACAAAGACCCAAGAAAAGTAGATGCCCTAGCGACATTAAATCTCGCTTCAAAGCCCATCAAAATCAAATTGCCCACAGAAGCAGAGGCCCTAGGCGAGTATTGCAGAGGGCGCGACCTATTTGCAAAATGGGGAAGAAACAACTTACCAATAGAAGAAATTGTGGAATGGTGGAAATCAAATTTCCACGGCCAGGTAAGTATAACAGCCCTAGCCAACAATTTCATATATATAGAATGCAATGATAAAAATATGAAGGCTAAACTGCTGCATGAAGATTATGTTTTTTATAAAGGCATAAACTTTAAATTTATAGATTGGCAACCAAATTTTGATGCCAAAAGCTTTGAATTTAAAATGGAATCAAAATGGATAGAAATCCACAATGTTCTTGTAGAACTAATGCATGCCAAAATCCTTAGAGAGATAGGGGAAAACTTGGGCAAATTCATAGCAGTTGAGAAAAATTGGACAGAGAACTCAGACATAAAAATCCTCATAGAATTCAACAAAGCTAAAGGTAATCTAAAAAATATAACTATAGAAACTACCAATGGCACATATACTCTAAAGCCGGTCTGGTTCAATGGGCAGGTGACAGAAGATCTAGCCTTTTGCAAGAAGTTAAAACCTAATCATCAGAAGCCACAAGCTTCAGATGTGGACAAAAATGTAACACCAAATGGGAAAATAGACATATAATTTAATATGAATAAGGGTGGATTTATTATAAACACTGGACAACAAAGGATTAAGAATACCCCAACAAATCCTCCCTCCCCAGTCTTGGGAATCATCAGTAACAAAACCCTGGAAATTCAGATCCTTAACAAAGAAGAACAAATTCAAAATGAATTGAACAAGGTTATAGATAACCTAATGGGGAAATTAGCTGAGGAATATGTAGATGAGATAATCATCGACACCCCAGCCAAATTGACAGAGATTGATAACATCCCCAATATAGAACAAGTTCAACCCATCCACAAAACACCCTCTCTGGTTGGTAACTCTAATAAACAGGATCAAGAAGACATAACTGCAACCTTTACCAATCTAGAGGACTCCCCTGTGGTGGAAGGGTTGAATGCAAATGAGGAAAGAGATTTCATTATCAAGGAATTAATCAATATGTAGGTAGAAGATAATAACACAACAATAGATAATAATCTAATTAGTCCATCAATTAGAGGTATAATCCAGACATGAAGTGAAAGAACAACTCCTGATTGTGGAAAATCCATGAGCAACAAAAGAGGTAGGAAGTCTTTTTTAGACAGAAGAAAGATGGACGGGGATGCAGAGGGGCAGGCCAAAATAATAGCATTATTGGGGCTAGGAAAATCTCCCCCTCCCTTGGCAGAGGTATAAACATACTTACCTAGAATGTCAGGGGCTTGGGAGCCCTCAACAAACAAAGACTGGTTAAGAGAAGTATACTAAAATCTACCATGGATCTAGTTCTGATACAAGAAACAAAACTAAGTAAGAATGAAATAAATAATTTCAATAGGAAATTTAATCAATGGCAAATGGAAGCAGTAGAATCTACAGGGGCTTCAGGAGGACTAGGTATAATGTGGAGAAATAGTATAGTTGCATTCACATGCCAATCCAAAATGCAAAATTGGATGCCTGGCAGGGTCAGAAATCTCAGGTTTAACCTTGAGTTTATAATCATTAATGTATATGGCCCAATCCCAACAATAAAGAAGAAATCAGTGTGGCAGGAAATTGAACAATTCTTAAGGATGCAGAAGGAATCACACATCATCATAGGTGGTGATTTCAATACAATATTATACGCATCGGATAAAATTGGTGGTAATACAAACATGAAACAATCACAAAGAGACTTCGTTAATTGGATAAATAACAATAACTTATTCGAAATTGCAATAGAAACTGGTTTCCACACATGGAATAATAGGAGAAAAGACTTCACTAACATTGCAAAAACATTAGATAGATTCTTCTTTAAGGGAGACCTAACTGAGTTCCACACAGAACTAAAAACCACGGTGCTACCCTGGTCAGGATCTGATCACTTCCCGATTCTCTTAGAACTTATGGGGGAAACAGAGCAAACAGGATATCCTTTTAAGTTCAAGAGAATGTGGTTTACACACGAAGACTTCCTCCCTAATATACAAAAATGGTGGAAGGAGAGTAATGTTGTAGGATCAAAATTATTTTGTCTGGTATCTAAGATGAAAGAAATTAAACACAAGTTACTAGATTGGAACAAAGAGAAATTTAAAAACATTTTTGAGGAAAAGGCAAGACTTGAGAAAGAATTAGAGACAATAAATTATGATGTGATGCAAAATGGGATGACTTTTGGGACATATGAAATTGAGAAGAGGCTCCTAAGTGAATATGAAAGCATCTTAGCAAGAGAAGAGATATATTGGAAGCAAAAATCATGAGAATCATGGTTAGAAGATGGGGATTGGAATACCAAATTCTTTCACAACAGTGTTAAAATTAAAAGAGTAGCAAATACAATAACCCAAATCATCAATAACAATGATCATATCATAATGGATCAAGACCAGATTGAAAATGATACAATCATGTATTTTGAAAATATTCTCAACAATTGAGAACATTTAGAACTCACCAACAATAGAATCTTAACAAACAATATACCCAACCTAATAACAGAAGATGATAACAAAATGTTAAACTCCAAAATCACACACGAAGAAGTTAAAATAGCTCTGGATCAATTCCATGGTGATAAAGCCCCTAGTCTGTATGGCTTTCCTCCTTGCTTCTTCCAAAAATGTTGGCACATCTTAGGGGACGAGGTAACGAATGCATTGGAATCTGCCCACAATGCCAGAAGATTATTAAAAGAAATTAACAACACTTTTTTCGCCTTAATCCCAAAGAAGGAGAATCCCTCAACTTGGGATGAGTTCAGACCCATATCACTATGCAACATGATCTACAAGCTACTAGCTAAAGTCATGGCTAACAGATTAAAAATATTAATGCCTATCATAATATCAGAAGAGCAGACAGGATTTGTACCCAATAGATCTATCTTAGATGGGATCATTATTGTGCAGGAAGCCATTCACTTCTGCCAAATCCAGGGGCAGTCCAATATGCTACTAAAACTAGACATCAAAAAGGTTTATGAAAAAGTGCATTGGTACTTCCTATGCAGATGCATGAAGGCCTTTGGATTCAATAAACAATGGATAAATTGGATCTACTTCTGTATATCAAACCCTAGGTTCTCTATCTTAATAAATGGGAAACCGAAAGGCTTTTTTGAAACCTCCAGAGGACTCAGACAAGGGGACCCTTTATCCCCATTCCTATTCATAATAATGTCTGAAGCCCTGGGAAGGAGTTTGGAGGCAACACGAAGGTCCAACAAACTATCCGGAATACAAATCATGAGTGGAGTAGACCCATGTACCCATCAACAGTTTGCAGACGACACAATTATATTGGGAAAAGGACAGCTAAAGGAAGCTAAGGAAATTAAAAAATATTACAGTCCTATGGAATGGCCTCAGGAGAAATGGTAAACAAAGAAAAGTTTGAAATATTCTTCTTCAATATAGGTCCACAGGAAGAACATAGGATAGCTTCATATCTAGGATACAAAAAAGGACATCTACCATTAACATATTTAGGGATGCCCCTAGACAAAGGCAACATAACAAACAAACTCTGGGATCCATTGATTGAAAAAGTAAGGAAGAAGATGGCATCATGGAAAGCCCTATGGCTAACAGGGGCAGGTAGATTAACTCTCATAAAAATAGTATTATCATCAATGCCTACATCCCTTCTATCTTGTATACCTCTTCCATTAGGAAAATATAAAAAACTTACTCAAAATATGCAAGATTTCTACTGGAATGGTGCAGAAGATAAAAATAAAATGAAACTAATTTCATGGGAAAAGATATGTCAGGAAAAGAGTGATGGAGGAATGGGAATAAGGAAAGTATTATGGCAAAATAGGGACTTAGGGGCAAAATTGGCATGGAGAATATATGCATCCTTAGAAGCGAAATGGGCTAGAATCCTGAGGAGCAAATATATGTCACAAAAGAAAAGAGAAACTATCTTTAGGGAAGCACATCCCCCCAAGGGATCTAGAATCTGGAAATTTATAAGAGAGAGCTAGACACTCATTATGAAGTACCTATCTTGGGATATCCATGATGGCAGAACAACTTTGTTCTGGGAGGATTCCTGGGGTGGTCACCCCTCAATTGATAGCCTAATGGATACAAACAACATTAAAGATCAAATTAAATCCCTATGGGGAAACTATGTAAGGGATTACATAGTGCTGACACCTGAATCAATAACGGGATGGACATGGAAAGACATGGCTCATCTATTATTGGATAGTAAAGATCAAGTATTGCTGCAAATACTAGAAGGCAGGACATTAATTCTCAGACTTGGGCAGGATGAACTTATATGGTCAAAATCAAAGAATGGACAATATAACTGCAAAGAGGGTTTTAGAACCATCTATGAGGAGGCAAACTTAACCAAAGACTACTCTCTGAACACAATATGTTGGGATAAATTTGTACTACCAAAAGATGGCTTTTTTGCCTGGGCAGCATTCTAGGGGAAAGTTCTCACAGCGGAGCAATTAAACTCAGAGGGTATGAAGGGTCGTCAATGTGTGTCTTATGCAAGAAAGATGAGGAAACAAATGACCACTTATTCACAACCTGTAATTATACACAAGTATGCTGGTATTGGTTGATGGCACAATTAGGCTGGTCAGGAGCCATCATCCCTAACCTAAAGGACTGGCTTAGAAATTGGCCATTAATAAAAAAGAATAGCATCTTCCATAACCTATGGATTTGCAGCCCAACAATAGTAATATGGGAGGTTTGGAAGGAAAGAAACTGGAGAATCTTTCAGGATACTGAAATGAAGACAAAAATACAGATAGCAAAAATAGAGGCCTCCATCATAGAAACCTCCAACAATAGGAATATGAACATACCACAATATGACAAGACATTCACAAAATGAGATAACTACATTAGGAAGAAGTGGAAATGGATTAAGATTCCCCCGTTCATTGGGAAAGGGAACAAAGATAAAATTGAGGATAGGAAAGCATGCAAATGGGTACCCCCGAAAATTGGATGGTGCAAACTCAATTTTGATGGAGCATCTAGAGGCAACCCAGGGGAGGCAGGTGCGAGGTGCATAATTCACTCACATGAGGGGATATGTATTGGATCGAGCTCCCGATATTTAGGACATGCCACAAACAATAAGGCAGAAATATGGAGCCTAATAGAAGGTTTAAATTTATACAAACAATTAAAGATAAACAAAATAGAAATAGAAGGATATTCTGCTATTATTGTTAATGCAATAAGGACCAGGACAATGGCAAATTGGGAGCTCAAAAGCTTATTAGATAGAGCCCTAGAGTTTTTAGGAAGCTTCACAAATTACACAATCAATCACATATACATGGAAGCAAACACATTGGCATATAACTTAGCCAATATAGGGGCAGATGGAATCAACAAAATCACATAAAGCCAGCCAAAGCTGGTAACCCACAATTAAAATAGAAATTGAGACAGGACCACAGACACATACACAACATTTAGGCAGAACGGAAGGTACACTTGTACTCATGCGCAAATAAATATATATATGCACGTATACAGGTGTATTTATGTAACTATATATGTACATGTGCATATATATGAACAAAGACATATATGGATGCATGGATGCACATATAGACATATATATAGTTATATACGGACATAGGTATAGTTATAAGCGCATGCAAACACATATATACGTAACAAGGTTGCTTGAAATCAGAGAACATTTCCCACTATAGGCACAAACATAAGCTAGGAATGGTGCTAGACAGAAAGAGGCTAAGACAACATACTTAGAACAAATAAGCATTATGCAACATGAATCCTTAGCAAATGATACCACTAAGACATAACACCATGATCCACTAACATGATGACATAACTGGACAGAGCCCTGAACACATACAGTATGACAATTACATACCTACACACATACATACACACAAATAGACAGATATATATATATATATATATATATATATATATATATATATATATATATATATATATATATATATATATATATATATATATATATATATATATATATATATATATATATATATATATATATATATATATATATACACCTACATTACTGCATGACAATACTGTCTAATGTTTTCTTTCTGATAAATATTGTAGACTGGATAATCTTTCAAAGTAGGAACAACAAGCTCTGATGTTGACCTAGGTTGAAAGATACCTAGTCTAGAATATTAGGAGGGAAGAGGGTACTGAAATAATATTGCATGCATTCATCATTTTCTAGCAGTATACTGGTATACATATAGGGTTATATACGTACAAATATATGCATATATACAAAACAACATCCAAGTGTATATGTATATGCACACATAAACACAGACACATCCCAAAATTACCTAGAGATATACAAAATATCTGTATATATAAACATCTCTATATACAGAGGCTGAAATATGTAAACTCTCTATGTAGATTGTCGGGTTTTGGCATAGCCCCAGATATGTTCCTCCAATGGTTAAAAGTTACTCCGATGAGCCCTCCTTCATAGTCTGCATCTCGTTGGACACATTGGGTCACCTTATCGGGTATCAAAACAACTCATTTTATGTTTCTCTGATGACCCGATGACATCGACCTCATACTTGTGTATCCTTTTACCTCTCCGGTCTATCGGCATACGCTTCCCCGATAAAACCTCCTTCTTGTTCATCATGTTTCAAAGCTTATCGAGTGTCGGGACAACCTCTCCTATGTCTCTCCGATGACTTGATGAGATCGGGCTCTAGCTTGTCTGTCTTTATGTTATTCTAGTCCATCGACCTATGTTCCCTCGATGAGGACTCCTTCCTAGCAACTACCTCATCTTCCTCATCGGGTATCAACATAGTGGAAAATGTCTTCTACTGAATAGTCGATGTTATCCCGATGACTTCACCTTGTTACTTATCTAGCCACTTCTTTCGGTTTAGGCTATCCAGATGAAACCTCATTTCCATCCGCCATGATATTTATCCTATTGGGTGTCGGGGTAGCAACAAGTACCCACTCCATTCGACATCGGCATAGGCTATGCCGATAACCCCATCGGGTATCGGGGTAACTTTTTCTCCGTGCTCCCTCATCGAGTTTTAGGGTAACTCTTAACCTAAAATAGCTCTCCCCGATGGCCAAACTTACCCCGATGACTCACCTGCCTTTGTCACCTAGTCCACCGGGTATCAAGGTAGCCATTCCCCATGCTGACCGATATCCTGATGACTCCACCCTGCAATTCCCTTCATCGGTGTAAAGCACTCTGATAGCCTCCTTCTCTGTGTCAAGCTTGTCTTCCTCATCGGGTATCGGCATAACCTGAAACATCCCTCCCCGATGGATTAAGTTACTGATGCAGACTTGGTAGAGGTACGGTGGTATAAAATAATGCCCAAATAGGTATAGATGAATTTGTAAGATATAAGGGAAATACAAGGTAGGAAAATGGTAGATCCCCTTAAGCCTACAAACACCCCAAAAGGTTCAAATGGGCCAATTATGAAACAAGACCTTCCAAAATGAAAATGATGGTTTAGAAGGTGTAATTAGGTCTATTATGAAAGGTTCAAACTAGTTTTGGCCTTCTGTTCAATACCCAAATGCCCAAACCCCAATTTCCTCCTACTAGCCCTGTAGCCCCTATTAGCCCTATAGTGAGAGAAATTTAATGATAACTCTACAAAATTCCAAGACACAAGACAAATAAAATATATTTTTGGATACCCTTTTGTCTTTTTTACAACATACTCAAAACATTTAGCAAGTTGTTTTGGAAAGTATTTGTTGTTTTTAGACTGTCCTTCGTTTTCAAGCAACTAGAATGGTGGATTAACAAAGAAACTGCAAGAAATATTACACCTGGGTACTTCTAACCTCAAAAAATTCTTAGTACATGATAAATGATGAAGGGATATGCAATCAATTTTAGTTTGTGAGGCCTCTAACCCCAAAAGCCCCAAATTTTCATCAAAAAGTCCTAAAACCTAGGGATTCTCCAATCTCCCACGTCCACTCACTCCTGGACCAAATTGGTTGTTGATTCACCTTTAGATAGCCAACATACAACTATACAAATCATAAAATATACCCCTCCAATGGGTAGATCTCTCCAACCTTCACCCTACCTAGCCTCTTCACTAGGCTTTCCAAGCAAACAATGGTGATCACCTCTCTTAAACCCTGTTATCTGCACAATCAGTTGTTAGATGATATAGTACATGTCATTTTACAGTTAGCCCATGAGAATCAGAGTTATATCATTCATGGAATGACCCCATGATTGAATTTTGTCAAAGCTACCAAAGGAAAATACTCAAAAAGTTATGATAGTCAGCCCTATAACAGAATTTCAGAATGAATAATAAACTAAAATCATCCACAAAGGTGTGTAATGTTGATACAAGTGCTTTACAATGTTAGGGCATGAACAAACTTAAAGTAAATCTTCACAAAGAATAGAAAATCTGAGAAATTACTCCAAAATTTTGAATTTTCATTGAGTTTCTACAGCAGTCCGTACTCCTTGGCATTCAATCTGCCTTACAAAGCATGTCTATGGCTTTAAATAGCCTCTCCAAGTTTATTCAACCACCATATGGTTGGTTACAAATTTTAATTAACACTAAAATAATTAAAACTTGTTTTTCCCTCCTAATTCTTCCTAACCGTTGCCTTTTTGAAATTTTGAATTTGTACTTTGGAAAATGCATTACAATTGACAAAAAAATTAAAAACAAAATGATTTTCATCCCTTATTGCATTTCAAGTGAAACTAAACCCTCATAAATCCATTTTTGGGAGTTTTGACCCAATATCCAACATTTGACAACATTTTACAACTTCCAGGACAACTTTTTGCATTTTTTAGTTTCAAAAGCCATTATTGGCTTTAGGATCTCATAATTGATTTTATTGAATTTGTTTGATGTTGGACACTCCTCCTTGGTCTCAAAGGTCTTCAAATTAGAATTTGTTTGCCTTGGTGCACCTGCACCAGTTACCCCGATGATTGTAGCGCCTCATCGGAGTTAATCTAGCCGACAACACTGCCTTGGCCACCTAGCACATCAGGTATCGAGGTAATATAGAATAGTGCTTTCCAATGACCCGATGATTCAACCAACAAGTATCCGTTTCATCCGATATTGGCATAGGCTCTACTGATAACCTCATCGGGTATTGGGATAACTTTTTTTTCCATGCCTCTGATAGTAAACGCTATGTCGTTGATCCCACCTTCTTATCATGTGGATCGATACTTACTTGTTGACAATTTCAAATCATATAATAAGTGAAGTTTTGAATCAGGCACACACTAGAATACAGTAACAGGGAGTACTTAAGTAAAGTGGGCATATTGGTTCACTTCAACATTTAAAACATTTACAAGTCTCGACTACCATGGTAAGAGAAGAAAGTACATGCTAGATAGGTTGTGTTATTATCAGCCCTTTGCTGACCAATGTTTATACCCCTAATATTATTGTAGACAAAATAATCTTTCATAGTATGCCCAACAAGGGTAAGCATGTAGAAATAATATTGGATCTTCATCTTTGGCACTAACAATTAACAAAGTGGTTTTGTAGAAGGATTGTTTTGAAAACATGTTTTTACAGGATAATCAGAAGATGGCAAATATGGCAGCAGTGAACTAGGAAATTTGGCAGAAGTAAACTAAAATACAACAGTGAACTAGGATGCTACCTATGGAGGGCTTTTTGATAAGCTAAAATGCAGAATTTGTAAAAGATGGCAACAGGGAACTAGGTTGCTACCTATGAAGGGCTTTTAATCAGCCAGAGTGCAGAATCTATTAAAGATTATATGTAAATAGTCATTGACTGGACCTATGGTCTCGGGAAAGGCCGAAGGTTTTCTCCTCTCCGCTCTTTCCTACCGGTGCCCACACTGAGCGGAGATTGTAATAATATTTATTAATCAATAAAATATGGTTTAGGCCTTTTACCGAAAAAAAAAGAAAAAAAAGAAAAAGAAAAAAAAAAGAATACACTTATAAAAAATTTACTTGTTTCTATTATTAGTAAAAAGTGAATTACAATTGGGAGATATCATAATATATAATATAAACATATAAATATATTGAAATTTATTATATTATATTTGTAATTGTATTGTATTTTTATTTAGAAATAGTTTTGCATATAGAAATAAGTAGTTAAGGTTAGAGTTACTATTAGTGTTTGGATTATAAGTCTAATGGAAGGTTAGCTTTAACAAAATGCTTGAAACCTCGTATTTGATTGCCTGCATTCCAATATTTCCAACAATTCAACTATCAAAGTTTATAAGGTGAAGCACTATAAATTTTGACATGGTTCCCTTGCTAGCGAAAAAATTGAGGATTTTTTTTTTGTAAAGCAAAGCCAGAATGCAACCATAATAATGACATCCAAAGCACAACTAACTCAAACTTGAAATCATGTACACTTTCACGTAGTTATGATCAGCAAAAGAAAGCACAAATTGGATTTGATTAAAAATATTTAAGCAACATTCAATCAAAAGCGATTCAACAGGTGTACGAACAGTATGAACATCCATCAAAACATTAAAAGAGAAGAATTTGACATACAGATTAGTTGCAACCGCATTGGTACACATGTATGCAATGCCTATTTTTTAAACATGAAAATATGTGTGTATGAACTCTAAATGACAATGGAGTGGTTTGCATATTGAAGTATATGTGTGTGCATGAACTCTAAACAAGAGTGGAGTGGTTTGCATATTGATTTTCATCTTTGCATGCTTTGTATTGTTGGAAGTCATATTTTGTAAGTTTTGCATGCTCAATTTTTCCATTTGTTCTCCTAACATTCTATGAGCCATATGATCTTGATTGCAAATTAGATCTATGGTTTATGGTACTTTATTTCCATGCCTTCTTAAAAACTTTTAGAATCTTATAAGTGCCATTGATTAGTGTTGATATTAGAGAATCTTGTGGTTGTCACTTTATGTTACTACCTTTTTCACTACAATGTCAATCATAAAATATAAAGCTCACACTAAATTTTAAGCTTAAGAAAGATATAAAAACCATAATCTTGATTGAAATAAAATCAAATTTTAAATCAAATTTTAAAACTAATATGGAAATTCCAATCTAAATTTAAAATATTTTAACAATTCTTAAATATTTTTTTAATAAATTTCTTATAAGTATGAATAGATATTCAATAATCACTCTAAATCACAATTATAAAAATAGTATTATAAAATATCAAATATCTATTTATAACCATTATAATTATTTGGATCTACATTTAAATAAATGTAAAAAATAGTACCATTTTAAAAAAGGGGATATTCTATGTCTGGTTACTCGTCAACATATCATTGTTCAAACTCGTTACATCGAAGGCGAGGTATCGGCTAACTGTTAAAATCAATGGCTCAAATCTCATAATATCCTATGCAAGACGATTGGGAAAATTTTATCCGTCGATTTTGTTTTGCAAGCAAATGGTGTATGTAAGCAGTTTGACTTGGGCATGCGGTACGGGCTGTGCTTAGGACTCACTCGGATGGCATGGCTTAAACATCACACTAACAAACTTTGACTCCTTATGTGGCAATTGTGGGCCCGTCTCTGTCGCCGACGTCCATTCCCGTTACGTTCAAAAGTATACTAGCCGTTAATTTCATATCCAAACTTTTCTCGCTTAAAATCTCGGTGAATTTCATTTGATCGCATAAGACGAGACATCAATTGCTGATAAAAGGCAGAAAATTCGTGTGTAGATATGAGCAAGGTATTTGAAGCAGAACAAATAAGCAAACGATGGTTGCAGCAGCGATATTGAGAGCTTTGAAACAGTGTATTGGCACCCATCAAATCATAACGGAAGGGGATTAGTTACAGTCAGAAATGTTCTGGTAGACATGTATGCTAAATGTGGAAGCATAGACAAGGAACGTGAAGCGTAGAGCTCTGTTTTTCCACATCCTCTGAGTCTGGGATAGGAGGCGTTCATACTCAGTTTTAATGGGTTGATCTGCAATTATTTGCTTCACTTTTTTTTTTTCTGTCTCATGCATTTGCCATGATTTTTGAGATTCATAGCTCAACCTCTTCTTCAACCGAAAAAACACAAAGCAAGCAGTTGGCCTGAAATGTGGCCTCATTGACTACTATGGTTGCAGGATATGCACAAAAAATGTTTGTTGAAAAGCATTTAGACACTTTCAAACAAATACGCAGGTGTACGACCAAACTCTAAAACCTTTTCCAGCATCCTCCTAGACTGCCAAAACCAGAGCTTTGGAACATGGTATGAACATCCATCACATGATAAACAACGGAGGAATTTTGTCAAATTTTGTAGCTGCAAACGCCCTAGTAGACGACCTGGCACAAAAGTGTAAGAATAGACAAGGTCCATAAACTGTTTGACATAATGCCATAATTATAGGATATGCAAAATTTGGAAACATAGATAATGAAGCTGAATTGTTTCACATAATGCCTCAAAAAAATTGTTCTGAGCCCCTGATAGCAGGAAATTAACAAAATGGATATGTTGAAGAGGTTGTAGAAACTTGCAACCAAATGCTATAAACCAGACAACATTACCTTTACCAGCATCCTCCTAGCCTGTGCCAAATGGGAGCTTCGAAATAGTATAAACATCTTTCGAAGCATAAAGGATAGAAGCATTTTATCGAAAGTAGTTGAGGAATAGAACGATATCCAAGTTTATATGGAGTTGAGAAAGGTTTAGACTTAATGGTATATGGGTAGGGTCAATTATGGGTAGGGTAGAATGATATCTAAGTTTATATGTAGAGAATAATTTGATATAATTGAAAATTTAATATCAAAAAAATATAACTATTTATGTGTTGGTCTAAACATAGTCAATGATATTCTTGTGGACATTTTGGAGGGTATTGTATTTCTTCTTGACATGGGGCTTAAGGTGAATTTTTCCATATCATGTTCTATTGGCTAGATCTTGTATTTTACTTGGAAGTCCTTTGATACATTAATGATTGTGATACCCTCTATGATGCATCAATGTCTAAATTATGTTTTCCAAGAAACAATTATAGTAATTATGAGAAATACATATGTACCTATGTCCAAGTCAACTACTTTAAACTTGAAATTTATGTTCTCACTCTCAAGGAAATTTGTTAGATTGCAATGGAAATGAAATCAAATAGAAACTCTTTATGAAACCAAAGACAATTTATTAGTTAAACCTTTCTCGTGATAATTATAATTTTGTTAACATATTCCAAATGATTCAAATGATTATGATTCTATTCTAGAGTCAAGTCACTTCACACTTAAAAATTACGTTGGACACTCTCAGCGACATTTGTTATGATTGTAAGAGTAAGGAATATTAAACAATAGTTTCTTATGAACACAAAGTTGGAATTTATTAATTATACCAAAGGAATCTATCACAAAGAACCAAAAAAAATGTTAAAAGAAAGGAAAAATTAGTAGTAGACAAAAATAATTTCATTCCTCCTATATGAAAACATGGAAGATTCCATCTTTATGGTTCAAAGAAGAATAAGGAGGCAGATTTCACCAATCTCAATGCCACCTTATTTGAAGACACTACTTCCAAATGGGTTCTAAAGAAAAATAAAAATATTCAAAAAGAATAAGTGGAGCCTAGTCCACAAGTAAAAAATTAACATAAGCTCAATCTACTACTCTGCATACATCAAGCACATTAAGCGACAAATATTATGATTAAACTGGAAATATTGAAAGTGTTTCTAAAAGTATGAGATGAGAACAATCTAAGATATGATGAACCATCTAACATTATTAGTTGAGCTTTGGAGCTTTTATAATCCTTTCTTTGGTAATTAAAATTAGGGATAAGGATCATCTCTCATTCTATTGAAATGTCTTATCTGAATGACGAAAGTTATTTTCTATTGAAATTGCTTATCTAAATGACGAAAGTATGATCTAATTTGAGTTCAATTTTTTTTCATTTAAATTTTTGGGTTTTACTTTTATGAATACATAGTTGATAAGAATTTGATCTAGAGTAGATTGGTTGGCCAAATCTATGCACCTTATCATCACCCCCTAAAATTAAACTCTTTGTTGCAAGTGTGCCCAAGTGAAATAATAGACTAGATATGATTATATTATCCCTATAATTTTAGAAACCTTTTATCTTATGATTGCCAAAATTAAGTGAAATCTTATCCCTAATATAAATTATTGAATTGAAGGTTGGTTATGACTTATACACTATGTGCATTATTCATAGTAAACTCCTAGAAATTGACCCCTCTATCTTTCTATCTACCCCTTCATCGTTGTCTCCATCTCTTTATCTCTATTTCTCCATCTCCCTCTTCCTCTCTCCTTCCATATCTTCATCTCTATATATTTATATCTCTCATTCTCTCACCCCTTTATCTTTCTCAAGGTATACCTATCTCTATGTTTCTCCTCTCTCTCTCTCTCTCACACACACACACACACACACACACTATCACCCCCTCTTTCTAAATCTCTACTTCTTTCTCCTCTCACCATTTCTCTCCCTCTTCCTCCCTCTCTATCTATTTATCTACTTATCTCCAACTTTCTATTTCTCACTCATATACGTGCACTCACTCCTATCTTTCCCCCTCTCTCTCTATCTATCTCCCTCTATATATATCTCTATTACTTGTCAGTGTCACCTTTCTCTCTCACTCTTACCTTTCCATCTCTATCTCCCTACCTGTCCTTTTCAACATCACTCCTTGCTTATCTCTATCTCTATCTCTATCTCCCTCCACACACCCTGTCAAAGGAGTTGGAAACTGCACCATCAAACTAAAGTTTGGTGTATCATTACAACTTGAAGGGGTGCTATATGTTCCAGGCATTAAGAGGAATCTTGTCTCAATATCAGCACTGGAGGACAATGGATACAGAGTGACATTCATGGACAACAAAGTGTTGGCTTGGCCAAAGAACTCATCTATCAAGAAAGCTAGTACAATTGGTCAAAGACAAGGCTACCTATATGAGCTATGCACAGAGCCCAATTTAGCCCTAATTCATGAAACTACAGATGCCAATGAAATCTGGCATAGAAGACTAGGCCACCTAAATTTTTGAGCTTTATCATCAATGGGAGACCTTGTCACAGGTCTACCTAAGCTAAATCAATATCATTCAGGGGCATGCACAGGATGTGGCATAGGCAAAAATACTAAGGGTGCTTTTCAGAGTAGTACTAGGAAAACAAGTAACATCTTAAAGTTAATTCATTTTGATGTATGTGGACCTATGTCTGTAAATTCATTGGGGGGATTTTTGTATTATGTGATATTTGTCGATGACTACTCTAGGAAAACCTGGATCTACTTTTTGAAATGCAAAGAATTAGAAGAGATCCTTAATAGGTTTAAATAATTCAAATCATTAACAGAAAACTACTCAGGAAACAAAATTAAAACCCTTAGAACTGATAATGGGGGGGAATACACATTAGAATTATTTAAAGAGTTTTGTAAAAATTCAGGGATTAAGAGGGAGTTAACAATACCTTACAACCCTCAACAAAATGGGATAGCAGAAAGGAAAAATAGGACAATCGTTGAAGCTGCCAAAGCTATGATTCTTGATCATAATCTAAATATCAATCTTTGGGCAGAAGCAACCAGCATTGCAGTATACATTCAAAACAGATGTCCTCACTCTCATCTTGAAGACAAGACCCCTGAAGAAGTCTTTACAAAATCAAAACCAGATATAAGCCACCTTAGGATTTTTGGATTTCCACTGTATATTCATGTACCCAAGGAGAAAAGATCAAAATTAGAACCCTCTGGAAAGAGAGGAATCTTTGTAGGATACAGTGAAACCTCCAAAGCCTACAAAATATATATACTCGGCCAAAAGAATATTGAACTAAGTAGGGATGTGATCTTTGAGGAAAACTAAGCCTTCAAAAGAGCCCAAAGCTCTCTAGATCCTAAAGTCCATATTCCTAACTCCGACATATATAGAGATCCTACTCTTGAGCTTCAGAGGGAGAATCCTGAGGAAACTATGAGTGAAACTTTAAGTCCACCTAGAGAAAACCTCAAGAAAAGACCACTATGGGCCACCAAAACTGTAGAAGAAGCTTAGAAGTTTGTTGCTCCCTTAGGAACCTTCAGAGAAAGCAAAAGGCCTAATAAATTTGCTAGCTATGTTGCCCTTATGAATGACCTCTCTAAAGCTGAACCAAGCAATGTATCAGATGCACTTGAACATCAAGTATGGAAGGATGCCATGTCTGAAGAGTATCAATCCATTATGAAGAACGATGTTTGGGAGATTGTTCCTAGACCAACCAAGAAATCTGTGGTTTCATCTAAATGGTTGTTCAAAATCAAACATGCTATAGACGACAGTATTGAAAAATACAAGGCCAGATTTGTAGCTAGAGGCTTCTCACAAAGGGAAGGAATAGATTATGAAGAAACCTTTGCACCAGTTGCCAGGTATACCTTAGTAAGAGTTGTATTAGCCATTGTAGCAGCAAAGGGATAGAAGGTACACCAAATGGACGTTAAGACAACTTTCCTAAACGGCGAGATCTCAGAAGAAGTCTACCTAGATCAACCTGAAGGCTTTGAAATTCATGACATAGAGTCTCATGTGTGTAGACTCAAGAAAGCTCTCTATGGGCTCAAACAGGCTCCCAGGGCATGGTATGAAAGAATAGACACCTATCTCTCAGGACTAGGTTTTTCCAAAAATGATGCAGACCCTAATCTCTACTACAAAAGAAATAGAGATGATATGCTAATATTGATCTTATATGTTGATGACTTATTAATCACAGGAAGTGATCAACTTATAAAACAATGCAAGAATGATCTATCTAAAGAATTTGATATGAAGGACTTAGGATTCCTTCATTACTTCCTAGGATTAGATGTATGGCAGAATTCTGACAACATCATACTAAACCAAGGAAAGTACACTTTGGATATTTTGAAGAGATTCAGAGTGCTAAATTGTAGACCCATGACCTCTCCTATGGAAACCAACTTACATAAACTTAAAGAAGCAGCAACAGAGTCACAACCCATTGATTCTGCTCAATACAGACAGATGATTGGGTCCCTGATGTATCTGGTAAATACAAGATCAGATATCTGTTATGCAGTCATTGCTCTAAGTCAGTTTATGTGTGAACCAAAGGAGATACACCTGGTTGCAGTGAAGCACATTATGAGGTACCTACAAGGTACTCTAAACCTTGCTCTCAAATACAAGAAGGTTGAGATAGACTTACATGGATTTACAGATTCAGATTGGGTTGGAAGTGTAACAGATAGGAAAAGCACTTTAGGGTGTTGCTTTAGTCTAGGTTTAGCTATGATATCTTGGATCAATAGGAAGCAGTCTTCTGTAGCTCAAAGTTCCACCGAGGCAGAATACATTGTAGCTTCTATGGCTGCCCGAGAGGCAGTATGGCTTAGGAAGTTGCTTGTAGGATTGTTTGGAGAACCTATGAAACCCACTGTTATACATTGTGACAATCAGAGTTGCATAAAACTTTCAGTAAACCTAGTGTTTCATGATAGATCCAAACATATTGCGATTCCATACCACGATGTGCGAGATATGGTAGATAGGAATGCAATCCAACTGGAATATGTTTGTACAGGAGATCAAACTGCAGACATTCTGACCAAACCCCTTTCCAGAGTGAAGGTTGATCATTTCAGAAAAGGTTTAGGTATGACAGAAAGGTAAATTGCTTTGTAATCTATATTTGAATACCCATAAGATGTTTAATGTGTAAACCTCTTTGTCATGTTAGGACAAATTTTTGGATTCTATCCCCTGGGTTCACATCTAAGAGGTGACGATCTCTCAAGATAGTGAACGCTTGTATGGGGACATTATAAGGTGACGATGTTATAGTGTCCAAACCAGTTATCATGTTGGATCTCTGGTATGTCATGGATGTGCCATGATTGTGTTGTGATAAAACATTTGTATAAAAGTGTTAGTGCACTTATCACAACTAGGATAAGGTGAGAAATTAATCTTTCTCATATGATTATCCTTAAGTATTGCGTGTAGTCAATACTGATATCACATGCTTAGGTGATATCCTGTCAATTGCAAAGATTGTTATAATGAACTCCAGTATCACGTGTTTAGGTGATACTTCATACCAAATGATTAGGTGGTATGATTCCCATGGATGACTAAAATGATCACTATCAATTAAATTATGATGCTTGAATATATTGTTTACATTCATCTTACCTAGCTAAGAGGGAGTGTTAATGCATAATAGCTTCGGTAAGATAAATGATTGAATGAGAGATAAATGAAGTCTCTCATTCAATCATTTATCATATCAATAACTATGATAAAACCATCAAGCAATTAATTCATCCTTGATAGCCATTCTATATTTGCATATGGACAAACTATTGATTAATCATACTATGTATCTTCCTCATGTTCATCTATCTAATGAATCTTGTATTTAGATGAATATCGATTAAATAAATAATGATGACACCGATTAATATATTATCGGATTGCATATTATATTAGATCGGGTTGCATATTATATCGGGGTGCATGTAATATATATGGGAATGCTATATCTATATATGTATCCTTCTATCTATCCATCATCTTCTCCCATCTCTCTTTCCCTCTCTCCCCCTCTATCTTTATAGGTTTTGTTTTAGCTGTTTTTTAATCCTTTTAAGTGGATGCATAGTTGATTTGAAGATATCAATTCTCCATTTAGATTAAACAACATCATTTTGTAAATGGCCTAAAAAATGGTCTCATGTATTATGCAAATGTATGTAAAAAATAGACCATTTTTTTTCTAACCTACCTTCCACACCTTTTCGGCGTACCCATTGCACACCAAGGTGCAATTGCTAGTTGGTAAACTATCCTATCGTGCTATAGGAGTTCAATGTATTAGTGCAAAACAGCTAGTCTAGTTACATGGGAGTCTACAAGAGGACATAAGAACATATTACAATACATTATTTACACTGTGTGAAGGAAAAGATCCTGGATTAGGGGGCACTGAAATTTACGTCATTCCTTCTAGCATCTGAACCACTTTCTTAATTAATGATGGTCTGAGAGACAGATCTTCCTGAATAAACCAAAGTCCCACCAACACCACTCTTTCCAATTGTCTTACCTTCACACTCTTGCAATCTTGTTGCTCAACTAATTTTGAAAGGCTCCCATGTTTGAAGCAGTCATATGTCCAATGAGACAACATTGTTTCATTTTCTGGAACATCCTATTGCAACATTTTCCTCCAGCATATGACTTCCAAAGCTATATCATGAAATTGAAAAAATTACTTTCACTTTAGCAGCTTTTAATCAACATTGTGAAGCCAACGAATTTTTATTGCATTCAAAAGCGTGTTTGTCTTTGCCTGGCCAAATTTTATGTTACTCGCGATAGTTAATTATTGTTTAATAAATTGCTAAAATAGAGAATTCAAATTTTTGAAAGGGTATCTGATTGCTATAGTGGTGTATCTGGTTTTGCTTCATCTATGTAAAGCTCAAATTTCCTTAGATGTGCCCTCCCTCAAACTCAAAAAGTCTCCCAGCAGTCGTGTCCTCCTCCATTTTTGGAATCAATTTACAAATAGGTAAGTGAACAGAAATGGTCAGCATTGAAGAAAAAACCTGGCACGGTAGCATCCAAGGCCAGAAGGAGTTATCATATAAAATCGCCATTGTCACTCATGCCTGGCAATCCAGTCCCAACCGCGGTAAGCGGTTTTTTGGGTTGCATTAAGTGGTTTTCTAGATGTCAAAATTGGATGAGATTTTTGCCCGACTTGCGTGAGACACTTCCCACCAACCCGTGCATCTGCATAAAAGTTCATTTCCGCCATCGTTGTGATCTTCTTTCAACCGAGTTTCAAAACCTATAAACACAGGTCTTCAGGCATTTCTGTTGGCACAAGGTGGTTCGTGAGCTGCATGATTGAAGCGGTTCGGAAGTGAGTGCAGGTTTCATAGTGCAACTTTCAGATGGGAGTGGTAGATTAATGCGTGAGCGCATAGAATTCTGGTACCGCAAAATAAAATCCGACAATGCAAGCGTGAGACACTTCCAGTGGGCTATGCCCAAGTTAAAATAGCCTATCGGCTAAAGACACAAATTTGAAGTTCTGTCGATTACACCATCAATTTTACTTCCATTTTGTCCATTGTAACTTCTATATCAGCTCACATTACTTTTAACAACATATTTTTACATTTCTTTTATTTTGGCCCTACATTTTTTGCTTAAGGACAAAAAAGCTCAGTCATTTCACTTGTACTTTAAGCTTTGTTATTTAGTTGTGTTGATGGTTGTTGTTCTGGTTGTCTTAATGGAATCCTATTTGAAGGGTTCATGCACTATTTTGGCACTTTAACACATGGTAAATGTTTATTTTTTAAATGAAAAATGTAATATTTTAATTAATCACAATGCATGGTTAGAGTCATCGTTTTTTAAAAACTTTTGGTCAATTGTTGGAAAGAAATATAGTTTGTGAAGGCTTCAAGTTTTTAATTTGATATTTTCTTGAACTCGGTCTTGAGTTTAGATTGTATGAACATACATGTTTCCTTATGCATTTCAACATTGAGGGAATGGAGCTTCAACTCTTCTTGGGGAAATAGCTAAAACCTATGTGATTTGAGAAAGTTATTTGGATTTTGCCCGTATATTCCTATACTAGATATGTTCATTGCAATATGATTTTTCCTTGAAAATCTCAAATCTCATATGAAATAAATTTGAGATTGAATTCTATTCTTCTCATCTTTCTTGTGTAATAGGATTTTGCTGAAGACTTTCTGCAAGTTGTAAATTTGGCTTATAGCTAACATATATATTGATTAATAAGTGTGGTTGTTTATTTCTATTTTTTTCACGGGGGCTAAGATTTGTGAGTATTACAATCTAGAAAGTCAAGCAAGGACCTTCACAAAGTAGTTTTTGCCACCTGATACGGGTGCGACTCTATAGGTTGAAACCTCTTAAGCTAAGAGCCAAGAACCGAGGCATATCCATTTTGCCAAATTCGTCGAGGGCACAACCTAGGCTTCATCCCTTATGATGTTGGAGCCCTACACTCAGGAAGAATTAATCCCTGGCAGGCTCATTTGAATAATAATTAATTATAATTTTAAAAATATTTAAAAATTAATTTAATAATTTATTTTTAATTGTAAACAAATATTTTCTCAAATTAGTTTATCTTGATATGCATAATATAATAATATAGTTTTAATAATATTATTGTTGAATAGACTTAATTTTATTACTTGAGTGAAAATTTATCGTATATATATTGAAAAATATATTCTATATGTATTATAGTTTATGTAGAACATTGATAATAATTTCCATTGTTTATGATCTTGCACAAACTCACAACATATCAATGAGACGATCTAGTCATCCCTTAAAGATCTACAACTTTAACAATCCATCACTCCTCAACCTTGAACAAAAGATACAATGGATTTATATACCCTTGAATGTAGAGTTCTTCTTTTAGTTGTGATGGATGCCAATGTTTTCCTAGCTTCCACAAGGCAACAAATTGCCTTTTATAGGCTTTCTTTCCAAGTGAAGACTATCCAAAACAATGACACCAAAGTCTTATCGTGTAATAGACATTCAATAAATTGGGAATGGCTATCCAACCCCTAGAATGCACCAAATATCTATTATAATGTATAAAGGATAATGATATCTTGGTGCATTCTAGGGGCTGGATAGTTGTTTCCTAATAAATTTGTTTACCCTTGCATGTAGAGTTCTTCTTTCCCTAGCAATGGAGACCAATGTTTTTCCAACTTCCACAAGACAACAAATCGCTTTTCTAGGCTTTCTTTCCAAGTAGATATTATCTAGAAATATGAGACCAAAGTCTTGCCTTGTCATCTTTGTCATGTAATAGACTTTTGGTGAAGACTTTCTATAAGCTGAGAATTAGGACAAAGCTAACACAAACATTATTTCAATACTTGTGGGTGTTCTACATGTTGGAAAGTGTTGGGCCTTAGTAAAAAATTAAAATTTTCTTAATGTTTGGACCCAAGTTATTTTTGCATTTGTGTTTTCCTTCTTAGTTTCATTTTGTCAAAAGACTTTTCATTGTCAAGAACCCCTTGAATTTCCTATGTCTAAGTGTCACTAGGATTTTTTACTATAATAGTTGGAGCTTCAAAGTATATTTTACTCTTGTCCTCAGTATTCATCAAACAATAGGCCCAACAAGTTAAATATGGGCATGGTTATTGACATGTGAGGGTGGTAGAGACTTGCCTTCCTACTCAATGTGTTGAAGAAACTACATTAATTTTTGTCAAGGCAATTATGGTATGCTTGAGTCTTTCCTTGGTATTATAGTTTGAAGAGATTTGATCACCAAGAAGGAACCATTGAATAAAGAGGTGTTTTAGTTTGATCGAAGTAGGTTTTTATCAACTCCCTTCATTCTAGGGTGAGTAGCAATAGCGAAACTCCACTCTAGGGTGAGTAGCTATAAGGGAAAGGGCTTTATGGTGATGTGGGCTTTTATAGTTGGGACAATGATTGACAACCTAAGGCCACTACATGCCAACTAATGTGTTAAAAATCTAGTATAAAATTCACCCCTTTTTTTTAAACTGTATTTATAATATGTAAGCAATAGTATATATTAAATCAACAATGTGTCCAATCAATGATACGATCATTACTTTCCACTTTCCCAAATATAGGTGAATTTAATTAGATATTTTTATTTCCATTAAATAACCACTTGTATAGAAATAGTGACTAGACATGTACAAAGCTAGTTCACATTTCATCCATTATAGATGTGATGGACAACCAACTTCCAAACACATTACACCATATTACAAACACATTTTTACCATATTACAAACAAAATTGTTCAGTTTATCATCCTTGGTTCCCAACTTCTAGTTCAACCACATCCAACTACACCCCTCTATGGAAATTCGGCATACAAAAATTATAAAACAACACCCAAGCTCACCATGTTTATCAATTTAACAAAATAGTCAAATAGATGAGAATATGACAACATGTAATGCATTATATGTATACCCCTATGAAACCCACAATGATACGTGCTATGTAATGTATTATATGTATACCCCTATGAAACCCACAATGATACGTGCTATTTATTTCATCCATGCCAAATTAAATAAAATACGCATAATTTCAAATATCTAAATGCAACTCTCACATCAAATTAATATCCTCCCAACTCAAAATCATTCATAGAATCTACCTTACACTCCCCATCACTTCTACCAATTATTTCATCTAAATCTAGACAAATTCCCTCGAACAATTCAAATCCATCCATTTACAGACAAATGCCTAGTTATGCAACAAACCTATATTAGACGTTAAATAATTCTCATTCCCAACTCCATATATCTGATGTGATAGTTCCAAAAACTTGTTGGAGGCTTCTTTCAATACCTATAAAAGCTTCTTTCAAACACCTATTCCAACTTACAAGATATGTATATTTGAAAGATCATCTAATATTACATTTTTCAAATTGATTAATATATGTTCATTATTCTTTCATCCATGTTTTTCTTCTCCAAAATTTTGTTATAGTGTAGGCTAATTGTTTTTATAAATCTAAAATGAAAATCATATATCATTGTAAATTGTAGGTTTATGTTTATGTTATAAAAATAAATTACCATCACAGATGTTCCCTACAATGACAAACCCACACCACCATTGTTCCATCTCCCCTGCAAACTATTATGTTCTATATTAAACCCAAAATGTGTAACTACTAAATCTATATACAAATATATTTTTCCCTTTTTGAAATTGATTATCTGACACACACACACACACACACACACACACACACACACACACACACACACACACACACACACACACACACACACACACACACACACACACACACACACACACACACACACACACACACACACACATGTACACACACACATATATATACATGTGTGTATGTATATATATATTGTGGTGGTGGGAAAAGCGAGATAGGGTGACTAGAACCTAATCCCACTTTAGCCAACACATTGGGAATATGAAAGAGCCTAGGGAGATAACTCACTTTGGCTACTTCTTATGGAAAAGAGAGAGCCAAGGATTATCTCTTAGGGTTTCTATTCCTCTTGTTGCAAATGATGAGAAAAACTAGGGTTTGAATGATCAACTAGACTAGGAGATAAATAATGAAGCATAAATGAACTTGAAATTAAAAAAAATTGCAGATCTGAAACTAAGATACTGGCATCATGAAAGGGGAGGATTCTGGATGTGTACCTGATGCTATAAATTGAACAAAACTGACTTGGACTAAGGTGCCAAGCCACTATCTTGTTTCTGCAGACATGAGGCTGCAATTGAGACACTGCAAACTGGAGGTCCTAGGTCTGCAACCTGTCAAATTTGACTGCAAAATGGAGGGACCAGGGGGCCACGCCCCTTTCCTTGACAGATTTTTGTATTTTTGGTACTTTTGAGTGGTTCTGATGCCTTTTCCAGATCTGAAACTGCCTCTGGATGCCTGTTTCTACACCTGCAATTGAAAAGGGAAGGTTTGAGTGGCTATATGGGGTTTTGCCTTATTCAAACCCCTATTTTGGTGATTTACACCTCCACAAATAGCCGATAATGTACTTAAAATGTGTGTGCTAGAACCTCATGTGTATGCAAGATCCTAAAATGAAAGAAACTAGAGCTACCCTGTGCATGAGAGTAAACCCTAAATGTAAATGTGAATGTAAATAAAAATGCTTCAAACCAAAATGCTAAATGATATAAAACATGAATGTAAATATGCAAATTGATGTAAAGAAGCTCATACAAAGACATGAAAATAACATGAACTAATACCAATCCCCAAAGGAGAGATATTGCGACTAGATCTCCTATTATTCTTCAATGTCTTCAAGGCTCCTAATTGATGATGAATGCTTGATTAAATGTTTTTAAATGGTATTGAAGACTCCACATAGGCTTCTCTTTCACTACATAGAAGGCTCCTTATGCTTGCTTTGTTGAAAACTCCCTTAGATTAGATAGATCTTAGTTGCCTTCAAATGAAGAAAGAGAGCTCTTATGAATGAAACCTAGATCGTAATTTCAACTTAATTATGCCTTTAGGCCGACCTAGGAGTTGGATTTCCCGCCAATCTTTTGGGGTTAAGCATTATAATATCATAGAATTGTGCTTCTGAAATATCAGGAAAAAAGTCGAGGACCATGTGCACTCCCACCACGGTCCGACCAACTTTTCACCAAATTTTTCAGGGTCGTTAGATATGATGATATTAGAGCGAATCCCAAAGTTACATATGATTTCAAGATGTTTTGATATGCGAAATCGGGCCTTAAAGGTCAAAATAGGACATAATTAGGGTTTATGATTAAATGATTTTTTGGAGGAATAAAATGAAAAGGGGCACGCTTCGGGTAAAGGGCCTAATTTTATAATGTGTGAAGTGATGAAATAGGACTTTAGATTTAATTTAATTAATTAAATGATTAAAGGAAATGCAAGATTCAAGATACACTAAGGCGGGTGATAACCTAAGTGTGAAATTGTACCACCCTAGCAAGGGTGTACAATTTACGACACTACATTTAGCCCCCACTTTAGCGGTCATATGACACTGCGTGCATATGCAAGCTAAAGTAAAGAAAAATAAACATTCATGAAAAGGATATGTCCATAAGTTGTCGGATGAAGCCCCCAACGGTACTGTAGTACACAGTTAGGATCCACAGCCTAAAAAACCACATGTTAGATAAAATCACAAAATCACCTAAATGCTTACTAAGGAAGGTGATGAAAATTCATGGGTAGCTATATGCCTCACCTTGTTTCGGCTTGCCAATTTTAGTGAGTTGAAATAGGGTATCATGTTTACCACATCGAATTGTGAAAGAAGATTTATGATAAATGCTCACAAAAAGATTTGATACAAGATCAAAAACTAATGGAGAATCATTTGGTAAGAAAGAGAACTAAGCCTCAATTCCAACACAACAAAGAGTGTGAGTGTAGCGTCCTAAAATTGCGACACTTGCAATTTTGACTGCATTTGGGTCTTCACGATGGCGGCGCAATGTTGAACCTGAATGGAGACCCTGAAACCTGCTTGCGACATCAAAAACTGCATCTTTCTGCACCTTGGCCTAATCCTTCCTTGCACCCTGCTATCTCGGGAGGTGGGACCATGGCGCCCAGCGCCCTGGTCCCTGGCCCTATTTTGGGCCCGGTCTCTTGTTGGGCATCGGGTCTTTAAGTTTGCAATTTGGAAAACAATGCTTCTAGGTCGGCCTAAGGTTGGAAAAATCAGTCTCTCAACCGTAATTGACGAGTATATAAACTACTTTTCCTCTCCTAGAAAGGGAGAAAGGAAGAAAATAAGCAAGAGCAAGACGCGGAAGCGATATTCAAACATCCAAACATTCAAGCATTCAAGCATTCCTTCAAGCAATTGAGCATTCTAAGTCTCCATTCAAGGCTGGGTGTTGCATTCAAGACAAGGATTCAACCATTGAAGAGGAGATCACCTACAACATACAACATACAACATCATTACGCCTTCACATGTAAGAATACAAACATTCTTACAACAAGGTATCAGTACTTGTTTACATTACAAACATTTACATTTACAACATTCTCATTTCTTGGTTAATTCCAAAATTGGGGTTTGACCTAAAGGCAAACCCCTAATCCCTAACCCCCCAATCGTCCTCTCTTTTATGTGTGTAGGTTGCAGGTACGCGGCTGTAATTGAAGATCTAGAATCCTTGCGCAGAGACGAACAGATCCCCCTTCATTTCGTGGATTTTTCGGAGGACCGTGTGCACTCCGGGCGCCATCGTCCCGTCAACTTTCGCCCAAATTTGCAGGACAACATCGTCTCAACATTTTACTGCTAATTTCAGGTCCGTAGCTTCATCTTGTGTCCCTATCTCCGTCTACAAGCGAATCTTTCTTACTTTACATGCATTCCTAGTTCAATCATTCTATCTACATTCTTTACAAAAGAGGGTATCCTTGATGTCTCCACCCTTGAAACTCATTTAGAATCCAGTCTTGCATTGTGTGGGATTGGATCTTGTGGGTTTCAACCCCTCTTTTGAATGTAAAGTCTCTCCTAAGTGAAAACCGTCAACCCGAGTGACCCTCCTTTCTCTCTCCTTGGATTTGGGGGGGGAACACCTAGGGTTCGATTTTTCCGCTTTACATTTTGGTGAACCCGACGTGAACATCCTAATTTTGATTATTCATGGTTAGATCTGAAAAATTTGCTTCCTTAATTTTATTTCCATGTTTGATCTTTTGCAAATTTTAGAGGTTAATTGCATAAAAACCCTAAAATTTTCTTTTTAGTAATTGAGCTTGTGAAATGTTTAATTGTTAATGCTTGTTTCAGATCTACCCTTCTATTGCAAATTGTCAATTCATATTTGTGCTTTAATTCTGAAAATTAAGTGGTTAAGTGTCAAAACCCTAATTTTTAAAACCTTCTTGATTCAACCTTTAACCAATGATTTCACTGATCAAAACACCTCCAAATCAGCTATAACTTTGGATTCCACAACAAAATCACAATATCTCTCATCCCTGAAAATTTTGAAAAAAGTTGCGAGGACCTTGTGCACCCCGAGCACCATCGTCCCCGACATTTTTTCTGAAATTTCGGGAGCTAGATCTTACTATATTTTTCTGTTAAAATCCAGAATCTTGGCTGATTTTATCAATTCTAACACTTTCAAAATTAAAGTCAAAGTTGGTCTAGTGATTGCTTGGATTAAGGCTTATAATCATTCAAAATTTGTTGAAATTGAAATTTGTGTCAAAATTGTGTTTCTTACAGTCCTAAATCTGAAAAGTGTGTTGGCATTCATTCGAAATTTCAGTGCTTTATTCAAATTTTTGTAGTTTATGACTTTTGAAATTAAGTGTTTAATTGCAACAACTTTGATTTCCACTTTCAAAATTGAATTTTGCATGAAATTGAGTCAACTTTTAAATTTCAAAGCTTGCATTGCTTTTAGGATTCCCTCTAAAATCATAAAATTCAAAATTTCAGTTTCCCTCTCTTTTTCAAAATTCAAATTTTTCATTTTTCAACAATCTTGGTAGGGTTCAATTTTGAGATTGCAACTTTAATTTGGCCTATCTACAGATCGTAAAATCACTCAATTTTTTCAGATTAGCTTTAAAATAATCATAGCTTTCATCCCTGAAAATTTCGAAAAAAGTTGCGAGGACCGTGTGCACTCCGTTCACCACAGTCCCTGACATTTTTTCTGAAATTTCGGGAGATTGTCCTGATTGTATTTAACAGCTTAAATCTAGGAGATTGGCTGATTTTATTGAAATTTTCTACCTCTAAAATTCAAAATCTTCTCTCTCTCTCTAGTGCATGAGTTTTACAACAATAAGCCCTACTTACACTATTCCCGTTAGATGAAGCCTTAGAATTAAGTCTTTCCAAGGTTTAATTACTGAGGAGATGGAACCTAATTTGAATGGCCTTTTTAATGAGGACATGGGTAATTCCTCTAATCCTCTTAATGATGAAGAAGTTCTCCATGAGGTTCCTGTAGAACAACTTTCGAAATTGGATAACCAATTTGATGATTTTCAGCGATGGATGTCTCAAGAATACCTCGATAGTCAAGCTCTTTCATTAATTGAGGGTCTAAAACGTATGGTTCAAAGTGATAAGAAGGGAATTGATATTTTGCGTAGTATTGCACACATTGTGGATTCGAATGTGATGCCTATGAAGAGTTGTGCCGAAACTTTAGGTTATACACAACTTCCTTCTCAAGTCAATCATTCTATTCCTTTGACAACTCCTATTGCTAGTATACCTACTTTTACATCAAACATAATGACTACTTTGATACAAGACATTCCACCTATGATCACCAGTCATGGGGGCAATCCTTCCTCTTCAATCAACCCTCTTCCTTCATTCAATCCTACTTCTTCATTCATTCCTTCAATGAGTGTTCCTTGTAGTGTTCCTCCTTTCCAATCATCTCCTATGACTAACTATCATAGTGTCCCGCCACCTTACTCTCAATCGATACCTTCTTTCAATAACATAATACCTCCATCACAATCTAACACGTCTAATATGAACTCTTCGACTGAAGCGACCATTAACAATCTTGCACAAACTGTCTCTTCTTTATAGCAACAAATTGCCTCTATGAATCAATCTAAGTTTAGTGTGCCCACATTTGATGTTGCGACCCCACTTTCTCTTGACATTGTTCGAGCTATCCCCCCTAAACATGTTGAAATCCCGCAATTGGAGCTTTATAATGGTAAGGGTGATCCTCTAACACATGTTAAGACCTTTCAAACAATATGTACCGATTTTGCTCATGACCAAAGGTTGCTTGCAAAACTGTTTACTAGAACATTAAGAGATAAGGCTCTACAATGGTATTGCTCGTTGCCTTCCTATTCTATTACTTCTTTCCAACAACTTGCAAATGCTTTTATTCAACAATTTCAAAACAATATAAGTCCTAAAGTTACTTTGATTGATTTAATGCATTGTAAACAAGGTGTTAAAGAAAAAGTGACTGATTTCATTGGTAGATATAAGCATTTTTATGCTCAAATTTCATTTCCAGTACCTGACAATGATATTCAAAGAATCTTTATTTCTAATTTACAAAAAGATATTAGAGAAAAACTTCTGTTTTCTGAGTTTACTTCTTTCCAACAGTTGTGTGCAACTCTTCACAATTATCAACTGACTGTGAGTCAAATGGAACAAGCAAATCCTATGGCTCCGAGTGATAAGGGTGATAGTAGTCAACAACCATTTGGGAAGTTTAAACCGAACAGAGAGTCCATTAAATTCAATGAAAACATCATCAATAACAATGTGAATGCAGCATCAGGTGTGCCTCCTATTTCTAAGTTTTTCAAGAAAGAAAGAAAGTTTACTAAATCATTGCATAGTATTATGAATAAGTTATTGGAACAAAATGTGCTTACTCTCCCTCCTATAAGGCAAATAGATCCTACAAAGATTAATTCACCCTATTTTGATAACAAATCTTTTTGTCAATTTCATTGTCAACCTGGGCATTATACTGAAAAATGTTTTGCTTTAAAGGGTAAAATTCAAGATTTGATTGATAATAATACTATCTCTGTTTCTGGTGATAATAATAAAGGCAACACATCTGTAGCTCCTCCTAACTAAAATCTTAAGATTTTTACTGATCCATTACCTTCTCATACCTCTAATGTGATTGAGACTAATGATTCCTCTTTCTCACCTGATAGTCTTGTATCTATGACTCCGAATGTGATTAACTTTGTGGAGCAGCAGAAAATCCCTAAAGAACCTTCCATCACATTTGATTCCAGTGAAACTATCAGGGCACTTGATGGTCCTTTATATATAGTTGCAAAAGTCAAGAATACACCTTGCCATGGAGTGCTTATTGATCCTTCTTGCATGGTTAATGTCATTACTGAAGAATTTCTTTTTACTTTGCAATTGAATCAAGTGATCTATGACGAAATAAATGTGGTTGTGAAATTGTTTGATGCATTTTCTTCTCCTGCAGTTGGTTCTATTACATTACCTATTGAGGTCCATAACAAATCCCTTGATGTCAATTTTTCTATTATTCCATCATCCGAACAATTTCGTGTGAAGCTAGGCTATCCTTGGCTATCTTCCATGAAAGCTATCGCTTCTCCTATTCACAAGTGTTTGAAATTTCCCCATAATGGTGAAGTTGTTACTATCAATCATAGTCTCTTTAAACCAGCTGAAAGAACTTCTAGCATTCCTATTGATTATTTTTGGCCTAAACAATTCCAATCTCTTCCACCGTAGAGTGATCATCTTTTCAAATCTTACCAAAAGTGGAAAAAAGATATGATCCTATCTCTAAGTGAACCTAGAACACCCAAACTTGATATTCCTATCGTTCTTGAGAAGGAAGTTCTTCCTTTGAAAGATAAAACTAATGTCTTCCCTCAAGAAGATTCCCAACCCATCCCTATGAATGTGACTATGCCTATATCTAATAAACTTTCTAAAAGTAGACCTATACCTCCTCGTCATGATGGACTTGGTCTCCTTCCTAAACCAAATATCCCTCCTTTATATGGAGCAGTTCCTCCTCCTTCCTCTTATAGAGAGAAGAGACCTTCCTCTTCTCCTATTATTCAACCTAAGAGACCACAACCTAAACACCCAAGTGATAAGGATGAGAACATTCCTCCTCCTCAATCTTCTCAACTTCCTACTAAAACTAGACGAAATCGTTCTGCACGTGAACGCCGACGAAAGCGTCGTCTTAGAGCTCAGGCAGCTGCTTTTCAAACTTTGCAATCCCCCAAAACACCTTCAGCTAGTATTATTCCATTTTCTCCTCAGCTAAAAATTGAGCCAAAATCTCCTAAACATAAGATGCATGATGGTCTTGATCCTGTGCGAGTTAAAGATCCTATTTTTATAAATCTTGATGATGATATAGATGAAAATGTTATTCATGATGAAAATGTTACTTCTTTTCATTCTGATAGTGAATATGAATATGTTGATGTTGATAACCATTTATCTAACGCATTTTCTAAAGCACTTATCCTAGCTCCGAGACAAGAACAACGTGGCTTGGAACATGAACATAGCCCTTGTTTGGATCTTGTGATAGCTCCATCTGTTGTGTTGGATGTTCCTCCTCTAGCATGTTTCCTGCCTTCCCAATATATTGATCAGCAAGATCGGGGGGTGGATGACGTGCTAGACTAGTTTCATTAGCATAGCAGACTCTCTCCTCCTCTCTTGATCTCTTTTGTTACTTCTTCTATGTGTTATTCTCATTCTTCTATTTGTTGTCCTTAGTGTTATCTACTTGAGGATGATGCAAAGCATTGAGATCTCTCTTGGTCTCTCTCATGTTGACTCAAAAGACACATGTGTTCCCTTCTTCTAGGTGACCTTCCTTGATTGGGGAATGAAGAACAATTATGCATACATACATATGATATACATGAATTATCATATAGCATACTGACCCCGAGGAAAGCGAAGTCACCTCGTGCTTTGTGTTTTGTGTCTATTATCCTTGGGTTTATCTCACACTTGGGGGCTAAATCTTTGTGATAATGTGCTCCTTTCCCTTCTCATTTCTTATATGTATCACTACCTTAAAGCAATCACCCCCGATGAGGCATGTGCGATCGCTTTAACGTAGGGGGGCATACACCCCGTTCATATCTCTTCAAGATACTTGAAAATTTCTTGGCGAATTTAGCTTTGCCTTGAAAATTTTTGGTATTTTTCTTGCATGACTCATAGTGAGGGAACCTTACTACTGACAGTCATGGTTCTCCCTCGTGATCTTCCCTTTTACTTTGTCAATCGAAGTCATAAGATCCTTAGTCCACTGGGGGCTTGGTGTATCTTGCCTCCTTGACGTGGTGAAAGTTTTTCAATGTTGTTTCCTTGTACTTTATCGGAAGTATGGGCGTACGCTTATACTCCTGCTAAAGTGGGGGCTAAATGTAGCGTCCTAAAATTGCGACACTTGCAATTTTGACTGCATTTGGGTCTTCACGATGGTGGCACAATGTTGAACTTGAATGGAGACCCCGAAACATGCTTGCGACATCAAAAACTGCATCTTTCTGCACCTTGGCCTGATCCTTCCTTGCACCCTGCTGTCCCGGAAGGTGGGACCATGGCGCCCAGCGCCTTGGTCCTTCAGGACCATGGCGCCTAGCGCCCTGGTCCCTGGCCCTATTTTGGGCCCGGTCTCTTGTTGGGCATCAGGTCTTTAAGTTTACAATTCGGAAAACAATGCTTCTAGGTCGGCCTAAGGTCGGAAAAATCAGTCTCTCAACCCTAATTGACGAGTATATAAACTACTTTTCCTCTCCTAGAAAGGGAGAAAGGAAGAAAATAAGCAAGAGCAAGACGCGGAAGCGATATTCAAACATCCAAACATTCAAGCATTCAAGCATTCCTTCAAGCAATTGAGCATTCTAAGTCTCCATTCAAGGCTGGGTGTTGCATTCAAGACAAGGATTCAACCATTGAAGAGGAGATCACCTACAACATACAACATACAACATCATTACGCCTTCACATGTAAGAATACAAACATTCTTACAACAAGGTATCAGTACTTGTTTACATTACAAACATTTACATTTACAACATTCTCATTTCTTGGTTAATTCCAAAACCAGGGTTTGACCTAAAGGCAAACCCCTAATCCCTAACCCCCCAATCATCCTCTCTTTTCTATGTGTAGGTTGCAGGTACGCGGCTGTAATTGAAGATTTGGAATCCTTGCACAAAGACGAACAGATCCCCCTTCGTTTCGCGGATTTTTCGGAGGACTGTGTGCACTCCGGGCGCCATCGTCCCGTCAACTTTCGCCCAAATTTGCAGGATAGCATCGTCTCGACATTTTACTGCTAATTTCAGGTCTGTAGCTTCATCTTGTGTCCCTATCTCTGTCTACAAGCGAATCTTTCTTACTTTACATGCATTCCTAGTTCAATCATTCTATCTACATTCTTTACAAAAGAGGGTATCCTTGATGTCTCCACCCTTGAAACTCATTTAGAATCCAGTCTTGCATTGTGTGGGATTGGATCTTGTGGGTTTCAACCCCTCTTTTGAATGTAAAGTCTCTCCTAAGTGAAAACCGTCAACCCGAGTGACCCTCCTTTCTCTCTCCTTGGAGTGGGGGGGGGGAACACCTAGGGTTCGATTTTTCCGCTTTACAGTGAGGTTTTGAGAGCTCTCTAACACAAGATGAAAGATTTAAATGGAAACAAATGCAAAGATAGGGAAGAAGAGACAGAAAGCATGAATACACACTTTGGTGATCCATGAGAAGAGAAAAGGAACCATGGACATCTCTCCCCTAAAACTAGGTGATCCATGTAAGGGAAGAGAGTGAGAACACCGTTAGTTCCACTCAACCTCGCGCATGTTTGTGCAAGTAGAACAAGGATACCTACCTTCAACACCAAGAAGATATCCATCAAGCAAAATATCATAAATCCAAGAAAGAGAGGGAATACTCTTCAAGCAAGGATAAGATAGTTGAAAATAGATATCTTTCTATATAAGTGTAAAGGAGATCCTTGGAGAAGATATCTTTGTTCAAAAGACATCTACCTTCAAGAGGAGTTGTCTTAGACAAATATAACATCCTCTAGAATGAATGAATGCAAGAGTTTTGAAAAGAGTAGAGGATTGAGATGACATCAAAGAGAGATTATTTATAACAACACTCTTCTAAGAGAAGGCCAGAGATCCTCATCAGGGATATGCACATGCACAAAATAGAAGGGTTTATTATAAAAGATACTACTCAATGAAGAAAATAAACTGATGAATGATTAAAGAATTCCAATGCCAAGGAGGAGGTCCCAATTAAGGATATGTACTTAAGATCCCCATTAGGGATGCTTGTTCCAATATGAGAGAAGGAATTAAAATATGAATACACCTCTACAATCAATAAGAAATCCTTATAGAAGACACTACTTCACAAAGGGGAAATTTCAATCTTAAGGAGAGATGTTTGAAATCACTCTTTCCCCCCATATATATATATAGGGAGAAGATATGAGATAGAAATAGGCTATTATGTTGCTTCTAGAAGTATGTTTGCATGTGAATTTATACCATCATGAATGGCAATGAGTAGTAAATGAGCTACCAATGTCACATAATGATGAGCAACATAATAGCCATTAATGTTATTTAAAGATATGATAGATTGAATGAGGTATTTGAATATGACATTTTAAATGCTCTACTATAAGTGAGATTAAAAAAATGTATAAGATGATGAAGGTTAAAAGGTCTCTAGAAAGAGAGAAGTTTATAGAAGAAGAATAGACCACTAAGTCATACTTCTCTTGCACACAAGAAATCTTAGGAGAGGGATAAGTGTAATTCATTAGAGCCTTATTCCTGGGAGAAAGGGTTTTATAATGAGTATAAGGTAAAGTCTCATAAGTGGGATTATAAATCTCTTGAGGAGATTCATAAAGAGATTTGTTCATCACCAAGATTTCCTTATGAGGGGGATGAGTGTTGAAAGAAGTAGGAGATGATTTAATTGAGGCGAGTTTATCATCACTACTAAATATAGCAATCACATTGAGAGATGGTCTTTTATATGCTTTGGTGGGCTTAGAAGGATTATATCCAAGTCCAAATGAAGCTTCATGTGTATTATGTTCTAAAGGAACTTTAATTCTTTGTTCATTTGTGCCACAACCATTTCCATCATAGCCACTCTTAGCTAAAATGTGAAAACTAGGACCATAAAGGGATGCCAAATCAGAAAGAGATGGTGATGACCCATAGGTCTCAGTGCTATATTAATTAGAGGAAGGATTTGAAGAATTATTTGAATTAGAAGTAGCCACAAAGTTGTTACTTAGTTTCTTAGACAAGGCGGGTTTCTCTTTAGGTTCTTCTATAGATTTCTCCTTCTCAGTCTTAGATCTGTTACAAGGTAGCCTATATTCTCCTATTAAAGTAGGAGTAAAGTCTAAAGATCCCCAATCATCATTTGCGAGCACTTCTTCAGGAGAAAAGAGATCCTTGGGAGGAGATCCTGATTGAGTAGAAGAATTATGAGTACTAGAAGGAACAAGATCATCGAAGGGATTGGATGTATTTGAAGAAGTAGGGGGATTAGGAGAAGAATGGGAAGTAGTTGAACAAGAAGATCCAGATTTTAATTGTTCTTGAAATTTGGTATCAGCTAAAAAGGTGTATGTCATATTGTTATAAATGAATTTGACTTGCCTATGCAAAGTTGAGGAGACAACTTGCATGCTATGAATCCAAGGTCTCCCTAATAGAAGGTTATATGTCAAATTACTAGGCATAACATGGATAGGTGTAGGTAACATAATAGGGCCTACCTTAACAGGCAAGCCTATGACACCTAGAGATTGTTTAGTAACATTATTAAATCCCCAAATAGTAAGAGAAGAAGGTTTGATGAGAGCACGATCCGCTTTAATCTTATCCAATAAGTCCACACCACAAACATTAAGGCTAGATCCATTGTCCATAAGGATTCGTCTTATAGCACTATCATGGATAATAACCACAATCATAAGAGGACCATATTGATTTTGGATTTCAGGAGAAGGTAACTCATCTTATGTGAATACAATTTGAGTTTTGGGTGTGTTTGTAGGATCAATCAAAGTGAACATGTTATTCGGTGTCACTACAGGTGGGACATCTAAAATTTTCAAAGCATCTTGTAACATCCCATGATAAGCAGGTGAAGTTTGAACCAAATCCCAAATAGAAATCTTAGCAGGAGTGGCCTTAATTTGTTCAATGAGATCATACTCCTTGCCAAGATTTGATATACAAGGTGCTTGTGGAAGGGTAGGTTGAGAGAGAGGAAGTGAGTTGGGATAACTAGAGAAGGACTAGGTTGCCTAGTGTTTCTTGTGTTGTAGATATGAGCAACCGTATGATAACTCTCGCCAGTAATTTCCTTAGCATACTCATAAGGGCTCTTAGTAGGATAACCTCCTTGCACAGTAATAATAGGTTTCTTAAGAGTGCAAAAAGAATAATTAGCATAACCACCTTGAACCACTTAGATAGGCTTACATGGGGAATTTTGAGAAGGACAAGTACCTTGAACTGTGAAGAAGGGTTTATTAGGTGTTTCATTCACATGTATCAAATTGATTGAAGATGGTTTAGGAATATCAAAGGTGTCCGTAGAAGAAGAATGAACAAGATTGCTCGAAGAATTGTTGATAGTCTCTCCTTGCACTAAAATGTTATCATGGATAAGACCAATTTTAAGAGAAAGACTAGCAGTAGGCATTGACATTTTAGGAAGGGTCATATCATCCTCTATCAGCAAAGGATCTACATGGGGAATAAACTCTCTAGGAGAAGGATCAACATTACTCTTAAAAGTCTCACCTTTGAGAGGGAGATCTTTGAAAGAGATTTCAACAATCTTACCATGAACTAGGGTATCCTTATGAGTAGAACCAAGTTGAGGAGAGGGAGATGCTTTATTTTTTGAGAGAGAATGATTGAGATTCATGGAACATGAGATACTATCAAGGGAGTTATCAATCATGATTTCATTTCCTTTGGCTAGGATTATCTCATGGGGGAGAGAATAATTAGCACCTTCTTTTAATGGTTCATTCCAAATAGTGAGGTCATTGAAGAAAGTATTAGAAATATCTTGCACAAAGATGTCCTTATTGTTATTGCCAGTTTTGGGAGAAGGGATAACATTGTTCATTAATTCTTCACCCTTAGGAAGGAGAGCATCCATACATGTGTTTACATCATTTTCTTGCCTCAAAATGTGTTTAATAGGATCTTTAGGGGAGAGAGCATTAAGAAAATTGGTCATGATTTCATCTTCTTTCTCTAAGGAATCTTTAGGGACAAGACAAGCTTTAGGAGAAGGGCAAGTATCTCTCATTAATGCATCATCTCTAGTGGGAATTTTGTTGGAATCAAAAGAGGAAATTCCATCACTAGGAAAATTAGGGACAATTCCATCTTCTTGCACAAAATGAACCTCATGAGGGGAGTATTCTTTAGGAGGGAGATGAACATCTTTCTCCAAATATTCATGCTTAGGAAGGAGATCTTTGGAAGAAGTGCACATAACCTCTTGTTGTACTAACATGCCCCCATTGGTAAGACCAAATTTAGGAGAAGATAAGTCAATGTCCATTAATACCTTTTCACTTAGAGAGGCATCATGTAGGGAAGGTATAGTAACATTAAGAAAGGTGCTTATGATATCATCCTCTTTCTCTAAGATAGCTAAATGAGAAGGGCACATTTTAGGAGAATTATCAAGATCACTCTTCAAATCTTCATCCTTAGAGCATGGGAGAGTTTTGAATGGATTGGTAACAAATATTTTAGGCACTAAAATGTTTTCATAGATAGGAGGAGGTTATTTAAGAGGGAAAAATTGAAACAAGGGAAGATAAACCATTATCACATTTACGAAATGAATGTATGCAAAATAGAAGGAAATGTTAAATTTTAACCAATGCAAGCACTATGAATGTTAATTTAGAAAATGAAATTTATGAGTGAAATTTGTTCCTAAATCAGATCTAAAACTAATGATCCAAATTAAGCTATCCACAAGTCCAATTTTGAATTGAAAAATTAGGGTTTTAACAAAATTAACCTCTAAATTTTGAAATTTGCAAGGAATTAAAACTTGTAAATGTAAATTTGAATTTGAAATAGAAAAAAAACTCAGATTTGAGAACATAAATCAGAATTGAAGAAGATTTGATTCACGTCGGGTTCACCAAAATGTGGTGGTGGGAAAAGCGAGATCGGGTGACGAGGACCTAATCCCACTTTAGCCAACACATTGGGAATACGAAAGAGCCTAGGGAGATAGCTCACTTTGGCTACTTCTTGTGGAAAAGAGAGAGCCAAGGATTATCTCTTAGGGTTTTCTATTCCTCTTATTGCAAATGATGAGAAAAACTAGGGTTTGAATGATCAACTAGACTAGGAGATAAAGAATAAAGCATAAATGAACTTGAAATTGAACAAACTTGCAGATCTGAAACTGAGATATTGACAACATGAAAGGGGAGGATTTTGTATGTGTACCTAATGCTGAAAATTGAAGAAAACTGACTTGGACCAGGGTGCCACGTCACTATCCTGTTTCTGCAGACAGGAGGCTGCAACTGAGACACGCCCCTGTCCTAGGCAGGACTAGGCCACCATGCCCCTGTCATTGACAAATTTCTGTACTTTTGGGACTTCTGAGTGGTTCTGATGCCTTTTCTAGATCTGAAACTGCCTCTGGATGCCTATTTTTGCACCTGCAACTGAAAAGGGAAGGTTTGGGTGGCTATATGAGATTTTGCCTTAGTCAAACCCCTATTTTTGTGATTTCTACCTCCACAAATAGCAAACAATGTACTGAAAATGTGTGTAGAACCTTGTGTGTATGCAGGATCCTAAAATGAAAGAAACTAGAGCTACCCTACGCATGAGAATAAACCCTAAATGTAAATGTGAATGTAAATAACAATGATTCAAACCAAATATGCTAGATGATCTAAAACATGAATTTAAACATGCAAATTGATGTAAAGAAGCTCATAAAAAGACATGAAAATAACATGAATTCATACCAATCCCCTAAGGAGAGCTATTGCCACTAGATCTCCTATTATTCTTCAATGTCCTCAAGGCTCCTAATTGATGATGAATGCTTGATGAAATTTTGTTTAATGTTGTTGAATGTTGTTGAAGACTCCACATAGGCTTCTCTTTCACTATATAGAAGGTTGCTTATGTTTGCTTTACTGAAAAATCCCTTAGATTAGATAGATCTTAGTTGCCTTCAAATGAAGAAAGAGAGCTCTTATGTATGAAACCCTAGATCTTAATTTCGATTTAATTCCACCTTTAGGACAACCTAGGAATTTAATTTCCCACCAATCTTTTGGGGTTAAGCATTATAATATCGTAGAATTGTGCTCTAGAAATTTCGGGAAAAAAATTGAGGACCATGTGCACTCCCACCACGGTCTGACCAACTTTTCACCAAATTTTCAGGGCCGTTAGATATGATGATATTAGAGAAAATCCCAAAGTTACAGCTAATTTTGATATGTTTTGATATGCAAAATCAAGCCTTAAAGGTCAAAATAGGACATAATTAGGGTTTATGATTTAATGATTTTTTGGAGGAATAAAATGAAAAGGGGCACGCTTAGGGTAAAGGGGCCAATTTTATAACGTGTGAAGTGATGAAATAGGAATTTATATTTAATTAAATTAATTAAATTCTTAGAGGGAAATTAGAAATGCAAGATGCAAGACACACTAAGGCGGGTGCTAACCTAAGTGTGAAATTGTACCACCCTAGCAAGGGTGTACAATTTACGACACTACACACACACACACACACACACATATTTCCACCCGGCCATCGATAGGATCTGGGGCGAGAGGCCCCCGATCTGGCACTTTTGCATGCTTCTTGGGGCCCACCTGCCAAGAATCAGAGCTTTCTATTGGGGGATCTCTGTCCAGTTCTACTATGGCTGGCAGCTGAGCTCACCCTTGATCCTTGACCTTTAGGGCAATCAGGTAGGAGATGGGTAATCTCTGCCTCCCCATCGTAACGTCGACCTTTACATTTTCATTTACCTACTAATACATCACCTGTTTCTCAAGCAAAGGTAGATAGTGAGAAACACCAAGATATAAAAAAGATTTGTGACTCGTGTATTGGCAGTAGTACTAGCCTCTAGCACGCATGGGCCCTACTATATAGGGGAAGCAGTTGATGATCCAATTGCCCAACATGTCTATTATCTAGTTCGAGAATATTTCGGTTCTGACTATTCTGTCTTGCCTCATAGAAGAGGGAAAGGAACCCAACAACATTTTCTCTACCGACCCAACCCTAGGCGGGGGGTAACACAACCTATTCATTATTCTAAGGACTACTTTTTATGCTACGAGTCCCCCAGTTAAAGGTTAAATAAAAGGTAGGGGGAAATGGAGAGGGGGGTTGTTTTCTCTCCCCATGGGACCAAGACTTTTGATCACTGAATTGAGGGTCTCCAAGGGCCCCTACTATTCTAAGGCGGTTGGGTCCCTTTTCACCCCATGTCCGTGAGACTACTTTTTATCCTCCTCTGGTCCTCCCTCTTCGTGTGATAATTCCAATTATGAACCTCTCCTAACTTACATCACTGCACTATAATAGATCAATTACTTGCTTGAAAAACCCACCCCCTGCCTATCCAGTCTGAGGGCTAGCACAAATGATGGTGAAGCCACTGTTGCCGCCGCGTTTAGAGCTGGGGTGATGGTGATAGACCCGGAAGAGATGCCGTGGGCTTTGCATCTGGAGGATCTAAAGTGGGCTATGGCTCTCCAATTGGAAGGGAACTAGCCCCCCCCCCCCCCCCTACCCCCCACAACTATTGAGCCCTCCCACCCAACTATCCGAACTATCCATATCCAACCTATCTATAGTGGGGGGCGACACCCCTTCTATAGATAGGGCGATAGGTCGAGGAGGGAGAGGGCCAACGACTAGGCTTGATGTGGATGGATGCTTGAGTCACCGTTGGTTGAGCAATCGAGTGAGCTACTCGCTGTGACGACAAAGTTGTTGGATCGAGATTAATGGCTCATTCCCCATCTCCTTGCTCTCCGACCTCCCGCTTCATTTGGGGAATCGAGACGGTCCGAACTCTTGATTCATGAGCCCCAGTCAGTATCCTTTGGGTGACTAGCGCAGATGGGCATGCCTCCGGCACATAATTAAATCTTGTAGCACATACGGTCAAGGATAAATGCCAATGAAGGCCTCCTTCTCCGCAACAATTAATCGAGGGTGTGGGCTAGCCAAATGAGTTGGAACTCAATCTCGATCTCGATCTCCTACATTAATTCCCATCCTCGGAGTTGGAACCTGCATAAACGTAAGATTAATAACATTAAATTTTAAATAATGACATTTCTTGTCAGATATCATAAGTCCACAAGCTTGAGGATAGGGCCCATAGGGGTGGGGGCCCGTGGAAAGGGTCCCCCCGGTCCCCAATGGGCGGGTGGGTGAGCGGGGGTTCAGGCTCTCTAATATAAAATTAGACATAGGATACTCCGGTGCATTTCTGCTGTCAAGTCAGCCTAATCAACGACGTCTACCTCTCGCCCTACTATTCTAATGGGGGAAGCGGAGCTGACTGAAACTTGTATTACGTCTTCTTGGAGGAGGCTTACTTTTCTCCATAACGGTAAGGATTCATGGAGGAAAGAAACCTAACCCAAAGACGAGGAGAAGAGCCCTTCTTTATACATATCGACCCCAAGAGAAAGAGACTGGCTTTCCCACCAAAATATTGGGGAAGGCGCCTAAATTTTTTATTTTTAGCATCCCGGCGACGACCTTTCATTTTACGCCTCCGACGGCCATTACGGTTGCGTTTGAGTCGCTCTTTGATTTTCAGTAGTTGATCCTATGCCGCTGCTATGCTATTGGTCTGGTTTTGTGACTCTTCCTCTAGTGCTCCTAGCTTTGTCGTTGTAGATAACTGTTATTGGGGAAGGGACGAGTACCGACGAAGATGAGGTTTTTTTCCTTGGTGGATGATAGTTTTAGATTGCATCTTTTCCAGCGCACCCTGACCGGGAGTGCCGCTAAGTGGTACGTTGAGTTGCTAGGTGCTTCGTTTAATGATTTTTAATGGGGGCCTCACTCCTTCGGGCAGTAGGGCTTGTTACGTATAGAATCTATGAAATTTGTTTGCCAACACCCCACCAACATTTTGAAACCTTACCATTAGTAAAGAGACGGATAATCACCCATATAATTTGAGGGAGACGGATCGTCGAGTTCTATACGTAACATGCCAACAGGCCCATAGAATTGTAGGGGAATATCTAGGGACTAAGATCGAACGAATTCAACAAATTTATTCTCTAAAGTTGTTTCCGTTGCATGCAAATATAGATGCTTAGTTACAAAACTATTAGTGCAGGTAATCCTCTATATCCCGTATAATTTTTCTAGAAAGTGGTAGTGATAATTTATTTACCCCATTTAGTGTGCAGGGGATTGATCTCGTGCTTAGTATGAGTAGAGATCCAGCTGTCTAGGAGTCGAGGAACATTCTTCAAAAAGCCTTTGTGTTCGTGTTGTGCAACTTGGACAGATAAGGATGCCCACACATCCTGTCGAAATCCCATATATAGTGGTTTCGCTCCTTTCAAAGAGTTGATCGGTGAGCACGGTAGATCAACTACTATGTGTTTAAAGTTTTAAGTATAAACCTGCATCAATAAGTGCTAGAATCATTGACTGGGGGGTCGGGCCCCTACAATTCTGACAGTAGTCGGTATATAGTTGGAGGGAGGCCCGAATAGGGCCCCACTATAGAGGATAGGGCGTTTCCCTCCTTCTGGTTGTGCGGTTTTAAAATAGTTCATTCACACGCTTGCCGAAGATCGATCAGGGTAGAAAGGAGTGAAAGGGAACAGCTGCCCGGGGGGCCCAAGTTTCAAAGAGCTTACCAACTCTTCTTTTCAATAGATCTCCTCGTTAGCAGCATAGGGCGAGCGAGAATAAACAAACGGATCACCTAGCCCCTATCCCCAAAATGTTTCGTATTGAATCATAATCACGTCCACAACAATTAAAGGGTAGGGCGACTCCACAGTCCAACCATGAACAGATCTTTTTCTGGCATTTCTTCCCTACAATTCTATGGGGTGACGGTCCGACCCGGCTGCTGAGGTTTCTTTCGACTCGCCACTATCCCCGGGTTCTGATATTTCTTTCTGTTCCATCCTTCCTATATGGCAAGTGGTTGCCCTACTATTCTATGGGAATACCCGACCGAGGCAATAAGAGAATGTGTCGCTATAACTGGTTCATTCCCCCATTACGAACCTGGCCTTGTACCTGGTAATTTTGAGAGTACAAACCAAGAAGAAAGGTTCTCAATTCATACCTTAAGACTGGTAATTGAACTAGTGAAAGGGTGGCCGGGTAGTTAATTGATCCCTCCAACGCACGCATCATTATGCGGGAGCGGTGGGCCCATGGAAGGGCTAAGCAGAAATAGAAAGCCATTTCCATTCCCATTCATAATCGAGAAGCATCGCAAGGCAGCGCAACAAACAAAAGTCTAATTGGACCTTTTATAATCAGATGGGTGGTTCCTGTTCCTGGATCTAAAACGAGATCAACTGCTACAGGTGCTTCAGGCGGATTATTCACAGGATCTGCTGCTCTCTTTGGTTCCACCTTGACTATTTGGTCTATTGCCTGTCCTGGTGCTTATGGTGTAGGTGAGCCCACAGGTGCTTCAACTAAACGACGACGGTGATCAAACGATGCCCCCATACTTCATCGTTTGGGGGGCATGAGTTGAACGTTGTGAATCTCAATAGACATTGTCGATCTTATTACTATTGATCATGAGTGGAGGATAGTCAAAATCAGTTGGTCAATGAAATTCAAAGGTTTTATCGATCCCAGGGGGTACGAATTGGGAATTGTAGTTAGTGACCCATTCATTCTTGGGGTGGGCGGATGATAGTTGGCATGTTATATATAAAATATTTGAGGCGATTTGAAGGATCAAATCGCGTTAAATGTCCAGTGGTAGGTGCATCTCTCAATGGATGGTCAGTGCATACATTTCTCACTCTATGTCCAATAGTGGGTGCATAAACCCGACGGGAAATAATAGGCATTGCGATGCAACCCTATAACAAGGGTGGGTGTTCATGTGGATGATAGTTGGGTGGGTGGCTAGCCGTTGGTTGTCCGGGGGTTCGCTTAGAGTTGCCCTCGGGGTTGGGTGGCCCCCCCCCCATCTGCCCCTATTTTTATCTCAAACCCAGTGTCAGAGTTATATCGCGCCCGAATCAGTCAGGTAACTTAAAGCTTCTAAATATATATACTCTAGGGTGTAGCCATCAAGAACCTCCCTATACAAAACCTATGCCAATTCTTCTTGCTCTTTCCCACAATTTGAAACCCCCTTAGGCTTAGACACTCAGTATGGATAAATCGGGCCAAAATGAATGTGAGGATGGGAAACTCAACCGATCTGATAGGTTGAGTGTAGGAGGGCGAGGGGGAGGGGGAGGAGGAGGAGAGAGGAGGGAGGGACTCACCAACAACCTACTCTATTTTTTATATTCCATAAAGCTGGGGAAGGAGGGCCCCTACTTCACTTTCGTAATTTTGATTTAAGAATAATAATTTTAATTATTAATACTTAATTTTAATTTCATTTACTAGAATATTCTTACTTTTTTCTCTCTTTCGCTGTAACTCTTATGGCTTTAAAGAGGAGAAAGTTTCTTTCTTGTGATCCTTTAGTGTGACCTAATTCATAGTCTATTCGAGGTAAGAAGTAGCTTTAATGCCACGGGGGAGGAACGAAGACGCTCGATTGACCCTTCAACGAAGTATCCTTTCCAAGTCCATTACCAAATCTAACATCGCATCGAGATTGATACCCATACACAAATTCACCTGCAGTTCGAGATTGGGATAAAGGCTTGGTTGGAGTTTAACTAGCTGGGTAGCTGCCCGCCGCCTATGAATTTCTTGTATCTCTATCCCTCCCCCGATTCATCCTTCCTTCCATCCTCTACTGCTCCTCTATCTCTTTTAAGGGAAGGATTGTTTAAGCCATTGATTATGTCTTTGATTAAGAGAGCCCTTAAATTAGTAGGGGGTAGGGGCTTCTGATTTTGATTCAATTGCTTCAGTCCACTTGATTGATAAAGAAGGAGTTGCAGATAACGAGACGAAGCATTCATTCTCCAAAGGCACTATGACACATATAACTTCCAGAGAATAGTAATATAGTTTCATTTTCGATTCTTTGAGAATAAAAAGTTCTTATAATTTCCCTTCTAGATGAGGATAGGAAAGGGACATAACTCCAAGATCGGGAGGATTGTGGGAATAGAAAATGATTACTTTGGCAGGAGACATGTGTTTTCTCCGGCCAGAACTGGTTCCTTCAATCACTTTTGGAGTTGGCTCATTAACCCATCTTGTTTCTTCGCTCCTCGAGGAATATTCTACTTTGCCTAGGATCCCTCTAGTTGGGAAGCAGGGTGGGAATAGAAGGTTGGGGGCCAGTGCAACACTTGACCGGTAGGGAGCCAAGCCATAGATCTAGATATATAGGGTGCCGCCTATCCTCGATCTCTGGATCAACCCGATGGGCGGGTGATTGAGTAGCGGGGTCTTTAGTCCCAGTAGCACAAATACCGTTGTTTCATATTCTCTAGGTGCATGAAAAGCATCAATAGCATCGGTGAAAAAGCAAGCATCCTCACCAGTTGGAGTTTGAGCGTATTCAGTTTCATCGCTTCCCCGGAAGCCACTTGGATCCTAATACTGAGCCTCCGAGTTGATGACCTTTAACTTGCTCAAATGCAAGGCCGCCATAACCTGTGGATTCAAAACTACCGTGAGCCTTAAAGCTCGGGGGGTAGAGGAAAAAAATTGATTAGTTACTGGGATCCAAGGATTCTATCACGCACAATTCTTCAGTTTAAAAAGAAAATTTCCTCTCCGAGCGAGAACGCATCCTCTGCTTCAGATGTAGAATTGCATTGTTAGCATCCGCATTTGTACCTTATGCTCCCACGACCTTTGCCTCTCCTTGCTCTGCCACAGGCTCTATTGCTGCTTGCTCTGTTCTCCATACCCCCTTTGAGAAGCTTCGGTGGACCCAAAAATTCTATGGGGCGGTTCGAGATTGATAATACCGGGGAGTATCCGGCGCGGATCCTTTTATAGAGTCAAGTCGACATGCATGTACAGGAGCAGGATTCCCCAAGAAGCCAGGGTCGCAGGTGGCCAAGAGGGCCCACTTGGAGACTCGGGATCTCAGCAGGCCTATCTAGAGTAGGGGCCGAAGCTTAGTAAGCCTATAATTGGAGGGGGGGCCTTTCCTACTATTGCGGCGAGATTTCTGAGGCGGGATCAGACAAGGGAGGGACCCCTACTCCTTTGATCGGTTCATTCATTCTGTTGGTGGGTCACTGATGGGTGGGTTGTGGGAACAAAGACGAACGAACGGATTGGGATCCGGGAGAAGGAAACGATGATGGAGGGGCAGTCAGGACGAGCAAGACGAATGATCGACGTACTGAACTAATCTCCTCCCACCCTCCCCGGCTGGGCCCCTACTATTCTATGGTGATCACTTTGTCAGTCAGGGCGAGCAAGATCGAGGACATTTATTTATGGTCGAACGGGGGCCCCACCGCCAAGCCCTACCACGATAAAGGGTGGGGAACTACTATACTGTAGTCGAAAATATGGCCCAAAAAAACTCAACGATGGGTATGATTAGATCGATCGTTTTCCAAATTGCCCACTGATCGATTGATTCGTTATAAGAGAGGGATTCCCCATAGTGGTAGGGAGGGTGGTCCAGTAGTCATAAAGACAAGATGACCGAATCGATGGCCCGACCATTACAAATCGCTTTATGGCTCACCCGCCCTTTAGAATAGTAGGGCTTCCTGTTCGTGCTTCCTGGTTCAAAAACTGCAATGGGGCGTCGATGATCTGAAAGATGAGATTCCGAAACGGTTTGTTGGTCGGTCCTGGTCTATCTTAAACTGTTGGTGAATAAGGAGGGGGAGAAACACTTCCAAGCACTTCTTTTTGTTGAAACAAAGCTTGCTTTAACATAAAAAACAACTCAGCAAGTCAGCAATTCAACAAGCGAGACTAGGGGCGGGCGTTAACGAAAACCACTTCCCAAGCGAACGGAACGGGGGAAAAGGATAACGTCGTGGTGCAACATGCGATTTTGTGTCAAATAACTCCTGCAATAGTCGACTTGCTCAATTCCAAGCCATCTGGGAAAGTAACGACCAAAATGGGACATAGACGACAGGTATCTCCTTCTGCCAAGGCGAGACAAGCTCCTAGATCCTTTAGATAGTGGGGCAATTAATTGACAATTATTGATTTGGGGGATGGGGGGGGCACCCCCCCCCATCGTAGTTGTTGAATAGTAGGGAAATCTTTCTACTCATCTTTCTATTAGACATTATCCGCTTTGCCGAGATCGATCTGTAGAAGCGGATCATTCCTCACAACAATAGAATATCGAGTACCCCACATAAGAAAGTTATTAGAGCTACTCCGGGCACATCTAGAGAGAGCCAACCCCCTAGATGCTACCCTTACCTACCTCCACAACTGACCCGACGGAACTAGCCTATAAAATACCCGCTAATCTGGAACGATCCCCCACAACAGCTAACCCGTCAGAACTAGCCACCATACTACCTAATCCCCAGCCTCCACAGGCAAGATCCAAAGTTTCTATCTGGTTACTTAATGGCATCAGCCCGCTACAATAAGCCCCTTCATTGGGAAAATGAGCTCGTGGGTGGAGGACAGGACCGTTCAATCAGCCTTGTTTTCTCACGTTTCGGTGCTCTCCTAGTGTTCAAAATAGAGAAATTGCCTAGGACGTGACACATTCCACCTATTGTGCCTTACCTCATTCTTCTCGAGATCTCCCTATTATCTCCATAGATAGGTCATGATCCGAAGCTGGGTCGTTTCCAACGAACCAAAAGAAGCAGATCCAGGTGCAATATATTAAAAAAAAATGAATGAGAAGCAACAGCTATACCCCTGCCATCAACTAAGGGAGCAAACCCAAAGGTATATGAAGATCGAGCCCGAGCTCGAAAAGTAACAACGGTCGCTACAAATTGGGTGAGTTCAAGCCATGTCTCAATTGGATACCAATTTCTTGAAAGCGTTTGAAATTTTCTTTTTTTTTTCGTATATATATTGAACCCTAATAATGGGTATATGGATTGAAAAAAATAATACAAATGACAAAAAGTTTTTCAATCGAATCAGTTGACCGTGAAGAACCGAGTTATCCAGTAGCCTAAAGAAACAATGGGCTAGTCTATCTAGCAGTTGAATCAGCGCAAGAAGTACCAACCTTGAAGCAACTTCCACCTTCTATCCCCTGCATTCAACCTTCACCACCACCAAGATGAGGAGAAACCACAATTGGCTCTCGGGAAAATGACCATGTTGTAAGGAAACTCAGGTGCGGGAACAACTTCCTACACTAATCTCTAGAGGAAAGTATTGTGCAAATTCTTTTAAATCCTTACAATTTCAGATTCGTTAACTACTTTAACAAAGATATTGCAGCCATATACCATGCATACAGAAAATAGAGAATGACACAATGATTTACCCTAGGGAAAACCTTTCGGTAAAAAAACCCCCACTCCAAAACCTGCACAATGTATTATCTTCAACACAACAGTTACAACACACTTGCAATGCAAGTTCTTTCAGGAGACAATCGACACTTGAAGACAAATCCAGTAGCACAATATCATACCAACAATACACTCTTTTCGTATCACAGTCTATAACCCTAAAAAACGCTTATGCGCTTTCCTTTTTAGGGCAACTTCCAAAGATAGCCGTATTAGGGTTTTACCATTCTCCGAGAAAATAGGAACCCTAAAAATTTTTTCGGGGCGATGCCTCGAACCCTGCGATTGAGGAAGAGTGTACAGTACTCAACTTTATCAATTGCCACATGTCTTGCATGTCTTCACCCGTCATTGAAATCTCCTAGAAATAGCTCTTACGTGTCATAGGAATCTGTCATAACCGTTTCAGCCATGATCTCCTTACACACAATTCAAGATGCCGACACATCAAGTGGAGTGACACATCAACATGCCAACTAGACATGTACACTCACACTTAATTACATTATTTGCAAGAAATACATTTTACAAAACAAATAATAAGAATAGGAATTATCCAAGGTTGAGACACCTTATTCCTAACACATGCATTGGAGAATCAGAGGGGATTCACCATAGATATTCTCCAAAAGTAGCTTTGGGGTAGATAAAGATTTAGCTTGAGAGAACCATGTTGAAGGAACTCGACAAAATGACCCCGTAACTTTGGGAGAAGGGGTGCTTTCCCATACATATAACATAATCCGTACATATAACATAACACTTTTGCACCCACATTAGTAGTCAAGGATTGATCCCAAAGACCTAGTTGGATAGCGAACGACAAAACTACAAGGGTGAAAGAAGAGGGGGTTCCCAACCATATCTCCAAGTAATTAGCCTCAATTTGTTGTTCCATTTTCTACACATAATGTTGGTTTTGACAATATCCATGTTTCAAATTTTAATATCCTTATGACATTCCTAGTATAGTCTTTTGAGGTTGTTTCCTACCCTTGTTCACTACTGATAGACTTATCCCAAGGGCCTATTTCCTTTTGATCATTTGGGGGCGGGTACTAATTCCTCCACACGCGCCCTTTGACTAGGAATGGTGGAATGTTCATAGAGGGGAATAATAGTTGGGAGGCCCCCTACCATTTTATAGTTGGAGATGTCCCTTTCTCGCTTCCGAACTGCCCTATCAAGAAATGAATTGAACCTTCCTACCTGAACTTATATATATGTATGTATGTATGTATATATGTATGTATGTATGTATGCATGTATGTATGTATGTATACAATGCATTCATGTATGTACATGTGTATATATGTACGTACATATATGTACACACACACACACATGTTTCTATTATATCTAAGTTTGCCAGTTTTTTTGAGTTGGCAAGTAAACCCTCTACACCATGGCATTTTAAGTTTTAGATGACACACCCTCTATTGACATGGACCCCTCGCACAACATAGCCCTCACCACCATCTAGATGATTATTAACTATATCGTGCACCTATCTTTTTGTCAACTTTGTCTAAATACATTTATATATGTATTATATGGGCTAGATATTCGTGAAACTAGATAAATGAATGTCTTATACGAGATGTTCCTAAAACTAGGCATATAATTATCTTATACAGGGTAAACATTCTCAAAACCAGACAACAAAATCTTATACAAGATTCTTAATTCGTAAAACTAGATAACAACACATGCAATAGGATGAGTGGAACTAGCAAAACACATGTAGACTGTCTCTTCTCCCCAACATAGATAAGCTAGCATATCATAGCTTGCTAGCCCTTGGCATCCATGTCCTCTCTTTCCCCTTCTCCATGAGGTCATTGCTTTGCTATTTGTGGATAATGGTTCATCATTTGACTCATGCTCTTTTCCCTTCTACATGAGCTCATTGCTTTACTATTTGTGGATCATGTTTCATTATGGTTCATCATTTTATGTGATCACATGTGTTCTTTTGATAGCATTACAAGAATGATATTAGTGGTTGAGAAATTTGATTATCAAGGTCTCTTCAACTAGTTCATTTGGAGCCTTTTTATTACTAACCCCTTGTGTTGTGTGTCTTTTTGTCTTTGTCTTTGAAAATCTTTGTTTGCCTTTTTTGTCTTTGTCTTATTTTTTGTATCCTTACATGTGATTGTGTGAGTTAATATCCTAATATTTAGGGCTTGGTTCCTAGAAATTAGTGATGTCTTATCTCTTTGTGATCTCGCTCCTAATTGCTCCTTTCTCTCATCTTTCTACTTTACCATGAGTATTTTCATAAGCTCATACTCTCGTTAAAGTGGGGGCTAAACATAGTGTCATAAATTGTAACTAGTCCAATTTATACCTCATGTTTGTGCTCCTACTTTAGTATGTCCTATCTCCATCCCCTCTCGAGGTCTGATATGACCCTATTCTCCAACTTTGATGTCATGAACAACACTTGGTGAGTTCCAGCTTGGAGATCCTTCCCCCAATTCTCTTTGTTATGGGACTTCTTCCTAGAGGACCAGGGTGTCCCAAAATGGTCTGGTCCCCCTAAAACAAGCCTCAATTTGAAATGGGGTTGGTCATTTACCTATCCGATGGTTTTTGGTCCCTAGGGCTACACATGACTATTGGAGGCCGACTTAATCTGTAATTTACCTAGGGAACCCTATTTAAAGACATCCTAACAATTCATTTTCACTTAGAAGCAATTTATGAGATACATAAAGTATTCATGCATCTATGAAGCATTCATCATCAAACATTTTTTAGAGATTCAAGGCTGCATATTCATCATTCAAGCATTGTGGAGCAAAGTTACATCAATCTTCATGCAAGCATGTGTGTGTGATTAGGTTTTTTCATGTTCATGTGCTTGTCATGACTTTCAATTCAATATTTATGATTACATTCAAGGAGCATTGCATCATCATCAACAATTGTAAATCTGACATGTAAATCCTTAACATTTATTGCAGTATTTGCATTATTTCATTAAAGGTTAATTCCTAAACTAGGGTTTGACTTAGGAGAACCCCTATCCACAACATCTTTCTGTCTCTTTTCGTGTGCAGGAAACAAGTGTAGGAGTTGTACTTGAGAATTCTAGTAGAGTCGACGGTGACGAACAAGTTCAGCTTTTGATGGCAAAAAATTCAAAGGACCAGGGCGGATCTATAGTATTTGGTCCTGAAAAATAAGGTCAAACTTCTGGTAACATGTTCTAAACATCTTCTTTTGCCCAGATATCAATTGGTGGCTTTGTGGGACATCTGTAGCATTTTGTATTCATCAATTTACTTCAACTATCTCTCATTTTTCCCTAATTTCAGAAATACAAATCTAAAATTTCAATTCAGAAAGGAGGAGGAAAACAAAGTAGTAAATCTAATAAGAATTTCAACTCTTTCCTTATTTGCATTATGACTAAATCTATTGGATTCACCCTTCTTAATATAATGGTAATTTGACTAGCTAGTGGTTTTGTTTGGTGAAACCCTAATTCAAAAATTACACCATTACAACACACACACACACACACATGCAATTTGTATACAAATAATGCATTTCATGTTACAATCTACATGACTATTTAAGCGTTTCATGTACCTATCTTTTGGCTCACTTTGTGTATATATATATACATTTGTATGTACACACACAGAGAGAGACATACATACATACATACATACATACATACATACATACATAAACACACATATATACACACACATATGTATATATGTATGTATACATATTGTTTGCTCTACTTGTGACATAGTGAAAGTTTAAACTTTTGGTGACAAAAGTTTAAATATTGTTAACCATCGAAAATTTTCACAAGTTTTCAAAAGATACTCGCATGCGTTTCACATGGTTTTCATGCATCTTTAAATGGTCATGGTTGTTTCAGTTTATTCGAAATCCTCAGAGTGATCAAAATTTAGGTTTGTAGATGAAATGTTGGCAAGCAAAGGTAATATATGATATTCATTTTCCATTCAAGAGGTGACTCAAATGACTTAGAAGTATTGATAAAGAGGATTTTATGGCATTCTCATGTGGTCACAAGCATTGATATTCATTACTATAAATGTTAACACTTACTCTGATCACTAAAGTGCTCACCTTGATAGTTACTTGCAAATTGAAAGATTTAAAATCCAATATTGTTGGCAAAGGTGTTCTACATCCATTTAAAAAATCAAAAGTTGGATCCTATGGTTAGGAAAGATGGCTAAATGTGACAATAACAAAAATAATAATGGTAATTTCGTCCTTTCAAAGTAATTGTTAAAGTGACTTAAGCAACCTCTTTACATATATAAATGTATTGCATTAGCCACCTTCTACAGTATAAAAAATGTTTGTAACATCGGTGATGAAATGTTAATCACATTAAAATGATATTATAATGTTAATATTTGTGACTTGTGGTGTTTTCAAAAGTTGCCAATAGAGTGGAAATTTCTTTTGGCTCACTATTCAAAATTTTGGCGAGTTGTGGTGTGTACCAAAGGCACTGAAAAACATTTGAAGAAAACTTATCGATAGCTTGTGCTACTTTCAAAAGTCATCGGTATAATTTTAAAACAACTTCGATATGTTGATGGGTATGGTGATGGCCAAGTCAGATTATTTTAAAAACAAACTTACACAATTTGAAAATGCCACGAAGTGAGGTAAGTGGGTGGTGACAAAGTCATTATCGACAATATACTTCCATGCGGCATGTTTACCAAGTTTTATTTTTTTCAAAATTGCATCAATGATAAGATTGTTTTAGTTCTCAGAGAATCCAAGGACATAAAGTAGTTGTCATCATTCAAGATTATCAACTATTTTGGTAAGATGACCAAGTTAACAAAGAGGCCGATACATGTGGCTTTTCTATTCTTATCACCAACTTAGGCATCGAGGCTTCTTCGAAGAGTTGGTTATTATAACTACTTATCGAGCCATTTTAAAACTTCATCCACATGACTCAGTTAGAAAACCAACTCAATAGTTAAGAAATGGGAGATTCATAATGGCGTATTGATAATCATCAGAACATTATACTTGGCAATCATTTTCAGATGTTGTTGTTGCAGAATTCCAGTTGAGATGCATGCAAAATATGAAGCATGGAGTGGACCATTATGGGTAAAGGGGTTTGTCAGATGTTCAAGTTGCAGTTGCCCGTGGTAGATACATATATCATGAGGAATCACAGATAAATCACGTGAAAGTTTATCAGACTATCTTAAGGAAGTCTCGCCTTTCAAAGTATAAAGGTCCATAGGAAATGGATGAGTAAAAAGGAAGTTTCAGATACCTTTGAAGCAAGTGTGATTAGCAGATATAAAGTAACTTCTAGGCTGTAAATCATACTGCACATTTGAATTGTAAAGAAGATTTCAGTGTGGAACTTGTGAAAGCGTCATCATGAAATATAAAGTGCAGGACTATGAATATGCTCCAATGATCGACACTATGCTTCCCAAGGTTCTTGACACCAAAATAGGGCACATTAACCTACAGGATATCCAAAAATCATTGACAGAATGAGATAGATCGAAATTGTCCTGCAGGGTAGCTGACAGTGGGTTGGTTGATGCAGCTTGTTTTCCCATAGTGATGCAATGTCCATAATTGGTGGTAGAATGTGCAAGAGGATATAACCTTGATGCCATAGAAATAAGGACTGTTGATGGGCATCTGATGGCTAAGCTTGATGGAATTTCCATCGCCATCATTCTTTGATTTCCATACAAGGAGAAATTCACTTAGATTGATAAGAAGAAGGCTTATAAGTATTTCAGTGATAAAAAAGTAAATGCTTGAATAACTTAGCCAAACAATGGATGGTGATATCTCGAGGAGGACAATCTCAGCTCCCCAAAATGCTTCATCACTTGTAGAATCAGTTTCCAGAATCAACAACTCCATCAATGGTACCCTTGGCAGGCATGGGATAAATGCAGTGATGCATATTGTATAGTTCTCATTTTTGTTGTGTGTGTGTAACTCAAATCGTGTTTTTGCCTTTGCTTTGTAAACAAGTTTCATGATCGAGTTTTCTTATTCGAGTCTTTTCTTCATCTCTTTTATTATAAAGTTAGGTTTATCCTAACTCTTTCTTATGAGGTAGCTATTTTAAGTGCTCAACTCAAGTAGTTACTCTAAGTAACTATTATTTCAAAATGAGTTAATTATTTCAAGTTGTTACACTTAAAGTGAGTTAGTTATTCTAGATAGTTATAAAGTTGGTTAAGGTAGTTACCTTAGGTGGTTACTAACCTCACCTATATATACCTCATTGAAATTCAATCAAAGCGGTTCCACTTTTTTGCAAAGCATTGATTGAAGGACTCAAATAGTACTATTCAAGCAAGAAAGCAATTGAGAAATGTTTTGGATGCGTGTTCAATTCATCTCAAGTGTTATTGTTAATATTATTATGTCCTATCAATGATAACCATTTGCTATCCTTTAACATTGCATGTGAAGAAGATTATCATTTCAAGTTTTGGTATCTTAACTTGGATGTGTGGAATTTAAAAATTGATAAGTTTATATCTTATTTCTCTATCAGTTTTGATTATACATGTTTTTTAAATCTTCGAAAATACAAATACCCCTATCATACAAGGGAGCTTCCCCTCTCAAACGCAGAGGAAGATTGCAGTTTGATTACAATCTCTCCAACTGTTGGAACGGTTGTCACTGCTCTTTGAGAAAACAGGGTCAGTTTTGAAGGAGAATTCACAATGACAAATCTATTTACCAACACACACACACACATATACATGTATGTATGTATGTACATATATAATATATATATGTATATATATAATACATATACATACTTACATATACATACATATATACATATATATACACATATATATACATATACACACACACACATATATATACATACATATATATACATACATATACATATGTATGTATATATATACATACATATGTATATATATATGTACATACATATACATATGTATGTATATATATACATATATATACACATACATACATACATACATACATACATATGTGTGTGTGTGTGTATGTATGTATGTATGTATATGCATGTATGTATGTATGTATATATATATGTACACATACATATATGTATATGTATACATAAATATGTATATGTATGTATATATGTATATGTATATATAAATATGTATAAATATGTATATGTATGCATATATATATATATATATATGTATATATGTATATGTATATATAAATATGTATATGTATATGTATACATATGTATATATATACATATGTATATATATATATATATATATACATATACATACATACATATACATACATACATACACATACACAAATACATATACATACATACATACATACATACATACATATACATTATACATATATACACACACACGTGTGTGTGTATGTATGTATATGTATATGTGTACGTATGTATATGTGTATGTATGTATGTATGTATGTATATGTGTGTGTATGTATGTATGTATATGTATGTGTGTATGTATGTATGTGTATGTATGTATACATATACATACATACATACATACACATATACATATACATATATATATATATGTATATGTATATGTGTATGTATGTATGTGTATGTATGTATATATATGTATATGTATATGTATATGTATGTATGTGTATGTATGTATGTACATATGTATATGTATGTATATATGTATATGTATATGTGTATGTATGTATGTATGTATATGTATATATATGTATACATATATACAATATATATACATATATATTATATGTATACATATATATACACATACATATATACACATATACATACGTATATATATACATATATGTATATATATGTATATGTATATGTATATGTGTATGTATGTGTATATGTATATGTGTGTGTGTGTGTGTACATAGACATATACATATACATATACATATACACAAACACATCCTATAGCATCTTAAATCGTACTTGCTTACAATTTTGTCCTCACTTTAGCGTTTGTCCCCTAAGGCCTGATTGAAGCTCTAATTCTCCTCACACCAGTCACAAAACTTAATATTTTCACTATTTGCACTTTCCTCCCTAAGATCCTAGGACCCTAATGTCTAGGACTAGGGTTTTGGGCACCATGGTCCTGAAGAACCAAGGTACCCAATGCCATGTTCCTCTCAAATAGGGCCCATTTTGGAGCGTCATAACGGTAACTCAATCTGAGCGGGAACCTAGATTCCGTGTTGGCCTATGTTAGAAATTTAATTTGATTTTCAATCAACAAGTATAAAATAAGCTCCACCCTCTCATTTTGATAGATCACATTCATAATTCAAATTCATCATAAAAAAAAATTGAGATCTATATTCAAGTGAGCAAGCAATCAGTCTTCTATCTGTTATGCCTTGCATATCCACCCCATCATTTTTCTTTGGCTTTAGAATGTCGGTTCCCCTTTTTGTCTCTTTTTTTTCTTTCTTTTGCTTTGCCTTTGTATTTTTGTTTTGAACATTTCAGAACTCTGGAACCCTGAAGTCTCGAGGTGCTCTTTTGTTGTGCTTTTGGTTGGTTTAGGAACCCCAAAATCCCAGAGTTCTGAAATGGTCTCTTTGTTCTTTGTGTTTTGTTATGTTACTTCGGAACCCTGAAACCCCAAAGTTCTAAAATTAGTTATTTTGCCCTTTCCTCAACTCGGGACCCCGGAACCCCAGAATCCCAAAATTAGTTGTTTTGAAGAGCTTTATGCCTTGAAACCTCGGAACCCCGAAGTTCCAAAATATGTAATGATTTGATAATATGAAGTAATAGCTAATTATTGATTTTATTTTTCTTGCAGGATAAAGCAAATTGATGGACCCATCTGTAAGAAAGAAGAGGACAAAGGAAGAAGCAAAGCTTGACAAGAAGCCAATAACAATGAAGTATCAGTATCAAGGGGAGACTCTCGCTTCAAAGCTAGAGGATGAAGTTCAGTGGGTGACCGACATTGAAGTAGGTCACATAGAGATCAAAGACATGAAGACTCAATTGGAAGTCGAGCCTCATACCCTAGAAGCCTCGTACATAAGGATTAAGAGATCAGGCTTGGTAGAGGCAACTATCTTTCCTCAATCCATGTAGTCACATGAACTTATGATGACTATTGCTAAATACTACCAACCCAACACAAGGCAATGTGTTGATGCAGCTAGGAATGTAATTGTATACTTGTCTCCCAACATGATAGGGATGAATTTTGGGATACTAGTAAGGGAAGAGGTCCTAGTGACAATTGAAGAGCAGTCCACTTCCATATTTGTGAAAAATGCTTCTAATTACAAAAGACACATTAATGAAGCTTGGCTTGAGGAACTAAGAAAGACAGGGCTAAAAGTTATAGATATTATGAGAGCCAATTTCTAGGAGCCTCAAAGAGACCTCATCATCATGCTAAGAAAAGCCTTTGGAAAGCCGGACTACAGGCATTTCCGCACATGGATGTTCCATTATATGACTACAATTTTGATAGGCAAAGAATACTTTGATTGGCCATAAATTATTTCAGATAACATTCATAATCAGATGATCACAATCCTTCAAATGAAGAAGTTCTTCATGAATTCTTACGCTATATGGGTGGCGGCTTGTGCTGGAAAGTTCCCAAGACTGAAGGCTGAAGGAAGATTAGGAGAATAATCTAGACAGAAAAGAGAGGGAGTATTACACTCAATTACCTATCTCTCAAGCAAAGTTACATTTCAAAATATTAAATGATGCATTTATTTATGCTGTAATAATAAAACTAACAAGGGACATAGGATACAAACTAACCCCATAAGCAATGCAAATGATTAAGGAATGAGGGTGTTAGTTCTTACAAAACCAAATATCAACATATCTATGGGTTAGCATATTCATAGGAAATCCTTTTGTTTTACCAAGATTTTGTAGCAAATAGGATAATGATTTTGGAATATGCTAGGCATTTGGTTGGCCTACATGCATTGTTGACTTTGAAGCATAAGATGGGGGATTACTTTGCTAGTGTCTCTAGAGCATTATACATGTCCCAGTATACAGGTAGCCAAGGCGACAAAATAAGAGCTCTATGATTTGAGCTTAAAAGAATTTAATTACTCAAGGGACCTATATGACCCATATGGTAAGCTAAAACAAATGATGCCTATTTCTTACAAGGGTCACATACCGACTTTAGAGGATTTTTGGGCTAACTTGCAGGATAGCTTTGAGATAGGAGAGAAGGGATATTATAGGATGTCTGTGCCACATATCAAGAATTTTGAAATTGAAACAAATATCCCTAAAGAGTTAAGGGACGATGGTGAACTTCTTGATCCTACATTCAAGGAGAAGGGAATTGATCAAAGACCCCTTACTCCCATCAGATGGTCCAACCAGGAAGAATTGGATATTGAAACTATTACAACCAAGGTTTTGGAAAGGACGAGACAATGGCTAAGTTTAAGGATCTGGCCTAGTGCTACCAAGGAGAACAAAAAGGGGAAAGCTATTGATAACCCTCAGACCAAAGTCCACAAAGAATATGTAAGGAGAATGAGGTTTGATTCAAGAAAGAATACTTCCACTGATCCGGAAGAAGCAACAGTGCCAATTGACAACCGAGAGCTCAAGAGACAATTGGATGCCAAAATGAAATAGTCCTAATTTTTGAAAACTACCGTAGAACATGGGAAGGGTTACAATCTATCCCATAGGCTTCCGTCACCCCCATTATTCCTACCATAGGTATTGTTCCAAGAGAGGGTGCCTCTCAAGAGGAAGTTATTGAAACACAACCTCCTCCTACTTCTTCAACACAACATGCTACACCTCCTCCTGTGCCAACCCAAGAATAGGTTATCATTCATAATGTTGAGACAGATTTCGATGAAGATGATGAACCAATTGCGATTGTAGAAAAGAAGAGGAAAGTTGAAAAGAAAAGAACCACAGGAGGATGAACCAATTGCGATTGTAGAAAAGAAGAGGAAAGTTGAAAAGAAAAGAACCATAGGAGGATCCTGTTATAGCCCAATTAGAGAAACAACTAGAAGTTACAAAAGAGCCAACCGTACAGGTGCAACCAATGAAAATTCATGTACATGTTTTGGGAGAAGAGGCACATGATGATGAAGATGATGAACAAGATGAAAGAATGGTCCTTACTCATCAAGACCAAGAAAGGTTACTTAAATAACTAGGAGGAAATGAGCAAGGGCAAGAAACTGAAACAAAAAGACCATTTGAAGAAGAAGTTTCTGAGAAGTTGGAGGAGATAGAAAGACAACAATAACCTGATCTTGATCAGGCCCTACATGCTAATCTTGCTCAACAGGTTGCTCAAATCTAACAAAGGCCACCAACTCCTCTAGAGAAACAAGAAGGACAACGGGATGAAGAGCATCAGCAAGAAGAACAAGAACAAGATATAGAAGCTCACAGGATCACTACAGATGTAACAGTCGAGGGAGGAGAACAAGATGACATTGTGCCTCAATGGTTAATTTTCACTTTCAAAAAGAAGGAAAAGGTTGTCCTCCCAAATGTAACCTTGCGAGATGCAATTACAGAATCCCCAAGGAGAGTAAAAAGGGAAAAGACAATTCACCATCTCTTAAGGATAGATTTGGGGGATATAATTGCTGATGTAGCAGCACTAGTTCAAGATGTTTAATGATCATCCCAAGCTACCCATAGATACCAAGTGTCTAAGGTCAACCTAGGTAGATAGACTAAGTGGGGGGAGATTGATACTCTAGTTGTTGATACATCTATTGTTCAATCAAGGATGGAGAAGGAGTATAAAACTAAGGCAAACGTTAAGGCACAATTGAGACAGTATAAGCAGTTGATTAGAAATAGCCAAACCTCTTGATTCCAGATCTGATGATACCTTACCATCCACTTCTTCACTCCCTAAGGGTGACATCAAAGCATTGTATGAGATAAGAAAAGTGGCCACAGTAGTTAAGACTTGGGTGAAAGATCAACTAAATAAAGTAAAATTATTCTTGCAAAGTATAATGGAAATTGTTGAAGAAGCCCATTTTAATGAAAATGCTCTTATTTATAGTTCCACAATATGGGAATAACAAAATTTTTTACTTGTCCAAACAACATAAGATTATGAAGAAAATCAAAAGTTTAGAAGAAGAAGTGATTACAAATGAGGATTTATTGGGATGTGAAACTATTGATACATTGCAATCATGTATAGATATTTTAGATCTAAAGATAGAGGTAATGGAGTAAAGTCGTATCAAGGTTCTTAAAGAACATCCTCTACTCTTTTACACACTAGAATAGTATGAGCAGTTCTTGATTAAATTGTTAGGAATACATGGCCATAGCCTCAATCAAGACAAAGTATTGCACCAAGAGGAGATACTCAACAGGTTGGATTCATACGTTGTTGATTATTTTGCAAAGACTGCGAAGGTTACTATAGATACAATGAATAGATATATGTATGTAACTTTCCAATGTCAATAAGCTGAGACAATAATGGATCAAATGGTTAGCAAGGTGGAAAGTATAAAAGAGATACTTAGAGTATCAAAATTCAGGATAGGTTACATTGTTGACCCACCAACCGCTTCCTTGGACTGCTTTATCAACAACTACCAGAACTATAAGAAGAAGTGAATGATGAACATGTAGTTGCAGAGGCCCTAATGCATGATGGAGCACTGTCACTGCTACCACTACTGAGCTGTCAACTGGAGTTGTATTTGATATTTTCTTTTTGAGCATTCTTTTTGCATGATCCAAAATTCTTGTTGTTGGAGCACCATTTTTGAAGTGAACCTTGAGTACCAGTTTAGTAGAACTTAACTGGAGTTCATAGGTAGTGACTTGCATGTTGACTACAACTCCTCCCTTTTTGTAATCCTAGTTTACAAGCATGATGCCTTCCTAAACTATAGGGTAAAACTATAATTTGTAAAATTATTCTAGAGTTTACATGCATGATGCCTTCCTAGAATATAGGGTAAAACTCTATGAACTCTAGATGAATTTTTTATTCATTTTACAAAGATTAATACAAAAATAGCTTGTGGATTTCCTAATCTACAATACGTGTTCAATGGGTTTCTGTTCTTCATAGTCTAGTATTTTCTTTCATTTGAATCAACAATTTGTTATTCCAAGCTTTATTGTTTTATGAATCATATTGCACATGTTAATGGTGTATGCGGATAAAATAGTAAACTGATTATCTGATCTGGTGATTTCTATGTCCATTCATATGTGGGTTGTATGACTTTGCATGTTTACTGGAACGTCCCTTTTGAATGTTGATTAAATGTTATTGATAATATCTTGTTGTGATCCATTGAATTTGTAGTTCATTAAGTTGATCAGTATTAGTTTAGTTTTTGTCTCTTGTTACCCTAACCGATCTTTTGACGTTTCTTTATCAAGTGAAAATAAAAAAAATACAAACAAAGGATTTTTTTTTGTTTGTTTCAACTTGGAGGCCCCTTGAAAAGTACAATCACATTCACCACTAAGTGATCCAACATGGCCATGACCCAACTATAGAGACCTTGGAGTAATTAGTCTTTCAAGATTAATTGCTTTTTAGGAGAGGTGGTATACATTTCATATTCTACTAGACTGTTGGTGAGTATGTCAAAACACCCGTCAACAGAAACTGGCGCTAGAAGGAGGGCGTGAACCATCTATTTTGAATTCCCTTTACACTATCACAGTATGACTTAACAGGGTGCTCCCAGGAGACAAACTTCTTCCATTTACACAACCCAACCTTGGTTATGAAGAAGAAGAAATCATTTCTCAACTATATCCCCTTGCTTGGAATAGTAAAAAGAATTATAGTGATCGGTTACATATGAGAGAAGTACTTGATGATGAAAGGCATAAAGGTAGACATATGGAAGCTAAAGCACAAAGGTAACTCCTTTCCCAAAGAAACCCTCAACTACCAAGAAATTGAGATAGCACGTTGGAGCGTATATCATCTTTCTCTCCATAGAGGTTTCATAAAGTTATTAGGAGCAATTCTACCCCATCAGACTTCATAGAGTTAAGACCTATGACTCAGAAGAAGAGAAACAAAGCTAAAGGATAGTCTTCAACAAATCCACCGGTGCAGTCATCAAAATCCAACTTAGAAAACTAGCTAATCCCTAGTCCACAACCCATCAATGCACCTTTCGTAAGTTGTAATCCACCACAACCTCAAATGGAATTCTTCAACAAGAATTATACACCATTAGGAGCTATACTTGGAGGAATTCATGATCTCCCTAGGAACCTAGATAAATTCTATAGCAAGTATGAGTTTGGGGGACCCAGTACAGTGAAAGAGACTATTGAAGCATTTAAGGATGCGGTCGTCTGTAACCACATTGAGCATCAAGACATGATATGTCGACTCTTCCTGTACTCAATTGGAGACAATGAGTATACTTGGTATTTAACGCTACCCGCCAACTCTGTCACCAATTGGGATATTCTGGAAAAAAAACTTTTATTGCCTAATTTTGGGTATACGTAGACTCGACGACCCTTTATCATCAATTCAACTCATTGAAGAAGTTGCCTAATGAACCTTAGACCACCTTCAATACAAGTTTTCAGAGAGATCACAAGAGACTTCAAGATTCTTATCAAGTCACACAACCAGTAGCTATTGAAGCTTATTTTAGGGCCACAAACCCTTGGAGTGCAATGTTTATCAAACAGACTATGCCTGAAGCTAACAGGGACACTTTGGCAAAAGTGTATACCCTGGCCATCAAAATGAATCAAGAGTTGAATCAAACACCTGGAGGAATTGGAAAAAACCTTCCTATTGGCATGAGTTATGAAATCCAAAACCAGCTTCCAGGTGTATCATCATCAAAACCAGTTGGAAAACCAACAATGATTCCGGTTCCATTATATGGACCACAACCAACATCAAACCAACAAGTGAACCAATAATTTACAACTCAAGCTTTACAATGGACTAACCCCAATGTCGCTGCCCCACATGGAACGATACAATCGTATAATCCTCCTAACACAGTTTTTGCAAATCAAGCAACATCAACATCGACTGACCAAGGTTCACACCTCTCAGCTGAAGTAGAAGCATTAAAAAAAATGTTGTCCCAAGTCACTACTAATTTAAGCCAATGAAAGATGAACCCACAAGGAGGGTATAATTAACCTCATTCATATAACAACCAGTGAGGTTATCAAAATCAAAACCAAAACCATAGATATAACCCCAAACCTTGCAATAGATAGTGGAATACTGGTATGAACAATGGAGGTGTGAACCATGATCATCCCGATGTGAGAGATAATCCTAGTCAGACTCAGATAATTAATATGGCTGACATGAATTTAATGACTAATTGGTGTAGGTTACACGATATGGCATCACACTTGGAAGTTAATTGTGCTCAAATGGAGAAGATGATCAGGTTTGCACAAGCTGATTCACAATCGAGAGGATCTTCATAGAGGAACTTGAGAAAGTCAACACTGTGATGCTAGTAGATACTTTCCTATTCAGGGAGTTTGAAGGAGAAGCTCAGATAGAACCACAAGTGTATGATGTGCAGGCCTTTCAGAATACAAGGAATACTTATAATTTGAGAATTCAAGCAAAAGGGTCATTCACTACACCTATGCCTCCTAAGGATAGCCAAGTTCTGTCATACCCAATGATAAATAACAATCCCCCTCCACCTCCACCCTTCCAAGGAATAAAATCAAAAGGAGAAAAGGGTCAAGAATATTCTACCAAGAGTTCATATAATGTCACTATAGAAATGGAGAATACTACCACCACAATGTCTCTCTTGGAATCATTATAGTATTGCCCCAAGCAGAAGGAAGCTCTTCTTAAGATACTTAATCACTCGGAGGTACAAAGTCATGAAGTCAAAATGATAGGAATAGAAGATGTTAATCAACCAACTCATCCTGATAACACTGAAAATCCTCCGCTTCTGTTAAGTATTATTTTTTGGGGGAAAAACCTACACAATTGCTTGGTAGATTCAGGAGCATTAGGAAATGTAATGCCATATTCTTTTTGTAATAAATTGGGTTTCAATCTAGTTCGTGCCAATAACAAAGTGGTACAAGTAGATAAAATTGAAGTCAATGTAATTGGGGAATTAAAATATGTTTACATTCAACTGGGCACTAATCCTCGAGTATCCTGTTACATAGATATCCAAGTTGTTGACATACTTGAAGTATATGAGATGCTACTCAGTAGGGATTGGTCTAAGACTTTGGAAGGATAATTTTCAACATGCTTCACCTATCAGTGGCTTCCATGGAAAGGGGTGAGTAACCAGATATAGATTGATAGTGAACCTAGATTGAAGAAGTTGATTACTAACTATGAATCCACTAATGAGGTAGCTTACATTGAAGTAAGCCCCGAAGTTTACAAAATGATTGAAATTTTAAATTTCACAACTCCACCCATACCCAAGACACAACAAGTTGATGCTCCTGATCAGATGAAGAGAATCATGAAGCTCATTACGAAGATGCAACAAGGGATATAGTTGTTAGGAAATGACCTTTGACTTGAATATTTGTTGTTGCCCCAATGGTGTAGAATTCACCTCCAAGAACACTCAGAGGTAGCTTGCATTGCTTGCAGAAATGAAGTTTCAAAGTTGACGAGTCCTTCTAAAGAAGATATTGATTATGATACTGCACCTGAAGAATGCAAAGACCAATAACCTGCAACAAAAATTCCATAACAGGAGAAGCATGGACAAGTGAAAGATGAAACCACAACTATAGTGGAGCCACGTGTCGAGCAACCTGTCCCTTCAACTACAAAAGTCCCCTATGATATACATGAGTCAACAATAGATCTTATGCAAGATTCCACAAATACTATTTCTAGAGAACGATAATCAGACTCACAAACAATGCAGGTTCCTGTAATTGCCATTTCAAATGAACATAATATAAAGAAAATCAACATGAAATTTGGATTTTGAAGTTTGATGGATCTAGATCCAAGAAATGCAGTGGAGTTGGAGTCAAATTAACCAGTACCAAAGGGAAAAATTTTCTAGCCTCACATTGACTCTAATTCTCTTGTACTAATAATATGATTGAATATGAGGCCTTAGTTAGAGGACTCCTCTTTTCTCTCAAAAAGGGAGCTAATTGTTTAAAGGCGTAAGGAGATTCCGAGTTGGTGGTCAAGCAAGTAAGGAGTCAGTATGTGTGTCATGATAAAAGGATGACAACATATAGGAATCGAGTCTAGGGAATGATCGAAGACTTTGATGATTTTGACATTCAATTAGTACCCAAGAAAAGAAATGGAATATCAGAAGCATTGGCGGTAGCAACAAGTACGTTGGAACCAGTGAGCCAATCCCCTTTGAAAATATTCTCTGTAGAGCTAGCCTCAACACCTACCGTACCTGACAACATCACCCATTTCCAAGTGTTTGAAGATGATCGACACATTGTAGCTATCCTTGCTAATTTTGGAGCCTTTGAAGACCAAATTATAGATGAAGATGATAGATTAGACGTCGTTGATGAAGACAGTAATGAAGATGTTGTTAATCTTCTCATGAATGTAATTCCTAAAGGTATGATCACCTTAGAGTGAATTTTGACTCCAAACCCAGGGTAAAAGAAAGATTGACCATTGATTCAGATGCTGGAAAATATGAACCACACAATATTGGTCAAGAAGGTCAAGAGAAGATAGTTTACATTGGGAAGATTTGCACTCCCACTAAGAGGGATAAAATCTTACAAATCTTGAAGGAGTATATTGATGTTATAGTATGGGGGTATGGAGACTTGAAAATATTTGATACATCTATTATTACACATGTTATACCATTAAAACCCAACACAAAACCATTCAGATAGAAGCAACAACTTGTAAATTCGTTGATAAAACCCCTTATTTTCAAGGAAGTTCAAAAATTGCTTGCTACTAGGATTATCTTCCCCATTTGCCACTCCACCTGGGTGGCTAACTTGGTTCCAGTTAGGGGAAAGAATGTAGAAATTAGGCTGTGTGTAGATTTCCAAAATCTCAATAAGGCATCAAAGAAAGACAACTATCCCTTACCTTCTTTAGATGAGGTTTTGTAGATTGTGAATGGTTCACAGATGATGTCGTTCCTTGACATCTATTCTGGGTATAATCAAGTGTTGGTCAATCATGAAGATCGTTTAAAGACAACTTTCACCACTAAATGGGGTACTTATGCATATCACCAAATGCCATTTGGGTTGATAAATGTTGGTGCAACCTTTCAAAGAGCAATAGATACCACCTTCAAGGAGTTGATTAGGAAGTGCATCATCATATATATGGACGACCTCACCATATTCTCTAAAGTCAAGAAAGTTCATCCAAACCATTTGCGTAAAGTATTAGAAAGATGTCAAAAGTATGGGATATCTCTCAATCCCAAGAAGTGTGTGTTTGGGGTTACTAAAGAGAAGCTCCTTGGTCATGTAATCTCTGAAGGAGGAATATCCATCGACCTAGATCGAGTGGAAGCATTGCTAAAATTGCAAATGCCAGGAAGTAAGAAAGAGATGAGATCATTCTTCAGGAAGATTAATTTCGTGAGAAAATTCATCACTCGATTTGCAGAGATAGTCAAACCATTGAATGAGATGATGAAAAAGGACACCAAGATAGAATGGAACACAAAATAAAGAGAGTCATTTTCCCAGATTAAGAAGTCCATTATAGAAGCTCCTGTATTGACTAGTCCTAATTACACCTTTCCTTTCTACATCTATTGTTTTGCTTCATTACACTCTGGTGTTGTTGTTTTGACATAGAGACAAGAAGGAGATGAAAATCCAATTACATTCATGAGTTCACCTTTTAAAAAAAATGTTGAAGTAAGATACTCCACTCTTGAGAAGCAAGCTTTCGCTTTGGTAAGAGTTGTTAAGAGATTTAGACACTATATCTTGAGGAGTAAGATATATGTAATTGTGCCTAACCAAGCAGTCAAGTCGCTATTAATCTAAAGTGAACTTGGAGAGTGTCTTGGGAAATGCATGGCCATTTTGCAAGAGTTTGATTTAGAAGTGCATCCCTTGAGGTTAGGGAGAGGTCAGGGTTTGTCACAAGCTACAACAGTCGATACTCCTCACATTCAGTGCCAACAATACACCCTAGAGTCATTCACCCAAGATCCTTGGTACACTGACTTGATATTTGTTTTGCTCAAAAACAGATGCCCAGAAGAACTGAATGCAACATAGAGGTGAGCCTTGAGACTCAAAAGTGCCAATTATATGATTAAAGATTCTACACTTTATCAAGCAAACTATGAAGGCATCTATGTCATATGTCTATATCACCCAGAAGTAAGCAAGATGATTGAAGAATTTCATGGGAAGTACGGTACTAACCATGGGTCAGCAAATGTAATATCACATTAAATCCTAAAAGAAGGTTATTACTGGCCTATTATCTTCAAGGACACTAATGAACATGTAAGACACCATCACACTTGTTAGACAATGACTTCTAGAGAAATGAATCCAACTATGCCCTTTCAACTAGTTTTTGAGGTCAGACCTTTTTCCCAATGGGCGTTGGATTTTGTTGGAGTAATTAATCCCAATTCATCTGCGGGACACAAGTTCATATTAACCGCCACAGATTACTGCACTCGCTGGACATAAGCCCAAGTATGTAAGTATGCTACCACGAAAACAATCCTTAAATTCCTTGAAGAACATTTCGTCACCAGGTTTGGAATGCCCTTTGCTCTGGTATGTGACAATGGCCCAACTTTTACTTCTGCATAATTAATGCAATGGGCATATGATTTAAGATGGTTCTTAAGTTCTCTTCTAACTAATATCCTTAGGGAAATGAAGTAGCTGAGTGTACTAATAAGAAAATCCTTGATGTCATCAAGAAGTTGCTTGAAAGGAACCTAGGGATTGGAATAACCAACTGAAATACGCCCTATGGTTTGATAGGACAATGGTTACAGTTGCTTTGGGGACCTCTCCATACTACCTTGTCTATGGCCAAAACCCTGTTTCTTGGTCAATTTATAAATCCCTATCCTCCAACTGATGAAATAACTTGAAATTGAGGACTAGGTAGAAGTTTGCCTCCAGAATTTGTTGAAACTTGATGAGAAAAGGATAAATACCTTGCAACATTTTGCTAAGCATCAAGTTGTCGTTAAGCAATGGTTTGATAAAAGAGCCAAGGTAAAAGATTTTGAGATCTCTGATTTAGTTCTTTTATGAGAAAAAGCCAAAGAAAAGAAGGGTGATCACCATAAATTTGTGAGATTGTGGTTAGGTCCTTATCAGATTGCTGAAAGCTTAGGAGAGAATACCTTTCAACTAAGCTCCTTGATTGGAGAACCTATACCATTGCTCGTCAATGGTTAGTTTCTCAAGCATTATTTTGGTTAACCCTTAGTGGAGCTTGATCTCTTGTATTATATTATTTTAGTTATTTTATTTGTTGTCTTGTTTTGTTTGTTTTCTTGCTTTGTTTGTTTTTTCCTTTTGTTGTGTTGGTTTGCTTTTGTTCGTTGCTTGTTGTTCTGTTTTATTTTGGGAAAGCATTTAGTTTCAAAGTTTCTGATATGGATGATATTTTTTGCATAACATGGTTACCTTATTGAGAGACTTCGACTCTTAGCTCTTTATAACTTCATTATTCCCTTGTCTAGTTTTGAAATCCTTGCCTACAATCGTTCAAGGTGGGATATAAAAGATTAATAATGATTTGAGTTTTTTGATATTCGATTGGTGAAGACTAACACAATTGCTCAACACCATCATCACATTAAGATAAATCATGAAATTCTTGAAGTTGTCAGTAGAACTCGTTTCCAAGTGAAAAACCCAAAGCCAAGCTATTTTCGTTGTCCACTGTGGTCCCCAACCCAGTTTTAGAGCTTCATTGTTTTGAAAGTTGCTTCAAAGTTTCAAGCAGTCAAGGCTTTATATCTAGAAAACTAAAAGTATGTTCTAAAAAAAAGAAAGAAAAAAGAACTATCAAAAAATCAATTCAAAAGGGCCATTCAAGTACCTCCACAGGGCCTATGGACGCCTGGTTGGCAGTGGAGAAATACTTGAGGGGAACTAGAGGTATCTCTATCGGGGCTATAGATGCTTGGCTAGCAGCAGAGCTATGCCCAAGATATCATTGCACATTGGAAACTACACGCTTCACCTACGTAGCCTAGATAGAGTCTACCTTGCTTGGTTGTAACAAAATTTAATGGATGGTTAATGAATTATTTGCACACACTTACGATTTTAGTTGTAACTTAGGTCTCTTTAGTGTGTTGAGGCTTGATTATGCTAGTTATAGGTTTTTGAAGGTCTCTATGGTGTGTTTAGGCAATCAAGAAAAAAAACTGAGAGGGGGGGGTGAATCAGTCTCCACTGGATCTCCACAAATTAAACTCCAAGACATAAACTAATAAATTGCAACAATAAGAAATAAGCAGATTAACAACACAACACAAAACACCAATATTTTAACGTGGAAAACCCGGTTAAGGGAAAAACCATGGTGGGAACCTTCCCATAGTAAGATGATACTGTATAGTAGTATGTGAAATATTACTATAGGGAATGCACATGCATTCAAGCACACTACCTAGATCTCGCTACTCAAAAGATATATGCCTAGAAAGCTACAACCCTCAGGGAAGTCTCACTTACTTACAATACGATTCAGACTACAATCTGGAAGGAATGAATTATAATGATAGCATCTACAAATGCCTGATGATAGTTCTAGTTAAGCACGGTTGTCTGCTCTGCAACACCAATCTCACTGTACAACACTTTGCTAAATGATATATCCTTGTTCATACATTTAACTCTCTCTAAAAATGCAGACACAATACCAACACCTAAATTACACAAGTATATCACCTATATATACAAATCATCAACCTTGATAACAAGGTCGACTAAACCCTCAACCCTCAACGCATAATTACAAAAATTACATTACACGATAGAAAGATCAACCACTAGACCAATATTATGATTTACATTACATAGCATGGACCTAATTCAAATTCCCAAATGATTACATCCATCGAAAATCCTTCCAAGATCAACCGCAACATGCTACACCACCATAAATACTGCATAACATGCAAATTATCACCGGTTCATAGTATTCACCAAAAAATCGCACAACAATCAATGCAGATCGCCAAAAAAATAAGACACAATTAGGAAACACTAGAAAGCATGTTAGAATCATCTGGAACTGTTGTACCAACACCTCTTTTCAAATCTTCATCGGTCAACATCTCAAGGCTTAATAACACAACCAATCAACAACTGTCACAAGGAAAGATAACTCGCAGAGCACCAAATCATGAACCATCTGAAATGAAGATACAAAAGATCATACCAAACAATAATCCAAAATCTCAGCACAAGATCTGATCACAACAGAATATACCGGAAGGAATACTAGATCCTGCAAACAGTGATCAACAAAACCAAACTACAAAACTAGACCAAAAACCCTTTCCAAACTTACTGGAATAACTCACAAGAATATGTTGACATCAATGACAACAACATATCCTAACAACAACAATGAACAACAAAATCCAACATTATTCCCAATAATCCAACAATATCCCCCTTTGGCATTGATGGGAACATATGAATGTGAAAAACAATCAATGCAAAGAAAGAAGATATCACCAACAAACTCCCCCTAAGATCAAGATAGATAAAGCAATTTTTCACATGATCTCTCTCGCCCTTTGATAGCAATGCCAAAGATCACTAAAATAGAAAACCAAACTCTCTCCCAAAATATAATCATGAATCTCTCTCCCACTGGGACACACAACCAAATCAACAGACTACTCTAACAGAGGAGCAACACCAACTCATCAATCTGGATAAAAGGATAAGGCTCTAAATTTCACCGGATCGATGCAATGCAATGCATCTATTTCTCATCAAGAGGGGTGGAGACTCCTAACTTGTCTCTCAAATAGACAAATGTATCTGCAGGCAAAGGCTTAGTGAAAATATCTACAATTTGTTCCTTTTTAGATACATATTCCAGCTTTACCTTTTGTTCACCGGCTTGCTCTCTCAAGTAATTAAATTTGATTGATATATGCTTAGTCTTTGAATGTTGCACCGGATTATTTGACATGCTCATAGCACTGGAATTATCACAGTATATAATAGTAGGCTCATCATAAATAACTCTGATATCTTTCAACATTTGCTTCATCCAAACTATTTGAGTGCAATTACTAGCAGTAGCAATGTACTCAACTTCAACAGTAGATAAAGATACTGAATCTTGTTTCTTGCTAGCCCATGAAACCAACTTCTTACCTAAAAAGAATTCTCCACTATTAGTACTCTTCCGGTCATCAACATCACCGGCCCAATTTGCATCAGTATAAGCACACAACATGAAATCATCATTCTTTGGATACCATAAACCATAATATCCAGTTCCCTTTAGATATTTGAATTTTATTTTAACAACAGTGACATGAGTTTCCTTCGGATCAACTTGATATCTAACAGCCATACACAACATGCATAATGTCAGGCCTATTCTGAGTAAGATATAACAGTCCACCAACCATAGATCCGTACAAACTCTAATTAGCTTTAGGAGATTCATCATTTTTAGACAATTTACAACTAGTCACCATAGGAGTTCCAACCAGTTTAGAATCATCTAATCCAAACTTCTTCATCATTCCTTCACATAGTTAGTTTGAGATATATAGATACCTTTTCCTATCTGTGCAATTTGCAAACCTAAGAAAAATTTCATCTCACCAATCATAGACATCTCAAATTCTTTTTGCATATCACCGGAAAATTTCATACTCATATCATCATCACCACTAAAAATAATATCATCAACAAAGACCTCAACAATCAAAATATTATTATTTTTAATCTTAAAGTATAGATTACTATCAGCAACACCTTTGATGAATCCCAATTTTAGCAAGTATTTGTCTAATCTAGCATACCAGGCTCTAGGAGCTTGTTCCAATCCATAAAGTGCTTTCTTCAACTTACATACCATGTCTCCTTCATCTGACAGTGAAAATCCATCAATGTAAACTTCTTCTTCTAGATCACCATTCAAAAATGTAGATTTGACATCCATTTGATATACCTTGAAATCTTTATAAGTAGCATAAGCAAGCAACAATCTAACAACTTTAATTCTAGCAACCGAAGGAAACATTTCTTTATAATCAATCCCTTCTTGCTGTGAATATCCTTTACAGACCAGTCTGGCTTTATTTCTGACTACTTCATTGACTTCATTCAATTTGTTCCTAAAAACCCATTTAGTACCAATATCATTTTTATCTTTAGGTTTAGGCACGAGTTCCTAAGTGTTGTTCTTTTCAATCTAATCTAACTCTTCTTCCATGGCTCTAATCCAATTATCATATTTATAGGATTCAACAACATCTTTAGGTTCAACTTTAGAAATCAAACATATTTCTTCTACAACTAATCTTCTTCTAGTCATCACACCTTTATTCTTATCACCAATAATCTGATTCTTAGAATGATTCAATCTTACATACCTCGGAGTCTTTTGATTGTTCCGATCTTCAGGTTCCTACACATCATAACAAGCAACAACAACATCCAAATTTACAATCTCTATTGAATTATTCTGCTTAGGCTCTTTAGGCTAGATAGGAGCTAAAACAACATGTTGACATTCATCATAAGGTCTTATCTACTTCCCAAGGGTTTCATCTACCTTCACACTTGCACTCTCAACTATCTTTCTTAGTCTCTTATTATAGAACTGATAGGCTTTGATATTTATGGAATATCCCAAAAAGATACCTTCATCACTTCTAGGATCAAACTTTCCAATATGCTCATGTCTTTTGATACAACATTTGCTACCAAAAACTTTGAAATATTTCATAGTAGGAACATGACCAAACCAAAGCTCATAAGGGGTCTTGCCGATATCACCTTTGATATGAAATCTATTGAATGTATAGACTACGGTGCTAATAGCTTCTCTCCAGTAGACCTTCGAAACATTTCCTTCAATTAACATGGTTCTTACAACATCTAAAACAGTACGGTTCTTCCTTTCAACAATCTCATTCTGCTATGGGGTCCTAGGAGCAGACAACTGTCTTCTGATTTCATTTATCTCACAGAAAGAATTGAACTCACCAGAACAAAATTCTCCACCTCTATCAGATCTCAGACACTTCAACTTCAATCCGGACTCAGTTTCAACTTTAGCTTTGAATATCTTGAATTTCTCAAATGCTTATGATTTTTCCTTCAAAAAGATAAACTCACATCATTCTGGAATAATTATCAATTAGAAGCATAAAGTATCTATCACCCTATACACTTCTAACATTTTTAGGTCCACACAGGTCAGTATGCACAAGATCTAACAATCCATCTGATGTGTACCATTTGATCTTGAAATAAATTATTGTTTGCTTACCCAACTGACATTCCTTACATACCGGATTAACCGGTTTAACAATCTTAGGTAGATCCCTAATAGGTTATGTAGAACTGATCTTGATCAATGAATCAAAATTTACATGACACATTATTCTATGCCACAACCAACTCTCATCTATCTTAGCAATCAAACAACTTTTCTCACTAGCATTCAAATGAAAAATGTTACCTTCAGTCTTAGTCCTAGGTGCAATCTCTATACCAGAGGCATTTAATATCTTGCATTTATCATCTTTGAATTGTAGATCATAACCCTTATCAATCATCTGTCCAACACTCAAAATATTATTCTTCAATCCTTCAACATACAAGACATCATCAGTGTTATGCTTTCCATCAAAAGAAATAGAACCTCTCCCACAGATTACACAGGCTTTGTCATCTCCAAATCTAACTATTCCACCATCATACCTTTCCATGCTTACAAATTTTCTTTTATCACTGGTCATATGATATAAACAACCGCTGTCAATCACCCATTCACCTTTTTCTTCTACTTTTGTAACCAAATCTTTCTCCTCAACAAAACCACTAGTGGAATCAATAGGCACATGTCTATTTTCTTTAATGGCAATAAACACAACTTCATCTCCTTCTGATTCTTCATCTGTAACACCTTCATATGTAGCATACTAACAATTCTTCTGGTTCCTAAACTTTTGGTGAGACTTATAAGGCATATCATACTTCTCATACTTCTCATGCTTCTCATATCTATCATTCCTATCAAACTTATCAAACTTATCATGTCTGCCATACTTAGCCATTCTCTCCGGGCATCTAGAAGAAAAATGTCCTATCTTATTACAGGAAATGAATTTCAAGGGAAACTTTCCATCATACTTATCGACACCTTTAGGCAATCTCTGGGAAATCAATACTTCAAGCTCATCAAGCTCTCTCTCTTTCTCTGCTATCTCTCTCCTTTCTCTTTCATATCTGGATATCCTGCACTCATCATAATCATATTCCTGCTTACCAGACATAGATGTTGATGCTTTGAATGTTGTCTCGGACTTTCCATGTGATTCTCCAAATTTTCTCAGCTCAAATACAACAAGTTTTCCAACCAATATATCTCTTGTCACTGTAGTTACACTCTGTATCTCATCAATAGCGGCAGCCTTATGTTTACAAGCAGGAGGCAAAGATCTCAACACCTTAGCAATAATCTCATCTTCTTCAATCTTTCCACCTGCGGATCAAAGATCTCAACACCTTAGCAATAATCTCATCTTCTTCAATCTTTCCACCTGCGGATCTGATACCAAGGACAAGCTCATTCACCTTAGCCATGTATGAATCTATGTTCTCATCATCTCCCATCTTCAATGTCTCATACTTACCTTTTCAATTCTGCAACTTAGCAACTTTCACTTGACTATCACCTTCATACAGGATCTCAAGCTTCACCTAGATCTCATGTGCGGTTTGAAGTTCCATAACATTTGTCATTTCAGAATTAGTCAGGGTACTGAGTAATGCTTCCTTCGCTATGATGCTATATTTAGCTTCCTTAACCTCATTAGGAGTGGATGGTAAATTCTGAGGAACAATATATGCATTCTTAGTAATCTTCCAAATATCTTCTCCAAGACATTTCAAATGCACCTCCATCTGTTTCTTCCACATAGTGTAGTTGCTTCCATGAAACCTCAGACTATCCTTCTTGAAAAGAATATCTTGAGCTACCATCCTGGATCTCCTCAAGCGATTAAGCTTCTACTAGAAGATCTAGCACTGATACCAATTGTTGGCAGTAATCAAGAAGGAAAACAGAGAGGGGGGTGAATCAGTATTCACCAGATCTCCGCAAATTAAACTCCAAGACATAAATTGATAAACTGCAGCCAGTAACAGATAAGAAAATTAACAAAACAACACACAACACCAAGATTTTGACATCGAAAACCCGGTTAAGGGAAAAATCATGATGGGAACCTACCCATAGTAAGCCGATACTCTTCAGTAGTATGTGAAGATATTACAATGGGGAATGCACATGAATTTAGACACACTGCCTAGAGCTCACTGCTCAAAAGATATATGCCCGGAAGGCTACAACCCTCAGGGAAGTCTCACTGACTTATAATATGATTCAAAGTACAATCCAGAGGGAATTAACTATAATGATAACATCTATAAATGCCTGATGACAGTTCCTGTTAAGCACAGTTGTCTGCTCTGCAACACCAATATCACCACAACACTTTGGTGAATGATATATCCTTGTTCGCACATTTACCTCTCTCTGAAAATGCAAACACAATACCGACACCTAAATTACATAAGTATATCACCTATATATACAAATCATCAACCTTGATAACAAGGTCAAATAAACCATCAACCCTCAACTCATAATTACAAAAATTAAATTACACGATACAAAGATAGGCCACTAGACTAATATTATGATTTATATTACATAGCATGGACCTAATTCAAATTCCCAAATGATTACATCCACTAGAAATCCCACCAAAATCAACCGCAACATGCTACACCACCAAAAATACTGTATAACACCAAATTATCACTGGTTCATAGTAGTCACCAAAAAATCGCACAACGATCAATGCAGATTGCCAAAACAAATAGGGCATGACTAGGAAACACCAGAAAGAACGTTAGAATCATCTAGAATAGTTGCACCAACACCTCTTTTCAAATCTTCATCGATCAACATCTCAAGGCTCAAGAGCACAACCAATAAACAACTATCACGGGGAAAGATAACTTGCAGAACACCAAATCACGAACCTTGTGAAATGAAGATAAACAAGATCATCCCAAACAATAATCCAAAGTCTTAGCACAAGATCTAATTGCACCAGAATATACCAGAGGGAATACCGGATTTTGCAAAACAGTGATCAACAAAACCAAATTACAAAACTAGACTAAAAACCCTTTCCAAACTCACCAGAATAACTCACAGGAATATGTTGACATCAATGACAACAACATATCTTAGCAACAACAATGAACAACCAAATCCAACAATCTTCCCAATAATCCAACACCATGAAATATCAATATCGGGGTCAAACCTTGATATCTAAGACAAACTAGAGAGGACAAAGGAGGTGCTCATAGTTTCTAAATTCAGAATGGAGTATATTGTTGATCCATCTGCCGCTTCCATAGACTACTTCGCCAACAACTACCATAACTACAAGATGAATAAAGGAAAAACGTGTAGTTAGAAAAAAAAATGCATGTTGAAGCAGTGCCACCACCATAACCACTGTAGGTTCAATCGATACTGGATGTCACACTTGCTTTTTGGGAATTATTTTTTTATGGTACAAAATACCTGCCTCTAGAGCACCGTCACAGAAGTGAACAATGAGTGCTAGTTTCGTAACAGTTAAGTGGATTTCACAGGCAGTGACTTGCATGTCGATTGCGACTCCCATCATTTCGTAATCCTAGTTTGTAGACATGATCAGTTGCTTCTATTTTGTATAATTTTTTCATGTTACAAAATACCTTCCTCTGAAGCACTATCACATAAATGAACGGTGAGTGCCAGTTTCATAACAATTAAGTGGAGTTCAATAGCAACGACTTGCATGCTGATTGTGGCTCCCACCATTTTTTAATCCTAGTTTTGTATGTTGGATTAACGTCACCACCACTACAACTAGGCCTTCAACTAACACTGTAACTCACACTTCCTTTTTAGGTGAGATTTATGCATGTTATGAAATACCTACTTCTAGAGCACCGTTTTGAAAGTGAACCTTGAGTACCAATTTAGTAGTACTTAACTGGAGTTCAAAGTCAAAGACTTGCATGTCAACTGTAAATCCTCCAATTTTGTAGTCCTAGTTTACATGCATGGTGCCTTCCTAGAACATAGGGTAAAAGTCTACAAAATTGTAGAATTTGGGCCATTTTGAGGGTCCATGAATTGATGATTCAAGGCCATTTTAGCTAGATAATTTTGTCTTATGCAATTTCTATCTCATGAACTCTTGAAGACATCTGTTATTCATTTTACAAAAAAAAATATAAAAGTAGCTTGTGGATTGCTTGATCTACAATACGTGTTTTATGGGGTTCTGTTCTTTATAGTCTGGGATCTTCTTTCATTTGAATCAACAACTTGTTATGCCAAGCTTTATTATTTTGTGAATCATATTGTGCATGTTAATGGTGTATGAGGATAAAATAGTAAAGTGATTATCTGATCTGGTGATTGCTATGTCCATTCATATGTGGGTTGTATGACTTCATATGTTTGCTAGAACGTCCCTTTTGAATGTTGATTAAATATTATTGATAATATCTTGTTGTGATCCATTGAATTTGTAGTTCATTAAGTTGATCAGTATTAGTTTAGTTTTTGTCTCTTGTTACCCTGACCAATCTTTTGATGTTTCTTTCAAAAAATGCAAAAAAAAGGATTTTGTTTGTTTTGTTTCAACCAACAAGCCCCTTGATAGGTACAATTGCATTAGGCAGCCACTGAGTGAATCAACACCGTCATGAGATGACGATAGAGATCTTGAAGTAATTAGTCTTTTAAGATTGATTTCTTTTCAGGAGAGGTGGTATACATTTCATGCTACCCAATTGTTGGTGAGTGTGTCAAAACACTCGTCAACACTATCAAGCATTGGAGTAAAAGTAAAGTCAATATTCAAGCATTGGAGATGGCATTCATGTTATATGTTTTATGTTCAGACTATCTATATGGAACACTAATTCTTTTTGAAGACAAACAAAAATTCATTTACATTTCAATTCTATTTCATGGTTAATTCCAAAATTGGGGTTTTACCTAAGGCAAACCCCTATTGATGCAGAGCATCCACACACCAATCAACTAAGGGAGATCTTTCTCCCAACTTACCTATTCAATGAGGTGACAACTCTTCACTTACTCACTACTTCCCTCACCAAGATATTGGTTACTCAAAAGGTTACAATAACCCAGAGGTACTCCCTTACTCTCAAACTCTTAATCAATATTTTTCATACATTCAACTAGGGAAGACCAACATGTCTAAAGCCCAATCCAAGTTCTCCAACATTCATACACCCCTTGTGGCCACTCACTCAACACCAATCGTTCACTAGGACTCCAACCTCCACTCTCATCATGCAATGGATACTCAAAAACACCTATACCCCTCTTATCACAACCTACATGGGTTTCTCAACTTGAACAAACATGGATCTCTACCCCCCCAACCACCCAAAAGATTACAAATTACCCTACTGCTGCAACACTGTCTTTTATGACAGTCATGTTGGCTTGGAACAATCACAACTTGTTGAGGACAATCATGCACCTTGAATCATTCGTCACCCATAGGATTTACAAAAACTAAAAAATATTGTTAAAGGACCTCTCCATTCCCTTACTCCAACATTAAACTCAACATCAACAAACTTTTCAACCTTGCAAAATATAGGATTTCATTTCACTGTCAAACTGTGACAGTCTACACTAGAGTAAGGATATTCATAAACCCTCTTGTTTTGGTCGGCTCCTTCGGTCAAAAATCACTTGGATTGTGTCCAGGGATCCCTCACACACCCCTAACTTCCTTCCTTAAGCCTTCAAGGTCCACTTTTTCATTCATATTATCCAAAACTCAGTAACTCTCTATCTTGTCAATCTGAGACACAAAAAATAGTCCTTGTGTCCTCTATAGCAAGTGCAAACCAAGTCACGAAACCCTGAAAAGTATAAGGAAATAAAATTACACATATAAAAAACTTTTCCACCCTTTGGAATGGTCTATTTAATGTGAAAACAAAACAAAATCATTATTGCACAGTCATTGGTTACCCCAGGTTAGGGTATGGACTGTTCTTACAAAAATTATCATATCTCCTTCAAAACACAACCAAAATGAATGATTAAAAAACCAAAATTGAGAGGATCCAATCCTATTTCATCTCCTATGGATATCCAATTAAAATAAACGATTTTTATTAATGGAAAATGCCTTTTATCAGACTGTCACATTGGAAACACTCAGAAAAGTGGAGGGAACTCAAGGATTTTATTAATTTTTTCCTTCCAAAAGAATATCAACCTCATTTTGGTCATGGGAAGGACCTATTTAAATGCCTCCAATTCCTCCCAATGGCTATAACCACTTTTTAAACCATCACTAACAAACACCTAATTACCCTTACAAACACAAAAGTTGCTTTGACAATTGACAATTTTTGTCTAGGATAGGACATAAACCCAACCTAAAACCATTATGAATAAAAATTGATACAAATAAGAAAAAATAGGTCCATATGAAATTTATACATCATAAAATACCATGTTAGACCCATTGACACATATTTCCCACAAAATGACAATTTTGACAATTTTGACGATTTTGACAATTTTGACAAATTTTACCAACATGACTCCTGCTAAGACTCCACATACAAACTAATGGTCTTAATGGCCTTGTTACATCACATATGGTATTTAAAGATATTATTGACCAATTTCACTCTTCAAAACACATAGGTTTCATAATTCGCCTCATAGAGGCTTGATGGCAACTTAGGTGCTCCTGCACCACCTATTCCCAACCATTTCCCCCTTTTCACTATGTGATGGAATAGGTACAAAGTTGTGTTTTAGAGGAATGATAGGATTCATAGAGATGAACAAGTTCCCTTTTAGATGATAAATTTTTTAGAGGACCAGGGTGACCACCACCACAGTCCCAATAATTCAAGTCGAGTTTTTGGGAACCAATCCGAAACTTCATCTACTGCTCAGATCTAGGTTTGCGGCTTCGTTTAACAACTGTAGCTCACTATTTATAAATTATTTCTTCAATGTCCATAAATTTACCCTAATTTCAATATCTTTAATTAATTCAATTCAATTTAAGGGAAATGAGAGTTTTCACTTAGGAAACCAAGAATCTCATCAAAATCTACACCTGTCAAATCTAGATCTATCAAATTACCTCTTTCCTCAATGTATTGGTCCTACAAGAAAAAATTAGAAGTTTTATTACATTCTATGGTGAAACCTTAAGATTTCACCAACACATTTTGGTGAGCCTTACACTCCTCTCAATGTTTCACTTTATGCACACACCATAACATGTTTTGATACTCAAGTTTCTTTGCAAACTGAGCATTTTGATTTGTAATTTGGTATTTTTATTTTTCATGACTCCTAGTAAGCAAACCTTACTAGGCTAGCAGTCATGATTATCTCTCTCTTCTCTCTTTCTTAAATGATGTCCCTTTTATCTTGATATTGAAGTAGTAAGATCATAAAGCCCCTTGGAGGCTTAATGTATCTTGTCTCTTTGGTGTCTTGATGAAAGTCTTTCAATGCAAACCTTTGTACTTTATTGTGAGTACATGCTTAGTCTCATACTTTCGCTAAAGTGGAGGCTAAATATAGCATCCTAAATTGTACTCGGCTACAATTTTGTCCTCACTTTTGCATTCATCCCTTAAGGCTTGATTGAAACTCTGATTCTGCTCACACCAGTCATAAAACTCAATATTTTCACTGTCTGCACTTTCCTCCCCAAGATCTTGGGACCTTGATGCCCAGGGTGCCCTGGTCCTCTCAAATAGGGCCCATTTTGGGGCTTCATAATAGTAACTCAATATGAGTGGGAACTTAGATCCTGTGTTGACACGTGTCAAAATTTTAATTCTTTTTCACTAGTAAGTATAAATGGAGGTCTACTCCTCCCATTTTGATAGAGCACATTCATAATTCAAATTCATAATCAAGCAAATTTGAGATCTACATTTAAGTGAGCAAGCAATCAGTCTTCTATTAAGAATTGGAGCAAAAGTAAAGTCAGAATTCAAGCATTCGAGTGACATTCATGTTCTATGATTTATGAAGACTATCTATATGAAACTCTAATTCCTTGTGAAGACAAACAAAACTTCATTAAAAGGTATATTATTGGTTTAAGATATTTTTATCCTTTCCCTCAAAAGGAAGGCATTTCCATTACAATACTTCCTTTACATCTTAAGTGTATTTCATGGTTAATTCCAAAATCGGGGTTTGACCTAAGGCAACCCCCTATTCCCAACCATTTTCTCCTTTTCACTGTGTGTAGGAATAGGTACAGAGCCGCATTTCGGAAGAATGACAGGATTCACAGAGACAAACAAGTTCTCTTTTGGAAGGCAAAAAGTTTGGAGAACCAGGGCGGCCACCATCATGGTCCCGACAATTCAGGCCGAGTTTCTGAGAATAGATCCAAACCTTCATCTACTTCTTAGATCCGAATTTGTGGCTCTGCTTGATGATTATAGCTCACTGTTTATGCATAATTGCTTCAATATCCATACATTAACCCTAATTTTAACATCTTTAATTGATTCAATTCAATTTAAGGGAAAGAAGAGTTTCCACTTAGGAAACCAGGAATTTGATCAAAATCTAGATCTATCAAAGCTAGATCTATCAAATTCCCTCTTTCTTTAATGTATTGGTCCTAAGCAAAAATTTGCAATTTTACTACATTCTATGGTGAAACTCTAATTTTTCACCAACACATACATATTGTGTGAAAAGGTGAAAGATTAAAAAGCTAACTAATTAATCAAGCAAACATAAGACATCAAAACACATCAGGATTAGAATGATAAAATCAAAACGGAAATAAAATTAACAAATAATGCAAACCACAATCCCACCTCGATTTGATAGTTCCTCAATTTTATGTGTGCTCGATGATGTCTTTGAATGCTCGATGACGTCTTTGAATGCTCGATGACGTCTTTGAATGCTCGGTTATGCTCCATGATTATTGATGCAAAGATAATTGATGGAAATAATGTATGAGATAGGTGGTGATTTCAACAAAGTAACGGTGTAATTGTACAAAAGTGGATGAATGGCTTAGAAAAAAGGAGGATTAAATAGGATTTAGGAGGAAGGTGAAAGGTTCTCAAAATATCGTCAACAAGTGATTTCTCTTTAGAAAAACATTGAAACAAAGCTTTCTGATAAATTGAGAACCAATAATGTGATAGTTAGTTATTATAACTAACTTGGGGCTAAGGGTTCTAAAGATTGGTATACAGTCAGAAATCTTGACTAGTTTCGGATCTCGCGTAAAGTAAACATTATATCTTTAAGATTTGAGCGATGCTCTTGAGGAGATTACTAGTGATGCTAAATGAAACAATCTGAAAAAAATGAGGTTGCGAACTTAGCATACTAAGTGAGTATTATATCAGATATCCAACTATGCATATAATTACCAAAGCATAAAATGAAAAGGATCGGGTCACACGTTGAATGCAAAATACGGAAGCATGGCAAAGCTTTTGAACCATTTGATAGAAGCAAGGGCGACAATGTCATCTCACAAATCATAAATTTTTTATTGTACGTACTAGAACAGGTTTTGTCAAAGAGCTTTAGAAATTTTCAAAGCAAATACAATCCACAGTTGTATAGCTAAATCCCAACATATTCACTATTTAAAGTATATCCAGGTTCATTGTTTAATAAAATGTCTTGTGAACTCTCATCTCTTGGAGTATAATAATCACAGAGATATGCACAAACTAGGATTTTCAAAACAAGTTATGGGAATCCATCAAAGCATAAACAAATATGGGTGCATGGTACATAAATGGATTCATTGAAAAGGCTTGAGAAGCTTTCAACCAAATGAAAACACTAGGAAAGCATCAAAAAAGGAAAGGAAAGGGGCTTTTATAGTCCACAATGCCAACCATCTATGTATGGGTCCACAGATGGGTTAGAGTAGTATGGGACTACCTCGTACTCCTTGCAGGAGGTACCTAATTGCACTACTAATGAGGCGTACATACCTTATCCCCTTGTGGGATTTGAACTTGTGACCTCTCTTTCAAGAGCACAAATTCTCTACCACTAGGCCAATTCAATAGAAGATTAAGAAATAATATCAACATCCATCAAAAGAGATGTTATCTCATGAAATGAAATGATTGTAACACAACATACACAAAATAGATTTGTTGATAAGGCTTTAAAAACTTCCCAGAAAATGTGAATCTGCAGGCATAAAGCCATTTCCATATTTCTTGCCACCATCCTCTCCTGCTTGCATCGACAATACAAGCCTTGAAATAGAACATGGACACCTGTCAAATCATGGAGAATAAAAGGTTTCTATTGGTAATTAGAATTGGAAATGCGTTGCTACACATAAAAGCAGAATGAGGAAGTTCAGAACAACGTATGGACATGCATGAAAGCATATTGGCACATGAATTTTCGTCAGATATTATGACTTGGGATTTCTCTAGCAGCATGAATATAAAATCTTGGATCATAGATGAAGTACCCAAATTGGTTTGTAGGCTGCCTTACAAAGACGACATCTCATGTGATGCAATGATTACATGATAAGCACAAAATCAATTTGCTAAAAACTATTTTAGAAACTCGCAATCAAATGCAATTAGCAGGAGTAAAGCCAAATTCCACAGCCCTTGCGAGCTTCTTCCCTGCTTTGAATAGAGTATAGATATGTATCGAAGCAAAACGGTGGATAGATTCTTGTCAGACATCACGGTTGGAAATTCTCTCATAAATACACATGTATAATATGGACGCATAGAGAAAGCACAGGTTGTTCAACAGAATACCTCGAAGAGATGTCATCTAAATGGATTTCGCAAGAAAGCTCTCAAAACCTTTGAATTAATGTAGCACTCTCTAAATGCATCTTAACATTAAGCGGGCATGTTGAGTGAGATTGAAATGGTGAGGAGATAAAGATTGAATCCGCAAAAATTCCTAACTTGATAACTTCACTCCAAACTCCGAACAATGGTTAAAGGTCATGTTAGAAATGCTGACAACGAAAGGTTATCAAGTGTTCTCAAGAGGTTAATGACAAGAGAAAATCATAAGTTAGAATTCTAAAAGAGTTGTGAAAAGCTCTTAAAATGCTGACAAAGATCAGAGTAAATGTTCATGAAGAAAGATGATACATCGATGAACTGAAATTCACTCTTCAAGAATGCAAGTATGGGGAAATTCATGGATACATTATGTGATTGGCGATGGTTTCATATGATGAGTGACTCTCACTTTGTTCCTATAAATGGATCATTGTGTGTGTATTATTGATTTCCTATCTATGGTGACCAAGTGCACTTACATGCTTGAAGAAAATGTAGCATGCTTAATTGTGAATATATAGTTTGTGATCCAATGGTCAATATACCAACCTGTCAACATGTTGCAAGGCTTAAGAATTTTCATCTTTATGGAGAATTATGAGATTATCTATTCATTTCAACAAATATACTAAGTTTGGCTGTGTTGAAGGTGTCTTCTCAAAACATGAATGCATTGGTTGCTTGCCTGGAGAAGGATAAGTAGAATAAAGACACTATGATTATTGATGATGAGCCGACTTCTAGTTCTGCTCAACACTCCACCAGACTCAGAACTAGGCAAAATGCAAGAGAGCTGGAGCTTAAGACCAAAGGCAATCAACAGGTGTAGGAAAATAAAGACCTGAAAGAGGCAGCAAATGTGATGATGATGTTGGTTAGGGATGCGGAAGAGACTATAAATATTTTCACTTGAAATGTAATTTTGTTTTAGGTGTGCCAGTCTCTCACTGACCTTTTGCTATTCTTTACTTTGGCTGCTGTCTTTTGTGCTGTTCTTTTTCAGCCTTTCTCTCTTTGTTCTGTCTTCTCTAGTTTCTCCATTGCTTTTCTTTTTGATATGTAAGCGGGTTTCGGGTCCCTTAAAACCTGATTTTCCTTAATAAAAAACAAATAGACTAAGTTTGACATTCTCAACTACTGAGATGGCAAGATGGTTACAATCATTAGAGATGAAGTGGACGAAGATAGAGAAATACATCAGCATATTCAACCTATCTTTTTGTAAAAGTGACTATGTCACCATGTAAGTACAAGCTAGAAATTGGATTTGATTTTTGTAAAAGTTAGGTAAATCTTAATTTACTTCTAAAAAGTAGTTACTCTAAGTAGTCACTTAGGTTGGTAGTTATCTTAGGTGGTTATTTCAAGTGGTTGCCTAGGTAGTTACACTAAGTGGCTACAAGGTAGTTCCATTCCAAAGGCCTATAAATACAAGGCTATTTCATTTGTAAAGGAGACTCTTACATAGGGAAACTATGGAAAAATTCTTAGAGGAATAGTTTGATGACTTTTATGTTTAAACTTTGTATAGAATAGCTCCTAAGATTGTATAATTTTATGAAAATAATAAAGGATACATTTATCTCATATGTTCTACATGTGATTCTTGAGTTATGATTACTATTTTTTCGTATGTCAAATTAGTGATATCTTTTGTCTATTTGCAAATCATTTGTCATCTATTAGAATGCTTATAATTCATGAAATTGATGTAGTCAAACATGATCAAACTTTGGTATCTTGGTTTGGATGTGTCAGTGTTACCCATCTCTTTGTATGTTGAGATTTGTCATCCTTCTTTCATCATCATTTTTATATCTAAAATATATCTTGTGCTTAAACATCCTTTGTAATTATTAATCATCGTGAATCTCACATGGTACATGTATGTGTACTATTGGGGTTCATTAGTTATCTTTCTTTAGTTTTGTGTTTTCTCCTTTATGTACTTTCAGGTTAGAAGTACACAAAAATCCTAAAACCCCCCCATCATATGAGGGAGCTACCCTTCTCAAACACAGAAGAATATTGTCCAACTGTTGACACGGTTGTCATTGCTCTTCGATCAAATAGAGTCAAATTTGGAGAATCAATCGCAATGACAAATTTGTTTACCAACTATATATGTGTGTGTGTGTGTGTGTGTGTGTGTGTGTGTGTGTGTGCATGCATGTATGTACATATGTATACATATACATACATATATATGTATGTATTTATATGTATATACATACACACATGTATTTATGTATGTATGCATACATACATACATACATACATACATACATACAGATATATATATATATATATATATATATATCTGTATGTATGTATGTATCTATGTAGGTATACATATATATGTATGTATATATATGTATGTATGTACATACATATGTATATACACATGTGTGTATATATGTGTGTGTATGTATGCATATATATATATATATAAATATAAATATATGTATATATATACATATGTATGTACATACATACATATACATATACATATATACATATATATATACATATACATATGTATGTACATACATATATATATGTATACATATATACATATTGAAGAGGGGAAAATGGAATAAGGGATAAATGATTAAAAAAACACAATAAAATAAGCAAGAAAACATTAAAACATCAAAAGATCATTTATACCTTGCTATTTTACCTCTCCTTCGGATTGAGCCTTCGGTGAAGTTGAATAGTGCCTCTTTTCAACTTGATTGGATGGGCTCCTTCTTGATGGATGTGGAATGCTCTCCAAATGCTCAACAAGGTAAGTGGATTGGATTTGGATGATGGATAGAAGGATTTGATAATGGAGGATTATGAAGACATGATAAAGGGATGATTAGAAGAGGATGAGAGGAGAAAAGAGCAGCATAAGAATGCCATAGAAGATGCTGATTATTTGTGAGGAGAAGAGACTCCAATTTATAGATTGGAGGAGGAAAATAAACAAGAATATAAAATTCCTTGGGAAAAGGGGGCATAAATTTGAATTTCAAACATGAGGAATTAAAAATTCTAAAATAAGGATGCATTGAGGGCTTCAAAGAAATTTGAATTTCTTTGAGAGACTCAATGTTGATGTGACATGAGTGGGAATTTAAAATTGGAGGAATAATGATAAGCATGATTATGAGAGATTCTAGAAGGATTAATTAGGTTGAGTGGGATTAGGAAAAGTGATTTGTAGGAATCACATGACTAGGTTAATTAATTAGAATTAATTAACTGAATGGGTTTAGAGGAAATAATTATTGGAGGGGACTTTAGAAGAATAGGGGAATATCTAATTTATTTGATAAATTAATTATTGGACAATAGTGATAGAATTAATTAAATTAGATTTAATTAACACTGAGAAGAATAAGGATAACATAATTAAGTCAATTAATTATGTTGACAGGCTTAAATTAATTAAATATTAATTTTAGGTGTCTACATTTTGCCCCTCTTTGATATAGCGTCGTGAAATGATGTTATATCAAAGAAGAATAAAACATAGTGGAAGAAAAAGTTAAATAATAGTAGCATGATGCCCCAGTCATGAGATGAAGAAAAGGATAAGGACTAGTAGTATGATGCCCCAGTCATGAGAAGAGGAAGCAGTGGAATGACGAGGATGAAGGATGAAGAGGAAGTAGTTGTATGCCCCCTCAAGAGGACATAAAGGTTTGAAGCACATGAGTGTGCTCTTGAAAAGAATTAAAAGAATAAGTGATGAAAGGATGAAGATAATGAAAGAGGGAACTAGGATGGGTTGGAGTGTTGGGAATACAATGAGACAAAGAAATGATAAATGGATTGGATTTCTTGTTGAGCAAGTATAGAGAGAAAACCTAGATTTGATATTTCCATGGATAGTCTACACCATTGATTATAAGAACCAAGATTATATAAAGATCCGAGGTGTGGACTGGTGCTTAGTCAAACAGGAATGCCTTGTACACAATCATAAAAGTGTTCATAAACACTAATGCAAGGTTGCCAGTTTGCACAAGGAAGACCTTCAAACACACCATGCCATGAAAAATATGCCCCATTATACACCAACCAAGACATACCAAGATATAGGATGATCAAGGTAGTCCTGAACAAGTATAGTCCTAGGACACAAGATGAAAACAAAGCGAAAAGCTCAAGCATGCAAACAACATGCACATGACCAATTGACATCTCTTGCCAAGAGTAGGACATGGATTTGGATAAACTGCCGGACTAGGGAAGGAGACATCCCAATGGGCAGGTGATGGATTTGGATGAACTACCAGAAATGGGAAGGATTCATCCTGATGGGCAGAGCGATGGATTGATTGATGGATGACAAAATACAAGTTGGATGTGCAAGGTCTGCAGATGAGAGGATTGTTGCTTGGATTTGATTAACAAAGTATGGATTGGTGCTTGGATTAGGCACAAGTCAGTGCGAGCTCAGGTAGATGGGGAAAGCTCAGTTTGATTGATTGGATAGGATTGGAAGAAGGATAAATGATTATATAGGATGAAAAGGGGGATGGATGATTGAGTAGGATTGGATTTGGGATGGGATTATTGATTAAATTGGAAGAGATGGGGAATATGATTGGATGAGATAGGATTGGATTAGAAATTGGATAGGATGGGGTGGATTGGTGAATAGGATTTGATTGACTAGAACCAATGACAAGGGAGAACCAAGGATTGGTAAGAGGATGGATGAATGGAAGGAGGGAGATAGATGGATGGATATGTATATGATATGGAGGACTGGAGGGTAGGGTGATGGAGACCCAAGGACTATGCTGCAAAGGAGTGCAATGCCCCACACTAGAGGTAGTGGAATTAAGGATGCAAGGATGATGGATAAAGATGTATGAGTTTGAAGGATAATATGTAATGGATATGGATGGTAGAGGATTAAGGCTTGTGTTTTCCAAAGCATGCATGCATATACATTATTTTGCCTCTAACATGGAGGATTGCGTTTGGAGAGGATGAGGGATATGAGATGGAGGATATGGATAGGATAATCAAGATCAAAGATAGGAAAGGAGAATGGACTTAGATAGGATGCAGATGGAAGATAAGGTATGTGGATGGTAGGATTGCATGGATGAAGCTTGCCCCCAAGTGTAGAGTGCAAGGGGATGAGGGGATTACACACGATGCTTGTTTGCCAAGTTTTCATCATGGTACTTACCCAAGGCAACACAAGGAGTGGTTTTCACCATTGGATGAAATGTTTTTTCTTTACTTTTTTTTTGGTTTTTTTATTATTCCTACGGCCGCGTTGATTAGCAGACAGTTGTGTTAATGCGCGAGTGGTCACACTAACAGACAGAGTATTAGCATAAAACAAATAGTAGATAATCGAAACATAAAAAATTACAGCCGTGCTGATCTAAGCGATTGCGTCAAAACAATAGGAAGTGCCCAAGAATTAAAATTCAAATTTTCAACAAAAAGCTCGCACTAGTCACAGAGCGGTCACGCTGAAGCGACAATTGAAAACAAAAACACAACTAATCTAGTGTATTTTTTGGATTTTTTTTGTTAGATTTTACAAAACAGAGATAGAAGTGAGAAGAATGGAAAGAATGAAGAAGAGGAGAAAGATGTATTTGCGCGGCGGTCGTGCTGAAGCCATGGTGGTCGCATTAAAGCACAATGAGGCACCATAAATGTTTTCAAATTTGATGCGGTTGCGTCGAAGCCACAACAATCGCGCTGATTAGCAGGTGTAGACACCTAAAAATGGTCAACGCTTGCGGGATCATACTTTAACATTTGCGCATTGCCTCATTTTAGGTTTTTGCGTCGCATTAACATTTCTCCTATGTCACGCACTTGGTCTTTATCATTTGCGAGCATCAGGTCTTTCTTCTGCATTCTTCATTTATCTCGCTCTCAAATTTGGTCTTGTCGACAACAATCTTTAATCATGATTTTGGTCGATCTTGTCAATCTCTTATCAACTTGTCAATCTCGTCGTTTTGCTATCAATTTGTCATCGATCCTTGTCCTCTTCAATCATGTTAATTTGGATCAATTTGTCATTTGTTCCTCATCAATTGGCACATTTATCAATCAAATCATTTATCACATTGGTCCTTTGTTAATCCGAATCATGATCGAGTCAATTATCTTTCATCAAGACCTAATTGTCATCCTTGCATTTCTAATCATTTAACCTTGTTTGTCATTTCTCTCTCTAGGATTAATAAATTATTTATTTATCCTAAGTCTTCTCATCACAATTAAATGTTCATTTAATTGGCTAATTATTCCTTTTTTTGTGAATTAATTAATAAATGACAAATTATTAATTAATTCACCTAATTTACCTATTTCCTAATTTTCATCAATTTTTCTAATTTTCTAATTTTCTAAATTCCTAATTTCAATTCTCTCCTATTTTTCTCCTAATTTCATGGGAATGACATAGAAATTTGTCATAATTTGTCATAATTGACAATCAATCAATTCTTGACATAGAAATTTGTCATAATTTGTCATGAATTATCAATCAATCAAATTTTGCATAGAAAGTGCATAATTTGTCATAAATTGTCATAATTGACATTTTTGATTTGCAATTTCTATTTGAATTGAATCATGCTAATTTGATCCATCTCTCCAATTTGTCTATAAATTGGATGAATTTCTTCAATCAAATCCCTAATCAGATTATCGAATTTATAATCACTTTGTCAAATCACACTTCGAGTACTCTTGCGCCAATATCTTATTTACTTGCTTTCATATCATGATCATGCACTAGTAGGTGAGATCCACAACAAAGCTATTTGGAGAAGAAAGAAGGACAATGGAGCCGCATGAAGGAAGCATTTAGATCTACATTTGGTTTACATAATCTTTAGTTTTGAATGTTTCATTTTCATGTCTCTATTGAGTGTGTTAGGATTGATCATGGCAATTTGCTTTTGTGATTGAGCTAATGATTAATGTTTATATTGCTTTGATGATTTCCAATTTCCTAGCTACAGCAGGCGATCACACTAATTAGCAGGCGGTCGCACTGATTAGCAGCCAGTTGCGCCAATGTGCATGCGGTCACGCTAAAGCGTGAACCTGAGAGAAACCTTCACAAAAACCTCATTTTTTTGTTAAATTCAGGACATGGGTCCCACCGGGCGTGCCAGAATGAAGAGGGGAAAATGGAATAAAGGGATAAATGATCAAAACCACAATGAAATGAGCAAGAAAACACTAAAACATCAAAAGATCATTTATACCTTGCTATTTTACCTCTCCCTCGGATTGAGCCTTCGGTGAAGTTGAATAGCACCTCTCTTCAATTTGATTGGATGGGCTCTTTCTTGATGGATGTGGAATGCTCTCCAAATGCTCAACAAGGTAAGTGGATTATTGGATTGGATTTGGATGATGGATAGAAGGATTTGATAATGGAGGATTATGAAGACATGATAGAAGGATGATTAGAAGAGGATGAAAGAAGAAAAGAGGAGCATAAGAATGCCATAGAAGATGCTGATTATTTGTGAGGACAAGAGGCTCCTATAGATTGGAGGAGACCAATTGATGGGATGGGGTTTGGGATAGACTAGCCTAGTCTATGCTCTTGGATCCTTTCCTTGGATCTCCTGGTGTTCTCCTCACACCCTAGGGTCTCTAGGACTTCCTTTGCTTGTGGAATCCTCTGATCTTTCCCAATCCACCCACCAATGAGTTGCTTTGCTGCTCCTAAGGTCTCACCTACTCATGAGACTCAAAACCCCTTACTATGGCTAATAAGGGCTAATATTGTTCCACACCTTCCAAGGTCTTAGCAAGGTTGTTTCAGGTCTATTCCATGGTCTTTCCACCCATTCATGAGCCCCCAAGAGGTTTCAAGACTCTAACCCCTTACCGATTTCACAAATTTGGGTTTTTGCCTTCAAAAAGGGCTACAAGGATTAGGACCAATTAGGCCTCCTAACCGGTCTTCTATGGCTCCCTCTCACAAACGATGCAAAAACAACCCCAACTCCCAAAATGGACTGCCATTCAATTGGCAAGGGCTCAAGGATTTTCTAGGTTTTGGGCCTCCAAGCGACCGTACAGTGCCTAGGGCGAATTTTGGGGTTTTTAAGGGTTTTGTGAGGGTTTCTAGGGTCTGCATGGGTCATAGTGAGTACTTTAAGTTTTAGCCACCTTGTTTGGATTGGTGGAGGCTCCTCCTTCACACCAATGATGCTTCAAACACTCCTTTGCACTTCCTCCAAGGGATGCACTCTCCACTAACCAACCTTGCTCTCCAAGACCTCCGCACCAACAACCATTCCTAACTGGGCACTGTCCAGTCTCGCCTAGGAATGAGCCTTTGCTTGGCCTCCTTGCATTTACAAGGGCCCTGCTTGCTTGGGACTATAGTACATGGTCTTCACTCTCAGTCCCCATGGTTTCATGGTGTTTCCACAATGGGGAATGGAGTTAAGACCTCATTTACACAATCTTGTCCAAAACTGGACAGTAAGAAGACAGTTTACAGACTATTTACAAACACTTACAATCTGCAAATAAAAACCTAAACTAATTACTTGAAATTAAAGTATCTACACTAGGAAAAAAATTTCACAAAGATTTTGGCATTTCTCAATCCACTAATTTGCTTGTTTTCTTCATTCAAACTGACTGGTAAGAGTTTCACAGTCTTAGTCTGATCTTTCTGCTAGGGCCATACAATCTTTGACATCCAACCCATGAATTTAGGGTTCACAAGTACTTATACTACCTGTACCTTAGTCTATGTGCCCATTCTAGGGTTTTTCATACTAACCTAAGGATTTTGACACCATGGTGGAAAAGTTGCTTGACAACTTTTAAAAGTTGTCATGCAACTTTTGAGCAACTTTCCCAATGTTGCTCTTCATGACTCCTAGACCCACATTAGGCCAACCTAAGGATACCACCATGATATGAAAGACCCCTAAACACCTCCAGGACACACATACCCTTCATTTTCAAGAAAATCACAATCTTGACTTATGACCACTAAGATCTCCTCTAGGACCCTAACTAGGACCTATGAGCACATGGCTCATTATTTTATGTACAATGGCTTCATAAGAAGCATAACACCAACAAAACAAGAAAGAGAAAGAGTTTGGAAGTGTTCTCCTGCACCATACTCCCCCTCTACACACAATTAAGAAATAGAAGAAGAGATGAGAGCCGGGTCTATTCCAAGTTCCTTGAACCTGCTCTCCTCCACCCATGTAGCTTCAGATACTGGTTGATCTGCCCATTTCACTAAGTGCTCCATGTAAACCTAGTGTCTAGTTAACTTCTTCACCCTTTATTCCAAGATCTCCTCTGCCTTAGGCTTCTTCACCTGTGGTAAGACATTAACATCAAGGTCCTGCAGTACCTTGGCTTGGTTCTCAGTCTGCCCTGCTATCTCACCCTTATACATGATCAAGTCATCTACATTAAAGACTGGTGATATAGCTAAATCTGAAGGCAAGTCAACTTTGTAGGCATTCTTACCATATTGCGACAGGATTCTACAAGGTCCTACCCTTCTCATCTATAGTTTGGTAGGCTTACCTCCTTGCATCCTACCTTTACTCAAATGGACCATCACATAGTCACCCACCTTGAACTGAACTTCTCTCCTCTTCTCATCCACTTTGGCTTTTAGTTTTTGAGTGGAGTCAAGGATGGCCTGCTTAACTTGCTCCTGAACTTCCTTGATGGTTTGAGTGAAGTCTTCTACTTGCCCACTCTTCATTTCTGAACTACCAAGGTCTCTCAACTCACATACTCCTCTTGGATGTCTGCCATATACCACCTCAAAAGGACTTCTACCAGTGGTTCTATTCACACTGTCATTATATGCATACTCTGCTTGAGAAATGATTAGGTACCATGTTTGGCCATACTCCTTAGTTAAACACCTCAACAAGTTACCTAACACCCTATTGATGACTTCAGTCTGACCATCTGTTTGTGGATGGTAAGCTAAGCTAAATGACAAGCTGGTTCCTAGTCTCCTCCATAATGTTTGCCAAAAATGACCCATGAACTTGTTGTCCCTGTTTGAAACAATGCTTAAAGGGAGTCCATGAATCCTAACAATCTCCTTGAAGAAGAGATGTGCAACATAGCTTGCATCATGTGTAGTCTTACATGGGATACAATGACTCATCTTGGAAAATCTATCTAGAACCACATAGATGATGTCCATACCTATTTTTGTCTTGGGAAGTCCTACTACAAAGTCCATGCTTATACATTCCCAAGGTCTATTAGGGACCGGTAATGGTTGATATAAATTGGCATTGCTTGATCCACCTTTGGCTCTTTGACATACACCACACTGTTCTACATATCTTTTCACATCTCTTGGCAACTTTGGACAATAGTAGTACCTCTGTACTAAATCCAAGGTTTTGTTAACTCCAAAGTGTCCACTCAAATTGCCATTATGTTTCTCTTGGATGAGGTTCTCCCTCATAGATCCTCTAGGTACACAGAACTGGTTACCCTTGAACAAGAGACTATTTTGGAGAGTGTAATCTGCAGACTCACCATGGAAATGGTTCTCAAACTCCTTGCAAACCTTGTAAGCTATTGAGAAGTCTTCATCTCCTTCATAGAGGTCTTTGAAACCTTCTATGCCTATGCTTTGCAACTGTAATTCTTGAACAGTCAACAACTTCCTGCTTTACGCATCTGCCACCTTGTTAAGTTTCCCCTTCTTATGCTTGATGGTGAAGGTGAAGGATTGGAGGTATTCCATCCATTTCAGATACTTGTTGCTTAGCTTCTCTTGAGTGTTTATGTAACTCAATGCTTGGTTGTCTATGAACACTACAAATTCTTTTGGAAGTAGGTAATGCCTCCATTTCTTTAGAAACTGCACTAATGCATACAACTCTAGGTCATAAGCTGAGTACTTCTTCTTTGCTTCATTAAGCTTCTCACTGAGAAATGCCATAGGTCTTCCCTCTTGACTCAACACACCACCTATTGCAACTCCACTTGCATCACACTCCAAAGTAAATAGCTTATCAAATGTAGGTAGGAGAAGGATAGGTTTTGTGGCTACTTCCTGTTTCAACAATTGAAATGCTTTGTCTGCCTACTCGATCCATCTAAACTTAGTTTTAAGACCTCCTTTAATGGTGTCAAGGACTGGTGCACATATGCCACTGAAATTCCTCACAAATTTCCTATAGAATTGAGCTAATCCATGGAAACTTCTAACTTCAGTCCCTGTTTTAGGTGCAGGCCAATTCAAGATTGCCTCCACTTTGCTTGGATCCATCTTCAAGGTTCCTTTAGACACCACAAATCCTAGGTAAACCAACTCTTGGTTCAAGAAGTCACACTTCTCTAGGTTGATGGATAGCTTCTCCTCATGCAACCTCTCTAAGACTAACCTCAAATGCTCAAGGTGCTCTTCTTTGGTTCTGCTATAGATGAGAATGTCATCTAAATACACCACCACAAATCTGCCTGTGAAATCCTTCAACACTTCATTCATCAACCTCATGAAGGTGCTTGGAGCATTAGTAAGCCCAAATGGCATCACAAACCATTCATACAATCCATCTGTGGTTTTAAAAGCAGTCTTCCACTCATCACCCTCCTTAATTCTTATTTGGTGATAACCACTTTTAAGGTTAAGCTTAGTAAAATACATAGCCCCTCCTAAACAGTCCATTAGATCCTCTATTCTAGGAATAGGAAACCTACACCTTATGGTAATCCTATTGATTACTCTTGAGTCAGTGCAAAGTCTCCACTTACCTCCTCTTTTTGATGCTAGCAATACCGGGACTGCACATGGGCTGATGCTCTTCTTAATCAGTCCTTGTTCCAATAACTCCTGCACTTGCCTTGCTACCTCCTTATTTTGATTAGGTGTGAGCTTATATGCAACCTTGTTAGGTAAGGATGCACCAGGAACAAATTCTATTTGATGACTTATAGACCTTCTTGGTGGGAGTGTTGCAGGTGCTCTATCACTCACTATATCCTTATACTCTTGCAACATTTGCTTCACCTCCTTGCGTGTTTCTGCCTGCAACTTGTCTGCTTTCTCCTTTGGCTTCACAAAGATGGCACACTTCACTATCTCCTCCTCATGTAGCATATTTAAGAACTCTTTACCAGTAAAACACTTGGTGTTTTTGAAGTGCCCTCTTCATCCTCCGTCAAAGACTGAATCTTGAAGGTCTTGCTGTCCTTCTTAAAGGATATGGAGTTCTCCTCTCCATCATAGATCACCTTCCTGTCAAATTGCCAGGGTCTTCCTAGCAATAAGTGGCATGCATCCATAGGTAACACATCACAAAGGATCTTATCCTTATATCCTCCAATAGAAAACTCTACCCAAGTCTGCTCATTGACTAGCACACTCTGTCCTTTGTTCAACCAAGTCACTTTGTAAGGATTGGTGTGGGGTATTCTTGTGAGTTTCAACTTCCTAACTGCCTCTTCTGAGATGATGTTGTCAGTTGAGCCTGTATCAACTATCACCTTGCACACTTTACCAAGAACTTTGCATCTCACCCTAAACAATGCTCTCCTATGTTTGGGTTCCTCCTTAACCAGTTGTCTGATCAAAATCCTATTGAACATCAAATTCTCACCAACTTCTGATTCAATCTGGTCCACATTCGGTGTCTTGCTGCTTGAAGAGTCTTCTTGTGCATAAACAACCCTCTTTCCACTGTTTGATGATGTAGGCTTGTCAGGGCATCTATATGTCGGGTGTCCCAATTGTCCACAATTGTAACACTTCATAGTTGCAAAATAGGAGTTACCTCTACCGGTACCTCTACCCTTATTTGGACCAACTTGTGCACCTCTTCCTTTGGAATGTCCTCCTCTAGGATTGGTTTCACTACCATGCTCAATCAACTTGGCTTCTCCTAGGTTTCTCTGCTCATTTGTCTTGCTTTGGTAACCACCTCAGTGATTCACTTGGGCTCTACCTCTGCCTCTACCCCTGTTATTGGAGTCTCCTTTCCTTTTGTTCCTCTCTTCTACCTTGACAGCAAACTGATGACATTTCTGCATAGTAGTAGGAGTCCATAGGCTTATCTCCTCCTGAATGTTCCACTTTAGGCCACTTAGATACCTAGCCACCTTAATAGATTCATCTTCTTGGACCTTTGATCTAAGACAAAGTTTTTAAAACTCTTCGGTGTAGGAGGTTACATCAAGATCTTTCTGCTTCAATCCTTGTCTCCTCTTATGAAGTTGGACTTCTTAATCCTCTGGTAAGTAGTTCTCCTTAATCTTACTCACCATAGCCTTCCAATTTGCAATAGGTAGCTTCCCCATGCTAATCCTTTCTTCTTCCAGGTACTTCCACCATGTCAAAGCTACTCCCCTTAATCTTGATTTGGCAACTTTAACCTTCTGAGCCTCTGTCACTCCTTCACACTCAAAGTGGTTTTCCATGCCCTCAATCCATTCCATAACAGTGTCTATGTCCATTCTCCCACTGAAATGTGACAATCCTTCAAAAGCTTTGGTGTTCAAAGCCTTAATAGCCTTCACAAAAGGTTCTTCATTGAACAAGGGATCAGGTTCAGGGATTATGTCATCTATGTCTATAGTTCTCTTGCCTTTACCCTTGGTGTCTTCATCCCAAGGTTCATGTGTCCTCTAATCCACCACTTCCTGCAGTTTATCCCTTATCTCACTCATAGCTGCTTCAAGGAGTCTATTCTTCTCCTTCTGCTCTTCCACCTCTCTAGCTAGCTTTGCATTAGTAACCATTTTGCTCTCCCCTACTGATTCGCTAGTATATAGAGACATACACAGTCCAACAAGTCTTTTACTTTCTCTGATACCAATCTGATCGGATGGGGTTTGGGATAGACTAGCCTAGTCTATGCTCTTGGATCCTTTCCTTGGATCTCCTGGTGTTCTCCTCACACCCTAGGGTCTCTAGGACTTCCTTTTCTTGAGGAATCCCCTGACCTTGCCCAATCCACCCACCAATGAGTTGCTTTGCTACTCCTAAGGTCTCACCTACTCATGAGACTCAAAACCCCTTACTATAGCTAATAAGGGCTAATCTTGTTCCACACCTCCCAAGGTCTTAGCAAGGTTGTTTCAGGTCTATTCCATGGTCTTTCCACCCATTCATGAGCCCCCAAGAGGTTTCAAGACTCTAACCCCTTACCGATTTCACAAATTTGGGTTTTTGCCTTCAAAAAGGGCTACAAGGATTAGGACCAATTAGGCCTCCTAACCGGTCTTCTAGGGCTCCCTCTCACAAACGATGCACAAACAACCCCAACTCCCAAAATGGACTGCCATTCAATTGGCAAGGGCTCAAGGATTTTCTAGGTTTTGGGCCTCCAAGCGACCGTATAGTGCCTAGGGCGAATTTTGGGGTTTTTAAGGGTTTTGTGAGGGTTTCTAGGGTCTGCCTGGGTCACAGTGAGTACTTTGAGTTTTAGCCACCTTGTTTGGATTGGTGGAGGCTCCTCCTTCACACCAATGATGCTTCAAACACTCCTCTGCACTTCCTCTAAGGGATGCACTCTCCACTAACTAACCTTGCTATCCAAGACCTCCGCACCAACAACCATTCCTAACTGGGCACTGTCTAGTCTCACCTAGGAATGAGCCTTTGCTTGGCCTCCTTGCATTTCCAAGGGCCCTGCTTGCTTGGGACTATAGTACAGGGTCTTCACTCTCATTCCCCATGGTTTCATGGTGTTTCCACAACGGGGAATGGAGTTAAGACCTCATTTACACAATCCTGTCCAAAACTGGACAGTAAGAAGATAGTTTACAGGCTATTTACAAACACTTACAATCTGCAAATAAAAACCTAAACTAATTGCTTGAAATGAAAGTATCTACACTAGGAAAAACATTCCACAAAGATTTTGGCGTTTCTCAATCCATTAATTTGCTTGTTTTCTTCATTCAAACTGACTGGTAAGAGTTTCACAGTCTCAGTCTGATCTTTCTGCTATGGCCGTACAATCTCTGACATCCAACCCATGAATTTAGGGTTCGCAAGTACTTATACTACCTGTACCTTATTCTGTGTGCCCATTCTAGGGTTTTCCACGCTAACCTAAGGATTTTGACACCATGGTGGAAAAGTTGCTTGACAACTTTAAAAAGTTGTCATGTAACTTTTGCAACTTTTGAGCAACTTTCCCAATGTTTCTCTTCATGACTCCTAGACAAAGAATAGGCCAACCTAAGGATACCACCATGATATGAAAGACCCCTAAACACCTCCAAGACACACATACCCTTCATTTTCAAGAAAATCACAATCTTGACTTATGACCCCTAAGATCTCCTCTAGGACCCTAACTAGGACCTATGAGCACATGGCTCATTATTTTATGTACAATGGCTTCATAAGAAGCATAACACCAACAAAACAAGAAAGAGAAAGAGTTTGGAAGGGTACTCCTGCACCACCAATGAAGGGCCAAGATTGATTTGATCATGAAGGGTTGAGATTGATTTGAGATAGAAGACATGGATCAAGGGTGCCTTGGGAAAATAAACAAGAATATAAAATTCTTTGGGAAAAGGGGGGAGAAATTTGAATTTCAAACATGAGGAATTAAAAATTCCAAAATAAGGATGCATTGAGGGCTTCAAAGAAATTTGAATTTCTTTGAGAGACTCAATGTTGATGTGACATGAGTGGGAATTTAAAATTGGAGGAATAATGATAAGCATGATTATGAGAGATTCTAGAAGGATTAATTAGGTTGAGTGGGATTAGGAAAAGTGATTTGTAGGAATCACATGACTAGGTTAATTAATTAGGATTAATTAACTGAATGGGTTTAGAGGAAATAATTATTAGAGGGGACTTTAGAAGAATAGGGGAATAATTAATTTATTTGATAAATTAATTATTGGACAATAGTGATAGAATTAATTAAATTAGATTTAATTAACACTGAGAAGAATAATGATAACACAATTAATTATATTAATTATGTTGACATACTTAAATTAATAAAATATTAATTTTAGGTGTCTACACATATACTTATATATACATAAATATGTATATATACATGTGTACATATACATGTATGTATATGCATGCATACATATACACATGTATATATACATATGTACATATACATGTATGTATATGCATGCATACATATACACATGTATATATACATATGTACATATACATGTATGTATGCATATATATACATATGTATATGCATGGATACATATACACATGCATATACATATTTATATATACACACATATGTATGCATATATGTGTGTATATATATACACATGTATATGTATATACATACATATATATATATGTATATATGTAGATATACACACACACACACACACATATATATGTACATATACATGTACATATACATGTACATATATATGTACATGTACATGTACATGTACATATACATGTACATGTACATGTACATGTACATATACATGTACATATATATGTACATGTACATGTACATGTACATATGTACATGTACATATGTACATATATACATGTACATATATATGTATGTATATGTATATGTATGTACATATACATGTAGATATGCACACACACACACACACACACACATATATATGTACATATATATGTACATATATATGTACATATATATGTATATATACATGTATATGTACATATACACACACACACACACACACACACACACACACACATATAGACACGTGCCCCCATCCCCCTCACATACACATACACATACACATGTGTACACATATAAATATATGTATATGGGTGATCCCGCAATAGTGGGTTGTACTTTTTGGTACATTTTGATTTTTTTTCTGAAATCATACATTTGTTAGAAAATATAATGATTTAAGTCTTGAGAGGTCCCATTTGAAGTAATTAATTGAAGAGAGTTAGATCAAAGCCTCTTAGATCAAAATCCCTTGGACAAAACCTTTGTACTCTTAAATCATACCTACAATGGAGTCTCCTTCAGACCTATCAAAATGCTGTTAAAAAACCACTTTTACATTAGCTTTTGGAGGGTCAAAAGAATTCATTTAAAAGTTTTGTTTTTTAAGTATGTAGTCCTTATTATAAGCTTTCCAAATAGTATAATTTTTAATACATTTATGTTTTATTTCTTATGAATGTAGGTTTTTATCGAAACATTAAGGGTTGTGTTTCACACATGTTAGAAAATTGAAACATAGAGAAAAAAATTGTTAAAAATATCTTTTCCCTAGGTATTGATATCCTCATTTCAACACAAAAAGAAGAAGTTAATTCAAATGCATTCAAAAAAAGTTATATGTTACATAATACACTTCTATCCAGATTACAATTATTCTTACTTCAAAAATTAATTAAAAAAATATATGTAACAAAAAATTATGAAAAAATATCCATCCACTAGATATTGGTGTGACAAATCTATATTTTAAAAAATAGATTTTTCTTCTTCCTATTAAAAATGTGATGCATTACAAAATAAATGCCACTTCTAAAAAATGCTAATTCTTGTAAATATTAATTTATTAAAATTTACATAACTATAACTATAACTATATATATATATATATATATATATATATATATATATATATATATATATATATATATATATATATATATATATATATATATCTTTGTTTGTGTGTATAAATGAAGACTATGAAAGGAAAAGCAAGTTTGACCATTTTCAAATTGATATAACGATAATATCAGTTAGCCATGCAAGATTGGTAGAACGTTGATTTACACATGAAAATAATGCATTTTAAATGTTTCCATGCATGTAAGAGATGCTAGTGCTAAAACACATGCCATTATAAGTTTTTTTTTGTCATCATTTTTGTGATACTTCCCACAAATTACTTTAATATATGATATTTTTTTTATATTATAAATATGATAAATTTAGTATATTTTTCTTAGTTTTTAAAGTGGAATCATAGTCAAATTTTAGCTTTTCCCCTTGGCATGTCTTTCTAACAACTTACCTTCTAATGGTTTTAGGCTTAATGTGCTTGACAAAGAAACATCTATAATGAAATATGGTCTAATCCATGTTTTCTATAACCTCCCATGTTTCTTGAATTTATTATTATTAAGTAAAGCTACTTTTTATTGTGCCTTAGGATCCTCGTGTTTCAATAATTTTGGTCATTTTATTATAAATTTTTGTGATAGGTTACCAATATTATATGCTTGGTATAATAAATTTTATTTGCAAGGTATCATCAAATTCTATATAATAATTAAAAAAAGGGATATTTTGGTTAACCTCTTGTAGTTGGATTTGTTAGTCCATGATATCACAAAAATTTTAATATCCCAACTTGAAGTATTTCCATTACAAATATTTGTAAGTGTGTTGCCTATGATTTTATTCATGGCTTCATGAGATCCATTTTCCTAAGGATGGAATGGGTCATTTATATTAGCAAATCAACTTTCTAGAATTGACCTATTCACACTTAGCTTAAGTTTACTAAGGCTATTTCATAATTTTGTTTGACTTGAAAATATTGAGACATATGGTCTCATTAGTTAAGACACCTATTGCATGCATACTTGCTACTTTCTCATACACTTGTCAAATGGGCTCACAAGTGTTACACCTTTGCAGGAGTAGTCAAAGTTTGAATCCAACCTTCCCACCTCCTCATCTTTTCCTATATATGAAAGGCCTCTATGCACATTTTTGTTGGCATTTGACTGAATTGGTAAAGATTGTTGTTGATATGCAACCAATATATGATTAGTTAGTAAATGTGATGAAGAGATTGAGGTTCATGTTTGATGACTAAGTTTTGTGTTGTCATTGTTTTTGTAGTCATCTAAGTCTTAGAAGCCAATTGGTAAGGTTTAACCGGTACAAAAGACAATTTTACGGAGAACCGGTAATTAGGATCTCAACTGGTAAACTGAGATAGAGTTGCATTTCGACAACCGGTACAGGAGATTCATGAAGAGTTGGATGATGCGGTTTTACAACGATGATGGAGACAGGTATTTGGAGCCGTGGTCTCAACCGCATTGGCATATTCAACTGGATGAGTGAGATTTGATATACAAAACATACAAACTAGTAGAACACTTAACCGGTAGTGATTTAGTCACTTTAATCGGTAACACAACACATGCTTTAATTTGTTATGTTGATGGCCGATATATGTAAAGCGTGCGATGTAAGTTTGTCTAGATTCATTGAACCTAAGAAATTGTTCCAAGGTTGTAGCCGACTAAATGTAAATGTTTATAAAAAAGTGTGATGAGGTATAAAGTCGGTATGTATGTGTGTAAACAAAGATTTCATGAGCGAATATTGTGAATGTGATCATGCGGTGATTAGGAAAGTTTTGTAATGAAGAGTTGTTGATGTTTTAAGGATCAAAAGTGGATCTTATCAAACACAAAAGGTGTTACTTGAAGATCTTTTCACTATTGTTTTCCTAATAGTTTGCAGCAGCAAAATCCCCTAACCGGGTAGGTCCTAACAAGCCTTATCTGTAAATCCCCTAACAAGATAGGTCTTTATCAGAGTCTCAAATCCTCTTGTGAGGTTGATCCTAAAAAGTCATTGCTCCTAACATGGCTTATCATTCAAATCCCTTAACTGGGTCTACTCCTAACAGAGCATAGTTGTAAGACCTTAACTGGTCAAGATTTCTATTCTGCAGATAGTGAATCTTGTGGGTACCAAGTCCCACCATGTTTTTTCCCTTTTGGTTTTTCCACGTACAAATATCTTGTGTTATGTGGAATTTGTTTTATTGGGCATTTGCTTATGTGGTGATATTTCTTACATGCTTGATAAGTTTTAAGTTGTTAAAGTTGGTAATCAGATTTTTATTGTTCTTACTTGCACTGATTCATCCCCCCTCTCAGTGCCTTATAAGTTCATTAATTTTAAACACTCTTCATGATTGAAATATAGGGAAATGGGGTTCACTAGTCTAAACATGCAAACTAGGAATCAAACCCAATCTCATAAATTTTATTGGAGAACAACCAATTAGACCAAACTTTAGTCCCTTAGGAGAGATAGTCACTTTGATTAATTACTCCCTTTTGAATGTTGATGTTTGGATAATGACCTGTAGCATTCTAAAATTGCACTCCTTGCAATTTTTTATCACATTCAGGTCTTCACCTTAGTATTTGCACCCCTCGGTTTGATCAGAGACCTGATTATGCTCACATATGTCAAAAACACCATTGAGCTCAAAGGTGTACCACACCGCGACATTGATCTTGCCCCAAAATAGGGTAGGACTAGGGCGTGGTGCCCTGGTCCTCCCTAATGGGGACATAAATTGGACCCCCTAACCCATCTCAAATTTGAGTGGGAAACACCCCTCCATGTTGGCTCATGTCATAAAACTAGTCAATTAATCTGACAGGCAAGTATATAAGAGAATTTACTCTCTCATTTGGACATCTATCATGTACACACAAGAGGTCTTTAAGCATCTAAGAGATCAATCATTCAAGAACAATTGAGAATTTTGATTCTTCCTTCAAGCTTTGGAGTAGCAATAGAGTCAAGATTTCAAGCATTGAAGAGATCATCATTATAATTCATGAAGTCATAATTCCATGTGGAGGCAAGCAAAACTTTGCAAGGAGGTATAAGCATTTCATTTTCAATCAATTCAACATCCTCTCAAAGAGGAGGATTTCTACTTTTAGTCATTTCAAATACATTATTTCAACCACTTGGTTAATTCTAAAACTGAGGTTTGACTGAAAGGCAAACCCCTATTCCCAACACATTTCCCTTTCCTTCTGTGTGCAGGAAGTAGGTGTGCAACTATACCTCTGGAATTAAGTTGTATTTGTAGAGATGAAAGAACCCTTTTTGACGTGTGGAAAGTTTGGATGACCAAGAGGGTAGGCATCTTGGTCGGACACACGTTCCTTGCTACTTTTGGTAGATTTTGCAAAGCAGCTCCGAGTCATCTCAACTTCTTAGATCCAGGTGCATGATAAAATCTTGAATCTGTAGCTCAGTGTTTTCTCATATTTGTCTTCATTTCCAACATTTAGTCTTAATTCAACTAGTCAACTTACAAAAGAGGGTCAAACATATTCCATTTCAATCAATCTACTTAGTATTCAGTCCTCATATGATTAGTGACCGAATCTCGTGAATTTACCCCCTCTTTTGAATGTAAAGGCATCATCTCCCCCAAAGAAAAATAGGCGATTTGGCGATTTCTCCTTCATTGTTGCAAATTGCCAAGTCACTTAATTTTCCCCTTTACATTTTGGTGAACCCGACTGCTTACACCCTTAATTCTGATTTTTGTTTTCAAATTTGAGTGTATGCAATTTACAATTCAAATTTTCAATTACAAGTTTATTTCCCTTGTGATTTAAAAACATTTAGAGGTTAAATTCACAAAAACCCTAAAATTTTAGATTCAAAATTGAGCTTTTGGTTTGTCTAAATTGGATTGATTGTTTGAGATATAAGAACTCTTCAATTTTACATTTCAAGTTTTCATTTACATGGTCAATTTTAAATTTTTTTAAAATTAAGTGGTTAAATAAAAAAAACCTAGTTTTTTATTTTAAAATTGAACTTGTGGATTGTGTAGATCTTGAATTAATTTTCAAATTTGAATCCTTCCTTCAATTTCAAAATTCAAATTCCCACCTTACAAAATTGAAATTTTCGAATTGAAATTTTTAAAAATTAAGCAGTTTATGCAATGAACCCTAATTTTTAAATTTAAATTGGTCTTGCGCAATTTCAAATTTAACATTAAGCATTTAATCAAATTAATTAGATCTAAAGCTCATCAAAGTTGGCTCTTAACCTTAAGAGTGTGCTTTTTTGTTTCTTTCTTTCAATTAATCATTTTATTAAACATCCTAAATGTGTCCTATTTCGACTTTCAAGGCCTTATTTTGCATATCTAGACATCTCCAATTTTCATATCCTTCTGGAATTCACATTAAAATCACAATATCTTGCTTCTCAGAAAATTTGGTAAAAAGTTGGTCGGACCAAGTAGCTAGCTACCTGGTCCCGAAATTTTCTCCTCAAATTTCGGGAGCTTGTTTTGACTGCATTTTTCTATCCAATTATAGAGATTTGTGAAATTTTATTGATTTTAGATCGTCCTATGATCGAAAACAAATGTGAATTTCAACATTTTCAATTTAAATTTTAAAATTAAGTGGTTAATCAAATACACCCTGAATTTTAAAATTAAATTGATTTCTGCAATATTTCAAGATTTCAAGATTTTTAAAATTAAGAGGTTAGTTTTGGACAACCCTAATTTTAAATTTAAATCTTCCCTCCTTTCAATTTTCAATTTTAAAATTAAAAGGTTATTTTTAATAGGCCCTAAATTTAAAATTCAGTCTCTTGCCTATAATTTTCATTCTTAAATTCCTAGGAGATTGCATCATTTCTTTCTGGAATTTTGCATTATTCAATTAATTTGCAACTTAGATTCCAAAATTCAAATTTCCAATTTCCCTCCCTCAGTGCATGTGTTTTACTCCTATTTGTCCTACCTATAGTATCCCCGTAAGAAGAAGTTGTAGAATTAAGGCTGCCCAAGGTTTAATTACTGAGGAGATGGAGCCTAACTTGGCTAGCTTTTCAATGAGGATATTGGTATTTATTCCAATCCTACAGACACTAGTACATTCGGGGCTAATTTTCGAAGGCCTATCATCGGAATTTCGACTGCTTTTCGTTGGACTGCCGACAAATGAAGCCATCGAAAAATTATCGTCGGACTTCCCGATGATGCCATTTAACGTTGGAATTTCGACGACATCGTGAACTCTTCTGATGACGGCAATGATCGTTCCTTCGGTCAAAAATGTCATTGGAATTTCAACGCTCCCCCGTGAATATGCATTAATGACCGTCTGACAAGGAAGTGTCGACAGACATACAACATCCTCGTCGGATGTTTCTTTAGTTGGCATCAAAATTACGACAGATACCAGAAACTTTGCATTGATGAGAATGTTATTGGTCCGATGGTTGGGCCGTCGGTGCAAAGTTTAGTTGGTGTCAGAATTCTGACAGCTATTTGTTTTTTAAAAAAATTAAAAAAATGATTATTCGTACTGTGACTGCAGTAGGGGGTAAGCGACTGGTCAATTTGATTATTCCGTACTGTGACTGCAGCAGAGTAAGGCAGGTGGTATCAGCAGGGTGTTTACTTAATGTAGTCTAACTTACTGGAGTGGAGGTGTTTTCCATAGTCTAGATCCTCCCGAATACTAGTGTATCAAGCTGGAGGGCGGGTGTTGTCTACAATCTATTTCAGGTGGTGTCCTCATCGATCTACATATACCTTTGCTGGGGCAGCCAAGAGTGCTATTCATATATATATATATATATATATATATATATACGGTTACCAACTATCTCTATACATACACCATCTCTCTAAAGTATATACAGGAGTGGTTCTCCTTATCTAGACATAAAGTACACCTCATTGATATGTACAACGAATGGTATTGTATCCCCATCAGCTACCAATAGGGGGCATAGGTTTCAAGATAATATGAGGGGCACTGGATTCAAGCTAATATAAGGCACACCATGGTTGAGATGGTCCAACTCCTAAGAGGTCTGTATGAACCACTGAGTACTGGTAAACCTATTAAAAATGGGATCAAAGGGAGCAACTCTGGTGCTAATAGGGAATTAGCTAACCCAAATACAAGAACCTTTAAAGCCAATTTTTTGGAAAAGGAAGGGACAACACCAATGGAAGAAGAGAAACACAATCAGGGAGATGAAATGACAAGACTTCATGATAAATACAATGCCCTAAGTGCTGGCATATGAAGAGACACTTACTTTACAATTTAGTATGATATGAAGACAAGGAATGGGCATAGGAGGAGAAGATGTGATGAACAACCCTGAAAGGACATTCAACACTACTTTGGAAAGATCACCATTCCCACCTTTATTGTATCCGATAGCTCTTCAAAAAGAACTTGGTTGCAAAAATTGGATGCATGTTTCCTTTTGAATCCTAAGTTTGAAGAAGAGTCCATAAAGTTTTCCAAATTGCATCTTGAGGGGATGAATCACAAATGACGGTATCATGGCATGATGGCCCAAGGGAAAGATTCAATCACTACTTTAGAATATTTCAGCATGACATTGATAAAGCGATTTGATAGAAAGGATAAAGAAATTCATTTCAAAAAGATAGCACAACTGAATCAAGAGGGCATAGATAAATAGAGAATACATAATATTTTGAAGGAGTGGCAAGACTAAACCAAACTTAGAATTGCAAAACCTAAGGGCCAGACCTGTGTCTCGGGGGCTCATCACAGATGGCCTTTTCTATGTGAAGTCACAGAGACTTCGTAGTTCTTGAAACTATGTAAAACCCATCTAACATGATGGTATATAAAGGAGTGGGTATGCAACCCTTTCTAGGCTCCCTTTACCCTAGATAGTTTTCTTGTCGGCTACCACCCACTTAGGTGAAACAGAGATGATGACCTAGCTAAAACAAAAGGTCCATCTATAACCCATAAACCAATGTTGATTGTAAAATAGTGATAAAAGTAAAACCAGTCTATATGCTTCATCAATGGATTATCTCTACCACACTTATGTGATCTCCCAAGAGTTATAAACACAATTTTGATTCTTACAACTCTCATGATAAGAATGACTCTTAAATCATACAACTTTCAAGTGATATAAAGTACATGATTATGCACATATCTATAAAACATGATCATTAACCAATACTAGTTACCCCCTAATGAATACGCCACTCAATTTGCATCATGGCATCATATAATAATGTTGATAATCAAAACAAGATCAATATAATATACCTAAATTTGACATCATTTCAATCATCTAGTAGGAAGCAATGATCCTAAAACCATCATAATAAATCAACATATGACATTACGAATCTGCTACTTAGGAACCTCGAGAAGAATGAGAATTATTAAGGATCTCAAACTTGGAATCTTTGAATATGGACCTGACGGCTCCAAAGTCCTCTTTTGTTTGAAATCTTTGAATATGGACCTGAATGCTACATCAACACCAGACGACACTCTCAACGTACCCACCCCTAAAACTCATAGCTCTTGTCACCTCATGAAACGTTACGATTGCACGATAAGCATATGACGAGTTTGTTAAAAAGGCTTGAGAATCTTTCAAGAAAATGTGATTGGCATGGTGAAACCCTTGTGAGAAAAAAACCACACCAAAGAGAACAATGCTTGTGTTATTCCTTCAAGTGGGTTACAAGAATAATTCTCTCTAAATTCCTCTAGCACTTTATTACTGCTACAACCTACAAAACAACTTGTCTAACCTCCTAGACCAAGCTCCAATTCACAAAATAAATAAAGGTGAAAACATGGGATGGTTTTGCAAAACATTTTACAAGCCCACTTTCACATCTCACCAATGCAAAAGGTATGCATTTTGATTTCATAGTATATAATGGTTTCTCAACTTGTCTATTATGTTTGTCACTTGAGGATAGGCCAATGGGGAGATTGTTAAATTTATTTGTTGAAGGGTTTAGGGGAACTTTATGAATCACTTAACACTTTCTTATCAATAATGAGATTTGTGGTATTTTTTTCTTTATTAAGAGGTAGAAATATTTATAGCTTCTCTCATTAAAACTTCCAAAACACATTTGTTTTTGCTAATTCACATGGTTTGATGGTGCAGGAGCACCCTAGGGACCTAGGTTTGGCCAAAATAGTCAAAATTTGAGTTTTTTTTTTTTTTTTTGTGTGTGTGTGTTATTTCATTTGAGGCCATTGTGATGTATTTGGACCTAACTGGGAAAGTTTGAGGTCCATTGGGCCATTATTGTCATGACAACTTTTTAAAATTTGGTTAAGAGGTTGTTTTTTGGCGGTTTGAGATTGTAACCCACTTGGATGGGCATAAATAGGACTTTGTCACACCACCCAAGTTTGTCTTGTTGAATTTTGAAAGTTTTACTAAATGAAGTTGGAGATTTTTGTTCATACAAAAATGTTTCAGTCTGATTCTCATTATTTTTAATTATGAAATTCATCATATTTTCATTAGAAGTCGATTAGATATGGTAGAGAAGTGAATTACCTTCATTTCATCTTTTGTAGCATTGAGATCCATTGAAATTTGAAGAAGATATCACTATTTTTCTAGAAACTATCAAAACCCTCACTAGGGTTTCCAATGAGTGGGAAAAAAATGTATTTTTGGCCTTTTCACCATTAAAAAATCACGCCACTGGTTGGAAAGGCTCTTATAAATATGTATTTTTATTTCTCTTTCTTGCAGGTCTCCAAAACCTCTGAGACACATGCTAGATTTGATTGATTGGTCTGATATTCATCATGTATCGGACCTCTGGGATAACATCATAAAGAAAGCGGAATATAAGATAGGTGAGAGTGAAGTGCCTTGGATGGAATGTTGGAAGAGATGTGTGGGACCACTGCACACCCCATAGAAGCATTTAGAAGCCATAAAAAAGAGTCATATACCAAATATTAATGACTGTCCTAAGGGTACCAATTGTGACAATCACAATTTTACCAGTGATATTGCCTACTCAAACAAGTTGTGTTTGGAAACCCCAGGTGTGGATATGTAATGGTAATGAAATGTTCTAAGAGTATCCCTTACACCAGTATGCACAAACCTTGGTGTCACAACGGTGTTGGTGTGGCCTTGGGACAAAGGTGTTTGACTGTTACAATTAGGACAATGATCTCAAACACAATTTATGGTGTTTATAACTCTAATGTCCCAGTCTACTTGTATATATTTTCACAAAACAATGAACAACCCAACCATAGATATTACTAAGATTTCCCCATAAAATGCATGCAAAACATATCATCATTGATAGGATAACTGACTTGCATTTAGTAAGAGACCTCAATGAGTGGAGTTTCATCCTGAAAAGAGTACTTGCAATAAAGATGTTGAAATCAACGAGACATTATGCATTCAAAAATCCACAAGGAAGATCTAATATTTATGAATGAAATTGCAAATCAATCTAAGTTACATGTTTGATATCTTACTTATATCATAGCAACATAAAATGTATATATGCACTCAACATACCTCTTTTCTTGTTTATTTGAGAATGTTGCTAGGAATTAATAGGTGAATGATACATTGATCTACACATGAATCACTTGTACTTTCCTGATACTTTCATCCCTTGGTCAAGGCCGCATACCTCCTAACATTTGAAGATTGTTTCCACCCTCTTGATTACTTGAAGTCCATGCTCAAATCACACTAAATCACAATAGTTAGTAAAAAATAGTGACCATAGCCAAGGAAGCCCAAATTTACTCATACTCAACATAATAAGAAATAACTAAATCATCTGGACCATTATTGATAACATAACCTCTTTTCACATCATGGAAGGCAAAAATTACAAGGATCATGCTTCTTCAAAGGAGCCATTGTTCAGAGCCACCAAACTATCAACAAGAGTAGAAGCTATTAGGCTCATACAATTTTAGGACATATAAAGAGTCACCTTAAAAAACCCACACTAATTGCAAAAGATCAAAAGCTTTCCTAGAACAAAAGTACATTATAACATAAGGATGGCGACAGACTATCAAATAGAAGAATGATCTCCTTATCCTTAACTACTCCCAAAATATTAATTATTATATAAAATATATATATTAAAAAATAATTAACATCTAAAATATAATGTTGTTATTCTTTTCCTCTGTCAATTTTGTTCCATGAAATCTTTTATGTAATGCTCTTTTAAAAATAGTGAACCTTACCAACATTAGAAATGAGGTGGATATTGATTTTAAATTTTAAAATAAAAAGTGGTAGAGTATGATCAATGATGCTAAGGTTCTATTACTATTGTGTAACAAGGCACAATAGGCTAGGGATAGGAAAGATTGACTTGCTACTCTTCAATTTCATATGGTAGTTTAATATATATTGTGGACTTTTTTAGATCGCACATCTTAATATATATTGTATTAAATGTCTATTTGTGGGACTACATGCCCACCATCCATCCTCTCTTTTTGTACATGACAATACATTTCTTTTCATTGACCAAAGGTGGACAAAAATATTTCACCGAAAGGATATCTTAACTGATTCTTGTTGAATCAGAAGCGAGAAAAAAAATAAATTTGTTGAAATATAATCTTCACAATTCTGTCATCACGAGTGCAAACAATCCAGTGAGGAGGACAAAGCTGAATAGTGTGATGAGGATCACAACCATCCAATCTAGGAGGCATAATATGAGACTCTTTTTGAACCAATGCTAAGAGCTATTATGATTTGAAGCTTCTCTTAAATCCTCACATTTTGTTGTCACATTAGAGAAATGTGAAGCAAAACTCGGCAGAGTAGATTCAAAGTCTTAGAATGAGGTCGATATATATATATATAGGGATGGTAATATTTGAAAGGATATATGAAGGCTATGGTAGAAGAGAATATTTACTTCACACTAAGTGAAGTTATGGAGGTAGTTGCCATGGATGTAAAGTGGGGAGTGTAAAGGAGTCTTTGGATTCATGAAGAACATTAAGGAGAAAAGGTTAGTTATATCAAGGAAAAATAAATAAAAAGGGAAGTGATAAAGAAGGGAGGAAGAAAATAGGGAACAAAATGAGGAAATAAAGAGGGAGATCTGATTTATTTTGGTATGTAGCCTCTACTACTCTTTTTCTTGTTGAATGATTTTGCAATATTTTGAGAAGACTACAAGGCATGAAGTAATGCTCATAAGGCATGAAGGAGCTATGTAAAGCACAAACCATACATATGAATACATGCAAGGCAGGAAACATACATGTAAACCATGAAGTAATACATAAATACACATAAGGTACAAGCATATATGAGAAAGGTTCTCATGGAGTGGACATGCTAAAGACACATCGATCATGAAGCATACAAGAGAGAGGTATTCAGGGAATAGACATCTGAAAACATCTCATTCATGAAGCAACAAAATGCTAAAGAAAATGTCAAGTAATAAAAAAACTTACAAGGATGAGGCATATTCATAACTTTTGCAGTCCCGCCATGGATATCAACACTAGAAGCAACTCATACTGTTAGTGTACATACAAGACAATATGGGAGTTCATTATACCCAACAACTTGTGGTGTTGTTGTTCGTGTTGGCTCTATTAGACCCTGCAATTAAGATTCAATATACATTATTCAATAAGATTAATTGTGCAACATAATGAAATATTGAAAAGTATGTTATCTTATTGAGCTTCGCTTGGTTTCGAGAATAGTTTAATATTGTCTACTTAATAGGGCCAACCATGTGAAGGTGGAAGATCATTTGGCCCCTCCCCCCCTCCCCTAACATCACTCTAAATTCCCCGTTAACATCTAACATTCATTATTTCTACCATTAATAAAATATAACAGCGCAACTGGGGGAAATTTGAATTCTGCAAATGGAGGGAACAACGCGGCTAGCTCTTCTGGTTCTACTGCCTCTACAGCTCAAGGACAACTTGTATCTTTGGGATCTATGGTGGATGATGAGGATGGTCGAAAGGATGGGGACCCATGGCATCGGGACCCTCCTCTTGTGCTTAAAAATAATGAAGATTCTTCAAAGTTGGGTCTCGAGATCTTGAACGCTGATTTGGAAAAGACGACAAAGGTGAAGGCTCTCAAACCCTGGAATAGTCTATTTGCAAATAAACCCACTGGTAAATCATCCTTTCCCTCTGTGTAAGATATTTCTGATAGAAAAATAGGTAGACTAGCTATTGCAGTACCAGATGTGGTCATAGACCATATTATTTCTCTAATGGCTTTTTCTCTAGTGGGAAAATTTGTTGGACCAAGACCTAATATTGAAGTCATTAGGTCTTTTCTTAAGAGAAAAAGGAGGCTGAAAAGACAGGTTGATGTTTTAGCCCTGTCAAGGGGTTTCTTTGTCTCTTCCTTCTCTTGTGGGGAAGATTTGGAAATGGCCCTGAGTGGAGGACCCTGGATGTTTGGGAAATATTCTTTATCCTTAAGAAAATGGTCTCCAAATATGGAGCTCAATGACTCCTTTTTTGAATCTACTGTGGTCTGGGTGCGGTTGCCTAGTTTGCCGCTTGAATTCTGGCTGGAGGATGTTTTCTCAGGCATTGCTAACTCCTTTGAGGAGTTTGTGGCTATAGATTCTATGACATCAGTATGAAAGAGGTTGGTGTATGCGAGGATATGTGTTAATATCTCACAGAATATGGACCTTCCTAGCTCTATTGAAATAAATTCCAAACTAGGGAAGTGGGAACAAGCCATAGAGTTTGAGTCCCTCTCCTTTGTGTGTTTCTTTTGTAAGAAAGTTGGACATTGGGCAAAGGCTTGCCCAAGTAACCCCAAGAATGCTCAGAAGCATAACAATTATGTTAAACAGATCTGGAAAGACAAGATTAACAAAAATGAGGAGGGTAGAGCGGAAGGAGGAAGTAGACTTCCTAGTAACCCAAAAGATATAATAAAGGATGATAGGAAAACTAGTCCTTCCAAGGATACTCTTTAGAAGGAAGTTAGAAAGAATGAAGATAATGTATTTGAGGTCAAAACAGTCAATGGATTTGAAGTTTTACAGATTCAGGCGGAAGAGAATGTAAGCATAGAATAAATTCTTGAAGAGGGTGCGATTGGCGACATAAATGAATCACAACATGAGGCTCTACAAGATATAGCAAAGGAAAGTAATAAAGTTTGCCCAAAGGACTTTGAAGGTCCAAAAGTTATCATTGAAAAAAAGGCCAAGTTTGGATTGCCTTAGGTTAACCTTAACTCTCTATTTTAGAGTGTTGGCACTGAATCGCCCACCTCTTCTCAGAGAATAGGAGAACCTTGGAATAATAAGCAATCTTCATATAAAGATGAAGATGATGAAGAGATAATAGGAATGGGAAAAAAGAAAAACAAGAAGACAAGCTGTTCAAATGGGGTTAAAACTAAGGCAGATATTGGTCTTTCCAAATCCCCATAGGGACATAAAACCATGAAGTGGCATAGGGACCAGTAGAGAAAACAAAACATAGCTGATGGAAGGCAACGAACCATTTAAGAATCCTGCTCCCAGGTTTCCAAATGAAGGTAATTTCCTAGAACATACGAGGCCTAAATGGTCTCCATAAACAAGATGTATTAAGGAACTTTATCAAAGATCATAAGCCGGACATCATCCTAGTTCAGGAAACTAAATTGAGTAAGGAAAAATTTTAAAAATTAAAGTTCTTTAAACAGGGAGGTGTTTGTGGTAGTAGCTCGAATGGGGCGTCAGGTGGGGTGGCCATATTTTGGAATAAGAAAACTATTGATGAAGATCTGATTGATGAAGATGGTAATATCATTTCTATGAGAGTTAAATGTATTGCTGAAGGACAAGAATGGGTGGTTACCAACATTTATACCCCAAATTCTAAAGCTACTAGGAGTAAGTTTTGGGACAAAATCCAGCAGAAAAGGGGGTTTTTTTCTCAGGAAAGCTGGCTGTTGATGGGAGATTTCAACACCCCTTTAAAAGAAATTGACAAATTTGGAGGAACTCAAGCTCAACTGGATAGCAGGATTGACCTTATGGACTTCATCAATGCCAATGCCCTGATTGATGTTGATCTTTCTGGAGCTTCCTACACTTGGTCTAACCAAAGGGATGGACGAGATCTTATTCAGGTAAGGCTTGATAGACCCCTTATCACTCCTAACTGGGTCCTTAAGTATAGATGCTCTTTGTCTGTTATTAACAGAATAGGATTAGATCATTATCCCATTTCTTTTGTTGTTGATTCTATTAAGGGCAAATGTCGTTTTCCATTTCGGTTTGAAAAAATGTGGATTTCACACCCTTCCTTGGAAAATTCCATTGCCAAATGGTGGAATATTAATGTGGATAGTTCTACCATGTTCAAAGTTGCTAAAAAATTAAGAAACACCAAATATAACATTAAGATCTGGAACAAAAAGGTTTTTGGAGATATTTTTGAATCCAAGAGGAAGTTGAAGGAGGAATTAGAACATATTCAAAACTCAATTCAGAAAGATGGTTATAAGATGTTCCCCAAGGCTAAAGAAGATGAGGTTCTAGCCAAATTACACAACACAATATGAAGAGAAGAAATCTATTGGAAGCAGAGATCTAGGGCTATTCGGTTGGAAGCCGGTGATAGAAACACTAAATTTTTTCATACGACATCTATGAAGCATAAAGCTACTAGCAGAAATCTCTAGATTAATTGTTGATGACAAAATTATTCTCAAAGATGATGACATTAGTGATGAGCTATTAGGTTCTTATCTAACCTCCTTACCGGTAGTAAGGATCATGACATTATGAAGCAACAAGACCTAGTTGATAACATTCCTAAGATTATTGAACCTCATCAGAATAAGATATTATCTGCTATCCCTATAGCTGATGAAATTTAAAAAGATGGTTTTTCCTTCCAAGGGGATAAGGCTCCGGGCCCAGATGGCTTTCCCATGTTTTTCTTTTAGGAATATTGGCATACAGTTGGGGAAGACACGACCAAAGCTGTCAAAGAATTCTTTCTTAAGGAACTCAATTCTACTTTTATTGATCTAATTCCTAAGGTGGCTAGAGTTGATTCTATGGGAAAGTTTAGACCAATAAGTCTTTGTAATTATTTTTACAATATAATTTCAAAAGTCATGACTTCTAGATTGTTGGTTGTTCTCCCCTTTGTTATCTCTGAGGAGCAAAAACGATTTGTCCCAGGTAGGAAGATTTTGGATTCTATTATTATTGTGCATGAGAATATCCACTCTCTTAATGTTGCAAACAAAGAGGGATTTCTTATAAAACTGGATCTTGCAAAAGCCTATGATAGAGTGGAATGGCAGGTTCTTTTCAGGGTCATGGAGGCCTTTGGATTTGATGAGAAGGTTATTAAAATTACTAGAGAATTGATATCTACTCCAAAAAATTTTATTCTTATTAATGGATCTCCGTCCAGTTTTTTTAAATCTTTTGGGGTCTTAGGCAAGGAGACCCTATCTCACCTATTCTTTTCACTATCTTGGCGGAATGTTTGAGCAGACTGATTCAAAAGTTGAAAATGAATAAAACCATCAAAGGGTTGCAACCCTCTTCTGCTAATGTATCCTGTACACATCAACAATTTGTTGATGATACAATTTTGTTAGGATATTCTTCTGTTAGTGAACTTGCTTCCTTCAAAGGTTATCTCAGTTCTTATTCCTTGGCTACTGGACAACAGGTTAATTGGAAGAAATCTGCTATTTACTTCATCAATACCCCAATATTGAGGCAACAGAGGATTGCTAACATTATTGGTTGTAAGGTGGACCTGCTCCCCCCTACTTATTTGGATCTCCCTCTTGGTTTGGATCCTCCAAACTCTTTCTGGAATTCGTTAATTGACAAACTCAACAAAGAATTGGTAGGTTGGAAAGTATCTATGCTATCTCAGGCTGGTAAGCTTCAACTTCTTCAAGCTACTCTTCAGAACTTGCCTGTTTATGCTCTTAGCTTGTTTAGTATACTAGTTAAATTTGCTGAAGCTTTAGAAAGAATTCAAAAAAGATTCCTTTGGTCAGGTGTAGAAGATAAGAAAAGGATAACGTTGGTTACCTGGGATAAAGTCTATAATCCTAAGAGCAATGGGGATTAGGTATTAAAGCTCTCAAAACTTTCAACAAAGTCTTGCTTGCTAAACAGATTTGGAGGGCTTTTGGTATTAAGAAAGATTGGAGTAGGGTGTGGTTTGATAAATATATACATAACTAGCCAATTCATTCTCTTCTCTATTCAGAAGATATCTCTACTGGTTCTTTTATATGGAATAGTATGATCAAATCTATAAAAGTTGCTAAAGCTGGAGCTAGTTGCGTCCTTGGCAAAGGTGATAAAATCAAGTTCTGGGAGGATGCCTGGATTAAAGATGAACCTCTTTTTAACTAGGATTGCAACCAATTCATTTAAGAATGCAAAAGGAGGTATGGTTCTATGGTTTGTAATTATTGGAAGGAGAATAAATGGGTCAGACTTGATGCAGTTTATGCTGGATTTTCGTTGCTCCAGTAGGATTTGCTGTCCTTTTCTGTTAGTAAAGATTTTGATGATGTGTTCCTATGGAAGAGAAATCCTAGGGGTAATTTTACTGTTGCCTCTGCTTATAAAAAAATTGTTACTCAAGCCTGCAACCCAATATGGACTAAAATTTGGAATAGATTCCTCATTCCTAAAGTTAACATGTTTTTTTGGCTTGTAACTCACAATAAGATTCCTACTATTGATAACCTGGCTCGAAGAGGATTCATGATTCCTAATAGGTGTGAGTTATGTCAGAAAGAGGTTGAATTTGTGGATCATTTGTTTATTCATTGTTCTTTTACCTGGGAAATCTGGAGTAAAGTCTGGATGCAATGGAAAGTTGATTAGGTTATGCACAATAGTCTAAAGGAAGTCATCTTGCAATGGATCTTCCCTACCAAACTTCCTCTCATTAAGACCCTCTGGTCCTTTGTCCTTCCTATAACCTGTTGGCATATTTGGAAGGAGAGAAACAATAGAATTTTCAGGGAGGCTAAGTGTTCTTCTCAGGTGGTTTTTGAAAAGATCTGTAGTGTAGCTAATTTAACATGACTGATAATGAGAAAAGCATCCTTACTGAATGGAAGTTGACACACAAGGTCTGCAAATCCGATATGAAGAGTAGGAGAGATAACGTTTTTTGGAGGTTCCCTTTTCATGATTGGGTTAAGGTTAACTTTGATGATGCAGCTAAAGGTAATCCTGGGAAGGTTGGAGGGGGAGGAGTCATCAGAAATTCTTATGGTTTTTGTGTTGTCTCTCCCTTTGGAGTTCAAAACAATCATGTGGTTGAAGCTCTGGCAATGTTAAAATGTCTCCAGCTTGCTTAGAGTTTTAATTTTAAAAAAATATGGCTGGAAGGGGACTCTCTCAATATTATTCAGGCTATCAAAGGTATTAGTTCCCCCTCTTGGAACATTCATAATATTATTGATAATGCTAAAAAATTGTTAGATGCCTATGATAGTGTGAATATTACCCATACCTTCAGGGAAGGGAACAGGGTAGCTGATTTATTAGGTAATGAGGGGGTCTTTTTAAAGGAGGATACTAAATATATCAGAGAAGTTTCATGTAAGAAGGGAGTCCATGAGCGATTATTATTTGATAGAGTCCATGGTACATGTTAATTTCATTATCACCTTTCTAGGTTCGGATCTCAATGATAGATATTGGAGTGATGTGGAGTGTCAGTTGATTACCTATTTAATGCATTGTGATAATGAGCACCGGTGTGACAAGCCTAATTAAGTGTTGGTTTATATTGAATGTCTTAAAAGACTATTCAAATAACAAGAAAATCACCTTGTTTTTTGATTCCAACGTTTTGTTTCTTCAATATTTGGTTATTTCATGCTCTGTGGAGGGTTTCGACTTGAACAACCATTACATTATGGGCAGAAATATTAATCGCAATGAGCCTTCCAGTTGTGATAACTAGAAAAGTGAAAGGAAAATATGGCGAAGGCTGCATAGATATGGATTCATTGATTACATGGAGAAACTACACGGGAGTAAGAAGCCTGTGTCACATGGTTTTGCCAAGGGCTGGAGCAATAATAAAGTTACTCTGTTTGGCCAGACATGGAAGCTGGATGAAGATTTGGTGGCAGAGGTTACAGGACTGCAGAAGGAAGGCATCAAATTTTACAGAGACCGCAAATTCTCGGTGGAAGCTACCAAGAATTTCCCTAAAAATGAAGATGAAAGGGCACAACTTGCTAAGAAGGACAATGTGTCCTACTACCTCCCTCACCAGGAAAAATATTTTTGGCAAAAACTGTTAAAAGTTTTAATGGAATACCTTACGGTTGATGGAAGGTTTTTGAAGGTTTACAATTACCATTTTGTCATCCTTAACCATTTTCGCTATGGCTCGAAGATTTCATTGCCCTTCTATTTAGCTTCTTCCCTTAATGATAGCCTAGCCAACCATGCCAAGAAACCTAAATCGTACCCCATTTCTCACCAAGGCCTTATTTTGTGAATTTATGAGCATTTGAAAGGTAAAGCTAGGGCTATTAGGGAAGACCCCTTTGTGGAGAATGCCCACATTTCTGAGGGTCATGATGGCTCTGATTCTAATGAAGATTCTTCTAATCTTCCTTTGCATAAGAAATTGAGGGTTGGTGATGAAGCTAAAGAAGACACATAAGAGAATGTTGGTTTTGAGGAGGTACAGGGGAAGGAGGTAGATGAAGAGGCAGAGAATGAGCAGGAGAAGGAGGATGAGGGCGAGGAAGGGGATGAGCAGAGAAAAGAGGATGTTGAAGAGCCAGAAGCGAAGAATAACCCTTATGTCTCGGATAGCAAGAATGATGATCAACATACCATGGAGGAGGGAAACCCTAGGTCTGTGGGCTCTGTTTTGGTTATGGAAAACGCGGATTCCATTCCGAATGCTCCTAGAAATAGTACCCTGGAAATGTTCAATTTTTAGAAATGGGTGATTGATAACATCTCCAGTATTCAGAATAAATAGAGAGACCTGGATTATAAAATTGAGAACTTTATTAAGGATACCAACACTAAAGGTAAAGAGGATGCTACAGAGGATACTAGTGAGGCAGAGGATGAAGAAGAAATTCCGGACTGGCTGGAAAAAGATATGATTAAGGGAGATTTGAAGCATCTTGAAGATGTGGTGAGAATCATCAAAGAAAAGGGAGAGGTTGATAATGATGTTATAAACAACCGGATTACAAAAACTGAGATGGCCTTGAAGAAATTCATGGAACATAGTCTGGCGTTTTTGAAGGTGTCTTCTCAAAACATGAACAGTTTGGTTGCTTGTCTGGAGAAGAACAAGCAAAATAAAGATACAGTGATCATTGATGACGAGCCGGCCTCTAGTTCTGTTCTACACTCCTCCAGACGCAGAAACAGGAAAACTACCAGTGAGCTGGAGTTGAAGACCAAAGACACCCATTAGATGCAGGAAAACAAAGATATGAAAGAGGCATCTAATGCAATGATGATGTTGGTTAAGGATGCGAAAGAGTCTATAAAGATTTTCATCTGATATGTAATCTGGTTTTAGGTTGCCAGTTTCTCGTTGGCCTTATGTTGTTCCTTTCCTTGGCTGCTGTTTTTTCTGCTATTCTTTTGCAGCCTTTCTATCTTTGTTCTGTTCTTTCTAGTTTCTCTTTTGCTTATCTCCTCATTATGTAAGCGGGTTTCGGGTCTCTTAAAACCTGATTTTCCTTAATCAAAAACATTCATTCATTAATATCACATAACGTTCATTAACACATAACATTGATTATCATTACTTAACATGCAACATTCATCAATATTAATTAACAAATATCATTCATAACCATTAATTAGCACATAATTACATTCATTAACACATAAAAATCAGTCATTATCAAATAAGGTAGATTACAATCATTTCTTTTTTTCTTTTTTCTTTGAAGCTATGAAAAGACTAAGTGGAACATCATTTTCTTCATCATTCCCCCCCTCTTCAGTTGTTTCGCCCTCTGCTTGTGATCTCGATGTATGCCTAGTCCTATACTGAGGACAAGGACACTGAAGCGAAGGGGGGTCCTCTGCATTAACAAATAAATAGGTTAAATTCAAAACATTTTTTTATTATTGTTAAAAGTATTTCATTAATTTAGAGAGCATAACTGTTGCGCTCTTTACCTGATGGGGCCACTTCATTTTATTTAGCCTCAACCTCAACATGTTGAACACCCTCTAGATCATCTGGAGTTGAAATACTAAAGGTTACATTAATGTTGAACACCAATTGCAATTATATTTGTTTAAAGGAATAAAAATGGTCCTCTTTACCTGATTGGGGAACATCACGTTCCTGATGTTGTGTACCCGGATCATGCTCCACTTGGTCACCACCGACTACATGCTCTTAAATATTAACAAAAAAGGTTACATTAATTACTAATCTAATTACAAATTAAGATGTTTAATTGTATTAATAATTACATAACTAAATTTTAATAGCAAATGAATACCTCCACTACTGGGATGCACATCTGGACCTTCATGTGCAGGTGGTGTTTCACAATTAGCAGGTTGCATTCCAATGGCATGCACATTGTTATCATTGCTTGCTTATTTTAAAAAAATATAGTCACTTTATGTTGGAACTCAACATCAATTAGATTATTGGTAAAGTATTCAATTTGAAATAATTTTCATTTAGCTTATTTACCTGTGTGACGGATGCACCAGAATCTTGTGTTTGCCCACTCAATTCTCGTAGCTGATCAACCACGACTGTATAGCGTTGCTGGTAGGCAATTCTCGTCATCTTTTATGGGCGCTCTATTGTTTGTGTTGCCTGCGTTTTTCTTGTCTATCCTTGGTTGCCTTTGACGTGTCACTCAGTCTATGAAAAGTTTGAAATATGTTAGATTATATAAATATAAAGAGTAATTAATTAGTACATAATTACATTCTTAATAATATCTCGTACCTTCTTTTGGCGTCTGGTGGTGTATTTCCTTTTTACCTTTCAATTCTCTCATTGGCATCCAAAATCATGTCCTTCCACTCCCTCTCTAGAATCATGGGGGGACGCTCGTACTTTAGGTTCTTCTCTAAATGGGTCCTGTATTAGTCCCTCACATACTTTAGATATGTGCCAACTTTTTCAAGGAGCTTGGTTTTGTCAAAGGTGTCATTTCCAAACCACTCAACCATATGGTTTGTCAATTCATCTTTTAACCTTTTTTCTTGGTCATTCCACCTTTTAAAGAAAAAACAAACCTGTTAGATACAAAAATGAACTGAAGCTACATTTATTATAGTTCAAGAAATGGATCAAAGGAAAACTATTCTAGCAATGATATGAAATCAAAATAGTGGATTAGGGTTAGTTCACATATGATGTACCACCTTTTACGTATGGTGGGCCTAAATATCTGCAATGCAATGTCACTAAATTTTTTATGAAAAATCTCATTTTCTGCAAAAAAATCATGGGATCATTAGTCCAAAATGAGTGATCAGAAAGTAAATTACAATTAGACTATATATAATAATAATTTTAAAGTACCTGGAACCTTCTGTATCTTTAAGGGAATCATTTCTTCATCGCTCACCACCAATGTGGCATGCAACGTTTCCATACTAGCAATACGAGAAGATCCAAGAAATGATGGTATGTTATCAGCAGTAATCCCCTTTGGTGCATCCTCATGTGCATATCCTGCTATAGAAAATGAATCCACTATGAAATGCCCCCAAGAAAGAATGCTTGAAGGGAAATAAACACATAACAAAAGATAGAGCAAAAGAGGGATCTACCAACAGTTGGCGGGCCAATATGACATGCAGTAGAGGATGTTTGCATGCTACATGTTGCCGACATTGCAGTCGGCAATACAAGTGGGGCTAACCTCTAATGAGGCACCGACGATATTTGCACAGGAACATTGACAACACCTGAAGAATAATACATTAAATATATAAAACATTAAATATATGAAAAGTGCAAGAATTGTAAACAAGGATGAACCTTTATTATGAACATTGACAATATCAAGTATGATGTATTTTGGGTACTCAAAGTGATAAGCCAAGAAAATTGTCATCACCTGAACTACCTGCAACACCTTGATCATGATCACCAGTTTCATGAGAACTCATAAATTGCTGTAAAAACAACACGTACATATTTTAGTTAATGACATAAAAGAGAATAAAATATAAACCATTATTGAGATTTTGTTATAATTAAAGCTTTCATTACTGCTTACTTACAAGTTTTTTGATGTTCGCATCAATACTTGCACCCTCTCTCGTATCTCATCAGTCTGAGGCTCCATAGATGCCAAAGAAACAATCTCTCTACTAATTTTTCTAAGAGACTTTTTTTATCGATTCCATAGGGTTTGTGGTATTTCCAGGGTCATCATCGCTTAATCCTATTGAGTCTACATCCCTAGAGAGGTGCTCAGGTACTTCAGCCCCCTTTCCCTTTCCCCAAACATCCGTCTGTGACAAGAATATCATTAACAATTACAAAATTAGTCTAAAACACTAAAAAAAAGAGCATAATAATGTAACAGTTTGCTTCTATCTAATTTGTACAATTACAATGAGGTTTACCTGCTCAGTAGAAGTGTCGTGACCTACATCTCTGTTTACGCTATGTGATGGATCCATGTCGTCCTGTGACAAAGAAAAAATATAAAAACGTTAGTGAAATTAAACCAATAGACTTAGCAAAAAAACATCATAATAAAATGGTATATTGGAGTCGTTAATTGGAAGTTGATTAATTTAAATGGTATATAGTACGTACCACCCCCATGATAGTAACTTTGTTTGTATCTATATTGATGCTCTGCAAAAGGGACAAGGTTAGACTAAAAGCCTATGGTCGTATAACACACAAAAACACAAGAAATCGTTAGTGTTATTCAATCAAAGACTAATCTAAACAGGCATATCAAAAGAGATACCCAAAACATGAGAGAATATTTAACTAGGAAAGTAAATATAATGAGACATCCCCAAATGCCTCATAACATGCTCTTAACTCCTTCTCCTTTGTTCCTCTCCTCTCCAAGTTCCAAACTAGTGTAGCTCTCAACAACTTTTTGCACTATGGATGCTTATGGAGGTTTGAGATTGAAGTATTTACTCTAAATGCTATGCAATATGAATAAGCTAGAAATGAGATTATTATCTAATCTAGTGTTGATTTTAATCCAAAAGAGCGAATATAAGTAATATATGCTAAATACTCTCTAAAATTCTCTACAACTTAGATGCATACAAGTTTTTCAAGATCTGGATTATGAAGAAATGGGCTCTATTTATAGGAAAAATGGAGCAATGGATGGTTGAGATTGAGTAATCTCAACAAGGGTCAGGATTGAATGATATTCAATCCATGTGAGGACTTTCAACCCAATCTCAGGATGACAAGTGTCAATATGAGATAGGTTGAGAGGAGAAGGAATAAACATTAAATGCTTGACATGACCTGAGAGTTAACTTGAGAGTTAAGGTCAAGGTTAGATTGAATGAATAAATTCTTTATTCAAAGAATACAACTTTTATCCAATGGATAAACTCTTGTGCAAAGGCAAAAGGGATAACCATGGTCAAAGCAATAAATGTTTGAGGAGACACATGAGTGCAAGTTGAATTAACCATAAATGGTTATGTAAGAGCCATTAATGGTCATGTAAGAGCCTTTAGTGGTTTTGGAAGACTTTAGAGGTTAAATTGTTAAACACACAAAGCATTAAATGATTTTCAAAGACTTTGAAGTCTTTGAGAAGTGACTCCAAGTTGCTTAGGAATGTGACAATAATTAGGGGATGGATTAGGTTAATTGGGAAGGGGTTAGAAGAGTCTAGAAGGGGGTTAGGATTGCAAGTGGATTTGGTGGGTGAGAGAAAATAAGATTTTTATTTAAAATAAATTAATTTATTTCAATAAATGTGTGCAAGTTGCATTTGTAGGAAAATGCAAGTGGGGGGAATAAATGACTTAAATAAATGTTTTATTTAATTTATTTAAAAGAGGAAAAATGAGGATTTTAATTAAATAAATAGAATTTATTCATTTAATTGAGTGTGAATTTTGGTTTAATGAATTTAATTAAAATAAATTGAATAATTTATTTAATTAATAGGAGAATGTTTGAAGATGAATTAATTAAATATTAATTTAATTAACTGATGGCTAGTGGATTTTTAATCAAATATATAGCAAATATTCATTTAATTAAAAATGGACAGATTTATGTGACTACATTTGCCCCTCTTTGAGACGGTGTGGTTTATCGCGTCGTTTCAAAGAAAGAAAAATAGGTGTGAAGAAATGCCCCATAAAATGTTAATTTAATGGGTGGTATGCCCCCTCGAGAGATGGGACGAGAAATTTCAAAAAATCGGGCGATCTCTCGAAAAAGAATGAAAATTGGCAAGGTGATAGAAGCGAAGGAGTTAGCAATGCTAGTGAAAAATAGAAGAAATCGGAGATAAAATGAAGAAATGGAAGGTTCAGGAAGTTCACGGGGACCATGGCAGTGAGCAAGGGAAAATTATGGTTATGGCGAAGGGTTTATATGGGGAGAAAGGGGTGAAAACAGGCTCATTTGCATTCGCGTCCATAGTGAAATTATAGCTCTGATAGTGATTTTCTGGAAGAGCAAGGAGCAGTCAGGATGTCGGTACCAGTAGCAGAGCATCGATTAGAGCACGTCTGTCGATTCCAGCGGCCAGACAACTATGGACCAGCAGTAGGTAAATTTGAATTTTTGAATTTTCCGCATTTTTGATATGTTTTTAGCTAGGTCCAAATTGAGTCAAGACAATAGCGCTAGAACTTTGCTTTGGCGCTTTTGTTAAATGAATTAGTGCTTTTGTGCCACAATGGCGCTTTTGCATAGTTAGTTTAGCGTTGTTGTCAAGGTTAGCGCTATTGTGTAGTTGTTTGAGCACTTTTGCTAGTTTAGCGCTATTGAGTGGTTGATTGAGCGCTATTGTTGAGATGTAGCGCTATTGTGTAGTTGATGTAACGCTATTGTGTAGTTTGAGCACTTTTGCATAAATGTTTAAGCGTTTTTGTTAGAGTAGTGGTGCTATTGGTTAGGAGATAACGCTTTTGTGTGCAAAGAAGTGCTTTTGTGCAGAAAAAATAGATGCCCCAGTGTTTGAACAAAATAATCTCCCGATGTCAATGATGGATGGATGGAGATGTGAAGTGAGAGTTGTTTTAAACCATAGCAGCCCTGATGAGACTTAGGTCATTAGGATAAATGCATGTTGAAGTCTAGGTGTGCCATGATTGCTTACCTGTTGAGACCCGAAGATACTTAATCAAAGTATCTATTGATAGTCTAGGTTTAAACTTAAGAAAGTTTGAAACAAAACAACTGATGATGATGGCTGATTGCACTTGTGTAGGAGGATCTGCACGTCTTACAATTGCGCGAGAGACATCCTGCCACACAGGGGCTGCGTGATCAGCTGATAGAGGCCAAGGTGGATTGCATTGCAGCGATTAGGTTGTACGATGTTATGCATATGCCTGTGATTCAGATGAATCACGGTTTGATGACAGCATTGGCTAAGCGCTGGCATAGTGAGACATGCACATTTCACTTGGCTCAGGGGGAGATGACTGTGACACTAGAGGATGTATGGCGCATCCTACATATACCTATTTGAGGTGATCTGGTTATATATGATAGAGCGTGGGGTATTCTAGCGGTGCAGAGATTCTTTGAGGAGGACGTGTATATTGATGATGGCTCCATAGCCTGGGAGGATATTGCTGCATTGTACGAGCCATTACCAGCAGTGCCGTCAAGGATCGTTGGGGGGCTACTGTGTCTGGACAGATGATCACATGGTCTTGCAGTGGGTTGGGGGCAGGTGATCGAACAGATGATGACAGAGGGGACCTAATTTTCCTGGGGACCGTGCGTGTTAGCGCACTTGTATCAGGAGCTGCATGAGGTCGTATATCGAGGGAGGGGCTCATTGGTAGTGGGAGTGACGTTGCTGCATATTTGGGCGTGGGAGCACCTACCAGTTACCCGACCAATTAGTCTTAGGTTTCGGGCATTCGACTAGCCGTATATGTATATGTAAAGCGGTATGATGAGTCAGCCCCACTTGGGGAAGTTAGAGTGGTGGCGGTGGGCACTGGATGATCTTGATGCAGTGATCTAGAGACCTTATATTGAGTGCGAGCCCTGGGAGGATGATGAGGAGGCCTTGCCGTATGTATTTATGACTCGATTCCTCATTGGGAGGACAACCTACCATGTGGAGAGACAGTTGTCGGGTAGAGTTATGAGACAGTTTGGATGGCAGCAGAAATTGCCTAGGGGTTCAGGGGAGTATGTCAGGGTGGTACGGGAGAGGTATGTATGGGGGCTAGTACTACCCTATAATCAGGCTTTGGCAGAGTTCCGGATGTTACAGGGGAGGCCATGGGATATACGGTTGAGGGTGGTAGATGCAGGGGTGTCGGAGGAGTATACGCAGTATATGGTGGCTCATCCGATACTTCGGATATCAGATTTGATAGATTCGATTCCCGATTTTGAGGAGGAGAGGGGACGGAGATAGAGGAGGAGAGGAGGTTGAGGACCGATAGTAGATGGAGGAGGTAGAGGAGATGGCAGTGATGGAGGAGGAGGGGATGGTGGAGGTGGTGATGGAGGGGGGGATGGTGGGGGTGGTGGATTCGGAGGTGGAGGTGGCAGTGGTGGTCGGGTGCAGTGGAGAGGGAGAGGCGGTTTACCATTGCGGATATCATAGGGACTTCTGATGCAGGGAGGAGTTAGATTGGGTGGGAGAGGTATGGGGGAGAGAGAGGTGCCAATGGAGAGAGGGGAGGGAGCCACAGGAGAGGAACCTATGGATACAGGGGAGGGAGCGATAGGGGGTGGTGATCTTCGGGATCATATGATATTACATTTGCAGACTTGACTTACAGTAGCCGAGACATAGGTGGAGGATTTGGAGGTAGAGGTTGCAGCTAGAGATGTGCAGCTATTTGCACGAGAGTCAGAGCTGACTGTAGTGCTGCGGGAGAGGGATGGTGCAGTGGAGAGAGTGACTCAGTTGTAGGAGAGAGTACGGGCCTTGGAGGGAGTACTACGACAGGGGCCGACTATGGAGGCTTTGGTGAGGGAGGTCCGACAAGCATAGGCCGAGATAGAGTATTGGTGGGGTTTATATGAGCAGGTGGTGCCAGCTAGTCAGCGAGCATTGAGCTATTCACAGATGCGATAGACCAGGTCAGAGCGGTCTCAGAGGATGTAGAGCAGTGGGGGTGTGATGGGTCCTCTACGGAGAGATAGGTCAGGTGGTGCAGGAGCTAGTGGGAGTTTGATGGGGCCTCCACGGAGAGATAGATCAGATGGTGCAGGGACTAGTGGTGGAGCAGGTGGTGATGGTGGTGTAGCATCTGGTCAGAGTGGCATCTAAGAGAGCATTTTGCATGCATGTATTTATATTGTCATTTTGGACTATGTCTTGGATGGCTCTTGGTATACGATTTTGTAGACTTCATTGTACTCTGATACATGAGATGATATATATAAGGAGATCCCATATTTTGATATGCATGTTGATATGTATGGATTTTATGCAGGATGATGATTTTTATGCTTAGATGGATATTTGTTTTATGCTATATGTATGTGTTTATGAGATGATTCCTATATGCATGTTTTTATGATCATTTGTTCTTTACGTGATGTCTATATGCATTTGTTGTACGATGTTGCATGCTAATCATGTGGATGCAGGTTAATATATGTGTGCTTTTGATGGTTTTTGGGATAGAATGTCGGATGTATGCAATGCCATGATGTTTATGTATGCATAATAAAATGATGATTTATGATGGTATAGATAGTAGTTTGTACTTTATATTAACACAATGATGGGATAATGATATGCAATGATGTTAATGCAAATGTTTTTAGAATGATTAATTTATTTATGTATATGCATCTAGATGGTTAAAAATAAATGTAACATGGATAAACAAATGTAAAGTACAAATGTTTAAATGATGATTTTTAAATGAATGCATATGTATAATGTATGAACCAATGTTTGAGACAAATGGTTTTGTGATTCTAAATGCCCAAAATATGATGAAGTAAAATGCTAATGTGATGATAATGCGACTCCATGGTTAAATGAATAACTGCACCTTAATGCAATTAAAAAGGGATAATGAATGCAATCTAATGAATCCTAAGTGAGATAAAATGAGTATGAATGAATGCATTTTAACTAATGAATAGATAAATGAATGTATGCAATTATGGAAACCTAAACAAATGTATGATACATAAGTGTGGAAATGATGATAAATGATGATCACTAACGGATGTTTAAATGAATGTATGAGTAATGGTTAATCATGGTAGGAAATGCAAAATAAGGACAATTATCTATGCAAGTGAATCAAAATGTCATGAGTGTAATAATGAAATGATATAATGATACTAATGCAAGTAAAATGAGAATGAACTATATTGGGTAAGTGCAACTAAATGATAATAAATGCACGCTAATAAATGGCTAAAGAATAATACAAATGCGACTAAAATGTAATGAAATGATGATGGGATGATGATAGATGAATGCAAGGTTGTTTTTAGACTTTGCATGATGTATCAGAGTACTCTGTCGTGATTGTATCCAAAACCAGCTCAATTTTTGCATAACTGCTCATATTTAACTTTGTTCACACTTGCATGCAAAATTATGTAAATAAATGAGTAAATGGATGGATGGTATGCAACAAAATGCAATATAAATAGATGAGATGAAATGACGATCCATAGTGCTTTATTTTTCATCATCGAGCTTTAAAATGTTGTAAGAAAATACAAGCAACTTGACATAATGATTCAAGATGACCTGAGTATTCCTTACATGGATTTTGATATAACAAGTTAACACAAACAACTTGATATAATGGGTCAAGTTGACCTGAGTATTTCTTGTAGAACAGACAAGGATCATCTCCTTTCATGCATGACTTGGATCGTCCTCCTTGATCTTGGGCTGATCATATCCTGAGACAAGTTCATACCATAATAAGAGACAAAAAACCTTTATCCAAATTGGATGAGGTAGGAGGAACCAAAGAAATAGCATTGGACCGGTAAGCAAACAACATATATAAAGAATAAAGAATATCGATCCTTGGTAATGGTTCATGCTCGTATGGTCGAGGTATACGCTGTAGTTAGCAAGCTGTAGTGATCTATGACTATATTTTGCCTATGATCACGTAGCTTAGTGAACTTCTCACGTAGACACCATTAGTACATTCCCCAGAACTTCATCGGAATAATGCATCGAAGATACACAAACAATGCTGTAGGAACCTGATATGAATAAATGACCCACAAATCAACCAAGTATTTGATAGCTTAAACATAATTTTCTTGTCAAAGAAAATGTTATCTTGTCTTTGTTTTGGTAAGGAAGGATGCATCCTTGTTGAAGACAGTTTGAGTTTTTGATGTTAATTGTTTGGTTGATTTGAGAAGTGATCATTATACGAGTATTTGTGTCAATGCTTGTTTGGTATCTGTGCGGGTGAGTATGTACAATGTGTTGCCATGTTTCTGGTATTTTTGATGTTTTCCTAGATGTTTTTGGATTTTGTGATTGTTTTTGAATGTTTTTGGATTTTGTGAGATATTTTTGAATGTTTTTGGATTTTGTGAGATAGTTTTGAATGAGGAATCAATTAATCACAAGTAATGCAGAATCCACTTCCATCAAATAGGTTAAGGATATTGCCCCCAGTTTTAGGCATGACTTTGAAGAAGCGGGATGCAAAACACATGAAGTATTATCCTTAATTGCAGATCAATGACAAGCCATGGTCTGGACAGATGGATGAGTGAATGAGATAAATGTGATCGCAACAAGTCTGAAAGATGATGGAGCCATAGCCTTTACGAGTGGCGCCTGTTTGCCAGGTTTTCACCATCGTACTTACCCAAGGTGCCACTAGAGTAGTTGTTCACCATTTGGATGCATGATTTTTCTTTACTATTTTGATGTTTTTGTATTTTCTTCAGGACATTTTTCTTAATGTTTTTGGTGTTTTTCTGATATGTATGGGAGCCTGATGCTCTGTGCAGCTTTATGTATAAAACTTTTTAAGGTGCATGCTGCTGATCAGATCTGCTAGTAGTTCTCCTTCAGATGTAGCCAACTGATATGCCCCGGACCCAAATACAGTAGTGACAACATATGGACCCAGCCAGTTTGATTCAAACTTTCCCTAATGTTCGCAGTTGGGTTGGTTACGATGATTTTCTTGAAGAACAAGATCACCTACCTCGAATGTACGAGGTCTAACTCGATGATTATAGCTTCTGCTCATGTGCTGTTGATAGGCCTTGAGGTGATTTTATGCGGCTTGTCATTTCTCATCAAGTAGCTCTAAGTCTTGGAGATGGGATACTTTGTATGCCTCATCATCGATGAGATTGTGCAAGAAAACCCGTAGTGATGGTATCTTGACCTCGATAGGTAAAATAGCTTATGCACCATAGACCAATGAGTAGGGAGTTGCGCCTGTAGGGGTTCGAATACTAGTTCGATATGCCCATAGTGCTAGATTTAATTGAACATTCCAATCATGACTGACATCATTGACTGTCTTCTTTAGGATTCTCAATATGTTCTTGTTTGATGCTTTGGCCTGACCATTGCCTTGTGGGTAATAGGGCGTGGAAAAGCGGTGTTGGATGTGAAACTTCTCACAGAGCTCACAAACATCCTGATTTTTGAAAGGAAGACCATTATCTGTGATGATGGACATGGGTACACCATACCGGCAGATGATGTAATTGAGGATGAATGAGGTGATCTTCTTGCCGGTGACCTGGGTAAGTGGAACAACTTCGATCCACTTTGTGAAGTATTCGGTGGCGGTAATAATGAATTTGTGGCCGTTGGATGAAGATGGATGAATTTTACCCACAAGGTCAAGGCCCCATTGACAAAAAGGCCATGGTGTTGTGATTGGTTGCAATTCTTGTGCCGGTGCATGTATCAGGTCACCATGAACTTGGCATTTCTTGCACTTTCTGACAAAGTAGTAGGAGTCTTTTTCTATAGATGGCCAATAGTATCCAGTGCGCAGGAGTTTCTTGGCTAGTGACGGACCGCTTGCATGAGTTCCACAAATTCCTTCATGTACCTCTTCCAAGGCCTTTGTTATCTCATCATGTTCCAAACATTGAAGGAGAGTACCATCAAGACTGAGTCGATATAGGGTTTCAACAATAATGTTATATCGAGCGGTTTGGCGAATGAAGGTTTTACGTTGGTTATTCGATTGGTTAGGAGGAAGTGTGTGATCACGGAGATAGGTGTAGAATTCACCATACCATGGGGATTTGGAACTGATAAGGCGACATATCATCTCAGTTTCAGGGATATCATAAGCGGGGATCCAAAGCTATTCTACCAAGAACTTGTAGCATGTTGAATTCTGTGGAAGATCTAGGAGAGATGCAATGGTAGCCATAGCGTTAGCAAATCAATTCTGATCTCTTGGTATCTGCTCAAAGGTGATAATAGTGAATGATGCCTTTAATTTGTCCACCATTTGTTTATACGATATGAATTTGTTATCTTTAGTTTGACATTCATCAGTTGCTTGTCGAATGACTAGTTGGGAGTCGCCATATACTTGTAGTTCTTGTAATTTCCATTGTATGGCTAGCCTGAGTCCTGTGATCAAGGCCTCATATTCAGCTATGTTGTTTGTACATGGAAATGTAAGCCTGTAAGACTTCGAGATATTGTCACCTTGAGGTGTGATAAACAGAATGCCTGCCCTCGAGCCATGCCTAGTGTATGAACCATCAAAGTATAGTTTCCATGGTTGTGTTGTTGTGATCATGAATATCTCTTCATCTGGAAAATTGGAAATGAGAGGATGATCGCCTATGAGTGGTGCATTGGCCAACTGATCTGCAATGACTTGTCCTTTGATAGCTTTACGGTCCACATACTCGATGTCAAATTCACTGAGAATCATCACCCATTTGGCCAAGTGGCCTGTCAATGCTGGTTTGTTAAGTAAGTACTTGAGTGGATCAATCTTTGCAATGAGCTGTACTTTATGTGTCAATAGATAGTGCCTTAGGTTAGTGGCTGCCAAGATTACTGCTAGGCAAGCTCGCTCAATAGGTGTATAATTGAGTTCATAGCCAACCAGTGTGCGAGAGATGTAGTAAACAGCGCACTCTTTCCCTTCTGCATTATGTTGTGCCAATAGTACACCCAATGCTGTATTTGTTGCTGATATATAGAGTAACAGAGGTCTGCTCGGATCTGGTGGGATCAACAATGGTGTATTCATGAGATAGTCGTTAAGCATCTAGAATGCTTGCTGGCATCTGGCATCCCATTGAAAATGGATGTTCTTATGTAGCAAGTGTGTAAATGGGTGACACTTATCTACTAGTTGTGCAATGAATCTTCGGATTGATTGAAGTCATCCTTGTAATGTCCTTAGCTGACTGATGTTTTTTGGAGGTGGCATGTCCATGATTGCTTTGACCTTTGTTGGATCAACCTCAATACCTTTGCTTGAGATGATGTATCCTAGAAGCTTCCTTGAGGTTACTCCAAAGACACATTTCTTTGGGTTGAGTCGAACATGATATTGTTCCAGTTTGTCAAAGATTTTATCTAATATGTCTAGATGATCTTCTCTTGTGAGTGATTTTGCTAGTAAGTCATCAACATAATCTTCCATTATAGTATGCATCATGTCATGGAAGATGGTGGTCATTTCTCGTTGATAGGTCGCTCCTGCATTTTTGAGACCGAAAGGCATTACATTCCAGCAGTATGTGCCCCATGGACATGTGAAGGCTATCTTATGTTGATCTTCTGGGGCGATCTTTATCTGATTGTATCTGGAAAAACCATCCATGAGTGAAAGCATCACATGTCCAGCTGTTATATCCACTATGATGTCAATGTTGGGTAGGGGGGATTCATCTTTAGGACATCCTTTGTTCAGATCTCTGAAGTCAGTATAGATATAGATGCCCCCATTTGGCTTGCCGACAGGCACAATATTGGATATCCAATCTGCATAATCAATTGGTCTAATAAAACCAACATCTAGGAGTTTCTTAAGTTCTACTTTGACTAATACCGCAATCTGAGGATGCATCTTGCGAAGTTTCTGCTTGACAGGTTTGGCTCCTTCTGCTATGGTGAGGTGATGCATGACTAAATCTAGATCAAGCCCAGGCATGTCTATATATGACTATGCAAAGTTGATCTGATGCTTCTGGAAGAACTCTACAAACTTAGGTTGTTCCTCTGGAGTTAGAAGAGATGTCAGATGTATGTGGTGAGGAGTTTCAGGAGTCCCCACATTGTATTCTTTTGTTTCCTCGATGAGAATCATTGATCATTCCTGTTGTGTACTAGAAGGGAGAATGTCAAACCTTTCATCCTCCGGTGCCTCAGAGAGGTTTTCACCATTGGATACACTCTTTCTTTTTACTTTTGTTGGATCAAATAATGCCATAGTGTGGTTTTCACTGGAAGATCCATGTTTTATTGTTATTTTTTTACAGCTGAAAGGTTTGGCATCCGCCCCAAAGTATGTTGCACTATTAAGTTCTATGGCGAATCCAACTTTGTGATCCCCGCTTGGTATGTCATCCTGTAGTTCCAAAAAGTCAATGATTGCCTCATCGTTTTGGAAATGGTCAAGACATGGGGGGTTAGGTTGGTTCCATTCGATGAGTTCAGGATGAATAATGGGCATTACCTCATCGATTAGGTTAAGTTCATTAGATGTGTCAGTGAGGGTCAAGACATTGTGGTGAAGGTCGTTGATGGTACTCTCCCTATCAGAATCGGGTGTAGGATGGGACGTAGGGTCTGTGGAAGAAATTTCTAGCTCAGGAACCCAAGAGGTCTTTATCTATGCTTCTCCATAAACAGGGATGTCTTTGTGGGGTGGAGGTAGTGATGTGTCTTCCTCATCTGAAGTATTAAACTGGATGGAATCAAATTCCCATTCATGTGAGTCGGTCTCTAAGTCACTTTCCAGTATCCGATTACTATACCATACTGGGATGTCCTTTGAATTAAACATTGCAGGTGTGATCGGTTGATGTACCTATGTAGATGAAATAATCAGTGCTGCAGTAAGGATTATGGGGATCAATGAATCCGATATGGGGAGTATCGATAGTGTTAACTCTGTCGCTTCTGCTGGAACTATTGATGTCGTAGATACTGTTGTGGGTTTTGACATAGTTGCTGCTTCTAAGGGTGCTATTGATGTTATTGTTGTTGCTGATGGGATCGCTGGTTTGATTGGTGGGATGATTGGTGTTGCAGATGGTTTTGCTAGGATTTTTAGCCTCAATGGGGCAGTTGCTATGGTGCACGGTGCTGCTTTTATAATCAAAGGTGACCTCTTTGTAATAGGCTGATATAATGGTTTGTTGGGTTTCCCTTTGAATCTGAGCTTAGGAAGGATCTCCTTTTGAAAGCCTAGGCCAGTGTTATCTTTGGGCTTTAATTCTGGTTGCAGTGGTTCATGTCATCCTTGCTTGCAAGGTCCCAAAGCACTCTGACCATCGTAACCCATTCTTTGCATAATGAGAAGGCCTTTGCCATACTGATCTGTGGGAAGCTTAGCTTGCAGAATATTGGTGGTGATGGGATCTTTATAGATCCATTCTGCTAAGTCCTCATCTCTGGTCTCTTCTTCTTGACTCTTTCCCAAGATGAAAGGCGTCAAAGTACTTGCTGGCTTGATCAATGGTGTTTGAAGTAACCTTTGAGGTTTACCATGTGTTCGAGGAGAAGTGGGCATTTGTCCAACACAAAAGAGTTGGCTTAAATTGTATTCCCCAAGACCTTCCTCTGCTATTTTCATTTTAAGCTTTTCTTGCTTGGGTATAGTGGTGTTTGAACTGGAAAGAGAGACTGGACTTATGTATGATGTGGAGGAGATGGCTTCTCTATTGTTAGGAATGGCAATCTCTGGTTGATGACTGATATTATGACAATATGCAAAGGGGTTTGCATCGCCCGGGATTGTAATTTCTACACCATTATTTGGGAACATGATATACTAATGGTAGGTGGATGGAATGGCTTCAATGGTGTGTATCCAAGGTCTTCCTAACAATAGATTGTATGGCAGAGGAAGGTCTAGAACTTGATAGATAATATGTTTCACCACAGGGCCCACTCGGATTGGTAGCACCACAGCTCCTTTGGATGAACGCTCTGCATCATCATAGGCTTTGATTGTTATCTTCTTGTGGGGATCCACTGATTCTATTGCATATCCCAAAGCTGTGACTAATTGTAGAGTATAGATATTCAGGCCTGCTCCATTGTCGATCAAGACTCACTTGATCCTATGCTGGTTGATAAACCCTTCAATGTGGAGTGAGGCATTATGAGGTTGCTGGAAGGATGTGTTGTCACTTTCAGAGAAAGTGAGACAAGGTGATGACCTTATATTTCCAACCATGGCTCGAAACTGATCTGTATTTAGGTTTGCAGGGACTGACGCCTCTTGGAGAGCTTGATCCATGATGGTTTTATGGGATGGAGATAGGTGCAATAACTCTAAGATAGATATCAGTGCAGGTGTTTTGCCTAACTGTTCTATAAGGTTATACTACTTTGGGATAGGTGGGGTGCCTTGTGGAGCTGCCTTTATGGTAATCTTGTTGCGATGTGTAACAACATTGCAAGTGGAACCGGGATTTTTGATGGTTATAGTTGCAATTTGTTCACTGGTATCGTATAGGTTATTCACAGTATAATTATACGCGGCTTGTGTATAATTGGTGGTATCTGTGTTTCTCCCTGAAGTGGAAGGACCCCTTTGATCATGTGATGGAAGTGGATTTTTAAACATGAGATGATCATTGTTTGTTGTCTTTGGGTCATGTCCTTCGATTTCAATTTCACCTCGGTCAATAAGATCCTAAATAAGATCTTTCAATCTGTGATAATTGCTTGTCTTATGTCCTTTCCCTTGATGGAAATCACAATGTTCAGTATCCCTCCACCATGAAGGTTTGACTTGAGGTTCATAATTTGATGTTTTGGGTAGGGTTACCAAATTTTGAGAAATCAGTTGTCGTAATACTGTTTCATTGGGTTCCCCTAAGGGAGTGTATGTTCGCTTTGGTTTTTATTGACGCGGTCTGGGTTCACCTTGAGATTTGATGCGGCCTTGATTTGGAGGAGCAACTGTGTTAGTCTGAGGTGGGGGGTTCTGTCCTGCAAATCGAACTACAAGTTGTGCACTTTTGATAGTTCTTGCATCCACAACCCCGTTGTTGACAACATTTTTGTTTTTGTTCCAGAAGCTTGGTTTGTCACTATTGAAGCATGGGCGAGGGCCGTCCTTTTGCTCATTATATATTTTGATAAGCCCTTTTTTGATGAGAGCCTATTCACATTTTAAGCCTTTTGTGATCATGTCATTGAAAGAGTCTATGTCTTTTACGTCCAGGTGAAATTCCATTTCTTTGTTTAGGTTGGAAATAAAAATTTCCACTAGTTCTTGTTCAGGTAACTGAAGAGAACATCTGCTAGACATTTGACGCCATCGTTGCAGAAAAACTGAGAATAGTTCACCTGGTTTTTGTTTATTGTTACATCGATTAGCCATGGTGATATCATATTCAATGTTGTGGGAGTAATGTGCCAAGAATTTCTGGATGAGTTCTTCAAATGTCCCAATGCCACCTGGTAATTGGGAAAACCATGATGTGGTTGTTCCTCCCAAGCTTTGGGGAAAAAGTCGCATTAGGTATGTATCCTCGTATGCCACTTCAAGGCAAGCTGAATGGAATTCTCTGACATGATCGTGAGGATCTCCTTTTCCTCTATATTTTTCAAACTTGGGTGTTTCTAACCCTTGTAGAAAAGGTGGCATATGAAGATTCCTATCAAAGGGATAGGGACAAATGTCATTGAGTGAGAATTGATTTGTTTTTACACCACTATGAAGTTGTTGGGCGAGATTTTTGACTTGTTGCCGCAACATGTCTATTTCACTTGGAGGAGGAGGAGGTGGGGGATTACCTTGATGAAAGTTGTATCTAATGTTCTCTCGACCTCTTTCATCCTCATTACGAATTTGACGTTCTGATGCTTGTCTTAGTTGTGCAAGGTCAAAGTTAGAGGGGAGTTTGGCTCCTTCTTGAGCAAGTTTTAAAAAGTGAGCATCAACATTACTCTTGAGTATCTCATCAAAAAGTCTATTGAAGAGGGGGTTGTGTTGCGCCCTTTCTATTGCCGTGGGAGTAGGAGTGCTTGGATTGTCATCATTTATGTTTCCTCCAAGGGCTTCTTGGAATTCATTGATATTTTTCTCCTCCTCGTCTTCAATTTCTTGTTGTCTAGATTTGGACCTGGTATGAGCCATTTTGTTTACAAGTTTTTGTTGAAGTTGGGTGAAAATGATGATGAGTTGTTGATGGAATGAGAGATTTATGGTTGGTGAAATGTTTTGCATATGGATCTCGAGCACTTTAGAGGTAAATGTGACCAAAGTTTTCTTCTTGATTTGCTTGTTGTTTTTTATAATGTTTTGATGTGATAAGGTTTAGAGGAATCTGAGATGTGTTACATACTCAACTACCTAGTAATGAGAGGATTCACTCATAGACTAGTTTTAACCTGCGTAGAAATGCCTCGTAGGATGAGTTTATCCTAGATGTAGAGACACTCTAAAAAGTGATGTATTGTGTTTGATTCAAGCAATATCGAAAATAGAACTTAGGACAAAAACCTCTTTAATGTTTTGAGAGTTTAAATGGATTTGATGAGATATGAATGTGATAATGAATGAAATGTTTTAACTTCAATAAAAGCTTTGTGTCACATATGGGACAAATTCTTCTTCTTCTTCTCTTTCGGGAGTTGGTGGTTCTTCCCGAGCTATGTTATATGTGATGCAAATGTCTTGAAAGAAGTCAGGATTGATCTTGCCTTTGTTTTTGTGATAACTCAAAGCTCTATATTTCATAAAAGCTCGGTGGTTTAATGACTCTTGATCAAATTCGTTTGATTTTCCTTGAAGATAAAGACGCATGTGATGTAGAAAAGCTCTATGAGAGACAAAGATTTGTCTATTTAGATAGAAGAATTTCCTCCTTTTGATTAAAGCCTTTTGAGCTTAATGGTCTTCTTTTCAAGTTGATGTGTTGATGAAGATTCTTCTTTCTCAAGATGTGAAGAATGGTCATATAGTTTGATACTTTTTGTTGTTGCTCTTTGTTTTTGATCTTTTGTTGGTGTTTGGAAATGTTTATGTTGGATGAATACTTGTTCTTGGAATTTGATTTTTGATTTTTCTTTGACAAGAAAACAAAGGAAGCACACAAACACAAGAATGTTACCTCAAAAGGCACAAATAAGTATGGGTCTAGATCAACCCAATCCTTTGACTTTTTATGACCCTTTCCTTTAAGTTTATTTTTAGGTGTTTTCCAAAGCCTGAAATCGGTTCAATTTGCACTGGTCTTGAATCAAAATGAAAACACTTCAAACACTCTTTATCCCTAAGGTCAAATGGCCAGTTGTGATAAATTCAACCCACATCTTGATATTTCTTCGACTTTGGTACTACATACCTTATGAATCCCGTCATGGCAGGTAAGGATGTGATATACCAAGTCTTGCACGAACATAAAAAATAGATGATCCCTATGATGGGGGAGTCATCACTTTCATTAAGCCACAAGTGACTTTTCAAAAAGCTATGTTTCTACTCAAGGAAATATGTATGGTGAGTATCTTGGGAGCAAAACCATCTATGCTCTTGCACTGAATTATATCACAAATATCCTCAATCAATAGAACGGGTGGGATACTACTTAAAGGTGTTTAGTAATGTTCAATATTTTTGGACATAAGTTCATTCTGCAGTGACTCACTTAAGATCCTTGTAACTTGTGGTGGGGCCCATTTGTCCTTTTAGCAAGTTACACTATAGGAACAGTTATACCGAAGGCTACAACTTTTGCTCTCACTTGATTTCTATAGCGGCTCGAAGGGTTTACCGTGCGAGGTCGTTCCCAAGAGTGATGTGTCTATTGGCAGGCCTCTCTTAAAAAGATAAAACTTGAGTGTTACTAACACTTTTCTCTTGCACCTAGGACCACGAAAGCCAAGGGAGAGGATAGTGTGTGTTAGAAGTAGGACTACTCGACAAACTCTTTTGCACAAGTGTGCCAAACACGAAATGCACTTGTTCTTTTTAACCCATCATCTCAATGTGATTTAACTATTTGGAGATGTTGCTCCAACCATCATGGTGTTCTTTTTAACTTCAAAGGCAAAATGTTTGAGTAAACTAAAATTTGAAATCCTGGTCAACTTAATTTGAAACACGTATGCATGAAGTAAATCACTTTGCAAAATAAGACAAATGGATTGTTCCTTTTATTTGCACCAAAATTTGAAGTGTGGATTGTGAGTTTTACTTAAGTTTGATGCAATAAAAGGAAATATGTTTTTGTTTTGTTTGAAGCACCAAAATTTGAGTGTATCCTAACTTGCAAGAAATGAATTTGTTTAATTTTTAGAGCACCAAAACAAATTTTATCCTAACTTGCAAGAAATGAAATGTTTGTGTTGTTCAATTTTAGAGCACCAAATGGAAATTTTAACTTTAACAACAAAAGGGTGTTGGTTAAAAACCTGCACAAGAAACGAACGGTTAGGAAAATTCGAACCTATGGTGGGCTTCTACAAGCCTAAGAAATTTCACTTTTTCGGTTACATGGTCTTTTTTACAACATTTTGTTACAATAACGCTATTCTGTGTGTAAACAAAAGCACTACTTAACACAAACGTGCTACAAGGAAGATAAAAGCGCTAAAGTAAGATATTTGTGTAGCAGGTCAAAAGCGCCAAAACCTAAACAACAGCGCTAATTAAGAGATAGAAGCGCTAGAGTATATTCAAAAGAGCTAATCTTTAGACAATAGCGCTATTGTATAAATAAAAGCGCTAAAAGACTAAATGACAATAGCGCTGGAACATGAACAAAAGCGCCGAAGCGCGACCTGTGTGTCAATTTAACAAAAAAGTTAGTAGTTTCTAGAAAACTTTTGTGTTGGATTCATGTCGGGTTCACCAAATGATGCTCTAAAAAAGGGACAAGGTTAGACTAAAAGCCTGTGGTCATATAACACACAAAAACACAAGAAATCATTAGTGTTATTCAATCAAAGACTAATCTAAACAAGCATATCAAAAGAGATACCAAAAGCATGAGAGAATATTTAACTAGGAAAGTAAATATAATGAGACATCCCCAAATTCCTCCTAACATGCTCTTAGCTCCTTCTCCTTTGTTCCTCTCCTCTCCAAGTTCCAAACTAGTGTAGCTCTCAACAACTTTTTTCACTATGGATGCTTATGGAGGTTTGAGATTCAAGTATTTACTCTAAATGCTATGCAAGTATGAATAAGCTAGAAATGAGATTATTGTCTAATCTAGTGTTGATTTTAATCCAAAAGAGTGAATATAAGTAATATATGCTAAATGCTCTCTAAAATTCTCTATAACTTAGATGCATACAAGTTTTTCAGGATCTAGATTATGAAGAAATGGGCTCTATTTATAGGAAAAATGGAGCAATGGATGGTTGAGATTGAGTAATCTCAACAAGGGTCAGGATTGAATGATATTCAATCTATGTGAGGACATTTAACCCAATCTCAGGATGACAAGTGTCAATATGAGATAGGTTGAGAGGAGAGGGAATAAGCATTAAATGCTTGACATGACCTGAGAGTTAACTTGGGAGTTAAGGTCAAGGTTAGGTTGAATGAATAAATTCTTTATTTAAAGAATAAAGCTTTTATCCAATGGATAAACTCTTGTGCAAAGGCAAAAGGGATAACCATGGTCAAAGCAATAAATGCTTGAGGAGACACATGAGTGCAAGTTGAATTAACCATAAATGGTTATGTAAAAGCCATTAATGGTCATGTAAGAGCCTTTAATGGTTTTGGAAGACTTTAGAGGTTAAATTGTTGAACACACCAAGCATTTAATTTTTTTCAAAGACTTTGAAGTCTTTGAGAAGGGACTCCAAGTTGCTTAGGAATGTGACAATAATTAGGGGATGGATTAGGTTAATTGGGAAGGGGTTAGAAGAATCTAGAAGGGGGTTAGGATTGCAAGTGGATTTGGTGGGTGAGAGAAAATAAGATTTTTATTTAAAATAAATTAATTTATTTCAATAAATGTGTGCAAGTTGCATTTGTAGGAAAATGCAAGTGGGGGGAATAAATGATTTAAATAAATGTTTTATTTAATTTATTTAAAAGAGAAAAAATGAGGATTTTAATTAAATAAATAGAATTTATTTATTTAATTAAGTGTGAATTTTGGTTTAATGAATTTAATTAAAATAAATTGAATAATTTATTTAATTAATAGGAGAATGTTTGAAGATGAATTAATTAAATATTAATTTAATTAACTGATGGCTAGTGGATTTTTAATAAAATAAATAGCAAATATTCATTTAATTAAAAATGAACAGATTTATGTGACTACATATACGATTCAAATTGTAACCGATTAGAAGCTCTTCCGCTGCACTTATTAATTTTATCGCACATACAAATACATGATTTCCCTCGCGCGCCTCAAATATGCAATTGGGTTGTTTATTAGTTGACCTAGGTTGCGTATTATTTATAAAACTTGCAATATTCCCTGTTGCTTTTGGCCTTCCATCAATGTATACAGCCAGTCGTTTACTTTGATCATTATCTTTTTGTTGTATATAATTTGCTGACAGTGCATACCTACGCATACTTTTTTTATATCGAACAATCTGCATCCAATTATTGTAATTGTATCAAGGTTCGACAAAATCCATCAATTCAATAACTTTTTTGTAACAGACCTTTATGACATCCATGGGAAATAGGCCCAAACCATGTAACGACGAAGGTGCTATGTGATATATCCTATCGTTAACACAAAATTGGTGTTTATTCGAGGAAGTTCCTTGGGTACCCATTATTTCTGTAGATGTTTGTACCTCAAGGGCACCTCAATGTCGCCTTTGGTCTCGTCATCATAAGAACATGACCCCCCTCGAGCAAGGAAAAATTTCATGCGTTTATTGAATTTTCTTCTAATATTTTGACCTCTAGTTGATCTCCCTATTGTAGACCTACTACATGTCTCACTTTCATTTTCTATTCCTGCATTTCCCTCACTCGAGGAAGACACATCTCACAAATACCTATTTGGTGGTACCTGCACTCCATCAAATGAGAGAGTTAGTTGGTAATGAGAGAGATATTTTGCAAATGAGGGTAATGTTGATGAAGAAGTCGACCCTAAAGTCGATGTTGAGATTAAAATTTGAATAAGTCCAACTGAGGCCTCAAGTGTTGATAACTATATTAGATTTGGCGCTAATGTCGAGGTTTGAAAAACTGAGGAATTTTTTTTCCAAGTAATTTTTTAAAAATAAACTGTTTCTATAGAGTGTATTGACTTATACCTGTCGATCCATGAGACTGTGCAGGATCCTCATCAAAGGGGTTCAGGTTCCTACACATGTAATTCAATTATCTTATGTTAGCTAAAAATTACATTGTACACAGCATGAACAACATGAACTTTGTAGACAAAAAAAGTATTAAATAAAAAAAAGATTTCATCTTAATCATTGTAAATTTTTTAATTCCTTACCTTTACTTTATGTAGACTATGCAGGATCCTCAACTAAAGGGTTGACGATGTTTGTAGTCAATGACATGTTCCCACCAAGGGTGACAACATCACACAGGGACTATACATGAAATCAACACCATCAATTGAGCATCATAAGCATTACATTTGTAAGTTGATAAACAATAAATACATATGTATCATAAGCATTATAAACATCACATGATGATTCATCATATATGTAATTGAGAATCATAATTAGCATCACACATGTGTCATCATAAACATGTAATCCATCACATATGTATCATAAATCACCATTCATTGCATAGGTAATAAACAATCCACATTCTATAAATAATCACAAAGTTAAAAAAATGTCACATGTATCATCATAAACATGTAATCCATCACATATGTATTTTAAATCAACATCCATCACATAGCTAATAAACAATCCAAATTCCATAAATAAACACAAAGTTAAAAAAATGTCACATAAATAGTCACTCTCCCTATCTCCATCTCCTCGGGGTGGCATAGTTCTACTATAAGGATCTACTAGAGGTCATGGAACATGAATTAAAAACATTAAAAGGTGCATCATGAATTAATTATGTAATGGCATTAGAATTCAAAACATAATGAATTAATTATGTAACCATATAAGTCAAAAAAATTTCTATCAAGATATCAATATTAAATAGATAATATACTAATCACATACCTCATACATTTCATTCATGATGATGATGATGATGATGATGATGATGATGATCACCACCACCACCACCACCACCACCATTAGCTTCTTTTTCTTTGTCATCATCGGGTAACTGTCGATCGTGATCATCATCTACATCATCTTCTACTTCTTTGGTATCTTCTTCTTCCATCACATTATACTTTATTTGCCTTCCTCTTGGATCATGTCTAACAACAAATGACCAACCCGGTTTATGTGGAACCTCTGAGTAAAATACCTGCTCACATTGGCTTGGAAGAACATAGGGCTCATCCCCAACTGGTTCAAATGACCTTGTATTAACCATTGTAAAACCATTATCATGTTCAATAACAGTTCTATCATGATCATTTTTATTATATCGTAACCTATGACGAACAAAACTAATTTGAAGGAATTAAAGTCACACTCAAGTATATCATCCAAAATGCCATAGTATCGATTTTGAGACTCTTGAGGATGTATGCCATTTCTCGATGAAATATTTGTCACCTCAAGGAATGCAGTTATCCCAGAATCACAATTTTTCTTCATGTCATCCAACTTTTTGATGCAAAATTTATGACCACTGTAGCACATAGCATTGTGGTGTTTGACCTGCGATATGTCAAACATGTAAAAAATATTGCATCATGAGTTGATAAACATATGGGTGATTAATAAATTTATACGTACCTATTTATCTCTTAAACCATATGCTAAATCAATTTCCCTTTGCGTAACATTGGAATCTCCATTAGGACGAGCTTCTTTAACCAATGAAGCCACACCTTCCCATGTTAATGTGCGAGAAAAGTGTTGACAACGTTCAATCCATACTGTCATCCAATCAAGATTGTTTGCAATATACAAATGTAGTGCATCCCACTCTCAACCAACTGTACAAAAAATAAATATACGTCTTACAACTGATTTATTTTGAAGATTAAGAATTAATTAACTACAATAACATCTTATAATTACATCTCACTTTCCTCAATCTACCTTTCCCCATCAAGTACTCCCCTTCAAATTTGTTAATGGGGTTGGGATACCAAATGCGATCCATGTGGATCTTTGCTGCAAACTTAGGAAGATATTCAGAAATGTACACCACAGTCTGGTATACCATATATCCCTCCACCGTAGACCCCTCAGGATGTGCTCTTTGTCGAACCAAAGCCTTCAAAAATTTCAAGTTCCTCTCAACCATCTACATTGACCTAGTGTGTATAGGTCCACACAATTCAATCTCCTCAACTTGGTGTTGTTGGCATTTTACACTCTTATGAGAATAGTTGATGTTGTCATTGATGGCAACCATCTGGAAACCATCTGACATTCATCTGGTAAGCCATTGATAGTTACCGACACCAGCAATTGACTTCTACATACACCGGCAAACACTTCACCGACAACGGCAACAATGCATACCGACACCTCAGCCGACATGGAATAAACCTTGTTTATTATTTTATATTGTAAATTATCTTTTGTAAAGCTGACAAGGCACATTGTAAAAGACTCATATATATGTATGAGATCTTATAGGTCATTTTGAGAAGTAAGGAAGTATGGAAAATAAGAGCATATGGATAATATTTTTGTATAAGGTGATATAGTTGACAACGAAGGTTTTGGTAAAAGACTGAGCTTAAACCAGTACTGAACCTGGCATAGTTGATGCTGATTTGAAGCAATACATTGTATTGGATTTCATAATCCACTTTTGTAGTCAGTGTGACTCTTATTGAGCAGTGAGCTCTAGGCAGTTGGCCTTCCTGCATGTGCAGGCCCCTCATTGTAAGTAATATTTATTCATTGGCCAGTGAGTGAATATTGTGGGTCACAAATCCCATCGAGGTTTTTCCCACATCAGGTTTCCTCATTAAATATCTTGTTTTATGGTGTGTTCTCTATGTTGTCTCTGTTATTCTTATTTACTACATTAATTCTTATTTACTGGTACACTGTTCTGGAATGCAAAGTTCCTAATAAGTTTAAATATTCTTCTAACCGATTAGACATTGATTCCCCCCCCCCCTCTCAGTGTCTTTGGGACTGTCATTAATCCTAACAGGTGTATGAGGTAGTGTTCTTGTGTAGTAAAAAAAGCTGAAGGTAAACACTTTTGCATTTCACACATTAGATGAGGAATTTTTTTCTTCCAATATCTTATATCTTCTTTATGGATTTCTTTACATGACAACCACCTACAAGATATTCAAGACACAAAAAAATATATTATATAACAAGTAAAACAAATTACAAATATAATATCTATACAATGAATTGAATAAATATCACTACTTACCTCAGGTATTTTCCAAGATCATATATGACTTGCTTGGCATTATTGTCGAAGTCATCTTGGAGAGATAGAGGTAGAAAGTACTGCAACAATTATAAAATTATCTTTTCATTTTTTTCTAACATAATACAATGAAAAGTACATGCGCAGTATACAAATTTATAGTAAAAACACAAGAACATGAATTACCTTAGTGAAGGTATGCCAATCATGCATTTTCAACCTTGGTCCAAATTCACTTTTCTTTGATATGAGATTGTTTATGTTCGCAGCAAATCCTGTGGGAAATCGATTTTTTCATATGACTCCTTTTATAGCATTGTTTTGCTGGTCCATTAATAACCAAGGAAGCTCACTTATATTAATCTGGTCTCCATGACTATTTGATTGAATGACATTTTTCATTGCATGATTGGAATCCTGAATGTCGCTACAAATTTTGACAATTTTTTCTTTGTCACGCCTTCCATCCAATATTTTCTATAATGTCTCTGTTATATTCTTTCCAAATGCATAGTATCAAACAAATGCACAATTTGTAACTGCTTGTAGTAGGACAACCTAATAAATTGTCAGGGATAACTTTTTTGTCCCTTAGGAAGGTGGTCATTTATGCCTTGACGACCTTCACGATCATAAATCACATCATCAGCAAACAAAACACAATAGAAAATATGTTTTATGACATAAACCATTAGATGGAATGGCATTGCCTTGACGATTAATTCTATTATATTCCAATTTCCATAGGTGAGGTGTCATTCTTCTTGGCTTTGATGCATTCTTTTCTTTCCCATTGAAAACATTTTTTTTCAGTATTTCGATACTTATGATTTTTGTGGAGAAAGTGCCTATACTCATCAAACACTTGCTTTCCTAAACATTTTGAATGACGAGATTTCATCTTTGGACCACAAACTGGACTTGCAAATTTTCTCTTTGTTTGAAGACCTACAAGATAATGTATAATTGGATTAAATATGTTAATTTTTTTTATTATAATTATCAAGTGCAACTTGAACACTATAACATACCACAAAAATATGTTAGCCCTGGGGCATCGTGTATTGTCCATACAAGCATCGCATGGAATTGAAACTGTCTTTGTCCTATTGGTCTAGAGACGTCATACATGGTGACACCATTCCATAACTCCAACAACTCATCGATAAGAGGCTCGATATATACATTCATATCTTTAACTTGGTACTTACCTAATCGAATGAACAAAAACATTACATAATTATTATGATCATTTTACTGTAATATTTATAATTAAATATAGATGACTATATTTAAATGATAAAATACCTGGAACAATCATTACCAACATTATGTGCTCCCTCTTTATTGACATCCATGGAGGATTGTTATTGTTGATAACAAAACCAGGCCACATTGAGTAAACAGATCTCAACTCTCCAAATGGATTGACACCGTCTGCTGCCAATGAAAGCCTGAGATTACGAGGTTCTTCTTTAAAGTGTGGCCACTTTTCCTCTATGTCCATAAATGCTGAACCATCCGTAAGCATTCAAATAATATCATCTCGACTTCTATTGCGTCATGGTAATCCATAAATTGTGCCAAGCTAGTGCACTTGAATAATCATTGCATACGTGGAATAATGGGAATATAGCGAAGAACCTTGGGAGGAACCCTTTTTGTTATTTGATTTGTTTGATATCTATTGATATGACATTCAGGGCATTCAGTTTGAAATTCATGTTGTTTGTGATATATAATATGATCATTGGGACAAACATCTATTGCTTGATACTCTATTCCAATATCTTTCATAATGGCAGATAATTTTCGGTATGAGCGAGGTAGAATATTTGATGGTGGCAACAAAACTCCCCTATCAATCTACACCAAAAAAATGTAATTTGTTAATATAAAGAATATTAATGGTACAACATGATTCACCATTTATTAACTATAATGACATATATGACATACCTTAACATATGTGAGATTGCTATGTTGGATAAACCATTCATAACCTTCAAGTTCACCATCAACAATACAACATAGAGAAGAGTTGTTTGGGAGCCTTCATAAAGGGCCTCAGATGACTTCTCAAGTAGAAGGACATCATGAACAACATCAAGGTCATCTTCATCATCATGATCAGCTGCCCCAATACTAAATGTGTCATGGATCAATGTATTTGTACCATCATCTTCAATTGTGTTTTGTGGCTCATGATCGTCATCTTCAATGAGATCATTATCTTCAGCTTCGATATTCACACCTCTAGGTTCCTTCACTTTGAATACCATATTCTTTGGGTTGTGTTGATCCATATCATGTGCTTTGGGGTGCTCGACCTATATAAAATTGATAAACATAAATAAACCATGATCATGATCTCATCATGTCCACCTTCAATGTGACCATGCAGCCTACAATGTTTCTTAGCCATTTTGATTAGAAGTCTTCTAGTCTTTAACCCCTTACAAATTTTGCAGGGACAATAACATTTTCCATCACCTTTTTTTTTCAAGTTAGACCACAATCTAGCAATTATCTCCTTATTTTTTTGTTCGCTGATATTGTCTGGCATGGTCTTTCTTCACAGGCAAAAAAATCGGGCTATAGAACTAGTTATATAGAAATTGAAATGTTAGTTACAAAATCATGTTTCAGTATAATATACCAAATTAAATTACTTGAACATAGAAATTATGCAAATTGAACCAAAACCATTTAAATCTTCTTTTTCATGTCAAAACATATCGAATGGCTTTGTGGTGATTGAGAGTAGGTGATATACCCATTGAGAGTCATAGACCCAAGTTAGTCATAGAACCAAGTTATAGAGAGTCATAGACCCATGCTAGTCTAAAAGGAAAGTAACTATCCATTCCCATGCTCATGCATACTTACATGACTAATGTTGCCCTTGTGTATCCTAAACATTGGAGAGACCTTATTTGACTTGCCTAATCAATGTGGTTGTTGTCCTAATATGAAATATTGAGTTCTACCCTTTCCTCTGCATCAAACTTCTCACATCATGTTTCTTCACCAAAACACACTTTTTCACTTTCTAGGTTAGTTGTCTTAGCTTAGTTGGTTGTTGTCAAGTATTTCCTGTTAACCTTTTGTTCGTAGTTGCTTGGGAGCTGGCCAAGTCTTTCTCTTTGAAATGAAGTGAGGTTTAACATTCCCTTTTCCCAGCCAAGGCATAATCTCTTCTACTTCTGTCAATCCTGTCAGTGGGTGCCCAAACCCAATCACTCCCATTTCCATTTTCTCCCATTTCCACCTCCCCTAACACTCTTCACTTCCATTTACCATACCTTCTAACTCACCTACCTTCCTATCATCTATCCTTTAACCACCTTTCATACCCCATGCCTTAACCTCCAAATCTTAACTTAAACCTACTCTTCCATCTTATACCCTCACCTCCCTCCACTAACTTCCTTTCCACCTTACCCCTACCCCTATTCTATCCTAGCATCTCCCTTCCCCTCATACCTTATATCTCACACTCCCCTCCACAATACCTACCCCTTTACCCCTTTATTCCCCTAAAATCACCTATTCTAACCCACATCCCATAAGTCTTACTTCCTTTATTTTCCTAAGCTTACCTCTACCACACACCTATTAACCTACCCTTTCCATCTTATCACCTACCACCATCCTAGCCTACCCATATCCTATCCCTATCCTAACCTACCACCCTACCCCCTTACCCTTTTTCCTGGCCCCTTATAACTACCATTATAACCTACATATAAAAGAATGGGATAAAAGAATGTACCTATTCTATAATGAAATGCTTGACACATAGTGACATTTGTGTCATTTACGAAGATATTTTGAAAATTAATAATTTAAACATGCTTTTTGAGGAAACAAAACTCAAAAAAAGATAAGTTTGCTAATTAAAATTCACTAAAGAAGAGTAGATCTTGAGAAGAGGTTACATGTTGTTTAAAGTCATAATGCCTTGATTTTATAGGGTGTGTGTTGTCTGTGGGTCCCATGGGCTGCTTTGGCCTCGTGGACATTATTAAAATCCATCATCATCATCATTTCACATGGCATTCAGGGCATCTTTGTGTTCATGTCAACTTTTCTTCCTGTTTGGGCTCCTTCATTGTGAAAATGAGTTTAGCTACTAAAAAAAAGTTGTGTGTAAACCCTTATATGCCTACTACACCACCAAAGAAGCCACAAAATGGCAATAATCTGAACCACGTGAAGAATCTTACATATGAAGGGTAGTCCCAAAGATTCACAAAGCAGTCAAAGAGTGAGTTAAGAAGACTTTTCAACCAAGATCAGAGATTGAGGTAGGATTTCAACCCAAAGCCAACACCTTACATTGCAAAGGAAAAAGTATTTGCATTCAATTTAGATTGTTTATTGATAAATATATAATCGTTATCAATTACTTAGGAGAGATCATAATTTATGAATATTACATAAGGAGGGCCAAAATAAGATGTTTGCAGAGATATGATGATAACCCACAAGGGTTAATAGTCATATAAACCACATAGATGTTAGCCATTAGGTAGAAGACAATTAGTAGAATAATGGGAAGATGATCAAAAATAGATGGAGCAACAAATGTTACAATCCAAATAGAAGTTTTATAGAAGCCAAACATAGAGATTAAAAGCTTATGCCTAATGGATAGGTCTAAAGTGCTACAGACAACAAGGGTGGAAAGAAAAATTTTAGAGATGAAGAAAACACGTGCTTAGAGGGATTTCATTGACACCAAGGAGTAGAGATTTGTTCTTGGCCTTGAATTCCTATGAATTCATGCAAACCATTGCCAATGATAAAAGATATGGGTTTGTATAAAGAACCAATAATGGAAAATATGATATTCTTAGGAACATAAGAATATAAGCATGAATCTCAGAGTAGTCACAACATCAAAAGACAGTCCAATGATAGATTTTGTATGTTTTTTTATCATCCAAATGGTATGAGGCAACAAAGTTTTATGACAAAAATATAACTATGTGAACAAATAATCATGTCAAGACATAAAGAGAACTCACATGAATAGATCTAGTCACTTATGCAAACATTTTAGTCATCTTGTGACAATCAAAGAGGGCAATAGTAATAAGTCTTCATGATGGAAGTCCATTAAAGGTGGTAGTCAACATAGTGAAAAATCCTAATAATGTTTAGAGCAATAGGCAACCCTAAGAACAAGAAAAAATACTCATGTGATAATGCATAGGATAACCTTAATGCCCAAGTTTAGAGAGCATAGAAGATGAATAATGATAGCCTATTTGATAAAATGTCATTATTGTGTGAAGATGACGATCTATGGCTATTGGGAATAATGTAGGATGTAGTAAAATTCAGAGCATAGTCAATGATATAAAATAGTGAGCCTCATCTTCAAGATCTTTATGAAAAAGAAAAAAATTGATAAGGTCTGCTACAAGTCTAGATTAGTCGAGATTGGGAAAGAGTTTGGTTGATCCTCTGTTCATGCCTTCTAGTCCATTAGCAAGATTGGAAAAGAGTTTGGTATTGAGTTTCGTGTTGGTGGAAGGTTTAAGGAGGTACACTATCATCATAATTAGTGTTAGAGAGTGTTGTGAAGAAGAATGGCCATCAAAGGAGTGATTGTCCTAAGTGCTTGAGACTGTCACAAAAAGTGAGTGTTGTAGCAGTGAATCTTCCTTTGACCTTTGGGTGGTTGGGAGGGTAAGAACCCACATATCAACTATCTACTTTGACATCCTAGGATGGCGTCCACCTCCTCTAAAACCTTGTGGGCACTCTTTGTCTGATACTAACATATACATAACATGTGCCTCTCATATAACCCTATGTTGGCTAGGCCCCACCATAATTAGAAGATCCTAACTACTAAAAACACTAGATTATCCCCTAAAAGATTGTTGAGTCATAGAAGGCCTAGCTTGATAGCCCTATAGTCTCTCATACCTAAAATATCCCCGTGTCGATGATGGTCACATGTGAATACCCTATGGCCCTTACTATGCTCTAGACCTTTGTCCCTAATATTGATACTATTGGGTTTTTATTTGAAATCCTATAGTAAGGCTAAATTCTCCTTTGAAGGATGGGGAGGCCTATGGACACTTTAGTCCCTTGATCAAGGTTACAAACTTCTCTCATGCCTCTTGTGTCCTCCCATGTACCTCCTTTTCCATAAGAGACTTTGCCATAGCAACCCTAAAGTCATTTGGATTGGCCATGTGTAGGAAAACTAAAATTTTGGGCTTTCCACCCCTAATGAAATAATTGACAAGTAACTTGTCTTGAATGTAATCTACAAACTACAAGAAATCCAAAAACTAACTTCATGTCGAGCCACTACGAAACCTCATTATGTAAATTGTGAAACTCATCTATGCATCTCTGTCAAAAATATTTTGAAATAGAACACACTTTGAAGCACTCCAAAATGGTATACCATGAGAGGGTTTCCAATGTGAGTTGGTGCAATTTATCCTCCCAGTACCACAAGGTGGAAGCAATCCTCTCAAAAATTGCATTGCAAATTATGCCTTTAGGTTGCTCACATATAGATGCAACCCAAAGCATAAGTCCAAGCTAAGTAACCAAGACTTAGCCTCAACCCCATTTGTGGATCTTAAAAATGTAGAGTATTGGAGATGAAGCAACTCTCGAATATGATCCTTTGGCTCATGATATGGGGATCTTAAAAATGATGACCATTCAAAGAACTTGATGCCAGCTAAAAGGAAATGAAGGCTGACATGGATCTAAAAGGAGAATCGTATTCAAGCACAACTGTTGAAAATTCCATTTTTTTTAATAATAAACATATCAAAAGCTAAGTTGGCTATCATAAGGGTACACCGCTCAAGGAGAAGGGATAAAATATTTTGTTTTTTAAAGAAAGTCAGATATCATAAGGGTACACCACTCAAGGAGAAAGGAAGACAAGAAAGAGGTTATGCCTATAAAGAGGATAATTGATCATTTCATTTGATCAACCATCCAATTCAATCTTATTTATCTCTTTTTCTACCAGACAATGAATACGAGCTAGGGAAAAAAAATTATGAGCAGTAAAATTTATTATAAGAAGAATACAACTTGATCATCAACCAAGACAAATGCAACCTCCTATGTAAAATTCAAACAATTTCATCACTACATCAAGCAAATTCGACACATTGTCACAAACATAACGATTTTTGGAGCAGAATTTTGATCAATGAATAACAGATTTTGGGCATCAAATTTGTAAGTTATTATCATTAATTTCTTGTAGGTCTAATTTTGACATATTTTTTGATTATTTTTATCAGATCTAGGTTCAATTTTATCAAATTTCAGACATAAATCAAGATTTTGAAACGGTTTTAATTGAATTTTTTTAGAGAAACCTAATTTGGCTTATTCATGTTTCAATCAAAATTCATTTGCAAATTTGATAAATATCTTTGAAGAAAAGTCTGATTTTTCACTATCAAAATTTTAGGATTAGCATTTATAGTTTAGCAATTCACTAAAATTTTATTATTCACTCTAAAAGTGGATTGCTAACTTAATAGAAGATTTTTAGTTGAGAAAAAATCCTGTGAATGAATTGGTTGATTACCCTACCTTTTTTCTTCAACCGGATTTTGGCGGCACCCCCCATCCCCAGCTATGGAGGCCCTATCTACCTATCCTAGGTGACTTCAATCTAGAACATTTTGTTTCCCTCCTTGTAATGCCCAATGTCTTTGTGGATGCCAGAGGTCGACGAGACGAAGTCTAGGTTGGATTAATGATTTATCAAATGACTTTCTCTTTTTTTTTTTTAAGTAATGCCCACGGTCATCAAAATTTTGATGAACGTGGGCACTTTTTCTCAAAAAACACAAATTTCATTGCTAATTCCTTCTCTGTTGAAACCAAATGTGGAATTATCGTCGGAATTCCGACAAATTCGGGCATTTTTCCAAAAAAAAATCAAATTTGGTCACAATATACCTTCTCTGTTGGAAACCTTCGTTGGAATTTTAGGCCAAATGTATTAGTGAGATATCCCCGTTTATCCTCTTGATAATTCTCATGATGTAGAGGAATCATTAACTATGATATTTGTTGACCAATTGACGACGATGGACAATAAATTTGACAATCTTCAACAATGGATGAGTCAAGAATACCCGGAAAGCTTCCATTGATTGAAGGATTAAAATGAATGATTCAAAGAGATAAATATGGTGTTTATATCTTGTGTGGTATTGCTCATATTGTTGATTTTAACATCATGCCTATGAAGACTTATGTTGAAAACCTAGGTTATACACAACCTCCTAGTCACGTTAATCATTCCATTCATTTGACAACTCCTATGGATAGTATTCCCACACTTATATCAAACATCATGGCTACCTCTACACAAAATGTCATACCTACAAGTGTTAGTCATGGTGGAAATACCTCTTCTTTCATTCCTCCTACCATGAGTTTTCTCCTTGTTACCCAATCACACTCACCACCTATAAATGTTAGTCAAGGGGGCAACTCCTTCAATCACAACTCCTTCATTCCTCCCATGAGTATTCCATGTGTTACCCAACCTTCTCCATTACCTACTTATCATAGTGTCCCACCTCCTTATTCTCAATCTCTTCCTTCATTCAACAATGTTACTCCTTCCTCTCAATCAAACATGTCAAATTTTAATCCTTTTACCAAAGCTACAATCAATAGTCTATCCCAAATAGTATCTTCCTTACAATAAAAAATAGCTTCTATGAATCAATCTAGGTATAATGTGCCCACATTTGACATAGCGAGTCCATTATCCAATGACATTGTTAGAGTTGTCCCTCCTAAACAAGTAGAAGTCCCTTAATTGGAAATTTATAATGGAAAAGGTGATCTCTTAACTCATGTTAAAACATGCTAAACTTTGTGTAGTGACTTTGCTCATGATCAAAGATTGTTAGCAAAATTGTTTACTAGAACATTAAGGGATAGAGCTTTGCAATGGTATTTTTCTTTGCCTCCTTATTCTATTACTTCTTTTCAACAATTGGCTAATGCTTTTATTCAACAATTTCACAATAACATTGGTCCTAAAGTTACTTTGACTAATTTGATGCATTGTAAATGAGATGCTAAAGAAAAAGTGACCGATTTTATTGGTAGATATAAGCATTTGTATTCTTAGATTTCTTTTCTTGTTCCTAACCAATATATTCAAAATATTTTTATTGCTAATTTACAAAAAGAGGGATAAACTTCTGTTAATTGAGTTTACTTCCTTTTTGCAGTTGTGTGTAGTACTCCACAATTATCAATTGACTATGAGTCAATTGGAGTAATCTTCTTCGATGCTTCAAGTGATAAGGGCGATAGTACTCAACAACCGTTTGTGAAGTTCAAACCAAACAAAGGATTCATCAAATTCAATGACAACAACAACAATCAATCAACTGGTAGCCACTACAGGTGTGCCTCCTTTGTCTAAATACTTTAAAAGAGAAAAAGAGTTTACTCCTTTGAATGAATCTTTGCATAGCATTATGTCTCAATTAATACAAATAAATGTGTTAAAACTTCCCCAAATCACACCAATTAATCCATCTAAGACAACTTCACCTTACTTTGATGCTAAATCCTTTTGTCAATACCATCGTTAGCCCGATCATGATACTAAAAAATGTTTTTCATTGAGAAGTAAGATTCAAGATTTGATTGATAACAATACCATATCTATGGCAAGTGTGAATGATAAAGGAAAAAAATTTGTAACTCCTAATCAAAACCTTCAAATTTTCATTGATCCTTTACCATCCCATTCCACTAATGTGATTGAGACTAATCATCTTGCTTTCTCTTCCGATGATGTTGGCCTTGAATCTAACAATATGTTGAACCTTGTAGACAAAAAAGAACCTCCTAAGGACTTGTGCATCACATTTGATCCTAGTTAAACCATTAAAGAACCCGATGGCCCATTCAACATTAGTACAAAATGTAGAGGAGGGGATTTGTCACCTCCAAGATGATGAATCTTAAAGGACAAATCAATCCATCACTACCTCACTCAAACTAGCGCTAAGGTGAGCCAGGGGATAAAAACAACAGAGTTAAGCAGTTAACCACAATTCGAGGCTCTTGGAAGACTTTGTCAAGTCTCTATCCAAAGGACGAGTGCGCAAGTCTAGGACACCAACATGAAGCGCTGTCATCCTGGATGGATGAGGTATAGAGTTGGTACATAAAGTTCCAAGTGTGATTATAATGCAATAAAAATATGGAAACAATGAATCTAAGCTACTAAATGTGATATATGAAATAGCTAAGATAAAATGGAAGGAGAAAAGGGAAGAAAATAGACAAACAATAGGTTCACACTATGAAGCCTCCAACAAGATAAATATTCTCTAATGACACCTGCACACAAGCGAGAAAGGAAAAATGTTTGGGGCTGCTTGGGGACTTGCCATAGTCAAATCCCTATTTTGGTGTTTCCACCTCCATAGACAGCCAGATAGATTGATAGAATAAATAAAATAAATGCAAGATGAAATAAATGATAAATGATAAATGATAAATGATAAATGATTTGATAGATAAGGGATGCCATGAATCCCAAGATGCTCAAAGATAAGATAAATAGAATGATATACAGATATTACCAACAAGGCTTGAGAGAGGCAAGAGAGTTGCAAGAGATTATTGTGAGAGCTTGAGAGTGTTGTAGCAAACTAGAGACTGTTGTAGCAAGAGCAAGAACAAGAGAGAGCTATAAGAGCCAAGATAGAGACCAAGAGAGCGTAAGAGAGTCTAAGAGAGGTTGAATAACCAAGAGCATGAATGGAAAGAAAAGATCAATTTAAAAAAGAGAAGAGGAGGGAAAAGAAGGTTGGCGAGCCGTTTAGAAGATTCTGAGCCATTCCCATCAACCAAGATAGGTGACAAGTGGAAAGGTGCGCTCATAACCAACATTCGAACATTGAGATGTCACGAGACTAATACGTAGCACACAGACATCTGCACGACACACTAGTGTCCACACAAATTGTGCTCAGAAATGACAAGTGACAAGAGAAACATGTGGTTAACATGAAACATAAGCAGAAGATAGTTGCTGAAAAGGTGTCTTGAGCATCCTAAGAGGGAAAAGGCTGATGCAAGGGCTGAAATGAACCTACTCAGGTGCTAGGATAATGGACACAAAAGTAACTACCAAATATGTAGTCAAATTACAAAGGGTTATGAAATTTCGACACTACATTTTGCCCCCACTTTAGCAGGCTTATGAATGAACATGAATATGCATGCTAAAGGAAATCTACTGAACAAGAACTAACATCATGAAACTAAAAGGATACTGTAGAGGAAGTAGATATGTCTCCAAGCCAAGGAATCATGCCCCTAAGATGAAGACCTACAAAATAAATGTGTTAGACAGAAGAACTTGCACAAGAGAATAGGGTCAGAGAATAAGGGAATCCCAAGACAACAGGGTTAGCTCAAAACAAAGAAACTACGATCTCGAGTCAATAAAGTAAAAGAGACCTCGATGTAAAAGGTTGTCTCAATACCATGCGTCATCCCAAAAATAACAAGAAATAACAAATAGAAGAATTCTAAAACGAAGAGAAGAAAGCAAGGATTGATCACTTCAAGGAAGAATATACCCAAAAGTCATAGAAGCGATTAATGTTGAAGAGACCAATTGTTGACATGATTCCATTTTCTCCTAAACAAGATGTTCAACCTAATTCCCCGAGACACAAAAGACTTAAAACAAATGATGATTCAAGTTCTATTCCTATTAGAGCTCCTATTCTTATAAATCTTGATGAAGAAATATGTGAAAATGTTGTTAATGATGAAAATGTTGATCCTAAATTTTTATGATGAATATGAATATGTTGATGTTGACATTGATTTATCTACAAAATTTTCAAAATTATTGATCCTAGCTCCAAGCAATGAACAAAGTGACTCATTATTAGAGAATGGTCCTTTTTTGGAACTTGCGATAACTCTATCTATTGTGATCGATGTGGCTCCTCTTGCGTGTTGTCCACCTTCCTGAAATAATGATCAACAAGATTGGGGGGAGGATGATGTGCTTGATTAGCTCCATTAGAACCATAGATTCTCTTTGTCTCGCCTCTCTTGCTTATTTGGGATATTATTCTCTTTTTTCCCCTATTCTTCTATTTGTTGTCTCTAGTGTTGTCTACTTGAGGACAATGCAAAGCATTGAGATCTCTTTTGGTCTCTTCCATGTTGACTCAAAAGACACATGTTCCCTTCTTCCATGGTGGTTTCCTATCTTTGGGAGATGAGGACAATTCTATGCACATATATATGCATGATATACATGAGTTATCATAAAAAGCATACTGACTCCAAATTTAGGAAAAGCCACCCCGTGCTTTGTGTTTTGTGTTAATTATCCTTTGATTTGTCTTCTTTTGGGGGCTAAATTATTGTGATAATGTTCTTGTATTTTTGGGTGTATCCTACCTTAAAGAAATTGATCCCGATAAGGCGTATGCAATCGTTTTAACATGGGGGCATACACTTTGCTCATGATTCTCTCTCTTGATACTTAAAGTTACTTAGCGAACTTTGTCTTTGCTTTGTAATTTTCAGTGCCTTTTCTTTTCATGACTCATAGTAAGAGAATCTTAATATTTGTAGTCTTGGTTGTATCTTTCTCTCTCATGATCTTCCCTTTTACGTTATCATTGAAGTCGTAAGATCCTAAAGTCCACTGGGGGCTTGGTGTATGTTTCCTCTTTGATGTGGTGAAAGTCTTTCAATATGAATTTATTCTACTTTACCATAATTATTTGCGTAAGCTCATACTCCCACTAAAGTGGGGGCTAAATGTAGCATCCTAAAGTTGCACCCCTCACAATTTTTGATCACATTCGGGTCTTCACCTTAGTGTTTGCACCTCTCAGCCTGATCAAAGACCTGATTATGCTCACACATATCAAAAAAACCATGCAACTCAAAGGTGCACCATACTGCCACCTTGATCTTGCCCCAAAATAGGGTAGGACCAAGGCATGGCGCCCTGGTCCTCCCTAATGGGGACCTAAATTGGATCCCCTAACCCATCTCAAATTTGAGCGAGAAACATCCCTCCATGTCAGCTCATGTTAGAAAATTAGTCAATTAATCCAACATGCCAGTATATAAGAGGATTTACCCTCTCATTTGGACATCTATCATGCACACACATGAGGTCTTTAAGCATCTAACATATCATGCATTCAAGCATTCAAGAACAATTGAGAATTTTCAGTCTTCCTTCAAGCTTTGGAGCAACACTAGAGTCAATATTTCAAGCATTGAAGAGGAGAACATCATTCTAATTCATGAAGTCATAATTCCATGTGGAGGCAAGCAAAAATTTAGAAGGAGGTATAAGAATTTCATTTTCAATCAATTCAACATCCTCTCAAAGAGGAGGATTTCTAATTTTAGTCAATTTCAATTACATTATTTCAACCACTTGGCTATTTCCAAAATCGGGGTTTGACCTAAAGGCAAATCCCTATTCCCAACACATTTCCATTTTCATTATGTGTGCAAGAAGCAGATGTGTAGCTATACCTCTAGAATTAAGCTTTATTTCAAGAGACGAAAGAACCCTTTTCGACGCATGGAAATTTTGGAGGACCAAGAGGGTGGGTGTCTTGGTCCAAACACACGGTCCTTGCTACTTTTGACAAATTTCACAGAGCGACTCTGAATCATCTCAAACTTCTCAGATCCAAGTGCACGATGAAATCCCGAATCTGTAGCTCACCGTTTTCTCATATTTGTCTTCATTTCTAGTACTTAGTCTTAATTCAACTAGTCAACTTACAAAAGAGGGTCAAACATATTCCATTTCAATCAATCTACTTATTATTCAATCCTAATCTATTTAGTGACTGAATCTAGTGAATTTACCCCCTCTTTTGAATATAAAGGAATCATCTCCCCCCAAAGCAAAAATAGGTGATTTGGTGATTTCTCCTTCATTGTTGCAAATTGCCAAGTCACCTAATTTTCCCCTTTACATGACCTAGCTATGAAAATGCAAGAACTAGGTTAAATGATGCAAAATTAACTATACTTAGCATAAAATTATAAATACAAAATTGGAAATTAATTGAGAAGTACAGAACATAAAATCATGTGTAGATAGGAACTTGTGAAAGCACAAAAAGCTTAGAATGGTTGGTCACTAGAGCTAGGCAACATAGTCAAGATAGGTGACTAGGTGCAAACAGGTGTTAGAGATGGTCTATGGAGCCTCTAAACTAACTTCCTATCAAATTTCAAGTAAATTCACTAGGACTATGGTGCTAGATGCTATAGACCAACTTGACTAGGGTGCTAGGCTCATTAGATCATTCCTTTTCTACTGAATTTCATCAATTAGCCTCTATATTAGTCTACTTTGAGCTCCTCTACTTGCAAACTAAGTCTGAAACCCATTTTTGAGCTTGCAAATGCACAAAAGAAGAGGAAAATGGTGTTGTTCTATATAGGGGCTTGCCTAAGTTAAACCTTGGGTAGGTGTTAACATCCACTAAAATAATGATTTATAAGAAAATGTACCTTACCCCTAGTAGGACATAGGTTGAATCTGAAATTAAATGTTGAATTCAAGTGTTGAAGTGTAATGATTATACCTTTGATTGATAATGAAATTCTCATTAGATAAGTTCCCTAAGTGTTAATTTACTTAATAACATGATAAATTATAACTAAATCCATCATGAAAACAAACTTGAAGACACTATGTATTTTGATGTTCCTTGTACTCATATCTCCTCTTGAATAATAATTGTGGATATGAAAGATGATAAAAATCAATTAGAGATGATGTCTCATGTATTGTTTTCAAGGTATTTTTGAATTGAGGTTGACTTCCAATGGTCATATCCAAATTTTGAGACTTCATTTTGTAATGTCAAGGCCAACACGTTGATTCCCCAAAATTTTGACTAGAAAACATTAGTCACCGGAGTTAACTGACAATGACCCAATAAAATAGGCCCCTTTTTTATGGAAAATGACATATTAGTGCCCTGATATTGGATCCGGTCCTAATTTTTGGATTATCAAAGAATTAATTTGTAATAAGATGCTTTAAATTTTAAAATACCTAATAGAACCCAAATAAGCTTGAAATGACATAGGATAGGGCACACTAAACCACGAGCCTGAAAATTAATGTGAAATTGTAAGGGGTTACAAATTTTACAACAGTACAATACTATATGATAGAGGTTTTTATCTTTTCACTAGAGAAAGTTTTGTTTTCATGCTTCTAGATTCCTTGTTCACTCCAACATGATATCAAAGACACGATTACACGTTTATTCCCACATCAACATAATTTGTGCATAAATCCCTATCATCAAGGCATCATAAAGAGAAACAGACACTACCATCACGTTCATAAGGTTCATGAAATGAAAAAATACCTTTCATATTGTCAATTTTGATCATTTTCAAGTTTTGCATTTTTCACTACTCTACAAAAAGTTATTGAATTTCAAAAAAAAAATAGATGACTAATCAATCCTTAATCCATCCATTTCAATTTATGATAAAGATCTTAGTCTACCATATTTGGAAGGTTTTGCTTTAAATTTGTTTGTAGAAATTAAAACAATTTTTCGGCCTAGATTTGGCCCTTATTATCTTGTCTTTGAGGTCTTTTCACTTGCTATTGGGCTCGTTATCATTGGCTATCAATTTTTCTTATAGTTAAAATGGTGTTTGCGTGTTGAAGGTCAAGTATCTTTGGTAGATTGTGATTTTTTTTTTGGAGGCAAGAACAACGCCTTGAACTCTCTCAAAGTGCTTCCTAAGTGCTTCCAAGGTATTTAACCACTATTATTCTCTATTTGTGAATTTCCTAATGGAACCACGATCTAAATGAACTGTTTACTCTTGTGCACGGCCATCTCCAAGCCAATAGGGATTATAGATAGCTCATTTGATATGCGCCAAATATTTAGAATGCCCATTTGGGTGTTGTTGAAGATCTTGGTGCTTGCAAGGCTTATTATGGTGTATCCTACACTTTCCACCATCATCATCTCAATGTAATGTCTCTTAAGTGACCTTAATTTATAATATTTTTGTTCCTTATAGGTGTATTAGATCACCAATGGTACCATATTGATCTAGTCAACTCCATGCACCCTCTAAATATCTAAAGTCTTTGCATGGTAGTCAAGGAACAATGCCATCTATTGCCCATTCAATATGCAATGGAGATCTCTCCCATTTTGTGACAAGATATCATTTGGATTTAATTGTGAGGTATTCGACGTCCAATATTCACAAAATTACCTTGCCCTTTACACATTTTACTAGCTATTCAACATGATGTTCCTATAGTAAGAAAAAATGAGAGGATTTGCTACAATATTCATTGAAATTGTGAAACCTCAATACTTACACCTAGATCCTCATTTCTCACATTAGACAAAGCCTTATTTTCTATGCATCGATCTTTATTATGCCATCTCATCCATTGACCCAATCTTATAATAGATCTTTGCTTGGCTTTGGACTCTACACATTCTAAGTAGAAAGTGCCCCCTACATATCAAATCTATTTGTAGAGTCCCATCTTGTAGATTTGGATGACACATTTGAGGATAGTCATATTTTATTTGATGTTATCTTCAATGAAGTTGCATCATAATATTTGGCTCTTTCTCTTGCCTCGCTTACATTTTCTTCTATTGTGATAGATTGTGTAGATATTCATGAGTCTAATCTAACTCAGTTAGCACCATCTTCAAAATTATCAATTTCACATTGGTCTAAAATTATCATCATGCATCAATAGTCCATGTTCCTACAACTTTTATGGTACTTGATCCATCATATCAATGTTTGCCACCTCACAACATTGTCTTGTAGATCATTGATCATCCATAATGGTCATCATATAATTCTTTGGATCACGTGCAAAATTTAGAGACATTCATTGTACATCCTATATCTTCCTATTAAGAATGGGAAGTCACCTTGCATACATCTGTGGTGTTGTTTCTTTCAAAGGAAAGAAATATTGTTTAGCATTCTTGGATTATTTTAAACATCTAATGTGAAGTATATATAGCATTACGAGAATTATTATAAGGAGAGGTTTCATTTTTTCTCTTCTCTTATCAGTTTTTGAAGGAATCATTTTCCTAGATGGAATTCATTACTTTAGATTTTTTCGGGGGTGTGGAGCAGGGTGGGGGATGTTGGCAAGAGACATTGCATCGATGATAAAATGTTCTCATTGATAGCAACTAGTGTTAGATATCCCATCTACAGTTCATGATTTGTTTATACCGGAAATTAGATTGAGTTTTGGTGAGGTCCGGTGAGATAGAATAGTGCATCCGACAAATTGTACAGTAATTTGGTTGGCATTTAATTTTGGTTCAATGTTTTGTGTTTTGGATCTTGGAGAAGCATTGTGGATGTGTAATCTACCTTATTTTTTATTTTTGGCCTCTGGCGATGAATCTTGAGTAAGTAGGAAGGTTTGGTGTACAAGTTTTTGGTTAGAATAGTGTTCATCAACAGTAACATGTGGATATTCATTGTGTGGATCTTGTGGATCATTTTTGGTGATCATTTGTGTATTTGAGGATGTTTAGGTGACATGTGGCAGGAGTTTGGATAATTTATTTTGGTCTATATGATTATTTTGATTTGGGTTGAGCTGACTTGTTATACACGTTTCATTTGCATATTATGCATTTTTGGGCCAACATGTAAAAGATCAAATTTGATGTTGCAGATATATAAGAGCAAATGAAATGATATTGTTGGGAATCTCTAGTTGTGTGAAAAGTGTTTGTGAGCAATTTTGTATAGTTTCACATGCGCATGTGAAGGATTTGTGTTTCGGTATAATGCAGAACATTAGAACAGAGCAGTATAGTAGATCAGAGTAAGATTATGTGTTTTGTGCCTAACTAGAACTATACTCAAGCATTTGTTGATTCTATTCAATAGTTCAAACCTTCTTGTAATCTTTTGTAATCACTTTGTAAGGTAGTGAGCCTTTCGAGGTTGTAGCCCTTATTGTAATTTAAGTAGTGAGCTCTAGGCAGTGTGCCTGAATGCATGCGCATTCCTCCTATGTAATATTCTATACTTCTAACATAGTATATTAATATTGTGGGTCTCAATCCCACCATGGTTTTTCCCTTAACCGGGTTTCCACGTAAAACTCTTGGTGCTATGGTGTTGTGGATATTTTCTTTATGTGTTTGCATCTTTTTTTTGTTCATTTGGATTAAGTGGTTGAAGTATCAGATTATAGAACACTGATTAATCCTCCCCTCTCAATGTTCCTTGATTCCAACAGGGGATTCACATTACCTTCTCTCTTTCTCTTCTATGGAGGATCAATATGGTACATTATGTTAGAAGTAGTCCTTGAGGGATCATTAAGAGTCATTCCTTCTATCAATTTTCTTATTTCACACTTGTACATGTTTCATAGCTTTATGCATGATTTCCCTTTTGGAGAGAATTTATGTTCCCATTGGATTTTCACCTTATCTCTACTTTAGGAAATTTTTGCATATGAGTACCTAACATGGCCTAGTAGCTACGACTCATCATCACACATACGGGGGGTATTAGTGTGAACAAAGTTATTTTGCACCTACACTAATACATTTGGACTAGATTTCCGATTGAGGTTTCCGACGGAGAAGGTATATTGTGGCCAAATTTGAATTTTTTTGAAAAAATACCCACATTCATTGTAATTTCGACGATAATTTCCCATTTGGTTTCGACGAAGAAGGCATTAGCAATGAGAATTTTTTTTTAAAAAAGTGCTCGAGTTTGTCGTAATTCCAATGACAATGGCCATTACTTAAAAAAGAAGAAGAGGGGAATTCATTTGTGCATTGCAATCCCGCGTAGGCGTCCGTGGCGACTTCAACCCCCAAGAACATCAAACCCGCATCGAAGGCATTTGTGTCATTGCTTGCAATCCCATGCAGGAGGTAGATTCAAATTGCCCTAGTTTTTAATTTCATGTTGCAAAAAATATACATGTGGTGGTTAATTGCCCTAGTTTAATCTCGTAAAACCATAGAACTGTGATTGAGGAGTGAGCGTTCAATTTTGTAGCAGCAATCCCTTCCTCCTGTATACACATGTGTTGATTGTTCACATGAGATCACATCTCTTTGCGGCATCGTATCAAACAATTCACGAGCCTTGTCCATGTTTCCACATTTTGTATTCATGTCAAGCAGGGCATTTGCAAGTACAACACCTAACAAAATTCCTCTATCCATTATGCTTTGATGGATGTCCATACCCTGTTCCAAAGCTCCCATTTTTGCACAGGCAGGGAGGATGCTAGCAAAGGTTGTGGAATTTGGCTTTATGCCTTCCAATTTCATTTGCTTGAAAGTGTCTAAAGCCTTTTTGACAAATCCATTTTATGCATATCCAGCAATCGTTGCAGTCCACGAGACAACATTTCTTTCAGGCATTCTATCAAACAATTCACATGCCTTGTCTATGCTTCCACATTTTGCATACATGTCTACCAGGGCAGTTGCAACTACAACATCTGACAAAATTCCTCTATCCTTTATGCTTCGATGAATGTCCATACCCTGTTCCAAATCTCCCATTTTGGCACAAGTAGGGAGGATAGTAGCAATGGTCGTGGAATTTGGCTTTACACCTACCGATTGCATTTGCTTGAAAGTTTCTAAAGCCTTCTCAACAAATCCATTTTGTGCATATTTGACAATCATTGCAGTCCAAGAAACCACATTTCTTTGAGGCAATCTGTCAAACTGTTCTTGTGCCTTGTCTATGCTTCCACATTTTGCATACATGCTAGCAGAGTAGTTGCAACTACATCTAACAAAATTCATCTATCTTTTATGCTTTGATGGATGTCCATACCCTGTTCCAAAGCTCCCATTTTGGCACAGGATGGGAGTACGCTGGCAAACGTAACTAAAGAAATGCAATGATCAACTCCGAAGACATCAAATCACTACTAACAAAACCGAGAGTCTAAAATATGATAGGGAATAGTGTGAGTTTTCCTAAAATAAAATATTTTATTTTCAATTTCAACTAAAACATAATTACTCAGCCATTTAATGTTTTAATAAGTGTTTAATTTATGAAAGAGATAAATGGTTGGCCACAAGTACATGAGTTACTAAATGCACACAAATAAGTGAATTTGATATTCAAAACTATCTACAATGAATTCAATTCTTGTCCATTAGTCATTTATGTTTGCAATAAGATTCTTTCTTAGTTTTTCTTAATCTTTATTCATAGTTATGTGCATATTTCACATTCTATAATTAGGATATCAATCGCTATGGTTGAACACTAGCATGATGTTTGTATTGTGGTATAGATGCGTGGAAACATAATTATGGGATTGTTATATTATAGAGATCATAAATCTAGATATCGCATATTAGTTCTAGCTCTTCTTGGATTGAGTCTAAAGTTGACATACAGTCATAAAGTCATTATTAGCAGATCTATCCATTTCTAGTAAAGACAATTGAGAAAGTCATTTTGATATTGAGAGTTTCTTATTTGTTTACCTATTGATCATTATTAAGCCATAATATTTAGGTCTATTTATCTCTCTTGCAAAACCTCTGTAAGTGTCCTAGATTGTCCCTACTACTCACTCTTCAATGAAATAGTGGAGTTCTAAAGATTTGTTGCACAAGATGGTGTTGAACGTATCAACAAGGCTAGCATGGAAGGCATGTTCAAGCTTCCAATTGTACAACTTACAACAAATGATTTATTGATAGAAGAAATTCTTGAAATAGGGATACAATCGAAAGACAAGTAAGTACATACAAACCTCCTCAGTTGAAAGTAAAATCTGTGTATAAAAAGAGTACATTGAATCCCAATCCATAAACACAATAGAGATACCAATGGAGACTTAATTGGATGTAGCATGTCACACCAAAGTTGTTAGAGTATGCTAAGCTAGTACATAATGTTTCCTAAAGCCACATTAGTATTTTACTCAGATCATTATGTAGCAAAACTAACTATAGTAATCCTTTTGAGGATTCATTTCATGGTGCTAGATCTTCATTTAGTTCCACTTCTTGTTGGAGAAAAAAACATTTAGTTCCACTTCTTGTTGGAGAAAAGAACAGTTATTTCTTGAGGTAGATGAATATCCCATCAACAAAGGACAAGACCCTTTCTAGAATATAACAAATTCTACTCCAACAAAAGATCATGGGGGTTTCACTAGAGATATTGAATAAGAGATAGACTTCTACTGTTGCATTAAAAGCATTGGCATGTTCTTCATTTATTGATGTAAACTCTCTGTGATGCCACCACAACCAACAAAGGTGTAAAAAGTTGTTTGCAATGCATGGATTTTTAGGATTGTCCTTTGAGAAAACATAATTAAAGTATGGAAGTAGGATCTGCCAGCTCCTAAGGGAATCTTGATGAAAAATAACTGTAAAATATTTGGGTGAGCTTATATGCAAAAACTCATGCTTCCTGATGGGTTTATGTACAAAAATAAGCACAAATTAAGTGGTAAAGGGGTTTCTGGAAGCAAGAGGGATAGAGAGGCAGTGGAAGTGAAAATTTTTGGTGTTGTGTCTGCTCCATCTCAGAATGGGAATGGCGAAGGTGCTATAAGAGGAGTTGAGAAGGGTGTTGGAAGAAGTGGGGGTGTTTACATTCCCCCATTTAAGCTAGCTCAAATGATGAAAGATGTGGAAGACAAGAGCACTGTGGAATACCAGTGCATGACATAGGATGCCCTTCAGAAGAGTATCAATGTGTTAGTAAACAAGGTAAATGCATCTAACATCAAGAACATCATTCCAGAGTTGTTTGCAGATAATCTCATCCGTGGGAGGGGTCTATTTTGTAGGTCTTGTATGAAATCCCAAATGGCATCCCCTAGATTTACAGATGTTTTTGCTGCATTGGTTGTTGTGGTAAATACAAAATTTCCTGAAGTTGGCAATCTTCTTTTGCGAAGAATTATTTTGCAGCTTAAGAGGGCATACAAATGCAATGATAAGCACATGTTGATAGAAGCAGCCAAATTCATAGCTCATTTAGTGAATCAACAAGTTGCACATGAGATCATTGCTTTGGAACTTCTCACCCTTTTACTAGAGAACCCCACAGATGATAGTGTAGAGGTTGTTGTTGGGTTCGTGAAAGAATGTGGTTCTTTGTTGCAAGACCTTTCACCCAAAGGTCTTTATGGGATTTTTGAAAGATTTAGAGGTATTCTCCATGAGGGGGAGATTGACAAACGAGTAAAGTTTTTAATTGAAGGCCTTTTTGTAATTCACAAAACTAAGTTCGAGGGTCATCCAGCTGTGCGTCCAGATCAGTTAACACATGAAGTTTTCCTAGAAGATGAACTTGATCAAGAAGCTGGTTTGGATGTTTTCAAGCCAAATCCTAATTTCTTAGAACATGAGGCAACCTATGAAAAACTGAAGAAAGATATCCTTGGAGATGGTTCTTCAGATGAAGCAGAAGGGGAGAATGATTCAGGTGATGATTCAGATGATGATGATGATGATGATGAGGAAGGTGAGGAAGCACTGTGAATACAGAATGAGACAGAGACAAACTTGGTCAATTTAAGATGTACAATTTATTTGACAATCATGTCAAGTGTTGATTTTGAGGAAGCTGGTCATAAGCTACTAAAGATCAAGCTTGAACCTGGTCAAGAGAGAACATACCTTCGTTATTATGGACTTCTTGGGCAAAGATTCTGTATGGTCAATAAAATTTATGAGGAATTTTTTGATAAGTGTTTTGTACAATAGTATTCTATGATACACAGACTGGAAACAAATAAACTGCATAATATTGCAAAGTGTTTTGCCCACTTACTTGGCATAGATGCTCTTCCATGGCATTGTCTTGCTTATAGACATCTGATAGAGGAAGATACTACTTCCTCTTCTCGTATTTTTATAAAGATTCGCTTGCAAGAGCTGGTAGAGCAGCTTGGTATATTGTTGCTTAATGAAAGGTTGAACGATCCAATAATGCATGAGTCTTTTGATTCAATTTCTCCAAAGGACAATCCCAAAAATTCATGGTTTGCTATCAATTTCTTTACTTCTATTGGTCTTGGTGGTATCACTGAGAGTTTATGTGAGTATTTGAAGAATATGCCAAGGCTTGTAATGCAGCAGCAAAAGTCTATTCCTAAGTTAGATGAATCTACCTCTAATGACGATTCTTCTAGTTCATCAGGTTCGTCAGATTCTGATACATTAGACTCAGATTCTGAGAGTGAAACTGACAGTGAGAGCAGTAAGGAGTCACCAAGAAAGAAAAATAATTCAAAGCATGACAATGAGTATGAAAAAACAAGAAGAAAGAAAAGGGCGAGGGCATCTGATTCAGAGGATGGAAGTGACAGTGAAAAAATCAGAAGGAAAAAGAAAAGGAATTAAAAATCTTTCTAGTCAATTATTCAAGGATCCAGTAGAAATCGTTTTCCTGGACTATGACAAACAAAAGAATCACTCCCAAGTGCTTTGGTTTTATAACAAATGATTATAAGATGCTACAATGTTGTCTTATGTATTTTAATAGCCATGGGTTTTAGAGTTCTGGACTTGACAGGTAATGGATAAACAATGTTAGGAGGAGAAAATATTGAAGGCCAAGTGTAGATTGTGATAATACTAGATCAATGAATCCTGTTATTTATTGAGAATTTCTAGTTTTCCATGTTGTGTGATGTACCATAAGCAAACTAGAAATCTAAATTCAATAAGATGCTTTGTTCAATGATGATAATTTCTATTTTCTTGCCTGTGAAGAAAGACCATGTCAGACAATATCAACGAACAACAAAATAAGGAGACAATTGCTAGATTGTGGTATAACTTGAAAAGAAAAGGTGATGGAAAATGTTATTGTCCGTGCAAAATTTGTAAGGGGTTAAAGACTAGAAGACTTCTAATCAAAACAATGAAGAAACATTGTAGGCTGCATGGTCACATTGAAGGTGGACATGATTATCATCCATTGGTAAGTTTTTCATTATATCGTTTTGACAATTTATATACATGATAAATCACGGGATGATGAGATCATGATCACGGTTTATTTATGTTTATCAATTTTATATAGGTTGAGCACCCCGGAGCACATGGTATGCATCAACACAACCCTAAGAATATGGTTTTCGAAGTGGACGAACATGGAGGTGTGAATATCGAAGCTGAAGGTAATGATCCCATGGAAGATGACGATCATAAGCCAGAAAACACAATTGAAGATGATGGTACAAATACATTGATCCATGACTCATTTAGTACTCACGCAGCTGATCATGATGATGAAGATGACCTTGATGTTGTTCATAATGTCCCTCTACTTGAGAAGGCATCTGAGGCCCTTTACGAAGGCTCGCAGGCAACTCTTCTCTCCGTTGTATTGTTGTTGGTGAACTTGAAGGTTATGAATGGTTTATCCATCATAACAATGTCACGTATGTTAAGGTATGTCATATATGTCATAATAAACTATAAATCATGTTGTACCATTAATATTCTTTATTATAACAAATTATATTTTTTGCTGTAGATTGATAGGTGAGTTTTTGTTACCACCATCAAATATTGTCCCTCGCTCATACCGAGAATTATCTGTCATTATGAAAGATATTGGAATGGAGTATCAAGCAATAGATTCTTGTACCAATGATCATATTATATATCACAAACAACATGAATTTTGAACTGAATGCCCTGAATGTCATATCAGTAGATATCGAACATATCAAATAACAAAAAGGGTTCCTCGCAAGGTTCTTCGCTATATTCCCATTATTCCACGTATGCAACGATTATTCAAGTGCACTAGCTTGGCACAATTTTTGGATTACCATGCACGCAATAGAAGTCAAGATGAAATTATTCGAATGCCTGTAGATGGTTCAACATTTATGGACATAGAGGAAAAGTGGCCACACTTTAAAGAAGAACCTCGTAATCTCAGGCTTTCATTGGCAACGAACGATGTCAATCCATTTGGAGAGATGAGATCTGTTTACTCAGTGTGGCCTGTTTTTGTTATTAACAATAACATTCCTCCATGGATGTCAATAAAGAGGGAGCACATAATGTTGGCAATGATTGTTCCAGGTATTTTATCATTTAAATATAGTCGTCTAAATTTAATTATAAATATTGCAGTAAAATGGTCATAATAATTATGTAATGTTTTTGTTCATTCGATTAGGTAAGTACCAAGTTAAAGATATGAATGTATATATCGAGCCTCTTATCGACGAGTTGTTGGAGCTATGGAATGGTGTCACTATGTATGACGTCTCTAGACCAATTAGACAAAGACAATTTCAATTCCATGCGATGCTTCTATGGACAATACACGATGCCCCGGGGCTAACATATTTGTGTGGTATGTTATAGTGTTTAAGTTGTGCATGAACATTATAATTCAAAAAATTATCATATTTAATCCAATTATACATTATCTTGTAGGTCTTCAAACAAAGTGAAAATTTGCATATCCTGTTTGTGGTCCAAAGATGAAATCTCGTCATTCAAAAAGTTTACGAAAGCAGGTGTTTGATGAGTATAAGCACTTTCTCCACAAAAATCATAAGTATCGAAATACTGAAAAACATCTTTTCAATGGGAAAGAAGAGAATACATCAAAGCCACGAAGAATGACACCTCACCTATGGAAGTTGGAATATAATAGAATTAATCGTCAAGGTACGGGATACTATTAAGAATGCAATTATGTACTAATTAATTACTCTTTATATTTATATAATCTAACATATTTCAAACTTTTTATAGACTGAGTGACACATCAAAGGCAACCAAGGGAAGGAAAGAAAAGCACGGGTAACACAAACTCGGCTTTGGTGGCTACATGAAACTTGTTGCACGAATTGTAAGTATCTCATGTAAACAAAATATTGCATCAAAATATTAATAAGTTGCAAACATTTTTTTTTATTAAACAATGCAAGCAAAATTCACGGTACCAAGCAAAAATGCAGGGCTCTGAATTCAATAGAGCGCCCACAGAAGATGAAAAGAGAATTGCCTACCAGCAAGGCTATTCAGCTATGGTTGATCGGCTACGAGAATTGAGTGGGCATACACAATATTCGAGTGCATCCGTCACACAGGTAAATATGCTAAATGGAAGTTGTTTCAAATTGAATAATTTACCAAAAATCTAATTGATGTTGAGTTCCAACATAAAGTGACTATATTTGTTTTAAATAAGCAATGATAACAATGTGCATGTCATTGGAATGCAGCCTGCTAATTGTGAAACACCACCTGCACATGAAGGTCCAGATGTGCATCCCAGTAGTGGAGGTATTCATTTGCTATTCAAATTTATTTATTTAGCTATTAATACAATTAGACATCTTAATTTGTAATTAGAGTAGTAATTAATGTAACATTTTTTGTTAATATTTTAGAGCATGTAGTCGGTGGTGAGCAAGTGGAGTATGATCTGGGTACACAACATCAAGAACGTGATGTTCCCCATTCAGGTAAAGAGGACCACTATTATTGCTTTAAACAAATATAATTGCAATTGGTGTTCAGCATTAATGTAACCTTTAGTATTTCAACTCTAGATGATCTAGAGGGTGTTCAGCATGTTGAGGTTGAGGCTACACAAAATGATGTGGCCCCATCAGGTAAAGAGCACAACAATTATGTTCTCTAAATTAATGAAATACTTGTAAGAATAATTTTATTTTTTTTGAATTTAACCCATTTCTTTGTTATTGCAGAGGACCCCCCTTCGCTTCAGTGTCCTCGTCCTCAATATAGGACTAGGCATACATCGAGATCACAAGCAGTTGGCGGAACATCTGCAGAGGGGGGAAATGATGAAGAAACCGATGTTCCACTTAGTCTTTTCATAGCTTCAAAACAAAAACAAAGAAATAAATGATTGTAATCTAACTTATTTGATAATGATTGATTTTTATGTGTTAGTGAATGTAATTATGTGCTAATTAATGGTTATGGATGATACGTGTTAATTAATATTGATGAATGTTGTGTGTAATTAATGTTAATCAATGTTATGTGTTAATGAATGTTATGTGATATTAATGAATGAATGCTATATTTTATTAATGGTAGAATGAATGAATGAATGAATGTTATAAGATGTTAACGGGGAATTTGGAGTGATGTTAGGGGGGGAGGGGCAAAATGAGCTTCCACCTTCATATGGTTGGCCCTGTTAAGTAGAGAATATTAAACTATTCTCAAAACCAAGCGAAGCTCAACAAGATAACACACTTTTCAATATTTCATTATGTTGCACAGTTAATCTTATTGAATAATGTATATTGAATCTTATTTGTAGGGTCCAACAGAGCCAACACGAACAACAACACCACAAGTTGCTGGGTATAATGAACTCCCATATTGTCTTGTCTGTACATGAACAATATGAGTTTCTTCTAGTGTTGATATCCAAGGTAGGACTGCAAAAGTTATGAATATGCCTCATCCTTGTAAGTTTTTTTATTACTTGTAAGTAATGAATATGCCTCATCCTTGTAAGTTTTTTTATTACTTGTAAGTCATGAATATTGCTCTTTAGTTGATTAAAATTAAATGAAAATCTTTAATGAATACACAAAACTATATACATATGCAGGTGCACCATGGTTGAGATGGTCCAACTCCCTAGTCTCACTCTACGACTAAGCTCATGCCATATCTAAATCAAAGACATCTCAAATACATCATCGGTGGAAAGCTACAAAATGCCATTTTCATACATAAGCAAGACATACACAATTGGGCACAATCACCAAGAGAACGGTAAAAAATGTGTTTGATATTGTATCATGGATGCTTTTAAGGATTGTATCATGGGTGCAAAAAATCTCTTCATTAATCCTTGACTCATGATTGCTATAATACTTCTTTAGACTTTTCATGTCATTTGTTGCACTTCTTCACTATTTTGGACTGAGTTTCAACTATGTATTTGCCTTGACTTATGACTGTACCTAGCTTTGTCCTATCTTTGTAAGCTTCTTCTTTGAATTGTGGTTGTAGCTTTGATAATACCTTTTTAATATTGCACTATTTGTAAGGAGGACAACTCCTAATGCATGTTGCAAATTGTGTTCTAGTGACTGAGACTAACCTTTTTGTACTTGATGTTTTTGACTAGCTGTCATAACCTCTGACTTTGATGCTTGTGCCTTAATAGAACTACATGTTTCTTGTATGCATACTTGGTCAAGGACTGCATTATGATGCTATAGGGATACAAACTAAAATTATTTATTGTATTGAGTTGCACATTTGACATGAGTTGCCCTATGACTGTTATGCCTCTTGAGGTTATAAGGTGTTGTTCTTGTCAAGTTTTGACAACACTGCAACAATAACGTGTTATTTGTTGTTAAGGTTTGAAAAGACCTTTTAGAAACTTATACCCTACTCTTTTTCACTCAGTAGACTTGATTACTGTCATTTTATTTGGTACTAGGTATGACTGCCTACTGGCTTTACTGTAGACTACAATCTCTCTAGACTGTATTTTCTGAGTGTTGTTGTTCTATACTTGACCATCTATTAGGAAAACATAGCTTGAAATGTCCAAAACAATTAATGAATGACTGCACTATCACCAATCTATCTTGAAGATTTGACTACTCTTTATATTATGATTATGATTGTCATGATATTTCATGAGACTTCTCTATCCCCATATGAAACCCTTTGTTCCCACAAATCAATGCTTTGAACTTGATTGCAACTTTATAGTGATCCCTGTCTTTGTTCAGTAAACTTGCTACTTTCTCAACTTTTGATATATTGGAGGCTCCTAGGATGGTTTCTATCTTATAGTCACAATACCTTGCTATAATTTGCATTTCAGATCACTGCTCAACGATCATATGATGTCTTTGTCTTTTGAATTTGACTCTCGAGCTTGCTCTATTTCTTGACCTTTTGAATAATTTTAAGCCACTATTCATTACTTTTATTACCCTATATGTAAAAGACCTTACTCACTGCTTCACGTGCTTGATCTTTATCTGGTTTGTGTCAATCCTACTATTGCACCTTTTCTATTTATGATTGAGATTTGTTTTGGGATTAAAAACTCTTGATGATTTCACTAAATGACTTTTGCATGACTGTACTTTCTAAGCTATCCTAGGGAACAAAAGAGACCTAGGGATTTGCTCACTTCAAGGAAAAAGAAAATCTAGCAAGACAATCAACCCTTTTAAATAATATGTGGAACCCTTATGGTGAGCAAGAAAGCATTGACAAACTTATAGATGTTGTCATAACACAAAGTTGAAACTATATTATTTTTGATAGATAATCTGATTTCTCCTTTAACCTGACTTTTGCTTGAATCATTACTATAGGCATATCCAATGCATGATTTAAACAATAAGATACTAAAAATTCTAAAATAGGGTTCTGAAAACCTTACCTCCAAATGTGGATATCTACTGTTATGACTATGACAATTTCTCTCCAGAAGCTTTGATGCTAACTTCTATCACGCCTAAACTCTGCATGTGGTTTGCATGGTGTTGGCATGAGGTGCTTTGTAAATGTCCTTATGGATTCTCTTCATATTTTTATGAAACTCCTTCATCGAAGAGGCAAACTTCTCATTCAAACTTTGAAGTAACCCTTTGACTGTTGCATGCAGTCCTTTTCTTATAAAGCTTCCTCCTTGCAGTGACGTGCTAGGACATAAACTGAAGGTGTAGCTTGTGGAACCTGTTATGCATCAAATCTGAATTAAGTAAAATATCTTGATTTGAGAGATTAAATCATAGAAGCCATCTATCTTTGGAAGAAATCATCATTTTCATTGATACCGTAATAACCCATAAGTTATCGAACAAGTCTAATAGAATTCTATCGAAATATCCAAAATTCAAATAGTATCGATGAGACCCAGCGATGTCTCATCGATATAAAAAGGGTATCGAAGGAAAGGTAACACCAATGAATTCTAAAAGGGACTCATCGAAAGCAATTATTCCACCGAAAGAGGATATCGAAGAAAGCAGAGGTGGTTTTCATCGATGGGAAAAGGCTTCTGAGGAAATAATACCATCGCGCAACATGAAGGAAACTTACCAAAAGAAGCGTTCTTATCGAAAGAATGATATCGATCAAATAGAAGGAAGCTACATTGATAAAAGATATCGATAAGGATATGAGTTTCGAGGAGGCTAAAAGGCATGTTACCGATATGTATGGTTTTATCGATGCAACTTTATCGAGGAAGATTACTAATGAGCTCATCGATGAAAGATGATAGTAAAAGAAAATCATCAAAAGAAAGATGGCCTCGATGAAACAATAGACCCATTCATCGAAGGAGTGTAGTGATGTCGATAGAAAAAGTGTTTCGATGGAAGGATAAAGGAAGTTACTGAAGCCCAAGGTTTCTTCGACATGAAACCCGATGGTCA